>NC_037673.1:2154762-2792627 GCF_003255815.1 Theropithecus gelada | reverse complement strand
AAGGAAGGAAGGAAGGAAGGAAGGAAGGAAGGAAGGAAGGAAGGAAGGAAGGAAAGAAAGAGAGAGAAAGGGAGAAGGGAGGGAGGGAGGAAGGGAAGAAGGAAGGAAGGAAAGAAGGAGAGAGAGAGAAAGGAAGGAAGGAAGGAGGGAAGGAAGGAAGGAGGGAAGGAAGGAAGGAGGGAAGGAAAGAAGGAAGGAAGGAAGGAAGGAAGGAAAGAAGGAAGGAAGGAAGGAAGGAAGGAAGGAAGGGAGACACAGAGAGAAGGAAGGACCCACTTGGGGTTCCCAGCCACAGCTCACCTCAAGGTCTGGGGATACCCTTGGCGTCCCATGGCCTCTGTTTTTGTATCTGCAAATGCAGAGCTTGGGATAGACACCCTGAGTTCTCTCCTGCTCTGGATTATTAAGAGTCCTGCTTGGGAGTTCCCTCGGGGCTAGCCCAGGTGCTGCAATCCATCTTCCCTCCTAACAAACCAAGGGGCACCTCTGTAAACTGCAGTGTGAGATGGTCTTCCCATTCTGGGAACTCAGAGTGAGACAACGGGATAGATGACCAGGGAAGGGAAGGCAACTCCCTTGTCTGAGGCCTCTACACATATGTACGTACACACAGTCACATACACACACAGACATCTATTGGGCTGATTTAAGAGTAGTCTTGACTGAAGAACTAGGTAGGTTCCCCCACACCTGCCCAGATTCTGGAATGCATGGAGAAGATGAGGTATTTGGAAATCATAAAGGATGGTCAGGACGATTGAGTCAGACTCCGTCAGGCTTCTCAGGGATGGAATCAATAGATAACGTTGGTTTGAATCCTCAGTGTTCTCATCGTGTCAGGAACCGGCAGCCACTCCCACTAATAGGGCATCAGCTGGGAACCTCACATCTAAGTGTAGGACAGTAAGCTGTTGGATTTGTCAAGGGCTGAGGCATAAACACCCATCTGCTTCTCTCTCAATCTCAAGACCAGTCAAGAAATAAGACAGAAGATGGAAATAAATAATCACTTTTATTGCTGATAAAGTTGATTAGAAAAGGGGCACTGGAATAGTAGCCACAGGGATTTTCCAGTGCTTCTGCCCTTAAATAGACCAACCACAAGCCTCACGCAGGGCTGCAGACCCAGGACAACGTGGTAAAGAGACGAACATCTGAGTGCCTTGAGGCTCAGAAGGAGGTGAATGGGAAGTGCTCAGTGTGCTCAGCAGAACGGGATCGGGTCCTCTCCCCAAATTCATGAGCTAGTGAAGTCCTCCACACTGAGAATCAGCCGAGGTGGAGGAGTCACTGCTTCGGAAGGTACAGCCAGGGAAGTGAAGTTCCTGCTTTGCCTGCCTTTCGAAGGATGAATTTTGTAGACAGAGATGATGAATTTCAGGGTTGCTGTAAAAATGTATAGAGATTATCTAGTATATAAAAATCACCCAGCAAAGTGCATGGCACAGAGGAAGTGCTAAAAATAATTAGCTATCCGATGATCTTTGTTATTTTAAAAGATTTCAGTTTCATTGCATTGCTTCTATTCTATTGGTTTCCACATGTTAATTCTAAATAGCAACCACATTGTCTCTCATTCTTAGGATTGGAATTTGTGGAAATTAAATAGATATCATATTGCAATTTTCTAAAAAGTGATTTAAAATAGAGATAAAATGTAAGACAATATATGATGTCATTTTTAGGGTAAATATTGAGAACCTGGTCTCACTTTCACCATAATCCCCAGGAAATCAAATTTCCCCAGGTGGACAGCTAACAGAAGGAAATGCTGGGGGTTCATTTGTGTCGGGAGAAAACTTCAAGTCAAATCATACTTTTGTAACATGCATATATTTGTTTTTGCTCTCTACTCCAAGGGTGTTATTAGAGATCATTTTAAAAATTCAGCTTTTAGCAATTTTATCATTCTGTTTCTTATCAATGAGAAAGATAGTAGCAGTTCTCTTAATTCTAGCATAAGTGTAGCTATTATCTCTTCAAGACTTAAGAGTATTCTGTGATCAACAAAAGTGGGGTACCCAAGGGGTGGCTGCCAAGGGCATTTCTTTTCTTTTTTTTTGAGATGGAGTCTCACTCTGTCGCCCAGGCTAGAGTGTAGTGGTGCAATCTCAGCTCACTGCAACATCTGCCTCCCGGGTTCACGCAATTCTCCTGCCTCAGCCTCCCAAGTAGCTGGGACTACAGGCGCCCGCCACCAGGCCCAGCTAATTTTTTGTATTTATTTTTAGTAGACATGGGGTTTCACCATGTTATCCAGGATGGTCTTGATCTCCTGACCTCATGATCCACCTGCCTCGGCCTCCCAAAGTGCTGGGATTACAGGCGTGAACCACCACACCCGGCTGTCAAAGGCATTTCAAAGGGGTTACATGGACACCTCTTTAAAAATGCATTGCACTCTACCTTCCCCAAATGGACAAGACTTCTGATATTAGTCTTAGATGTATTCTCATTGTTCCTGAACTAGATGGGAACAACTTCAACAGTGGAGAAGTCGCCTGTATTATTGTAAATAATTGAACAGAAGAATTTATGAGTAAAAGAAGAGAATGAGGAGAGTTCAGAAAAGTAAGAAAGCAGCTCCTGGTTAGTTATTTCCCTTCCTGACCTCAGCCGGCAGCTGCTGTCATCAGCAGGGACAACAGCTTCCTCGGTGCTTTCCATCTGACCCCACAGATTTTCATATATATTTAATGCCACTCTATGTCCAAGATCATACAAAAAGTTTGAACTTCTTTTTTCCTTCAATAGAAGAACCAAGAAAATAATTGAATAACAAAGTAGTTAAACAAAAATTTAAATTGGTTGATTGCCATTGCTAGGATGATCTCTTTCCCTACTTTTTAAAAACGTTCACACTTCAGGCAGAGATGACAAATGACTGGACCCTTCCTCAAGCCCCAGGGTCTTGGATCCTGAGTCAGAGGCTGAGCCACGGACAAAAGTTGGCGATGAAGGCCAGAGAGGCCGCTCTGCTGACGTGTCAGAGCTGACCCACGGTGCCTGGACCCCGGGGCTATTTCTGATCCCTGGGGAGCCATCCTGAAGGTCTCCTCTACTGCTGGCATGGCTGGATCCCTGCCAGCCTCGCTCGATGCAGCAGTAGGCACAGTGCCCCTCGGATCTAATGGGAGGGGAAGTTATTGAAAGTTGATAACATCTACTTTCTCCACTCTGGTCTCAGCCCTGAAGACGGACACAGACCTTATTCCTGACCAAACTTCGGTCAGGCTCCTCTAGGCCGTCTTTTCACTGGGCCTGCTCCTCCAGCCTGCTGGGCGCAGGTGCAGCAGGAATCCGGCTGAGCCACTCCAGTGAGCACCTGCTGTCCTGGGTGCTTCCTCTTAGGAATTTCCTATCCTCTGACTCCAATCCTGCTTCTTCACTATGAATCCACACGTGACTGTGCTGTATTTAGAATCGAGCCCGGTTTTATCCCAAGGTCTCTGTTCCCCTATTGCGATAGTTTCTGAATCAAATCTGCTTTTTTTTTGCTTTAACTGTTTAACCAGCTATGGTTCTCTTTAACAAGACCAGGCCCTAATATTCATTCAACAACCAGTGGGTGCCTTGGACCGCTCTCAACACGTTCTCATGCAACATTGAATTGCAATGGCCACATGGCGAAAATCCCCAGATCACACCCAGGTGACCAGGTCACATTCCTCTGGGGAGCGCCATTCCTGGTCCTCATGAAGGATCCCCCTACAGGCTCAGCCTCCTGGCAGAGGGATGTGCTGACTTGGCTTTTGTCTTTGTTTTGTTTTGTGTTCTGTTAGTGGTAGTTACCTTTATCTTTAAATAGCAAAGGGAAAATGAAAGCTTAGCTTGTCTACTTTCTCTCTGTACTTCAAGGCAATCATTCCTGAAGGTGGCCCAGGAAGCATGACCTAGACCTGTTCTGGCAAATTCTCCTCCGTGGCCTGAGACTCAGATAAAATAGCCTGCCCAGCAAGTTCTTTCACTCCACAGCTTGGCATGTGGTGGCTTCACCCAGGGTCTTAACTCTCAGAAGAGCAAATGCTGATTCTACACGTTCCCAGCGATTCCTCACCATGGGCCACTGCTGCCCTTCCCTCACTCTAGAAAATCTTCTCAACCCTGTCCCCACACTCCTCTTACCATCTGGAATTGGGGATGTTTGCTGTGAGGAAGCATTTTTTTGAGAGAACCCTTGATTCTTTCAGGAAATGTTCATGTCCTGACATACTCTTTGATAAATAGAATTCTACCACTTTATTTTTACAGTTATTATTTTAACCTAATTTTAGACTTACAGAAAAGTTATAAAAATAGTACAAAGTCCTGTGTGCCTCTCACCCAGCTTCCTCTGGTGCGAACACCTTGCACAGCCAGAATGCAATGATCAAAGCCAGGATTACAACAGTGGAAAACCACTATTAACTAAGGCAGAGTGGGGAGGCCAGGCAGGTATCACAGTAGTGGAATCGACGGATGAACACTGTGAAACCCTTGATCCACTGCACTGAGGACACAGCCTCATTTCTATGCTATTCCTGCCAGGAATTCATAATACCATTCTAATAATGAAAAAATGCTAGACAAAGTCACATTGAGGAACATGCTACAAATAATTGACCAGCTACGTTAAGAACACAGAAGAAAAGAGGGTTAGTTTGCTGGGACTGCCAAACTGAGTACCACAGACTGAATGGCTTACACAGAAGAAATTTATTTTCTCATAGTTCTGGAGGCTGGAAGTCCAAGATCTGGGTACTGGCAGGGCTGGTTCCTGGTGAAGCCTCTCACCATGGCTTGCAGACAGCTGCCTTCTTGCTGTGTCATCATCTGACCTTTGTTCTGTGCCTGTACATTCCTGGATTCTCTTTATGTGTTCAAATTTCCTCTTTTTATAAGAACACCAGTCTTATCAGACTAGGACCCACTCCAACAACCTCAGCTGAACCTGTAATCCCAGCTGGTACTTCTCTAAAGATCCTATTTCCAAATAAGATCACATTCTGAAGTACTTGGAGTTAGACTTCAACAGAGGAGTTTTGTGGGAACACAACTTGGGCCATCACAGGTGGTAACAATTGAATGTGACATGGGATCCTGGACTGAGTCTTGAAGCAGAAAAAGGACATCAGTTGAAATACTGATAAAATTCACAATCTCATGGTTTTTTTTTTTTTTTTTTAATGGAGTGTTGCTCTGTTGCCCAAGTTGGAGTGTAGTGGCATAGTCTCGGCTCACTGCAACCTCCGCCTCCCAGGTGCAAATGATTCTCCTGCCTCAGACTTCCAAGTAGCTGGGACTACAGGCGCACGTCACCACACCCAGCTAATTTTTGTATTTTTAGTAGAGACAGGGTTTCACTATGTTGGCCAGGCAGGTCTTGAACTCCTGATCACGTGATGCACCCACCTCGGCCTCCCAAAGTGCTGAGATTGCAGGCATGAGCCACCGTCCCTGACCTACATTCTCATGTTTTCGAGTCAATAACACTTTGATATTGTCTATAGTATATTGCTTAAGAAAACTTATTCACAAAAAAGTGGCCAAATGTGTCTGTCAGTTAACATTTTATATATATCAAACCTACAAAGCTTAAAAGGACTATTAAAAACATTTATGTAGAAATTTTTTCAAAAGGGAAATCAAAGATTACAGATATTTATAGAAATATTTGGTGGCTTTTTGATTGCAGATATTTATAGAAATATTTGGTGGCTTTTTCAGAATTCCCTCAAAAGGGATTTACTGCCAGAAACTAGAATATATTATTGTTAGTTAAAAAAAGATAAAATATATTCTACATTCTACCTTGTAGAAGAAAAAAGATAAATGGAGAGAGCTAGAGAAAAATGGCCACCCAGTGCTGAACATCGCATGAGGTTATGGAAATGCAAAGAGCTTAGATGCAGGAGCGCTTTATAGAGCAGGGAGGACATGCCTGGGCTTTGTTGCAAACAAGTCTGTAGGAAAGTAGCATGAAGCTGCTATGGTCAACTAACAGGCATAATTCCTGGCTGTGTGACCAAGTTCTCCTGAGCTACAAATAGAAAACCCACTTTTTGTAATGTTGGAGTGACAATTTTGTGTTGGTGTTAAAGCAACTAATATCCATTGTAAACAAAGCAAATGATCAAACAAAGAAACTTTAAAAACAAACATTCCTGATTTTATAACCCCCAGATAATCTCTGTAAAGCCCTAAATTATACCAGGTTTTCTTCAGACTTTTTATTTTGTTTCTATCTACCTAACATGATTTGGCTGTGTCCCCACCCAAATCTCACCTTGAATTGTAACTCCCATAATTCCCACGTGTCATGGGAGGGACCCGGGGAGTAGGAGTTGAATCATAGAGGTGGGCTTTTCCAGTGCTGTTCTTGTGACAGTGAATAACTCTCACAAGATCTAATGCTTTTATAAAGGGGAGTTCCCCTGCAGAAGCTCTTTTGCCTGCTGCTGTGTAAAATGTAACTTGAGATTATTTCTTAAACCTTGGCTAACCTGATGATGAAAAATGTTGTTTCTGCTAAATGGACATCAATTTAAATCTAATCACAAGTGAACAGCAAAGCCTTTTAAATATTTAGTTGAAATTTATGTTTCTTCTTTGTAGATTGTGCATGTCCTTTGTCTATTTTCCTGGATTTTTGCTTTTCCTTATTATTTTTGGGTCCTTTGTATATTGAGGGTATTAACTCATTGACGATCATGTTGTTTGCAAATTCATTTTTCCCTAGTTTGTCAAACGGGCTAAGTCAGCCAATCATCATTTGCAATTCACATAAAGTATGAGTTCTCTTTAGTCCAAGTAAAACATGTAGAAAATATTTGGTCACCTAAGCAGTGGCCATACATTCTAGTAGCATCTGAAATAGACTCAGCATAGATCAAGGGCTTTAGGGTAGAAAGAGCCACACCTGGGGGCTGCAGACCCAGGTTTCACTGCTGGCTGGGGATTCCCTCCTCTCCTTTATGGGAGTGCAATAGTAGCCCCAATTCTATAGCTTATGTCCCTCACCTGTCCATGGTGCCAAGGGACAACCTGAGCCGTCTCCTGCAGGCTGCAGCTCTGATTGGCCAGGAGGCAACACCACACTCAAAGTGTGGTTTGCAGTCCATTCACATGTGCTTCCTCCTGACCTTGGAGGACAGGATGACCAAGCTGCACAAGCTAAACAGACAAAGGATCACAAGATGCAGTCCCCAGTGCGGTCCTCCTGCGAGGTGTGCTAGCAAGTGGGCCGGGAAAAATGGCTGCTTCCTTTTCAAGGCTGTGGAATGCTGCTTCCTGGAGACTGGACCCATGCTGTCATTCACTTCCTGAGGAGGTGGCCCAGCTAGGCCTAGGAGGTATGCCAAGACGGCAGAAGGTCAGGTGCGCCCCACAGACTGGACCCCGGGATCAGCACTGGCCTTGGGGTCAGACGTGGTGGGGAGCTGCAAGCTTCCTGCAGGACCTGGGGAAGCTCCTGGGACTCAGGTTTAAAAGTCTGGATGTTAATTGTCAGAGAAAGGAAACAGGGCTCATACTGTTCAGAACCGAAGCGCCATGGAGAATTGGATGTTAGAATTTGATCAAAAAAGATTTTCTTCATGACGGAATGTGTTTCCTCAAAATAATAAAAGTGTAGACTCCCCCGTGCCCAGGCGGTCTAGACGGGAGGATGCGGGGCACGCTGGATCCCCTCAGCCCTGCGTGGAGGTGTCATTCTGCATTATTATTCAAGGCATGTGATGAAGTGAAGTACTCGCAGGAAGCCCGCGGGTGTCTGAGCGAGGGCCCTGCTCTCCAGGGCTGGCTCCTGAGAGGCTTCAGAGCTGCAGCAGGAGCAGACGCCTGACGGCCTGACCCTGGCGCCCCATCCTTACACACAGCTCCCCCACACCGATTTCGGTCGGGTTTGGAATAGCTGTTCATCTGCAGGTTCTAATTTGTATTTCCCTAGGAGCTGCAGTTGAATCTCTTTTGTGGTTGTACCTTTGGCTGTTTGAATTGTTCCCCTCCTTGTTTTTCTTTGGTTTGTTGTCCTTATCAATATGCAACGAGGTTGATAGAGTGTTAGCCCTTTCCCTGCAAGCCTGGGTGTGCTGTGCCTTGTGTCAGTGTCTGGGTATCGGATCAGCTTTCTCACTGTGCATCCCTCGAACGCGGGTCCTGGGTGTGTGGTGCTCGCTGTTGTGACGTCCCATTCGTGTGTGGGGCCGCATTTCTGCAGCCACCAGCTGTCCCAGGAGGGGCCAGGCATACACAAGCGGCAGGCCTGGCTGGATGTTATGGAGCTGCCTCCCTTTTTCCTGCTCCATGGATGAGAATGCCTACAAATGAACTTAGAAACCAGCATGGCCCGGTGTGACCCTGAAAAGCACCTGCGGAGGTGCTCTGTTTGTTCGATGTGGTGATTTGAGTGGAAAAGGATGGAACTTGTCACAGGAAACTGTTCAGAACTCAGGCCTTCTGCTGCTGCACCCACAGAGCTGCACCAGGCCAGGGAGTTGCATTGGGGTCCAGCCCATATATTGGGCTTTGCTATCCAGAGGGAGCCAGTGTTAGGCATGACTAGGAACCACATGCCTGAAGATTCCCCAGTTCTGCTGGCCAGGGGAGCCAAATAAGAAGGAAGGAAGGAAGGAAAGAAGGAAGGAAGGAAGGAAGGAAAGAAAGAAGGAAGGAAGGAAGGAAGGAAGGAAGGAAGGAAGGAAGGAAGGAAGGAAGGAAGGAAGGAAAGAAAGAAGGAAGGAAGGAAGGAAGGAAGGAAAGAAAGAAAGAAAGAAAGAAAGAAAGAAAGAAAGAAAGAAAGAAAGAAAGAAAGAAAGAAAGAAAGAAAGAAAGAAAGAAAGAAAGGAAGGGAGAGAAAAACATGGAACGCTGCAGGTATGAGCAGGGTGAGGCGAAGGAGGGTGCAGAGTCTGGATTGCTGCCTGGTGCAGGGGCAGAGGCTCCTGACAGCTCCTAAGAAGGGTGGAGATAAGCTCTGCCCCTTCCTTTGTGGCTTTCCACTAGCCCTGGTGTTACAATATGATCACTCCGTTTTCCACCTCTACAGGCTGAGGTTGGCTGCTGGCTGCTTCTGCTTCCTAACATTCTGCAAATGAGCCCAGCATTGTACAGTGCTGCATTTAGAACACCTTTGGACCCTCCACCAAACCTGCCCAATTCCACTGGCCTCACCACCCGCCCTGTGCCTCTGACCTCATCTGGTCTCCCAGTACACCCAGATCCTCTTGGAAATGCCCTCTTTCCCGCTGAGCCCGACGGTTGAGGGTGGGGATACTTCATCACTGCTTGTAAAGTTGTAAAAGAAAAAAGCGACTTTCCCAGAAGTCAAACTTAGTACAAGGTTTAGGAAGTTGTAGAAAGCATCTGCCCAAAGGCCAAGCTTCAAAGTGATCACCTTCATTTGCCCAAAGCAGACAGCCCGGGGCCACTCCGTTCACCCACGCACAGTGACCACCAGCCAAGGCCCCCGGGAGAGCCTGCTGGCCCTCAACTCAAGGCTTCATGACTTCTCCCAGCTGATGGAGGTGCCCAGCTCCAACTGGCAAAGGAGAGAAATAGCAACAGGTATGGAATGCAGAGTTGTGTCTCTGTAGCCTACGATCTAAGTGCATGCGTCCTTCTATTATCTGTTATGCTAGTGCAAATGTGATTTTGGTGAAATAAAAGCAAGCAAAGAGATGACTCTTTTATCCTTTTATTATCATCCTCAAAGCCATCATTGTTTCAGGCAATTGTATTTTTTCAGAAGTAGAGCCAGTCTGCTTGATGGTCATTGGCCTGACTCAATTTGTAAGTCGTTGCCAGCTTTCAGTAACTGCAGAAGCGAGGGGACGCTCCCGTTGTTCGCATCCTTTCTGGGTTCCCTGTGCCAAATCTTCTCCAGATACAACCTGTCAGGGAGAGACTTGCTCGAGCAACTTTCCCAGCCACGAGTGGTCCTTGGATAGGGCAGTGAAAAGACATTTCCTGTGCTGTGTGGTGTAATAGGAGCTACAGATTTTACTCCAGCTATGAGCTGCACGAGAGGAAATTGGAACGCCCAGAGACAGAGCGCAGTAATTAATCATCGTATGCCGAAGCCTGTCAAGTCCCTTTCTGGGACTGACACTGCTGTCAATTACAGCCAGCCCGCCACCATCTGTAATTGTTTAAAATATCGCCTGGTACCAGGATCCACGTTTTTAACACTTAGGCCTCATTTACACCTCCCAAAGAACACTCTGTAAGAGAATCTGCTCAGCCGGGAGCAGTGGGGCTCGCGTCCACCTCTAAACAAAACATTACTGGGCGATGTGAACATTCAGCAAAACCTTTGAGCTGTGAAATACAGTCCTAGCAATATTAAATATTACCTTCACTTCCAGTTGAAATTCTAACGGCAGGATTCAATTCTGGTCAAGAGTTAACCAAAAGTCAGAGTAGGTTGTTGCACCTCAACGCAAGGGTTGCAAATTGCAAATTAAAACAAGCATTATGGAACAAAGAGGAGTTTCCATGCTTAAAAAAAACTCACTCAAAAGACACAATCTGTCATGTTCATTCTCAGCATTGCCCGTATGCCTTTTTCACCTGAAATTTGGCATCTGAACCTCGTGTGGGTCTGTATGCTCAGTGTGGACCTCTAAGAAGGAAATATGCAAACGAGAGTCCCCCACCCCCACGCCAGGGGAGAGGGAGCACAGTCGCTAGCACTGAAGAGTTAAGTTTTTCTAACCTTTTCTAAGTACACATGTAGAATGGGTTTTGTTTATTTTGTTGATCTATGAAATACATAGGGAATTTCTTAGCTAGAGTTAATTTCATAAATTAACAAAAGGAAAAGGACAAATCCCTTTTACAAAGAAATTCCAAATAATACATGTAAATGTCCTCCTCTCCAGGAAGTGGAGCTGCAGCTTCCCCCTCCCCTTTTATGGAGAAATTCCAAATAATAGATGTAAATATTCTTCTCTCCCGGAAGTGGAGCTGCAGCTTCCCTCTCTACCTCTCCTCTGTGAGTGTCCACTGGGCTTTGTGATCCTTCCCAACAGACTCTGGAAGGGAAGCCCAGTGACTGTTGGCAGCATCCCAGCCACCTGTCTGTGGCTGCAGTGAGCTGTGATGTCCAGGTGACATCACCAGAGGTGTCTGTGGAGATCCTACACAAAGTCCTATGTGATAAGAAGCCTCCTCACCTCTGTGGTTTTCTTCCTCACAACCTATAACCCCAGTCAAACCAGGAGTAAACCTTAAACAAACTCAGACTGAGAGATGGTCTACAAAACACCTGACCAACATCCTTCAAACCGTCAAAGGCATTTAGGAAACACAAAGACGTGTGAGAAACTGTCCCAGATTGGAGGAGGCCGAGGAGTTGTGAGGACTAAATGCAGTGTGATGTCCTGGACCAGATGCTGGGTGGGAAAAGGGATGTTGGTGGAAAAACTGGTGAACACCACGTCAAGTCTGGGTTTAGCTAATAGAGTTAGACCAGCATTCACTTCGTAGTTTTGGTAAAGATTTGATAGTTACATGAGATGTGAGCATCAGGGAAAGCACATGTGGGAATTCTTGAAACTGTCTTTGCAAATGTCTATACATTTAAACTGATTTTTAAAAAGTTGGTTCAAAAAATTAGATTAAAAATAGTCTTCTAAAATACTGGGCCAATGTAACAGAAACTGAATCATGCAAACTTTTCTACAATGTTCTGCCTGCTGCTGGGGACGGTTGTCCACTGAGCCCCTGGAATGCAGACATCTTTCCTCATTGATGTATGTCCCATTTCAGCTCACAAAATGCTTTTTAAAGGCATGATTTCTTTTTCTTCTGAATGATACTCTATTCCATGTCATATGCTGCTGGTAATAATTTATGGAGATTCAAGCCCTTTTATTTTTCTGGTTTCAACATCTGTAAGCGAAAAAGGAAACGAAATGGACAGTGAAAAATATCGCTAAGTATTTTTTCCTGTTGGAAAGCTACTTAAGAGTGTACCATATTTTCTTTATATTAATCTCTTTATTATGCTCATGAAGTATGTAATATGTAACCAGGGACCAAAGGATCTCCATACAGCAGTCCTGCTTTTTACACAAATACCCCCAAAGCATGTGCTTATGAACCTGTTAGAAACATCTGGTGTTACTTGGTACAGACTGTCTACACTTTTGCTCTGCTTCTCTTGCATGAATGGAAGCAAACCTAGGGTCCAGCTGCACAAGCTCTTTGGTGCCATTTCCTTCACGGGTCACACAGAAGTGGGGGCTTCAGGCTGGGTGCAGTGGCTCATGCCTATAAACCCAGTGCTTTGGGAGGCCAGGGCAGGTGGATTACTTCAATCCAGGAGTTTGAGACCAGTCTGGGCAACATGGTGAAACCCCATGTCTGCAAAAATACAAAAAAAAGAAAAATTAGTTGGGGCCAGGGATGGGGGAGCAGGTGGCATGAACCTCTAGTCCCAGCTATTCTGGAGGCTGGGGAGGGAGGATCGCTTGAGCCTGGGAGGTCAAGGCTGCAGTGATTGAGGCATTGCATTCCAGCCTGGGTGACGGTGTGAGACCCTGTCTCAAAAAAAAAAAAAAAAAAAAAAAAAGTGAGGTTTTCACCCTAAGCCTTCCTCAGTTACACATGGATGGCTGCTCACGGTGAATTGTTATTTGACTTCCCCTCCTTTGTCCGGAAGTGTGTTAGGATGTTGAGAACTTCTCTCCCAGCATACCAACACAGAAGAGTCATACGGAAAAGCTAAAAGCCTTGAAGTCATTCCAGGGAATCTGGAGCCAAAGTGTTCAACCCGGTGTGAAAACCCCAAGGAAGAGGCTTCCAAGGGGAATGCTGCACGGACGGGCTTGAAGACACTGCTTTCTGGAACCCCAGCTCCCAAGTCACCCTTTTGGCACATCAGAAAAGGAAGGCCCCGTCTCACCACCAGGAGCCTAGCAGTGGAGCCTGGTCCTGTCCCAGGAGACTCTAGGACACCAAACGAAGCAGTGGAGCCTGGTCCTGTCCCAGGAGACTCTAGGACACCAAACGAGAGGTCCAGGCTGAAAAAGTGAAGGGGGAAAACAGTATTAACAATATTTCCGCATGTCTGGTAGCTACCAGCTCTTCATAGTCATCAAATTTCAGGGAAGAATAAATCTAATTGTCACGTGACCATCGAGACTAATTTTTGATAGATTGCTCTGTAATTTTTGGTCTCTAAATCAGAGCTTCAGAAAACCTGAAGATATTTTTATACCCAAATTGCTTTTATTTACATCTACTTATGCATGCTCTCAATTATAACAACTACAGAATAAATAAATTTGAATCATGTTTCATTCTAGCCATAAGTAATATTATCAGTGAACATCTGTTTTAGAGGATTTGTTTCCAATAGCATTCAATTTTTACATTTAATAAATCTTAAGTGTATGATATATTTAGATTGTTTTATTCAATTTTTAGCAATGTTTCCAATGATAACTCAATTCAGAAGAAAAGTTTATCAAAAATTATGAAAAAATGGAATTTTAATTTTATCTGTATTTTCCTTGCAAAGAAGAATGAGTGATCAATGAAAAACTTTTAAAAAAAAGTACAGTAGGGCCGGGCGCGGTGGCTCAAGCCTGTAATCCCAGCACTTTGGGAGGCCGAGACGGGCGGATCACGAGGTCAGGAGATAGAGATCATCCTGGCTAACACGGTGAAACCCCGTCTCTACTAAAAATTACAAAAAAAAAACTAGCCGGGTGAGGTGGCGGGCGCCCATAGTCCCAGCTACTCGGGAGGCTGAGGCAGGAGAATGGCGTGAACCCGGGAGGCAGAGCTTGCAGTGAGCCGAGATCTGGCCACTGCACTTCAGCCTGGGTGACAGAGCGAGACTCCGCCTAAAAAAAAAAAAAAAAAAAAAGTACAGTAGATAAAATTCACAGTTTTAACATAATGGAAATAGAAGCTAAAGAAAAGATGGGCACCATTTTTAACTATTATTAAAAGATTGCTACGTGTTGTTAAATAGATGTGGGTGGGTATCAATTCAGTGTCGTATCACAAATTCTAGATTGTTCACACACTTTTGAATAGATGAGGTTCAGTATTACATGACTATCAATCCTAAATTTCAAGGCTGCTGATTGGTTTTGGTCATAGACACTGGTGGGCATCCAATCAGTTAAAAGAATTATGTGATAATTTTGGCTTAAGATGCGAACATTTTATGATTTGACAGACAGTAATACTTTGCAACTACTGAAATACAATGGAAAATTTTAAATGTCAGCATGAACATGTGTGTGGAAAGATGTAGTTGTTAAAAAATTATAAGCCAGGCGCAGTGGCTCACGCCTGTAATCCCAGCACTTTGGGAGGCTGAGGCGGGTGGATCATGAGGTCAGGAGATCAAGACCATCCTGGTTAACATGGTGAAACCCTGTCTCTATTAAAAATACAAAAACTTAGCCAGGCATTGTGGTGGGTGCCTGTAGTCCCAGCTACTCAGGAGGCTGAGGCAGGAGAATCACTTGAACTTGGGAGGCAGAACTTGCAGTAAGCCGAGATTGCACCACTGCACTCCAGCCTGGAAACAGAGTGAGACTCTGTCTCAAAAAAAAAAAAAAAAAAAGAGAGTAAAGGATGTGTAATGAGGGAAGTCGGCCCATGCTTCCAAAATGACCATGGTGGCACAAGGACAGGGTCTTCCTGAGGTCCCCAGGGGCCTCCTGCTGCCTTTGTCTCCCCTCTCCCACTTTTCAGGCTGATGAACAGGCCCAGCTGGTTCTCCAGGACAGCTGGGATGGACTGGGCAGGACAAGGCCTCCTGGAGAGACAAAGGTCAACTGAGCCACTGTCCCCAGCCCTTCTGTATCCACGGAGAGGCCCGACACCTGCTTCTGGTGGGGGCTGGACTTGGTGCCGACACTGTCAGGACAGCAGTGACTTCCTCGGGAGTTGCTGTGAGACACACACATAGTCACCACCTTCACAATCTATGTGTAACCAAGACTTCAAATAAGCCCAAATCCATTTGAGTATCCCTTTCTCTTTCAATTCCATGAGTATTGGATGTGCTCCAGAAACTGTCAGAAATAGGGTTTTGAAAACGTTTTAGCTTGTTTCCATTTTTATATTTCCACGGCACTTTGTCAAGTTCTATCAGTTTCATTCCTGACATTTACACAAAGTGTGTGGGAGGTAATTTGTCCCGGATTCTCACAATCTCCCTTCTCCCCCTTTCTTTTTATAAGCAAAAACTTTCATTTTCCGATTACCATTACTAATAACCCTATCATTGACTGGCTGCGTGATGACAACTTAGTTTCCTGGCAAGAGGTGGCACTAGAAACCAAGGCCAAGGGGCTTTGTTATCACGGCTATGTGTTTCAGCGTGAGGACACCACAGAGAGCCCGTGTGTGGAAATGTCACCCGTGTGAGCCATGGTTCCTGGCCCTCCAACCTTTGATGTGTCGGCCCTGACCATGCCCACCCGACACGTGATGGAGGATGGGGGGCTCGACTGCCGTGCCAGTGCTGAGATGGACGTGGGGCCCAGGTCTGCTGGACGAAAGCCTCCCACACAGCAGCCTTGCAAATCCCACCTGCTACCTGGAAATCCTCCAGCGAACCTCCCTGAATGCATGGGCGGAACCATGGCCTCGGGCCTGACTTATTCTGACCCTGTTTCCTGGGCGTCTCTCCACTGCACAGGACTGTCCGTCAGCAGAAAGGGCTTGAGTGTTCTGTTGCAAAGTCAGGGAGATGCATATCAGAGTCAACATGTTGGCTGTGAAGGGGCTCCTAGGAACTGTATTTCTAGAAACTTTCAAGGAGTGAAGGGAAAGCCAGGCTGGGCACCTGCAGTGGGTACAGGAGTGCGTGCACAGTTCTCCCTGGCAAAGCCACCTTCCCAGGAGAAGACCCTGGGCATCCTCACAAGACCCACCGTGTGTCAACAGTGGTGTGGGCCAGCCCTCCAGCCAAGACCTCTCTATGAAGCAAAAGGCCTCCGTGGGCTTGTTGTGATTACCAAGAGGCCCGAGCTGTAGTACACGCGGCCGGTGGCTTGACTGTGTGTGGATAACCAGTTCCCTTGGTCCTGAGCAATGCTCATCAGGGGGGTCAGCATCCCCGATTCAGCGGGGCTAGTGCCCCTGGGGCAGGGCAAGAGTCCTTCTCAGTGCTTTGAGCCAGCACTCCACCCAGTCTCCTGCAAACCCCTGATCCAACCACACAGCCAGAACAAAGCAAGTTTCCTGCATCTGACACATGAACACCATCTGGTGAGAAAAAGCCCTCAAATAATTGAATGTGATATTATAATTTCGGTGCTTTTATCCTGGCATGGAGGACTACCGAGCTTCCAGATGCACTTCACAAAGTCGCTCCATGGTTGTAGACCTTTGGACAGGTATTATACACACAATCACGGACTGACTGGGTTTATTTGCAGGAACACATGGCTGATGGAGCTGCTTATAAGTGATCATTAAGATCAATCCTTTTCCCCAAGCATTCCAAGCATTTCCCACAGCAGACGAAAAAGCACTCTCTGTTCAAGGTGGCCAGACACAGAATATAGCATTTACATTTAAACAATTGAAAAGCAATGTCTCTTCATGATATAGACGACAAGTACCTATTCATCAATCAAAAATAATTATCAATCAATCGTCACTAATATGTATTCTTGAATAGTTTGTAAATAGAGGAGACTTTTAAAATGCGTACATTAGCCACAGCAAAGGGAACATTTATGATCTATATCCCTCCAGATGTGTGCGTATCTCACAGCTTTCAGGATCCCCATTTCCCGGGAATCATACAGTGTGGTCCCTGGAGCCCGGCCGCCTCGTTTGCACAAGTGCATGTGACCTCACGGCTGGTCTCTGGAGTCTGCACTGATGCTCTTACTCACACGGACAGGCTAAAGCCCACCTTCTGTGGGAGCGGGAATATCTCAGACGATGGGACGCACCTTGGCCGTGAAGACTTAAAAGCCCCAGAACCCACAGGAGAGGACCTTCTCTTATTCAGCAGTCTCCTGCTACCTTGCCCTAGAGTCTCCTAATCCCGCCAAGTGAGCCCAGCTAGGAGACGGCTTCTGTGAACACACCTTACAGCAGCCCTTCAGTCGATCAGAATTTATGTACGGCCGTGTGTGCGCTTTTTTAAAAAAATTTTTAAACATGTTCTAAACATCGTGTGGACACGTTTCTTAATATAAGATAGTACAATTTAAAAACATGACATTTTCTAAAAGTAGCGATTGTCTAAGAAAACCAACACTATCAATGCACATTTCTGCTTGTGACATTTAAAGCTTACTGATTATGCCACTGACCTGACGGGTCCACATCATTCATGGAGTTACCATCATTCCATGTCAGATGCAGGGACAGGTAGGTAACAGAGGCCGGACCTCTGGTCAGCAGCTGAGGCCCCAAGGGCAGCTGGCACCAGCATACTGAGGCACTGCCCCAGTACAACTATAGGTCTCGGAGTTGTATTTCTGTTCTTCTCATGCACCCTAGGGCAAATACCCCAGAGGGAAATGTTAATAGGATGAACTCAGAGAGAGAGGCATGCTCCTGTCTGGGTATGACACAGCTCAGAAGCTGGGATCCAGGGAGCTCTGTGGGTGGGACCCAGGCGGGGCTCTCCGAAATGGCAGGGACCTGGCTGCAGGAGTGCTCCTGTGACCTGAGACATGGCCGTTCCCTGCCCCTGTCCTGCGGTTAGCATAGGACACTGCTGGCAGCCCACCCATCTCATGTGAGGAAGAACCAGTGAAGGCTGGACAGCCTTTTGATCTTCATGAAAGATGGTTGCCAGATGGAGAAACAGAACTGTTAGAATATAACGAAGCTGCACTCAAGATAATCTTCATCTTGTTCAACTTTTCCCTGCAACTGCGTATTAGAGGAGAGATTTATCATGTGCTGTGATGTGGGGGAAGCTTGTGGAAGGGGCTTACTTTTGGGGGCATCAGAGATGGGGAGGAAGAGTAAGTATCTTGTCACTTAGTCAAGAGGATGTGTCTGTACCAGGGAGCAATGAAACATAAAGAACACACTTATGGAAAATACCCACTGATCGATCTGTTTATTGTCAGATTTGGAGAAAGGAGAAAGGATTTGAGAGTCTTCATCCCACTTTCCTCACCCTTGATGCCCCACCCCACACAAAACTTTCTCCTCTTAATCCTCTGGCTGAGTCTACATGGGGTCTCTGAGATTTACATCATAATAAAAAATACACTTAAAATGATATGTTTTTAAATATTCCACCCCTCACTGGTATTTTTATGACTAGAGAGAAAGGTAAAGCTTATATAGTTGCATTTGTATGACATGGATACAGTTGGAACAGTATGTATTTATAGTTGACCTAACTGATCAAAAATAAACTTTCTCAAAAAGAAGCTTCATGAACTTTTAATCAAATATATTACATTTTCCATGAACACATTTAGATAAACTTTCTAAGTATGTATTGAAACATCTTTCATAAAGAATTTAGTTACAGAAACCAAGTTTTGTTTAAAATTCATTTTTTAAGGGGGCAAATTCTGGGTTAAAAACAATGGGATCTGACGCATCTGCTATGATGGCAAATTCCTGTCCACACCTGCCCACTTCACCAAAGACACATCAGTGATGCGTGGGTGGCTCGCATTGTTCTGCTGGAACACACAGTGCTGATGGACAAGTCTCTGAGTCCCACACAGTGTTCCTGAGAGTCGATGGCCACACTGCAGACACACAGCACGTGATGCACCTTGGGATGTGCTTAAAAAAGAGCCCAGTCGACTTGAGCAGACACACATGTGCTGGGCAGGTAGTCAGGACAGTGACTTCCAGGGAGGTTCCCCCGGACCACAACTGGGCGTGTCACCCCCCAATCCCACCATCCTTTCCACAGTGGCAGGAACTCCTCACTCAGACTTTTTCCACATTAGGCACCAGTGGAGTACAATGAACAATTCTCCACCGAGAATGCTAAGCTAAAGCATTTAAAACAGAACTAGGCAGGAATTTAATTAATTTCATTTCACTGACCTTACAAGTTTTTAATGGAAATCTCAGAGTTGTAATATAGGACAAGTCGCCTTTGGAAGCAGCAGCTGAGACTGAATAATCCAGGTTTAAATATTTGCAACAATGATCCTTGAGAGGCTGATGGATCAGGTGCACATAAGTTATTGATGAAGGTAGCTGGTTGTACCTTGAAACGTTGTATTAAGATTGAAAAGTAGCCAGGCAGCAATGTAAATTCGTATTCATTAGACGATTTTTGAGAGGCAATGTAACCATTTGGTTATATTGAGATTTAAAAAGCATTATCAATTGAGATTTTAAAAGTCACCAAATTGAGATGTAAAAGGTATTACAAATACAGTGTAAAAAGCTGGTCTTAGAGAGGGATCCCTTTTCTTCCTAGCTTTTCACTGGTATTAGAGCTCACTTTAGGTTTTGAAGATCAGAAGCAAACAGTCTGTTAACACCACCACAAAATGGCCTCAGCTGGGAACAGGGTCCCAGGGATCCTGCGGGCTCCTTCAAGCCTAACTCAGCCCCCGCAGCACCCCCTCAGCTTCGTCCCTTCCGAACGCCTTGTCACCAGGGTCCTGGCACTGTGGAGGACACCAGGTGAGGGCCTGGCTTCCCAGTGTGTGCTGAGGAGCCTCAGGAGGTAGCCCTTGGAGGGCAGATGTTGCTCGGCCCTGAAGCCTGGGTCCCAGATCTGCCTCCTGCTGGCTCCCTGCTGGGCCCCCTGACCCCACCAAGTCTGGCCTCACCCTGCCTGCAGCACAGCCTCACTAAAGAGGGACACCACCTGGGGGGATGTGACAGAACTTATCATCTATGGGTACGTGGGCTGTCACGCCTTAGACAGCCACCACCCGAGGGATCCCGGCTCCTGGAGCTATTCACCTGAACACCCACAGGGACTCCCTGAAGGGGAAGCTGCTCCCCTCGTCCTCTGCCCCATGTCCCAGCACACCGCTCCGCAGGGCTGTGCTCTGCAGCATCTGCACGGTGGCTCCCTCCAGATGAGAACAGTCCTCTCTGCCACCTGGTCTGGAGGTGGAGCCCATCCACTCAGGGAGGACATTGAAGCTGGCGGCTCCTGCCCCACCCACCCTTCTCTTCCTAACGTGAGTATCAACCATGACCCCTACCTCACCCACAGAATTCCACTAAGATGAGGATCCGTTTCTATGTGTGTGTCTTCATCATTCCCTAAAACCTGTCACATTTTCATCCATCCACGCAAGAACTTTGAATTGGGTGCCAACCTCTTCAAATCAGTAGGATGGGGGAAGCCTCCTCTGGCCTACGCAGCCCTCTGCCTTGGACATTTTCCCATTGAAGACGATTCCAGGTGAGCCAAGACAACAGGTGCATGGAGTCGGGCATCCTCCCTCCAGAAGTGGTAACTCTTTACCTACCCTGAGGTTGGCCTGGGAATTGGATGTATGCTGAGAAAGGTTGTGGATTTGGTGCAGGGAAACCTACACACAGCTAACTGAATGTCCCTGGCCACTTACTCATGCATTTAGAAAAAAAGTTTTATATTAAATATCTGTGAGCAACATATGATGCCAGAAAAAGAGTGCATGATGATGAATAAGGCACAATTCCTACTCTCAAGAACACACAGCCAAATGCACAGACAGAGGAGGACGCCGGAAAACAGTGGTGTGACTGATGGGTGCCGGAGGAAGGGTGTGGACATGGAGGGAGGCACTGCGATGTTTGTGCATGAGAAAGAAAAAAAGAAACAGGGAAGAGAAAAATAAAGATGAACGAGCTCTCACCTACAAATCCAACAAAGGTGGTAGATGCGTTCCATTCCTGTTGTTATAAGGATACCACTAGAAATACTTGTATGAAATGAGCAGTTGGAATGCATGTGATATATTTGAAAAGAAAGGTAAAAAATATTTTAACCAAATCCACACTTAAGGCTGTTAGAATGTGTCACTGATGCACAAAAAGCATAAATGTTATTTCTTCACATCTTTCTTCGTCTGACTATGAATTCGTCTAAGTGCAATGGCAAAATAATGTAGATAAACATCTATTTACTGCCTTTCTATGTCAGAGTGGGGTGTGTGTGCGTGTGTACGTGTGCATGGTGCAACCACAGGATGTAAAGCTGGGGAGAGATTTTCTAACCTGGTGACCTATTCCCATCCCAGGGATTCCTATGGAAACTGTGTGCGCCTGGTAATTATTATTCCGACCCTATTAGCATAATGATAGCCTACTTCTCTGGCTCTGCATTTTTATCCACAATCTCCCAGAGGTCTTTAAGCTTGTTAATAATCATTACAGATAGCCAATGAAGTGAATCACGGCTAAAATGAACTCACCTGAACTAAAGAGATTAACCCTACTCAAGCCTGAAGTGTCCCATAAGTATTCATCAAAAGTCTCCTCCTATCAGCAAATAAAAAATAAAGAGAGCTACAGGAAAATTACCCCATGTGGGAACACATATTTTTGCTTCAGTGAGTGGCGTCCTCCAAGTGGTTCCATCTTTAATTAACACCACCAGGCGCATTTTAGGTGTTTTCAGCATGCATCCTTCTGCAGACGTGGTTGGGAGTTTCTTGATGGCCTCAGCGTTTTGTGAGATGCTAAGATATGTCTGTCAGCCAACAAGGCACCATGTGAAGCACATACGCTCCTGATGGGAAAACTACATCGTTCTCGCGGTGTAGTCTAAATAACCTTTTTTTTCTTCCTCTCCCTTTATTTTTCTTTCATAGTTCTAATTCCAACCATAAAAAAATCTGTCTCTAATTTTTTTGCCCCAAATTCATTCTCTGCCCAGGTCTGGTTATTGGCCCCTCTGAGCCCCCCACCCTGCAGGACTGTTTAGACATCACTGCCTGCAGAAGGCCTGTGATCAACTGGGATGTGTCTGTGGCCCTAAAATGTATCCTAAGGGCTTCCAAAATCCCGTTACCTCTACCATCTGGTCATCCTTCCTAGTTGTTTTGACCGCTTAAGAATACAACTTCTCTTGAAATATTTTCAAGTTCTATTCCTTATATTTTAAAATAATGAATACAGCATCAGAGTATAATAAAAAATCTTTTCCTAACTTGCAAGAAATTCTGTTGTATATGTTTCTTAGAAGAGCCATACATGTTTGTTGCAGGAAATTTACATAACACAATAACACAAACATGAAAGAAAGAAAGGAGGTAGACAGGGAAAAATAAAAATAAAAGACAAAAACAAACAAAGAAACAAACAAAAAAAGCCACTTATCCTCAAACCCATCACCTCCAATGGAAAAATCTTCTTTTTCTAAGTTGGTGTAGATACTCAAAATCTCTTGCTACCATCCATCCATTGGTTCCTTTTCACAGAAGGAGCCACCCCACTACAGAAGACATCTCATGACTGGCTGTTTTCTCAGCAAGCTTCTTTAGGAGAAGGGGAAGGTCTGATAATGGTGTCGGCTGTGCCAGCCGCTGTTTGGCCATCATCAGTCCTGACCAGGTCCACCGTCTTCTCCTCACCATGAAGTTCCATACTCAATCCTCACCACTCCACGGTTCACAATATCCTTCCGTCATGAAACCTGCCATGAACTGTGTTTTTATTATCTCCCAAGTGGTCGGGATAGCAGTGACCTCAAATGTGCCTGCCACCTCTCCCTGATTCCCTAATGTCATTTCCAGCCCATCCTTAGTTGCAGCCATGGACAGCAGTTGTGTGCTTGTCCTCCACTGCCATGATCCTGTGTGTGCACTCATGGGCATGCCCACATGCACACACACACACACACACACACACATGCTCTTTTTATGTCTCCTATGGTTGACTGCTTTCATTGTTGAAAAGGCCAGATAGCTTCCTTGAGAATTTTGTGTTTTTTGTGGCATTAATCAATCAATTTCCAATCAATCAAGTTCCGTTCTCTTGAGTAAATACTTAGTGAAGTTTCTGGGTCATTGGGTAGATGTAGGTTTACTTTTAGAGAAAAAGAGTTTTCCAAAGTAGTTGAACCAATTTACACTCGGCGAAAATGTCTGAGAGTGAAGTTGTTCCATACTTCATCAACATTTGATGTTATAAGCTTAAGTTTCAAATAATTAAATAGATGATACATATAGATAGATAGATGATAACTAGGTAGCTGGATGATAGATAGATAGATAGATAGATAGATAGATAGATAGATAGATAGAGTGGATAGCCAGATAAGACACTGATAGAGAGATATGTGGATGGATGGAGATAGAGAACTAGATAAAGAGATATATGTTGATAGAGATAGAGAGATGAGATGTGAGAGATAGAGACATGGATGGAGACAGATAGATAAATAAAGGGATAGAGAGATAGATAGATAGAGAGATAAAGACACAGAGATATCTTCATGGATAAAGAGATGGAGACAGGATAGACAGAGAGAGAGAGCTAAATATGGAGATAGAGATGATAGAGAGATAGATGATAGATAGATAGATAGATAGATACATAGATACATAGATAGATACATAGATAGACAGATGACAGATAGTCAAGTTGACAGATGAAACCAGAGGAGGAAAAGCAGCAACACCCCGGGGTGAGCATCAAGGAGTCCTGGGTCTAATCTCGTGTTGATTTTACCTATTATGAACATGGGTCCCTGGGTGTCTCTTTCTGTTCCCCTGAGAAGATGGTTCATCATCATCACATCTGTCTCCTCTCTGTCAGAGCATGTTTCCCCCACTTGGTCTTGTCTGGCAAATACCTGTGCATCTTCCTGTCTGTAAATCTCCACGTAAGCAGTGGCTTTTCCAGGAGCCCTCCCCGCCCCCACTCTCTGGGGACAGGCGTCTTTGTCATCGCTGGTTTGCCCACCTCCCGTGCCCAGCACTGAGCGCCCCAGGCAGGGTCCGCTGCGTACGCCTCTCTGCTCTCTTCCTCCTCCAGAGTTGGAGCCTCACGGAGCACAGGAATGAAAACCCAGGAAGCCGCGCTTCAGGCTGCTCATGCAGCACAACTCTTCAAGTGAAATAATGATCTTTTAAACTCTGTGTCTCAGTGAACACATCACCAAAAACTGGAATTGAAAAACACGCTTTCCCAATGCATCTCATAGGGTTATTGAATACTCAAATGAGAGAGACCATTTGTATGAAATCGTGTTATGAACTTGAGATCATTATATAAAGTGAAATAATAGGAATGAACACACCCAGGAGCAGAGTCCATTATGTTTGCAGACATCGGTTGAGTTATTCCACTGTCATTTTGCCATCTTGGTTGGTCATATTGTCTCACTGGACTAATTTACCATGTGGCTTCTGGGCTACAATTCTTCCCCGGCTCCTCTGTGTCTGGCCAGCTTTCCTGGTGGCCTTTCAGGACTCATCTTCTTGTGTCTGTCTTGTCCATCCTGGGGTTCCGAGAACAATCTGAGGCCTCCCTGCTCACTTTATGGGCTCTGAGCAATCGTCTTCATTCCCAATGCCTTTGTCATCAGTGACTCCCAAAACCCCAGTTCCTGAAGCCCCTCCCAATGGCACCTCATCTCTGACCCACTGTTCACTTGGTTTCCCAAGTAAGGGGGCTGGGGGGTGTCAGTTCGCGCTTCCTGACTCTAGGGAGACCCACATCCGATGGTACCCACTCACAGCCTCATGCCTCTAAAGCATGTGCCTTCCCTCCACCGACCTTCTGGTTAGTACAGGAGCCCTGGTTCATCTCACAGGTCTATCACTCAGGCTTTTGACGGACAGGTGTGGAACTGATGATGTCACTTCAGATTGTTCTTCCATGAGTTACCTGGTGAAAGTAACGCACTGCCTTCCCTTGTCTAGAATGCCCCTTGCCTGTCTCCATGTCCACCAACTGTTGCCTCAACGATTGCCTTCTAGACATGTCTGAGTGGAATGAGGAAGCCCTACCTCCACACCTCATGGGACCTTGGACTTTCATAGACAGAAATGTTCTTTTTTTCTTATCCGCCAGCCCCTGCACACTGGTCTTTAGAACACGAGTGGCTTACACATGGCCATTGAATAAGAGTCTGTCAAGCAAATGAAATGGCCAAAATACAACAAAACAAATTGTGACTGAATTATGACCAAAATCCCTTTTCCCTGAAACGTTTATTTCTTGGCAGCATTGGACAGGTGTTCCCTCCGAGGCCACCTGAAGTGATTTGGCCTGGAGTCCCAGCATGCGGGCAATCTTCAACCTCCTCTTAGAGTTTGTTCGTTCCAGGTTCCAGGAGCACCCAAGTGAGCTCTAGTCAAGTGTGACAGTCCCTCAAATCTGTGTCGCCTTGCAGATGTTCAACCGAAAGAACTGTGTGAGCACAAGAGATAGATGCCTGTCCCGAAACTCAACAGCAAGAAGAAATGCTGACTCCACTCCCACTGCAGAGCTGGGAGGAAAAACGAGAGCTTTATTTATTTAGCTCTCCCCAAATTCTTAATTTGCACACTTGAAAAATTAAGTCAATATATAAGAATCACACAGTTCCAGCCCTGTAGATGCTTTCCAATATCGGAGTGAGTTCGAAGTGGCCACGAGAACCGACCCGGCAAATCTACCCAGCTTGTAGCGAAATCCAACTGTTTTCTAAGCCTTTCTGGTAACTCTTCACTGTGCTTTATCAGCCTTTAAGTTGAAATCCTACTGCTTTAAGTACATCTCTTTAAAACACACCAATGGTGTCTGCATATTCCTCACACTAGAATCCATCTCCTGCCAAAGCTGCAGTCCCGTTTCCTAGTTTTAAATTGTGTTGTTCCCCACTGAGTGAGAGCTCAGACATATGTATCCAATAAATTCAGAAATGTTGATCCTCGGAGCAGATGAAAGGATGAATAACAGGGCAGTCATAAACCAGCAGCCTGCATCATATTTTACCTCGAATTTCAAAATACATCATAGAGACAGGTTTCCCCACGTCAGGAAATGGTATCCAAACAGTTCAAACCGGTTTCTCAGCTGCCTCTGTAAAAATAGCTTTAGCCCAGTTATAAAACTGTTGAACTCTATTTAGGTTCTCATTATTTCCTAAAGTTTTGATTCATTATATGGCCTTTTGTTAGCCAAACAGCAAGCTCCTCTAAACGTCTTTGCAGGGCACACCGCAACCTCAAGTGCTGTGGGTGGCCGCATATTTAACCTCAGTACAAACCCTTCCAAGGAGAAGCCATCAAGTCACAGATACAATTCCATCCAATTAGGATCTTAGACTTTTTAGTACAGAAAATACGTTCAAGACCCAGGAAGCCTGAGCAGTAGAGGCAGAGGTCTGGTGAGTGAAATACTGAGCCACATATGTGTGGTGATGAGCTGCCTTAGAGTAAGATGAGGAAAGTGTATGAGATGTGTGCACTGCATGTGTTGAACCACAAGATGAAGAGAGCATGGACTGTACATGTGGATGGCCCAAAGCATCTGTTCAGGGTTCCCCAGAGAATAGGGCCAGTAGGGAGGGCATCTATCTCTATATCTATATATCATCTACTATCTATACATATGTACCACATGCAGATACACCCAAACATGCACACAGACACACACACACACACAGAGCATGGACTATGCATGCAGACGGCCCACAGCATCTGGTTAGCCATTATGTATGGTCAGGGTTCTCCAGAGAACAGGGCCAGTAGGGAGATCATCTATCTCCATATCGATACAACATCTACTATCTATACATATATAATACCTATATATATATGCACATGTACCACATACAGATACACCCAAACACACGCACCACAAACAGATTTACATTCATGTGTCCCTTGGTGAAAGGGATATATTCTAGACACGTCTCATTAGGCGATTTCATCATTGTGCAAACATAGAGTGAACTCACACAAACCTAGATGGTACAGCCTACTACACTACACACCTAGGCTAGATGGCATAGCCTATGGCGTTGCCTATGGCTCCTGGGCTACAAAACCTATACAGCATGTTACTGTACTGAATAGCAGGCAATTATAATGTCATGGTGAGTATTTGTGTATCTAAGAATAGAAAAGTTACAATAAAAATACAATATAAAATACAGCAAAGGGTACACCTGTACAGGGCGCTCATCGTGAATGAAGCTGGTAGGACAAGAAGGGGCTCTGAGAGAGTCAGGGGGTGGGTGGGGAGTGACTGTGAAAGCCTGGGGCGTTAACTGCACATGCCCGTAGACTTCAGGAACACTGGGCACTTAGGCCGCACTCCAATTATCAAAACCGTTGTTTCTTCAAGATTACATCAGCCCTTGCTTGCTGTAACTTTTTTACCTTATTAACTTTTTAAATTTCTTAACATTTTTACTCCTTTGTAATATACGTAAAGCTTAAGCCACAAACACTGCACAGCTTTAGTCTAAAAAGCTTATAGACTAAGAAAATTAAGAAGAAAAAATATTTTCTTTCCTTATATTCTTAGTTTATAAGCTTTTTCTGTATTTTTCTTTTTACTTTTTAAACTTTCTCATTAAAAACCAAGACACAGAGTGTTTTTCCATTTGTCTGTGTCATCTCTGATGGATTTGAGCGGTGTTTTGTAATCCTCACTGTCGAGATCTTCAAGCCCCTCGGTTAGCCATATTCCTAGTTATTTTATTCTTTTTTTTTTTTTTGAAACGGAGTCTCGCTCTGTCGCCCAGGCTGGATGCAGTGGCGCGATCTCAGCTCACTGCAAGCTCTGCCTCCCGGTTCACGCCATTCTCCTGCCTCAGCCTCCCGAGTAGCTGAGACCACAGGCGCTGCCACCACGCCCAGCTAATTTTTTGTATTTTTAGTAGAGACGGGGTTTCACCGTGTTAGCCAGGATGGTCTCGATCTCCTGACCTCGTGATCCACCCGCCTTGGCCTCCCAAAGTGCTGGGATTACAGGCGTGAGCCACCGCGCCCGGCATTATTTTATTCTTTCTATGGCAGTTGTGACTAGGATTGCCTTCCTGACTTGGCTCTCAGCTTGCCTGTTGTTGGTGTGTAGGAATGCTGGTGATTATTCTATGCCGATTTTCTATCCTGAAACTGCTGAAGTTGTTCAGCAGTTGAAGGAGCTTTTGGGCTGAGACTATTGGGTTTTCTAGATACAGAATTGCGTCATCTGAGGAAAGGGATACTTTGACTTACTCTCTTCCTATTTGGGTGCCTTTTATTTCCTTCTCTCTTCTGATTGCTCTGACCAAGGCTCCCAGTATTATGGAAAATAGGAGTGGTGAGAGAGGGCATCCTTGTCTTGTGCCAGTTTTCAAGGGAAATGCTTCCAGCTTTTGCCCATTCTGTATGATGTTGGCTGTGGGTTTGTCATAGACGGATCTTATTATTTGAGGTATGTTCCTTCAATATCTAGCTTACTAAGTGTTTTTCATATGAAGGAATGTGGAATTTTATTGAAAGCCATTTCTGCATCTATAGAGATGATCATGTGGTTTTTATCTTTAGTTCTTTTGGGTACTAGGCTTCATAGTTGATGAAATAATCTGTAAAAAACAAAATTCATGAGTTTACCTATATAACAAATTTGCACATGTACCCCTGAACCTAAAATAAATTTTTTTAAAGAAGAATATCATCTACAAAAACTCACAGCTAACTTCCTATTTAAGGGTGAGAAGCTGGAAGCTTGCTTGTGAAGTTGAAGAATGAGGCAAGGATATTGGCTCTCACCATTGCTTTTCAACATCGTACTGAAAGTCCTAGCTAATACAGTAAGACAAGAAAAGGAAAGAAAAGCATACAGGTTAGGAAGAAGAAAAGAAACTGTTGGTTTGGAGATGACTTGATTATCAATTTACAAAATTTGAAATAATCAACCACAGAACAAGGGATTTTCATGAGGCTGAATGAAACAAAGTTAGTATACAAATGCCAATCACTTTCTTACATACCAGCAATGAACAGTTGGAATTTGAAATTTAAAACACAATGTTATTTACATTAGCACTCCCCAAAATGAAAAACGTAAGTAAATTTAACAAAATATGTACAGGATCTATATGAGAAAAACTACAAAAATCTGATGAAAGAAATACAATAACTAAATCAATGAGGAGGTATTCTATGTTCATGGACAGGAAGACTCAATATTGTCAAGATGTTGGTTCTTCTCAGCTCAATCTATAGAATCAATGCAATCCCAATCAAAATTCCAGCAAACTGTCATATGAATATTGCCAAAAAGAACTTTTCTAAGTTTTTTATGAAAGTACAAGAGACTCAGAATAGCCAGTACAATATAGGAGAATAGAGAGAGAGGACTGAGCATTACCTGACTTCCAGGTTTACAATAAAGCTCCAGGAATCAAGACAGTGTGGTACTGGTGGAAGAACAGTCCGATAGACCAATGGAACAGAACAGAGAGCTCAGAAACAGAAAATGGTGCTGGAACATCCACATGCAAGAAAAGTGAAATGAAAAGAGCTCTCCTGAAACAAGGCCTTTGAGGGTCACCTGTGACAGGAGCAGAAAATGCCCAGCAGGACCTGGGATACTCAGTGAGCTCTCCCAGGAATGCAGTGGCTGGACTTCAATATCCCTCAACCTTCATCTCTATAAGACTTTTCATAAAGGCTACAATGATTCTTGTCAGTCATCTGGGCCTGCCAACCTCCTAGGTAGGATGTAGTACTGAAGAGGTCATCAATACACTGCCCTCTGGGGACTCCGCAGCCCCGTGGCCTTGTAGTTGATGCTGACCTTAATCCCCTACGTGTCCCTGGCTGAAGACAGGCCCCAAATACAGAGGTCAGGCCAGAGAGCTCATCTGATTAAGTCTATTAAGACTCAGTAATAACAATAAATAAATAATTAAATAAACAAATAAATAAACACAGTAACATAAAAGTAAACAGACACAAACACACACCTTAGCCTCAGCCTGCACAGAGTCAGGATCACACACATCACTGTCTTCCACCTCCTCCTCTTGTTCCACTGGAAGGCCTTCAGGGGCAATGATGGGCATGGAGCTACCAGCTCCTAGGAGGACACCTCCTGAAGAACCCACCTTTGGCTATTTACAGTTAGCTTGTTTTTATAAGCAGAAGGAATACACTCTAAAATAACAATAGAAAGTATAGCATGGTAAATACATAAACCAGTAACCCTGTGGTTTATTACCGTCATCAAGCACTGTGTACTTCCATGCTCATGTCCGTAGGTGCTAGACTTTCCTATGACTGGCAGCATGGTAGGTTTGTTTAGAGCAGCACCACCACACACACAGGAGGAGTGTATTGTGCTACCATGCTAGGGTGACTACTACGTCATGAGGCAATAGGAATCTTCAGCTTCGTTACAGTCTGATAGAATCACTGTCCTTTATGCAGCCCTTTGTTGACCAAAATTTGTCATGTGACACATAACTGTAGTTTAAGAGATTTATTTCAATGAGTTGGCTTCTGTGACTGTGGGGATTGGCAAGTTCAGATCTGCAGGCCAGGCTCTGGGCAGGACTGTCTGGGAACTCTTGGGCGGTCCCCTGCTGCAGCCTTCAGGCAGAGGTTCTTCTTCCTCAGGGAGCCTCCATGCTGCTCTGAGGCCCTTTCAACTGCAGGAGGAAGCCCACATACGCAGTTGTGGAAAATCCCCTTATGTGCAGTCCACTGACCACAGCCTTTACCCACATCCACAACACAGCACCATGTGGCTCGTGTGCCACCAAATGCCCTGGCATGGCTGATTGGACACCTGAAACTGACCATCAGGAGTGGGTGGGCTGCAACCACAGGTGCCCATCCACCAGCTCCCACTCAGCGTTCGTGAAGTCGGACCCCATCCCACTTCTGCCTTGCAGGGCAGCATGGGGAGCAGGTGAAGGGGTCTACACCAGTGATTGTCTGGCTCCCCCCATCTTCCTGGGGTTGGATAAGGGGACCCACCCTGTCAGAGGGGACAGAGCATGGCGTGTTCACTCTGCAGCCCTGGGTGTAACTGACCAGGCAACACCCAGGCCTAGGCAGCGCAGGCAGGCCAGGATGAGGGACCGGGCAGAAGAGGGGAGGAGAGGTGAACACCGGAACATAGGAAAAATAAAATGTCAAGGGTGGTAGAAGACAGAACCCTGAGGTGTCCACCCCGGTCTATTTCTACAATAGTCTTTACTATCCACGAGACCGAGCTGCCTACAATAGCAAAGGCATGCGTACCAGCACAGATACTGTATTGGCAACAAAATTCAGACCTACCAGGTACGTATGGCAAGATCCCATTCAATACACTCCAGGTGGGGCATGGCTGCTGGATAGTGTCAGCTGTGAGGACAGCAACCAGGCTGGTGTGGTGGCTGGGGGCAGGACACTGGGGCTTTCTGATAAGGAGATGGCTACATGGGTGTCCTCGCCATGTATGAATGCAGTCACCCTTTGGTCTGTGCACTTTTCTGCATAAAAATTAAAAGTTTAAAGAAAGAAAGAAGAGTGCCTACCCTGAAGATTGCCTCAATGCCCCTGAATGTCACTTGTGCCTTAGGCTAAATTCTTATATCATGGATAGAAAAACCACCTGAGGGCCGGGCACGGTGGCTCACGCCTGTAATCCCAGCACTTTGGGAGGCCGAGACGGGCGGATCACGAGGTCAGGAGATCGAGACTATCCTGGCTAACACAGTGAAACCCCGTCTCTACTAAAAAAAAAAATACAAAAAACTAGCCGGGCGAGGTGGCGGGCGCCTGTAGTCCCAGCTACTCGGGAGGCTGAGGCAGGAGAATGGCGTGAACCGGGGAGGCGGAGCTTGCAGTGAGCTGAGATCATGCCACTGCACTCCAGCCTGGGCGACAGAGTGAGACTCCATCTCAAAAAAAAAAGAAAAAGAAAAGAAAAACCACCTGAGGAATTAAATACTTTTTCAAATATCCTCCATGTGATGGTCATCCATGGAAATGACAAAGGCATATTTATCACCCCATTCCAAGAATAAGACAACAGAGGGACATGGAGGATGAGTAGCTCAGCCAGGCTCCCAGGAAGCAGGGACCCCACCTCCATAGAGACGGGACCCCACAGAGCAAGGGTCCCACCTTCCTAGGGACTTGATCCCACCTAACAAAGGCCTCATCTTCATAGGGACATCACCCTTCCAGCAAGGAATCTACCTCCATAGAAACACTACCCACTTATAAAAGGCCCCCTCTTCACAGGGACATGACCCACCTAGAAAGGACCCATCTTCATAGGGGCATGACCTCACCAAGAAAGGACTGCCCCTTCATATAGGGATATGATCCCATCTAGCAAGGGCCACCCCTTCATAGGGACATGATCCCATCTAGCAAGGACCACCCCTTCATAGGGGCATGACCTCACCTAGAAAGGATCACTCCTTCATAGGGACATGACCCCATCTAGCAAGGGCCACCTTTTCACAGGGACATGGTCCACCTAGAAAGTACTCATCTTCATAGAAACATGACCCCACCTAGCAAGGGCTCCCATCTTCACCATACTCATATGGACATGACCCCATCCAGCAAGGACCACCTCTTCATAGGGACATGGCTTATCTAGAAAGGACCCATCTTCATAGGGACATGACCCCATCTAGAAATGACCCATCTTCATAGAGACATGATGCCATCTTGCAAGGACCACCCCTTCATAGGGACATGGCTTACCTAGAAAGGAACCATCTTCACATAGACATGGCCCCACCTAGCAAGGGACCCATCTTCAAAGGGACATGATCCCAGCTAGAAAGCACCCATCTTCATAGAGACATGACCTCACCTAGACATGACCCCACCTAGCCAGGGCCGCCCCTTTTTCCACCTCCACTGGGATCTGCAGGGGACCCACGTGCTAAAACAATATCACAAGCACTTTCAATGGTAACTCTGAAATAAGCATTGATTAAAAACACTATACATTAAGTGTGCCACAGTTTTTATAAAGGTGTTACGATGGCTGAGGACATGAAATCTGACACTCTGTGTCTGGGAATGCATCCAGTCATGGAAAGCAGCTGAGCAGCCTGGTTCCTAAACAGGGCTGTGGATTTAACACTATCCTGGTCTCTTTCCTAACTTTGCCGATGACATCTTGGAGAGCCCGGACTACATAAGATAGATTCCACGTTTGTTAAATTAACTAGGATTAGAGACAAACAGGTGTTGTCCTTAAAAGATCCACGAGGATAAGGAATGTCATCTTAAACCTGTTTTAATGGGACATTTATATTGTAAAATGATCCCTCATTAATTTATTCAATGGATGTTTCTTGTACATCCGTTAAGTTAAGTTACTCCCTTGCAGGAGTTGGATTTTGTATCCAGCTTCCTCTCTGTGTGCTGTGAGCCCGGGGCCAAGTACGTGATCTCTTAGAGCTATGTCCCAGGTGTAGAAAGATAAAGGTCAACCTACCTTGCTGGGACCCTGACGGCAGGTACATACTGTAAAGTACTGTGCTGTGCGGCCATCACTCATTCCCGATTCTAAACCCAGGCAGTCATCTTAGGCATTTCTTGAAAGTTATTTGATCCCATTTCACTGGTGTGCGCTGGTTGGTAATGAAGAGACCACAAAGGCACCATGATACGTGTCCTTGCCTTTGGCCAAATGGGAACAGCGCAACGGTATTGAGCACTGGGGTCCGTGGACAAGGCTTGCATCTGAGCAGCATGCCGGCATCCCCAGGTGCTTGCCAGAAGGGGGAGGTTCAGGGTTTCTCAGGGTGGGCTTTGAGTGAACGTCAATCAAACTCCCAAGTTTGCCCTGCATGGAGAGGTTCCTTTGACACGGGGCCAGGTGACTGTGCCTTAAGGGACTCTGTAAACAGGGAGACTGAAGGAAGTGTGAATAATCGATGGAGGAGGGCCCCGGATAACCCACCAGTTCCACCAGGGATATTTAATGTAATGCAAGAATGTCAGTGAAGAGACAAATACACACCTCTGTAGTCAGACAGATTGAGACCCATTCCCTTGGAAGCTAGAAGAGGCTGCAATGGGCCAACGGCTGGGCTGGGTGTGTGCAGAGCAGCCTAAAACCTTTTTACCTTGCAAGCACCAGCTCCGGTTACAACAATAACACAGACACTACAATCTATTTACACAACATGAAACCGAAGCCTGGCAGGAGTTAAAAGCTGTGCTGCAATGTCGTTTGTTAGAATTGACTACGCAAAATCAATTTGAAAATGGCACTGAAAAACTTTTATTTCAAAACACACTGCTCGGATGAAACCAAACTGTTTAAATGAGGGTCGGGAACCGCCACCGGCCGGCACTCAGGGCAGTGAGGAGTGCGATTACCCTGCCTCCGTTTCCTACATCCGGTCTAATTTCCAGTTATTTTCTCCATTTTCGTCAGCACCAGTGGTAAGAAACACTAATTGATAATGGTGCATATTTATTTTGCCCTGGCTTCAAAAAGCTAAAAACAAATAGCTTTCTCAAAACTGTTTTATTCACCCTAGCAGAGAGAGTGGAGGCCACATGGTCAGATCCAGGCCGCGCTCTGCTGTTTACACATAAATTATAGCAAAACACTTCTGGCAGTGCCACCCCTGCTAACGGCAGTCAGATTGCCACTGTGTGTCCAATTAAAAGGGTGTAAAATATCACAGTCATGCCGCACAGCGCGATTACCCAGCTCCAATCTGACAGGGGGCTTAGCGGCCAGGAATGTGGATGCCAAGGAAAAGTCAAACACAAAATTTAGGACCTCTACTTCCTGGAAAGAGAATAAGTCAAATAAATCCATCTTAATACATTTATTTGGACAAATTTCTGAAATATTAGCTTTATGCTTTCTTTCTATCACTGTTCACAGGTATGAGCAACACTTCAGTGCAGACAAATGTAGGGAGTTACTTCTGGGATAACATGACTCAATGCATTTATGTTACCTAAGAAATAAATTCCAGATTTTCCCCCAATTTCCAAGATCCGAGAAAGGGCCGGAGGTACTCCAATTTCTCTTAAGAAAACTAAAAGTGTTCAACTGTCTCCCCCTTCACCTACACACAGTGGGTGGGAGGTGTGAGCCTGCCTATCCCCTCCATGGCCGACGCTCTCCCCAGCACACAGCATGCCGATGCAGCCTCCCCCTTGAAGATCTAACCCAATGCCCTCTCTTCCAGAAACTTCCATGACCCAAATGGTTAAGGGCAGTAGCATTTTTTAATAGACTACTTTTTAGAGCACTTTGAGGTTCGCAGCAAAATTGAGCAGAAGGTGCAGAGCCCCCACACAAGCAGAGCCTCCCCTCTCTATCAACACCTTGCTCTGTGCGGCAGCTTGTTCACAATGGATGAGCCGCAGTGACGGACGATTGTCACCCAAAGGCCGCAGTGCACATGCGGGTCCCTCCTGGTGCTGTGCATTCTACGGTTTAGACAAATGTATCATGACATGTGTCCCCCACTACCTGTTGCTCAGAACAGTTTCACCACCCTCGAAACCTTCCGTGCTTGGCCTGCTCACCCCTCCCCCCCCAACCCCTGGCAGCCAAAGATCTCTTTTCCGTTTCTATCGTTCTGCCTTTGTTGGAAAGTCATCAAGTTGGTGTATGAGTCACGGTTAGCCAGAGAAATAGAGCCAATAGGACACACACACACACACACACACAGAGGCACGCACATACATGCACACACGCACAGGCACACAGACACACACACAGGTACACACATACATACAGGCACACAGGCACACACATGCACACGAACACAGACACACACACACACTGGCACACAGACACATGCACGCGTATGTACAGGCACACAGGCACACACACGTACACACACACATACAAGCACACAGGCACACACACGCACACACAGGCACACACACACACAGGCACACAGACACACACATCCATGCATAGGTACAGGCACACAGGCACACACGCACAGACACACACACGCACACACAGGCACACAGACACACACACACACAGGCACACAGACACACACATCCATGCATACCTACAGGCACACAGGCACACACACATAAATGCACACACACACATGCACACAGACACACACATGCACACACAGGCACACAGACATACACATACACATATGAACAGACACACAGGCACACATGCGCACACACACATGAACACACAGGCACACAAACATACGTATACACATATGTACAGGCATGCAGGCACACACACGCACACACACACATGCACACACAGGCACACATACACATACATACAGGCACACATATATGCGCACACACACATGCACACACACACATGCACACGCAGGCAAACAGACTTACACATACATATATGTACAGGCACACAGGCACACACGCACACACACATATGCTCACACAGGCACACAGACATACACATACATACAGGCACACAGGCACACACACAGACACACATGTGCACACACACGTGTGCACACACAGGCATGCACACAGATGCACGTGTACACACACAGGCACATGGGCACACACACGCACACACACAGGCACACGCACAGGCACACAGACACACACAGGTGCACACACACATGCACATGGCACACACAGGCGTGCACATAGGTGCACACCCATGCACACAGACACATGCATGCACACGCACATGCACACACACACATACATATTTTCAACAGGTGACTGGCTCCTGTGGTTATGGAGGTTGAAGAGACACAGCTCTGTGGTCAGCGATGTGGGGCTTGGGAGGCTGCTGTTTCGGGAGTGGAGAGGCCAGAGTGAAAGGGAGGGAGTGGAAGGGAGGGGGTTGAAGGGAGGCAGGGGAAGGGAAGGAGTGGAAGGGAGGGGTGGAAGGGATGGAGGGGANGGAGGGGAAGGGAAGGAGTGGAAGGGAGGGGTGGAAGGGATGGAGGGGAAGGGAGGGGGTGGAAGGGAGAGGGTGGAAGGGAGGGAGTGCGAGGGAGGGGCTGGAAGGTAGGGGATGGAAGGGAGGGAGGGGAAGGGAGGGAGTAGAAGGGAGCAGGTGGAAGAGAGGGGGTGGAAGGGATGAAGGGGAAGGGAGGGAGTAGAAGGGAGGGAGTGGANAAGAGAGGGGGTGGAAGGGATGAAGGGGAAGGGAGGGAGTAGAAGGGAGGGAGTGGAAGGGAGGGGTTGGAAGGAAAGGAGTGGAAGGGCAGGAGGAGCTCACTGTTACCCACTGGAGGATTGGCCTTTCTCTCTATTCAGGCCTTCAACGGGTCGGATGAGGCCATCCACACTGGGGTGGGTATCTACTTGACCCCATTGATTGATTCCGAAGTTGTTCTCCTCCAAAGCCCTTCATAGATACACCCAAGATTGTGCGTAACTGGATATCAGGCCACCCCACAGATGGACAAGTAGACACGTAAGATTTACCATCACGGGCACGTCCAATGTACGGGATGCTGTCCTTTCACACTGGCTTCTTCCGCTTAGTGTCTTAGCTCAGGGCACCGTTACAAAATACCACAGGCTGGTAAGTTAAACACCAGACGTGTGTCTGTGGCAGCTCTGGAGGCTGGAAGGACACTGTCGAGGCATTGCCATTCCTGTCCCTGGTGAGGGCTTCCGGTTTGCAGGAGGCCGTCTTTGCTGTGTTCTAAGGACACAAGCCCTCCCTTCTTAGAAGGACACGAACCCTGTCCTGTGGGCTCCAGTCTCATGACCTAATGACTTCTCAGAGGCCACACTCCTAGCACCATCGGCTTGGGGATAGGGATTTCAACAGAGGAATTTGGGGTGCAACACAAACCTTTAGTCCATAGCACTTAGGGGTGCTCATGAGAGGCTCCTTCGTGCCTTTTAGTGCTGAGTAAGATTCCACTGTGTGGATGCAGTGCAGCTTAATTCACCCCTTCGCTGACTGAGGGGCATCTTGGCTGCTTCTGAGTTTTGTAATTATGAATAAAGCTGCTATAAACATCCATGGGCAGGTTTTGGGTGGACAGAAGTTTTCAGTTTATCTGGAGAATACCGAAGAGCAGGAATGTCGGAGTGTGTGGTAAGAGTGTACTTAGTTCCATAGGAAGCTGCCAATGGACTTCCGATGAGGCTGTGCCAGTTTGCATTCCCACTGAAAGGCAGGATCATGGAAAAGGAGAGCTTCTCATGGTGCTGGCAGCCCTTCCTGGAGGTCTGCATATTTCAATTCCTTTTGTTTGTTTGTTTGTTTGTTTGTTTTTTGAGGTTTGCTCTTGTTGCCCAGGCTGAAGTGCTATGGTGCGAACTTGGCTCAACATAACCTCCACCTCCCAGGTTCAAGTGATTCTCCTGCCTCAGCCTCCTGAGTAGCTAGGATTACAGGTACCCATCACCACGCCCAGTTAATTTTGTATTTTTAGTAGAGATGGGGTTTCTCCATGTTGGTCAGGCTGGTCTCAAACTCCTGACCTCAGGTGATCTGCCCACCTCGCCTCTCAAAGTGCTGGGATTACAGGTGTGAGCCACTGTGCCCAGCTGGATTCCCTTTTAACATCTCCTCTGCTGCTGTCTTTGTTCAGTCCAGGAGCCACTCCTGCACAGCCCCCTCCACACTCCCACACCAGCCGACTTTTGCCTTTGCTGCTCACCTGCAGAGTCCTCCCAGGGGGAACAGTCCTCAGCCGGGCACCCTGCACCATCTCCGGGCCTCTGGGCTTGAGGGGCTCCAACACCTGGAGGCCCACCCGCATCCTCTGCAGGGAAAGCTCCAATCTTCACTCTGCCATGAACAAGACAGGCATCGGTCCCTGTCCCTCTCGGGCCAGCCCAAGCTCCAGTTTCCTCACTTCTTCTGCTTCTTCCGCCCACAGCTTCAGGTGTGCAGGGCACGAAGGAGGTGGCCTGTTTCCACCGAGGTCCTTGGATCAGGGAGGAGGTTTTCTCTGCAATTGCCCCGCGACCTCCCGATGACTCTGGGGCCATCGGCAGCAGCCCCTCGTGACTTGGGAGCACCATACCCAGGAGAGGGCATGACTTCCTGAGAAGAGGGAGAGAACCTTCGTCCTGGCAGAGCCTGGGGGCTCAGGGGAGGCGCAGACCGGGGCTTCACATCACGGATGTTTTATGCTTTTGTCTAAAGTGTTGATGGATGATTTTAAATTTGTGGCCTTCATGGTAGAAATTTACACAATGCTTTTAGCTTCTCAATTTGGTTTCTCATTCATTTTGTCATTTTCTTATCTCGGTGAGGCAGCTATTATTTGTCACAAGAAACTGAGACAAATAGAAAGCAGTGAATTCCATAAACTCACACCGGAAAATGAAACCGAGAACGTGCTCCGGAATCAAGGACGTGAGTGTGGTCCGGGGCTCTCTCTCCTGAATCCCGGGTCAGGAGACTCCCCCTCCCAACAGTTGGGTGTGCGTTTGCTCCTGCTCACATCCCCCTATCGACTTTTCCATGCAACGGGGGCTGCCCTTCCGTATTCCTCTGAGCTCTCCATTCCTCTCTCTGTATGTCATTGCGACTGGCATGCCTATTAACCACCGTCGCAGCCATCACCGCCACCACAGATGATGTTTTGTGTGCATTCTGAGCCAGGTACTCTTCAAAGCACTTTACACGAATTAACTCATTAAACCTCTTAGCAAATTGTCCCATTTTATGGTGAGGAAACTGAGGCACAAATAAGTTAAGGAAACAAGCCCACAGTAAGGACCGGGCTAGGGTCTGAGCTCAGACCACCAGGCAGGGGTCTGCTTGGAACCACGACGAACTTGCGGCCTTATCAGGTCACGTTCTGCCCTGGGTGCCATGAAAGCTGCTCTAGGACCCGGCTGAGGTATGGGGCCCATCTCCTCCCCTGGAACAGACGCTCAGGGCTGGAGGCAGACGGGTCTCCCGAGAGTGCAGAGAAATGGCACTGTGGGTAGAAAGGCAATTCTGCCCATGGGATGTGCCTCGTCCTCCCTCTCCACACACCTCTCTGCTCCTTCACAGTGGAGTTCCTGGTAAGCCACAGGAGGAAACAAGCACACAGCAAGGTGAAGCAGCTCCACACAGAGAGAAGAACCACGACCACGAGTGCGCAGGGAGGTGAGGCAAATCCAGATAGTGAGGAGAGCCACGGCCACGAGCACACAGCAAGGTGAGGCAGCTCCGCACAGAGAGAAGAATCACGACCACAAGCCCGCAGGGAGGTGAGGCAGCTCCGCACGGAGAGGGGAGCCAGGGCCGCATGTGTGGAGGTCTCTGAGGGTGCTGGGCCTGTCTCCAATGCCAGTGCCACCCATGGAAGGGAAGGTCACGACATGGTGAGGGGACACCACACAGGCCCTGCGGAGCAGCCACCCCACCATGAGACGTCGCTGGGCAGTTTCATGATTGTCAGCCTCCACCAGGACAGTGAGGATCCCACGGCGGGGCACTGGGCTCAAAAGCAAGGTCTGCAGAGGGCAGGCCCCAAGAATGAGTGAGAGGCACACACAGGACGCACAGGGCCAGGCCAGGGGGAGAGCAGGAGGAGACGCAGGGAGAGGTGGGGCAGGCAAGGGTCAGCAGGAGGAGAAGCAGGGAGAGACCAGGCAGGCAGGGCTGAGCAGGAGGCAGAGCCAGCCATGGACACAGTGCTGGGAGCCCGGCTGACCGTTGGAGTACTGCACCCTCCCCAGAAAAGGCCCCTACTGAGCTGACCCTTCGCCTGGTGCGGGAAGGCTGTGTCTCTGCGGCAGAAAGGAGTTTCCCAGAGCAGCCACTCTGCGGTCTGCAGGAAGAAGCCAACTGGCCAAGCCAAGCGTGTCAGAGAGGAGTGCACACGGCTCGGCTTTCATGACCGAAGAATGTGACGGGATAGTAGCCACAGTTGTATTGTTGCAGTTGTGTGTCCTGCACTGAGTATAGTGGGTTGTTGGTGGCCCCAAAGAGACATGTCCCCGTCTGAATCCCTGTAAAGGTGACCTTATTTAGAGAAAAAGGTTACGTTAAGTTAAAGATCTTGAGGTGGGGGTATCACCCTGGATTATCCAAGTGGGTCCTAAATTCAAGAACAAATATTTATATAGGAGAAAAGCAGAGGAGATTTCACCCAGACAGAAGAGGAGGAGACGGCGTGGCCCCAGAGGCAGAGCCTGGAGCAGTATGGCCATGAGCCCAGGAGCACAGCAGCCAAGGGGAGCTGGAAGAAGCAAAGGTGCTTCCTGCCTCAGAGCCTTTGGAGAGTGCAGCCCTGCAGACATGGGGCTTTTCGACTTCCAGCCTCCAGAGCTTCAAGAGGATGAACTTCTGCTTTTGTGAATTGCCCACCTTTTTGTCATTTGTTACAGCCGTTGCAGGACACTCCTGCACTTTTTAAAGTGCTATCGCGTTTATTCTAATTTGTGCCTCACTGCAACCTGTGACGTGGATTTTGTCATTAACATTATGCCAACTGGAATAAAGAGTAATATTTCCTCCCAGAGTAGTCTTGGGAACTTCTCCCTCAGAATCCCCTGGGTGCTTGTTGAAAGTGAGCATCCCGGCTCTCTCCAGGCCTTTGGATGACGGTCTGAGGCAGCCTGAGTGGCTACAGAGTCCAGCCCTCGCTGCTGGGGGTGCTCACGGACTCCGCTTGGAGCACCTGTACGCAGCAGGCCTGGCTCCCCCTCTCCAAGTGTTCCTGAAACTTCCATGCCTTAGGTCCCCTGGGCACCGCTGCACTGCCAGTCATATGGTCTCACATGAAATATTTTAAGCATGTGAAGTTTAACTTCTAAACATTTGAGTTCCCTGATACTTCAAATGGCCAATCTGTGGACCAAGTTCCAAAGGCATGAGAATGTGTGTGAAAGGAATTCTCCTCTCTTGCCGCCACCCACTAAGCTTCCCTCCCCAGTGAGAACACTGCTGTGGCCAGGCCCTCATCTGCTGAAGTATGTAATTGCTCACTAGAATTCCCTATCATTTCTTGAAGGGAGAGGATGCCTGGGGAGAAGCTAGCAATGGGACTGTGCAGCCGGCAGCCTCTCCCAGGTATGAAGCACATGTACTGGGGGGTGGGGTGGGGTGGGGGGTGGGGCTGGTCTGTGAGGGGTGCGTGCTGCTGGGCCAGGGGCCCCCAGCCTGCTCCACCGCCAGCTGTGAGGGAACAAATTTTGCGTCAAGTTTGGCTCCCTTGGGAAACCTGCCTTTTCCCATTCTCAAACTGTTAAACCTTTAAAGTAGTATTGTAAAATCCTGCTTGCTTCTCATTCTCAAGCCTTAAGATTGAAAGAAGCATTTTATTCACACCCATTTGAAGCTGCTCTGCAGTGAACACACATGAGAGACCCACACCCTGATTTCTGCAGCAGCTGAGCTGCATGCAGAAGGAATTCCACGTTTAAATGCACTGCAGGTGCTGGCAGATGGGAGTGGGCACTGGGACACAGTGGGTGGAACCATCTGACCATCCAGTGCAGAATCACTCCTAAGGAACTGCCGCGTGAGTTATGTTGTGAGCTTGGAGTTTTCCAAACGTGAGACTGTCGCGGGACAGTAATGGATGCACGCAGAGAGAGGCCAGTATCTTTTAGGTTTATCTGTGTTTGAGTCTCCACTCCCCTACCTAGCAGCCTGTTCGTCCTTCAGCCTCGGCCCTGGCGTGGCTCTAATTCTCCCGAGGCTCCGGTTCTCACATGAATCTTCAAGGCGAAAGCTGACCCAGTGGGGCTTAAGAGATGCCCTTTGCTTTTTTCCCATCAGGAAAATCACCGCTGCTGTAATAATTTGCTCGGAGCGGTGGTCTAGCAGCTGTCTAAATTGACAGGGTCACTCCTTGCCCCGCCACAGCCCAACTTTTTAGGGACCGTGGGCTCAGGTTTCTAATAAGTACACATTCCTCAGTAACCCAAAGCAGCCCGCAGGACTTGGGGCGCTTGGAGATGGATGTTCGTCCCTTCTCACTCTGGAAACTTCAAAGGGCGGATGAGGGCCCGGCCGACATGGCCCACATCCTGATACTTCCTGTGCACACCACACTGGGCCTTGCAAAAGCTCAGGTTATCACGCGCCCGGCTGTCTGGCTGTGCAAAATTCAATCCTGCCCTCCGCTCACCTCTCCCTTGCACTTGTTAAAAGTAATTAGTGTTTGCATCCATATCTGAACTTTGATTTGTTTCCAGGATGGAGACGTTGATATTTCTTCTGATGGCTACATAAATCACACATTATTAAGTTACCTCCCGTTACACTTTTTTAAGTGTTGGAAACTCCTGACTTTAAAAGAAGGGAACTCATGTTAACACAGGCAAACGGCAGACCAATCCAGGAGCTGCAGCCAGCCATAGACAGACAAAGCCTCACGTACACATATTAACCTCCCTCCTCCTGCCTTCCTGCTCCTGGAATTCTGTTTCAGTCCTCCAATAGAAGGTTATGACAGCCGTCAATTGACAGTTCACAGATACGATTCATGGACTGGTCCCCCCAGTCTCACTATATTTCTTAGAGGGGCATCCATGGGAAGCATCATTCCCATTTCACAGAGGAGGAAACTGGGACACTCAGCCTGGGGACGCTGGGTGACTTGCCACCACGTCACCTAACCAGGGGCCGGCAGACAGTGGCTTCCACCTTGGTCTCTGCCCTGGCGCTGGGGAGGTGGCACCACAGCTTGCCACTCCCAGTGGGTCTTGTGGGTGAGACTTGGCTCTGCTAGGAACACCTAACAGAGCTCCTGAAAGCGCCAGTGGGGAACCCAGCCCTCCCCATGCCTGATCCCAGCGTCCACTCTCCCGAACACGCCCCACAGGTGAAGCCAGGAGCAGCCTGGAGGACATGAGCGCATCGCAGGCCCAGCTACGGGAGTGTTTGGTGGGAAAGTGGCTGGGCCCAGTCAGAGCCAATGGGGGAAACGGGAGTTTGTCCAGGTTCCCGGTATCAGGTCTCCTGCTGTGGCCCACAGACCTTGAATCCCGACCACCCTCTCCTTTACACACAGCACCTGGGGCAGAAGCAGCACGAACTGAGTTGAGGCAAACAAACCTGGGTTCTCTTCTTAGAAACATGGCCACCTGTACCGGAAGCCAGGCACACCCAGGAGCTCATACCTTCATTTTTACATAAGCCAAACGTTGAGGGGTTTGTTCTACCCAACTAGCTTAGCATAGCAATCACTCAGTAGCCTTGCAAAGGTGGATGGGATAATTTACCATGAGTTACAGTGTATCTTTGTAGGATGATGAAGTCCACGTTTATCTAGAATATAAAGTACTTTTTCTAGTAATAATTTGAGATGTATTGAGTTTCTTCTCTGAAGAGTTTGCTGATTTTTTTTTTTCCAGAATCAGATGTATGAACTAGTGAGAGATTTAAAAGGAGGAAGAAAATGAAGTCTGATATCTCTGTCAGATCAAGAAAACAGTGGTAATTCTTGCTGGAAATAGTTTACCCAGGTAGTATTTGATGCTATTGACAAGTGTTAGGTTTATAGACATGTTAACACCGTTAGTGATAAATGTTGTAAGACTGGCTGGCATAGCTGGGTGTGGAGGTAGTTTCGTTTTAGTCTTGACGTGCAAGGTCAACACTCTGCTGCTCTTTAGAGAATGATTTTTGGGGACATCAGTAGAAACCAGAAGACCAGAGAGGAAGCTTCCGGGAGCAGGAACAGAAAACATGACCAGATCTTGGGACAGCAGCAAAGAAGACAGGCAGGCAGGGGCCCCAACATACCCTTTTGCATGTACAGATTTGGTTCATATATAAAATATTTGCCTATAATTCTCACAACTTTTTCCTACAGCGAGGAGCATCTTCATATAGACACCGGTACTTCATCCTATACATGTGAACACAAGGTGTATCTAAAATTACCTTTGCATTAATGCTACACATTTTTTTTTTCAAACGTTGCGGGAAGTGTAGACTCTAAGAGTTAAGATCGGCCTAACGAAAAAAATATATAAACCACATTTAAATAAGTCTACCCATATGCATAATTAGAATTCTGGTATGACCTGGAGGGAGTGTTATTAACTAAAAACAACAATTATCCGTTGCCCTTCTCTGCAGTTTTGATATGGTCTGTATTGCCCAAGGAAGAAAAAAGTGATAGGTGAAGTCACTCCCAGTAACCTAATACTTCTAAATGGTTCATACTAAAGTGACTGGGGTCTCCTTTCGGGGATTTACCTTAATGATATCATTCCCAAGGAGTCTGGTTTAGATCAAACTAGGTTAAAGATCATGACTGTCAAAAAGTGATGTCATTAGATCCCATTACTAATAAAGTCAGGGTCATCATGAGTACAGAAGCAGCTTGGAATTCAGGCTTTATTTACCTTAAAACCTGCACCCAAACTTAAAACCCCAAGTGAAATACAGACGAGGTGAAGTAGCTGAAACATAATAGCTGAGAGACTGCTGGCATTGACTTGTATAACTCAGTTTGTAAGGATTTGTCATTTTCTATGTATTTTACATCATCAACTTATGAGATTCAGCAGTAGCCTTGTTTGTGTCTCTGGCTGTTGTATCCAGTCATAGCTTACATTTTGCAGCACAGGATATCCTATTAGAAGTAAGAGAAATTAATTTCTAAAATTTACAAAACACAACAGATCACAGCAATCTCCATATTTAGAATACCAAGAGTGAAAAGGGAGAGCTAGTTTTTGAAAACTAGGTTGCCACTCATGTTTTCTAGACTGTCTAAAGGGACACCAGACCCCCAGACCCACAAGAACCTCAGCAAAATAAAACCAATCTATTGCCTTTGCCCTTTGTACTGCTACAGCAAAACAGTACAAAGAGATTGGGTAACTTATAAACAACAGAAATGTATCAGTATCCCAGTTTCCAAGATGGCACCTTGCTTCTGCATCCCCAGGAGGGAGGAGCGCTGGGTCCTTACAGGGTGGAAGGGATGGAAGTGCCGTGGCATCATTCATCTGGGGTAATACCCGAAGTTCCTTGCCTCGTGCCAAGGAAGTTTAATGGGCAAAAGAGAGATGCTGCCTTGTGCAGAGGGAGGGGGCTCTGAGCAGATTTCTCCAGCTCACGGTGAACTGTGGTTGGTTTACAGATGAGCTTGAGGAGATGGTGTCTGATTTACATAGGGCACCAAGGATTGGTTGGACCAGGTGTGCCATTTATAATGTGAGAAGAAGCTGGCCACCCCATCCTAAGCTTTTATGATGGAGATGCGTTCTCTAACTGGCCTGCACCATCTTCCCTGCTGCTTTTCTGCACATGTGGCACCAAAGAAAAGAGCAGAGGGAGCCTCCATGTTGAACATACCTGGCTCTCAGGTACCCCTTTCTCCTGGCGCAGCTGCCGGCATTTACCCATGCAGGCTTCCAGCTTGCTCATCTATGTTTGCTGCTTGATACTTTAGGCTGCTTTTTATTAGGAAAGAAATGATTTGGAGGCTGCTTTTTATTAAAAGGAAATTTCACTGAGAACTCTCTTACCCTCACTATCTGCCTAAATCATTTCTTTTTACCTTCTGTATCAGAAAGGCAGAAGACAACTGAGTGCTGTGTGAAGCCCCTTTCCAAAGACCCGGATGCCCTTCTCTACACTTTGACCTCCTGGGTTAATCATCTCCTAAACGCCCTACATCTTAATACTATCGCATTGGTGACTGAGTTTCAATACATGAATTTCAGAGGGGACATACACATTCAAACCACAGTGGAAGTACTTTCTTCTATTTTATTTTATTTTATTTTATTTTATTTTATTTTATTATTTTTTTGAGACGGAGTTTCACTCTTGTTGCCCAGGCTGTACTGTAGTCACGTGATCTTGGCTCACTGCAACCTCCGCCTCCTGTGTTCAAGCAATTCTCCAGCCTCAGCCTCCCAAGTAGCAGAGATTACAAGTCTGCACCACCACGCCCGACCGCTAATTTTTGTATTTTTAGTAGAGACGGGGTTTCTCCATGTTGGCCAGGCTGGTCTTGAACTCCTGACCTCAGATGACCCACCCGCCTCAGCCTCCTAAAGTGCTGGGATTACAGGTGTGAGCCACCACGCCTGGCCAGTACTTTCTTAAGTCCGTTTTGGAGATTCCCAATTTATGTTGCATATTAGACCCAGAAAACTCCACAATAAAAACTTTCTATTTAACTGCCTTTCACCCAAATCTCAAATTTGGCTGAAAAACTCATTCAGTTTGTCATCTGTTTTATCCTTTTGACCCAGTATTGAGCAGAATGTTCTCAGGACATGATGCAAAAGTTGACAAACTATGGCCAGTGGGCCAGACCTGGCCAATTATCTGTTTTATTACAGACTACTGTTTAAAAATTTTAAATATATTTAAAATTATAAAAGCACCCTATGTATGTAGGGTTATATAAGTACCTTATGTAATAGCCCTAATTTTGCCTCTTGGCCCACAGTATTTACTATGTTAAATATTTACTCCCTGGCTGTTTTTAAAAAAGGATTGCTGACCCCTAGAGCAGACTACAAGGGGGAAGAAAGGTCATCTGTGGCTTGTAGAAGGGGCCCACTCCTAAGGGATGGGTGGAGAAAGGTCATCTGTGGCCTGTAGAAGGGACCATTCCTCAGGGATGGGGGCCACTCCACTCTCCACCTCACCACACACCTCCCTTCTGTTATCAGCCAGTGACTTCACCACATCGGATTGCGCCCCCTTTCACAAAAGCTTTCTTTACCTGTCCATAAATTGGCCAATAAAAGATTGCGACAGCACCCCGAAACCAAAACTTTCCAAAAGTCTAAAATAGTAAAGCATCAACCAACTAACCTGATCTGTTCATGATAGAACGCCATACCCAGCAAGAGTAGAGTCACAGGGAATGTTCACCTACAGAGACCATACATCGCATCCAAATAATAGAAAGCATGTTCTCTGGAAAGTGTGGCAGTCATATAAAAAGCAATAATCGTAAGATTTCTAGAAAATCTTAAATATTCAGAGATTAAATATTTAAAAGGCTAAATAACTCATGAATTAAGGAAGAAACCACAACAGAAAAGAGACAAAAATGTAATTGATTCATGATACCATAACACATCAAAAGTTTTGAAATGCTGCTAAATCAGTCATCGGAGGTACATTTATAGCGTTAGATGCCTACATTAGAAAAGATGAAAGGTGTAACATAAATTTCTTCTATTTGTACCTAAAGAGGTAGAAAACAATTAAATTCCAAATACAAAGGAGTGAGGCAATATTACAAATACGAGTGGAAGTCAATGAAATATAAAAAGATAACCAGAAAAACAATGAGAAAGTTCAACAAAGCCAGAAGTTATTTCCTTAAAAATAGAAATGAAATTGGGAAACCTCTAGCAAGATTCCCAAAGGGAAAAAGAGGACACAGCATTTATGATGAAGCTCTCTGTACAAATGACGAAGAGAAGATATCATTAGAGATCCCACAAATGAAAATGATAAGAGCGGGTATATAGCAGTAACTTAGTGGATATACAACAGCAACTAAGTAACTTATTAATGTAAATAAATTAAGCAACGTAGAGAAAATTGATAAAGAAACATGAAAAAGAAATTGCAAATCTAAGTAGCCACATATCCATTGAATATGCTAAATTATTAATTAAAAATCTTACCACAGAGAAAACTTCTAACCCAGAAGGTTTTACTGCAGGGGTATCCAATCTTTTGGCTTCCCTGGGTCACACTGGAAGAACAATCATTTTGGGCTACACGTAAAATATACTAACACTAGCAACAGCTGATGAGTTTTTTTAAATCACCAAAGTATCTCATAATGTTTTAAGAAAGTTTACAAATTTGTGTTAGGCCACATTTAAAGCCATCCTGGGCTGCATGCAGCCCATGGGCCGTGGGTTAAACAAGCTTGTTTTACTGATTATATTTCTATCAGACATTTAAGGGAGAAATAATTTCAAGCACAGACAACTCTTTCAGAACGCAGAGGAAGAGAAAACACATCTAACTTATTTTGTGAGGCCATCAGATAAAACCTTGATAACAAAACCAAAAAATTAAACTCCAGTGTCTCTCATGATTACAGACAAAAAATCCCCTAAAAAAACTAGATACCAAATTCAGTAATACGTGTACAGAACAATAGGTCCCATGATCAAGCTGGGTGCTCAGTAATATATGTACAGAACAATAGGTCCCATGATCAAGCTGGGTGCTCAGTAATATATGTACAGAACAATAGGTCCCATGATCAAGCTGGGTGCTCAGTAATATATGTACAGAACAATAGGTCCCATGATCAAGCTGGGTGCTCAGTAATATATGTACAGAACAATAGGTCCCATGATCAAGCTGGGTGCTCAGTAATATATGTACAGAACAATAGGTCCCATGATCAAGCTGGGTGCTCAGTAATATATGTACAGAACAATAGGTCCCATGATCAAGCTGGGTGCTCAGTAATATATGTACAGAACAATAGGTCCCATGATCAAGCTGGGTGCTCAGTAATATATGTACAGAACAATAGGTCCCATGATCAAGCTGGGTGCTCAGTAATATATGTACAGAACAATAGGTCCCATGATCAAGCTGGGTGCTCAGTAATATGTGTACAGAACAATAGGTCCCATGATCAAGCTGGGTGCTCAGTAATATGTGTACAGAACAATAGGTCCCATGATCAAGCTGGGTGCCCTTTATAAAGGTGAAAGATCTGTTTAATGCACACAATTAATCAATATAATCTACCACATTAATAGATTGAGGACAGAAACAAGTCATATAATCATATTAACAAAGTTAATCAATAGAATCTGCCACGTTAATAGATTGAGAAGGGAAACAAGTCATATAATCATATTAATAAATGTAGAAAAATAGCACTTACCAAAATACAAAAGTGTTTATGATAACACTGTACATGTGAGGAATTAAAAGAGCCTTGCTTTAATTCCTGATTAAGGCACTAACTGAACGACCAACAGCGAATTTCACATGTAACGGTGAGAAATTAAGTGCTTTCCACCTAAGTTCAAGGACAACACATGGAGGTCCACACTCGTTGCTCTTATTCAACATGAGTATGGAAACTCTAGCCAGGACAGCAAAACAATAAAATACATTCAGATTGGAAAGAGGTCAAACTGGATTTATTCACAGAGCCCAGAATTGTGTAGCATAAATGCTAATGAATATCTAAGAAGATTATTAGAACTAATAGGTAGATTTGACAATGTTGCAGAATTCAGTATTAAGAATTAAATTCCGGCCAGGTGCGGTGGCTCATGCCTGTAATCCTAGCACTTTGGGAGGCTAAGGCGGGCGGATCAAAAGGTCAAGAGATCGAGACCATCCTGGCCAACATGGTGAAATTCCGTCTCTACTAAAAATACAAAAATTAGCTGGATGTGGTAGCGCATGCGTATAATCACAGCTACTCGGGAGGCTCAGGCAGGAGAATTGCTCAAACCTGAGAGGCGGAGATTGCAGTGAGCTGAGATCACACCACTGCACTCCAGCTTGGCAACAGAGCAGAGACTCTGTCTCAAAAAAAAAAAAAAAGAAAGAAATTAAATTCCTATATACTTGAAATGAACAATTAGAAAATAAAATGGAAAAATCAGTATCATTTATAATAGCATCAAAAATGTCAACTCTGTAGTAACAAAAAATTATGTAGGACTCTATACTGGGAACTGTAAAATGCTGATGAGAACAATTAAAGGAAATTTAAATTAAGGTGAGATATACCATGTTCATGTGTTGAAAGATTCATTATGATGATGTCAGGTTTTCCAAAACTGATTTATTTCAATGCAATTCCAATAAAAAGTTTTACAGATTGCTTTTTTCTAAAAATCGACAAGATTATTCAACTTTATTTGGAAAGACAAAGGACAAAAATAGTAATTAACATATGGATATCCAGATTAAAATAGAAAAACAAAATTAAAAGACATCATCTGTATACATTGAAGAAAACACAAAGGTACAGTAATTACGACAACGTGGGATTTAAAAAGTGATTTAAAAATATAACAATGTAGCAATGTAGGAAATCCAAAAATTGACCAACACTTATCAAATCAAATAATTTTCAACAAGGGTGCCAAAGAAACTCAATGGAAAAAAGAAAATTTCTTCAACAAATGATTCTGGAACAACTGAATATATAAAAGCAAAAAAAAAAAAAAAGAAAGTATGTATATTTTTATCTTGCACTATGCACAATATAAAGTGAAAACATTCAATCTTCCAGTAGAAATCAGAACAGAATAGTCTATTTTTAAATTTAGGACAGGCAAAGATTTTCTGCAGAATTAAAATAAAAGGGTTGAATCTTAAAATAATGATAAATTAAAATTTATCATAATTTAAAACTTCTGCTCATCAAAAATATCTTGATGATAAAGTCACAAAGTGGTGGATGTATTAGCAATACTATACTTCAAAAATACTTACATAAAGAACTCCTACAGTTCAATTAAAATAAATAAAAATACACATAAGTCTTGAACAGGAACAAACAAAAGAAAATATAAAAATAGCAAATGAAAATGTGATGAATATCTTTAGGTCTCGAGAAAATGCCAGTGGAAACCATCATAAAATGTGACTGTATATCCACTAGAAAGAATGAAATTTTTATACTTTGACAACAATAAATGTTCAAGAGGCTGTAGAACAACTAGAACTCTTATTTGTTTAGAGTATAAAATGTCAAAACAACTTTTGAAAACTTTTAGGCAGTTAAAAAAATTAAAATACATCTCTCCTGTAATTCAACGATTAAATTTCTAAGTGTTCATCCAAGAGAAATAAAATTACACCTACAGAAAGTGTTACACAAGAATGTGCGTGGCTGCTTTATCCATGTTAGTCTAAACCATAAATGACAACCACCCTAGCACGGAAGCATCCGCTGTGGGTTCTACGCAAGGGGGTGCCTTTTGACATCAAAAGGAACACGACATTGATGCACGTGACAGCATAGATGAATATCAACACTTTTATGCTCAATGAAAAAAACTGAACATGAGAAGAAACTTACATGATTCAATGTTCATGCAATTCTCTAAAATAAGCAAAATTAACCTATGGTAGTAGATGTCAGATACACGAGTGTTTGTGAGGTAAGCAGGATCGAGTAGAAATTGGCATGAAGGAGCTTTCTGGGTGTCGGATATGTTGTGCATTTAGAAGCACATTTATGAAAGCTGATCAAATGATGCACTTAAACTTGAGCAGAGCATTTTATTGTATGTAAATTATACCAGAAATTACACACACACACACACACACACACACACACACACAGAGAGAATAATGATGAGTTTGATCAGCAGCTTGGGATAGAGTTGTAGTTCCAGACCTGGCACTGCCCTAGGATAGTGTAATGGTTTCAAATCAGATACTGCCGTATGTGGAGTAATGGTTCTGGGTCTGACATTATTCTGGTGTTGTGTTGTGTTGTTATGTTGTGTTATGTTATATATGTCAGCCACTCAGTGGTGTCTGCAGTCAAGGCTATGTTTAAACAGTTTAAAACCCCTTTACTATTTCCTAAATGCAACCAGATCAAGCACTAGCCAGTGCATACTGACAGTTCCAGGCCAGGTGCTCCCTGTTCACAGTGATGGCTCCAGATCAGGCACTGACTGGTGTACAGTGATGGTTCCAGACCAGGCACTGACTGGTGTACAGTGATGGTTCCAGATGAGGTACTTGCCATGTGTAAAGCGATGGTTCCAGATCATGTACTGCTTGGTATACATTGACGATTCCAGATCAGGCACTAGCCTGATGCACAGTGATAGCTCTGGATCAGGCAGTAGTGTGATTTTGGAATCTGGAGGATGGAGCAGGAAAGCATACAATGGCAGTGGGAAACAGGCCTGAGAGTTTTCCCTCAATGGAAGGGATCTGGTGTTCTGAAGAGCCGCCTGCCCATGTCATGTTTCTCCGTGGCTGCTGCTATGTTCACTTGCTGCTGTGAAATGCGAATAGTCATATCTATTCTCTTGTGTCTTCATTAAGCCACATGTTATATTATATATATTTAAATAGTTTAAAACTCCTTTAATATCTCAATAATTCAATCTTTGGTTGGAACTATAGAGAAAATATGTAACCCAACTTTATATAATTACATGATGGCACATTCTGTAGTGTTTGGAGCTAAATGCTTAATGTGTTAAACACTCTCATGCCAGAGGTAATAAAAAATGTTCTCTAAATGAAACCTCCCTTTCCATGTACCCTGCATCACCCATCACCCTGCAGTCCCCAAGGAGAATAGCCTTCTTTGAAAAGCTATTTAATTCAAATAAAGAAAAGATATGATGTTGCTAGTGAGAGCAAATAAAGATGGAATAAGGTATATTACCCAGGAAATGTTTGCATAACACACTGAAATTAATATACCATGTGCAGTAGTTGACACAGTTCATTCTAAAACAGATAAATCATTCATAGGAAAAATAAACACCAACTAAAAAGAAATAGATCACCAATTGAGCCATATATATCAAGAATGAAATCAGATGTGCTCGTTACCTGTTGACACAACATGAATTTTCTGCTGAATCAGACATGTAATCTACTAAATCAAAGTGAACACCTACTGAGCCAGGCATATCACCTAGTTAGACACATGACTGTGCAATTGCATGCATCCGTGCAGCCTCATGTATTTCTAACAAATTAGCAGTGCACAGTATTTTAGAGCTTAGATTTACTAAACCATAAGCATTAAGAAGTTAATGAGCTAGTTGGTAAAATGTATGTATTTGTTTTGCTTTGTTTTCAAAAAACTCAATTCACATGATCTTGCTGAAAATGCATGTATTGGGCTGGATAAACTTGAAGGTGGCCCCCCAATCCCTGCCTCCCAGTGGGAACCCAATTCTCTTGAATTTGGGAGGACTCGTGATGTGCTTCTAGCCAATGGCATCTGGCAGTGGCAATGGGCTGTTGGTCCTGACCTTTGATGGCTTTGCCATGGGTCAGACTCATCTTTCGTACACTCACCCTGGAGTCCCTTTCTGTATCTGGCTTTCAAAATGCAAGGTGCCATGAATCCTGGTTATAAAGCTACCCAGGATTTAGTTTATAGAGGTACGACTGAGTGATTATATGGAGAGGCAAATGCCACTAAATAATATTTTTATTATTTTACCCACCCTGCCATGCCATGCCATGCCATGCCACACAGGGCCGCAGGAGGGAGAAGCACAGATTTTGTAGGGAGGCAGAAGCAGGAGCAAGGGAATGCCAAAGCCAGACCCTGTGCTGGGGCTCCATGGGAAAAGCAAGGCAGAGCAAAGCAAAGAGAACAGTTTAGAGCTGGCTACTTTGCAGAATTCTGGTGGCCTTGGGTCACAGGGGCTGTCCTGATTTGCCTGGTAGTTGGCCTTGGGTTAATTCAGGGCAGGAATATTATTGGGTTGGCATGTGGGTGTTTGATAAACAGATGGCTGTGTCTGTAGAATCGGGATGGATCGATTTGCATATGAAAGGCACGCTGTGGGCAGGTTATTATTGGTTATAGTTATATTTAGGAACTAGCCAGCCATGGGAAGGGCAGTCTTTCCCTAGGTCTGTAAGGCCCTCACATGCCCTGGTATCAAGAACACAGAAAATAAGAAAATTTCATTAATATAAATTGGCCCTGTGACGAATGGATGCCAAATAGACAAATACAGAATCTCAGAAAACAGACTTATACACTCTTAACATCTTATAGCTACAATAAATGAATTCTACAACCAAGAGAGCTTGGAGGCAGATCCTTCCCGGTTGAACCTCTGATGGGAACCCACTCCTGGACAACACCTTGGCTACAGCCTGCTGAGGCCCAAGCGGAGGACCTGGCAGAGTCAGATCCTGACTCCCAGTCCCCAGAAACTCAGTGACAATAAAGGTGTTATTAAAGCTGTTAAAATCGCGGTAGTTTGTTTAGCAGCAACAGAAAAATACTGCAATTATCAAGGTCATAAGGCACAGAAACTATCACAAAATTATTAAGTTAAGAGCATAAGAAAATGTTAACTTTATTGCCATTGCTGCTACAGTGTGATCTGGTTCAGAAATCTAGAGAGTGACTATTGTCAAGATTTCCAGCATTGGGCATTAAAAATTCAGAAGGTGAAAACCAAGGCTTTGTCTGGGGCCACACCACAAGGACTGGACCTTGCTCCAAGACATGCCCAGCACTGGGAACCAGGAAAGAGAGTGAGTCCCAGATCAGAGCTTGCAGTGAGGAGCAGGCAGGCGGCCACGGGCTGGCACTCAGCAGGCAGGCTGCTGCCAGGAAGGGGTGTGCCCTGGGCCAGCCTAACTGGGCTTCAGAGACAGACTCATGTCTAGTGCACAGGAAGTGGGATCCCAGCCGGAGGTGCAGACACACAGACTCAAAGATGAGACTGGCCTGTTGAAAACTTAGACTTGCTCAAGGAAACAAAAACCCAGCCACCAAAACCAGGTGTGAGGGAGAAGTAGAACCCAGGCTTTGTGAGTGACTTTCTTCTCTCTGCCTCAGTTTCCATCCCTGTGAAGTGGGGACAATCGCATTAGCCTCTCAGCATCAGATGAGGTCCACAGCTGACCTCCCATAAGGCCAGGAGAGAATCTGTCAGTCAAGCAAGGCTACTAGGCTCAGTGCAGGGAGGGAGGAAGCTGCCTTGACAGACCAAAGGACGGGGGATATCAGGCAGGAGAGGTTCAGGGGTCAGAACCCTGAGCTGGGCACCTGAGAGGCAGGTCTTGCATTGAAGGGAACTGGCTGAACATGGGCACCATGGAGGCACAGTAGCTTTGTGTCGGTTGATATGGCAAAGAGAGGGCCTTGGAGGGTCAGTGGTTAGTCTCCATAATAAGCTACTTCAATCAGTTAGCAGTCTTGCCTTCCAGGAGAAAGTCTTCCTAGAACCAACAGTGGAGTGATTGACATCTGGTCTCAGTATTCTCAGCATAGAAAGAGGAAATGGCTTAGCTCAGGGAGGGAAGAGCAACTCCGTCTTTGTCATCAAAGGATTACATTAAATAATGTGAATAAAGCTGTGAGTTTAACCTGAAACACACAGTAGGTGCCTATGAAAGTACCGTCCACTTCATGGCAACAAGGCTGACTCAGCGCAGCTCACTTTTCCTTGAAGTGTGGTGGATCTTTTAATTTTACTGAACTAGCAGAGGGTTTACGCCTGAGCCTGGGGAGTGTGGGGAGGACTTAGAACATTAGGGACTGCGTGGGCACAGGACAGGCAGCTGGGCACCATTAAGAACAAGTTTCCATAGCTGAGGAATGTGTAGGACCTGCTCGGATCTGTTCTGGCTTCTCTTCAGTAAAAGAAATGTATTTCTCAGCCTCATCAGACTTGTTGTTCCCTTTAACTCTTGGAAATATGGATTAATGTTGTGTGGTCATTATTTCTAACAAACACCTAAGCCCTTTTGCTGATGGGAAGCCAAAGTGCTTAATGAGAAAATCTGGTCCTGACTCCTAGTCGAGTTCACCTCCCTGGAGCCTAGGTACCTCCCCGGCAGGTGTCATGACGTGGGCACTCAACGACAGTGCCTCTCAACTTGGAAATTATGACTGCGATAAACAAACATCCAACCCACGCCCTCAGGCCAGCAAGCTTCCCTCTCTAGAAAGAAATGGCATTTAAATAGGAGATACCAGCTTTTCTCTAAGATCATGTTCGATAAATAATAGCTTGAACATGCTTAGGGCATCTAATCATCAAAGAATCATTTTAGTAACATATGTAATTATTTTATTCCATTTCTTCTAAAAGTAGACAGGACATATGCCAATAGACCAAATTATTCCATCTATATTTTTAGGACACCAGTGTAGATTTGGTGTGTTGTATGTGCACATAGAAACCTTTATCCTAAAAACAAAAATCCAGGGAATTTAAGCAAGTGACAATGCATGCCTATTTCAGAAAAGAATAATTATATAACAGTAGTTGACATTTGTAGAGTCAGGCACTGTGAAAAACATTTCTATACTGTCTGCATTAGTTTCCTGTTGTTCCCATAACAAATGACCACACATTTAGAGTCTTAAAACAGCCTGAGTTTCTTCTCTTCTCCGGTCTGCCGGTTGGAGTGCCACGTGGGCTCACTGGTTTCTCTGCTCTGGGCTCCTCAAGGCCAAAATCAGGGTGTCGGTCAGCATCTGGCAGATCTGGGGAGAACATATTTTCTGTCCAGAAATGTTGCTGGCAGCTTTCGGTTCTCCGAGCCCATGAGCTGAAGTTCCAATTTCCTTGTGGCTGTCAGCTGGGAGCCTGAAACTCAAGACCACCTGCACCTCATGTCACACGGCTCCCTCCATCTGCAGACCTAACAGTGCCTTGAGCCCCTCTCGTTCCTCGAGTCTCTCTTCCTTTCCCTTTGCTGCATCTCTGTGACGCCAGCCAGAGAAAGTTCTCTGCTTTACAGGGCTTGTGGTGGGTTGCATTTTGCCCCTAGATATTGAAGTCTATTTTCCAGGACCTGTGACTATGACTTCATTTGGAAATAAGGTCGTAGTAGATGATCCAAATCAAATGGGTCATTGAGGTGGGCCCTAATCCAGTATGACTGGTGTTCTAATAGAAACAGGAAATTTGGACACAAACACACACTCACATACAAGCAGAGCATCATACAAAGACGAAGGCAGAGATCAGAGTGGTCCTTCTACACATCAAGGACCTCTAAAGATGACCAGCAGCCAGCAGAGCCCAGGGATGGACTGGGGCAGATTCCTCGTCATGGCCCCAACCGTGATGACTCCTTGACCTCCACATCCAGCCTCTGGGGCTGTGAGATAACACACTTCCAGTGTTTCAGCCCTCAGCCTGCGGCCCTGTGTTACAGCAGACCCAGGACGTAGGCTGGGCCCACTTGAGTCACCCAGGATGCTCCTCTCTTTTTAAGGCTCACAACTTTAATAACATTGCAAAGCTCCTTGGCCATGTAACATGACATATTCACAGGTTGTGGGGATTGGCATGACCATTCTTCAGGGGGCTATTTTTACTCTAATGTTTCACGTATTACTTAATTTAATCCTCTGAGGTGGGTCTATCTTGTTTCCCATTTTCCAGGTATGAAAACCAAGGCAAGAGAGGCTGTGATGACCATACCAGGTTGACATCAGGCCAACTGATGCCAAGGTGCCCACTCAGCAACACGGTCTTGCTGGGGGTGCCCGAGTCACAGGTACATTCCCAAGGCCCTCCCGCTCTAAGTTCAACATGGGTCTTCCTTTCCCCCCATGAACTTTGGAGTGAGTTACCATAACTCATCCTCAGGCTAAAGAAGGCTAAGTGTTAAATCACAGGCAAACAGACTTAAAAAGAATGAGCAAAATTCCAAACGGTTGCTTTTGCCCTTACTGACGTGATAAGGGTCACCTGTGCGCAGGTAGATGGCTCTGCTCCAGTAAGATGGGCCAGAGCCTACGGAGGATCTGCCCAGCCCCGGCCCAGCACCGTGGACCCAACTAACTGGCACCTTCTGTGGTCTCCCGCTGAAGAACACAAAGGTCAAAGACAGCTGTACTTCAGGGGTTTAAAACCTGGTTTTAAAGAAAACCATCCATTAAAAATAAATCCACACAGGAAACACCTAAGGAAGAATGCACCACACATGAGAGCAAAGCCGTCAGAGCCTCCAAGCCCTAATATTGGATGTGCTTGGTCCAAAGAGATTCCATGGAGAAGATGGAATTCTGTACTGTATTTGCTCATAAAGAACAAAATGCTGAGGCCCCAGGGGAAACGTGTGCTTTTGTGCGCATGCACACACGCTTTCTCTCTCTCTAAACCCGTTCCGTTAATTACCTAGAACTTCTCTGAGTTAAACAAAGATTAAAATGAACTAAGCCAAGTCTGTCAATCATTTTCCTCTCTGCACCCAGCTGTGGGGTCCTCTTCCTCTACCTTTATTCGGATACATAAATTCAGCATCCCCACAAAACAATGCCTCGCACTGTCCTTGGAATTAGGACAATCAAACTGTGTGATCACATAAGAACTTGCTGCATCCTACCCTTATCAATGCGTTTCTCCTAAAACAGAGGACAGCTATTACCAATTATATTTCTATAATAATGTGAAACTAGCTTTTTAAAAATGCATTTATCATTTAAGGTAGTGTTTCTTTGCAATAGTACCACCAAATATGCAAAACAAGTTACAGGATATGTGTTTTGCTCCCAGGATTCAGTCCATTTTGATCCTGTGCATGTGTGGGCTCACCATGGCACTCCATCCTGGAACTGCCATGCAAATGAGAAGAACAGGCGGTTCCCTCTCACCTCTCCTGCTGAATGAGGTCACGTGTGCCCCTAAGGGTCAATTTCAAGTTTTTGAAACAGTCACTCCATAGATGCCAAGATCTGTGTTATGAGTCAATCCAATTTCTTGGAAATGCCCAGGTTCTTCATGATGCTGGCACACCTTTGTTCCAAGATTAGGTACTTTAGCCACAAGTGCATTTATTCCCTGAATTGCTGCCCTGTAGGTGCAGCACAGTCAGGGGGCTGAGATATCCTGCCCTCATTCTGAGAGGGTGACCAGCAGCCTGTGGGTCTCCAACCCTCTCCCAGTAAATCTCTCTCCATCTGCTATGTTTTAGCCCCTTCCTAGGTAAAGAGGGGATAGTACAGCCATGAAGGCTTCAGAACAAAGAGTTCCTAAGGCAGGTCTTGCTCACAGCCAAGATGCTCCTCCCCTTTGTGTTAGAGAATGACTGCTGCACCTGGACAGCAGGCGGATGGCCTGCTCTGCCTCCTCCCTGTGACCAAGCCCCCTGGGCAGCAGGCGGATGGCCTGCTCTGCCTCCTCCCTGTGTCCAAGCGCCCTGGGCAGTGGGATCATTCCAGGAACAATGCTCTAGAAAACAGTCTGGAATTCCAGAACCATTCAGAGGTCATGGACCTGGGTTCTGGTAAGGAAGGCCCTACCCGTCTGTTACGACAGGCAGGTGCGCCTGGGTTTCTAGCTGCAGGAGAATGTGAGAAGGCTGGAGCTGACTGCCTTCTGCTGCTCAGACCAGCGCCCCTGGTCTCTGGAGAGGGACAGTGCCCAGGGGAGGAAATGGCAAGAGAGAAACCTTCCTTTACTCTGAGCTAGAAGCAAACACCCAGAGCTATTCAAACTGGGCTAAACTGCCTCATGACGTCACTAGAGAGAAACAACAGAGCTCGGAGGAGTCTTCATGAAAATTCAGACATAAATGAGCCAAGTTCAGTTCTGGGTTCTACAATTTTCCTAACTAGAAGAGCCAGACTGATTTTTCTTTTCCCATGTTAATGGCTATTGCAGTAGCTAAGATGCAAACATTCAATAAGCTTGTCAGGGACTGTGAGGCTCAGCCTCGTGCACCCTTGTGCAATTACAGAAGCACAAGGCCTTCTCGCTGCAGGGGCGTAGAAGGAGACCGGCGCTCATCATCAAGGAACCACCCTGAGAGCACGCAACAAGGCCATCGTGGACACAGCCACTCCAAGCTGACCCTTGTCTGTGTTCCTGATACTTCAAAAGGACCATGGGGATGTGTCCTGAATGTTGATTTCATAAAATGTTGGTTCCCATAATAGGGCAATAGAAATGTTTGATTGTTCAGTTTCTGACTTCATTCAATTATTTGAGGCATCCTCATTTCTTTGTTAATACAACTTGTAATCATTTATTTTTAATGGTAAAAGTGGAATGATTTGACTTGGTCTTTGCCCCACTTACGTATAATGGAAAGGGCAGGTTTCAGGACAGGGAGAGTGGGACCGTGTAATGCGACTTGACTTCCAGGGCCCAGGATGTCTGCAGGCGGTCCCCCAGCACAGGGAGGCCTGGGAACCGCTTTTCACAATGGGAGGTCTGAGTATGAACTCCTGTAGATGGAATTATTCAATCGAAGACACCACCACCGCCAACAACAACAAAACATCTCTTGCCTTGTGCTTTTATTTTGCCCTAACTGACTTTCTGTGCTATAATCTTTGTTTTTGTTACAGTAGATAATTAGGCAGGCATGAGCGATGCAGGAGAGGCCGCCCTAACCAGGAAAGTCAGACGGCCATCAGGTGATGGTCAGGTGTGTTAACTGTTTCTCTAAAATAATAACTGGTGGCAGCCAGCACCAGGGAAAGGCAGCCTCCTACAGATGGAAAAACCTGAAACTGGTGACCAGCAGCTTCCCAGTAAGATCCCAGGAGTGGGATGAGTGGGCTTAAGCATGCGCCCTAAGAGGCAAAATGACGGAGTTGAACTTGTGTGCAACCTCCCGGGGACCTTCGGCTGCTGCGGGAAGAACGCCGGAAGCCAGCATTCCTAGGACTCCAGGAAACACACTGCGCATGCTCCCGTCCCAAACGCCCGCGGCCACTGCGCTTGCAGACGGTGCACCCCGAGGAGGAATCAGCGGAGGAGGGACCGAAGACCCCAGCCGCCCGCCAGCATATAAAACCCCAGGTCAAAAGGTCAAACTGCGCTCTGACCTTCTTCCAAGTGGACTTTACTTCCTTTCGTTTCTGCTCTAGAGCTTTTTTTTCTTTTTTTTCTTTTTTCCTTTTTTTTTTTTTTGAGACAGTCTCGCTCTGTCGCCCAGGCTGGAGTGCAGTGGCGCGATCTCGGCTCACCGCAAGCTCCGCCTCCCGGGTTCCCGCCATTCTCCTGCCTCAGCCTCCCGAGTAGCTGGGACTACAGGCGCCCGCCACCTCGCCTGGCTAGTTTTTTGTATTTTTTTTTTTTTAGTAGAGACCGGGTTTCACCGTGCTAGCCAGGATGGTCTCGATCTCCTGATCTCGTGATCCACCTGCCTTGGCCTCCTAAAGTGCCAGGATTATAGGCGTGAGCCACCGCGCCCGGTCTTCTGCTCTAGAGCTTTTTAATAAACGTCCACCCTTGCTCTGAAACTTGCCTTGGTCTCTCCTTCTGCCCCTCAGTTGAATTCCCTCATCTGAGGAGGCAAGAATTGAGGCTGCTGCAGACCCACAGGGACCCGCCGCCGACGCCTGTAAGTGGGACACCGGCTACTGGTAACATGTTCTGGTGTTGTGTGACTCGTTTGACGTCCACCACTGACACTTTCATTGTGGACTAAGGGCAAGATAACCATGAGCCCAATCGGCTAAAAAATTGGTGAAGAATATTGGACAGAGAGAAAAAAAGAACAACAATATAATTTCCCTTTATTACATGATATCTCATGTGGAAATTCTATGCACTGACTTTGGAATTATCGTTGGTCATTTATGTAAGTTTGCTTTTTTGTGGAATTGTATTCTCTTTGGGAAAGTTGTCTGAGGCCCTTGAGTTGGAAGGGAACATATTCTAATTTATCCCACTCAATGAATGGAAACGTTTTTTTCACATATTTGCTCTTCACTTAAAGGCAGAGTTTTGGAGAGGAAACTAGAGTCCCGAAGTTAAGCTAGTGGTAAGTGTGAATGCAGGTGTTCCTCACTCCCCATTGCAGATGGTCTTGGAGGTGGAGGCCGGTTGAGCCACAGCTTCAGGAAAAGCATGGAGGCACCAGGCTTTGAGTTCTAAAGTAGGCTTTTGAAATGTATGGCAGGAGCAATCATTGTGAAAGATAAGGCTTTGTAAATGGTTTGAGCACTGCAAGCTCCTCTCACCTGGGAGTGAGGCTGGGTGCCTTTCTGCCCTCACCCACAGACGTGGGGAAAAGGAGGACGAGCCCGTTTGCTTCTCCCTGGACTGGAAGGGAGCAGCTGAGCTGGTGGGGGCGCTGGCGGGAGCCTGAGCATTTGTGCAGGTGGAGTATGTGGAGGGTAAGGGATGGAGGATCTGAGAGGTTAGGAAAGGTGAGCCTCCAGGCAATGGAGGTGAGAGGGTCAGATCTCTGTCTGTGCCACAAGAGAGAGGGTGGGCAAGGGGGCCATGGGAGCATGCCCTGCTCCTGCTTTTCCTGCCCGCTGTGTGGGTCAGGGGAGCGCCCACTGTTGCTGTATTTTCCAAAAGGAACATAGGCATCGGCAGAAAGAACCGGCCAATCTGAAGAGCCCCGGATCTGGATGGGACCGGGCCCATGGCTTGGAGTCACTGGGCTTCCTGCAGGAATGGGCACTCCAGGCACGAGGATGCAGGGGTGGTGACCGCCCTAGGGGCCTCTCTCCCTGACACCTCGATATTCAAAGGCCCTTGGGACTCTAATTCTATGGTGGGAGAACAGGAGGATGGGAAGGAAACCCTGAACTAGATTGAGCAAATTTACCCTGAATTGAATAGGCGCCCCTTTCAGTTATGAGATTAAATGGAAACTTGAGTTAGAAACTAACCTGTTAGCCAGAGTGGAACTCCCCAGCAAATTGCTGTGGCCTGGTGCCAGACTTGACCCACCCGGCAGATGGCTGTTCTGAGCCCGTTCTCTCACCGTGAGCCCTCCAGAGAGCTGTGCAGGATGCCTGGTCTGGGGTGGGCTTTGAGTGCTATCCAATAACAGTAATACAATTTACTCAACAAATCAATAAAGCATATAAGATGAAAAGTTTCTGTGTAGCACCTAGCAAAATAAAGTACGTTCATTCAGACATTCTAACTTACTTCATTAGTTCATTCTTAACTATTCTTCATTTTTATTAAAGCAAATTCCCCAAGAGACATCTCTTTTATCAATTAAAAAATAATCTTCACTGAATTTTCTCCACTTCAGACTTCACGACAATGCAGATTGTCTTGATTTGTTAGAATACATTATTGAGACTTAATGATTTCTGCTGTGTCCATAAGTATAATGCAAATTTCAGCTTAGAAATATACAAGTTAGCAGACTTATTTGTGGCTTTCTTTAAATTCATTAATATAAATTAATGTATTGGGTGTTATTAGATACTTGCTTTTGATGAAATGTGTGAGAGGCCAGGCACTGTGGTTCATGCTTGTAATCCCACCCAGTACTTTGGGAGGCCTAGGTGGTCAGATCAATTGAAGTCAGGAGTTCGAGACCAGCCTGGCCAACATGGCGAAACCCAGTCTCTACTAAAAATACAAAAAAATTAGTGAAGTGTGGTGTCATGTGCCTGTAGTCCTAGCTACTCTGGAGGTTGAGGCAGGAGAATCACCTGAACCCAGGAGGCAGGAGTGGCAGTGAGCCAAGATTGCACCACTGCACTCCAGCCTGGGTGACAGAGCAAGAGCCTGAAAAAAGAAAGAGAGAGAGAAAGGAAGAAAGGAAGGAAGGAGGGAGGGAGGGAGGGAAAAGAGAAGAAAGAAGAAAGAAAGAAAGAAAAAGAAAGAAAGAAGAAAGAGAAAAAGAAAAGAAAGAAAGGGGGGAAGAGAAGAAAGAGAGAGAAAGGAAGGAAGGAAGAAAGAGAGAGAGAGAAAGGAAGAGAAAGAAAGAGAAAGAAAGGGTGTGCAACAATGATTTCTTTGGCCACCAAGCCCTCTACAGAAACGTCATGCAAAAAGCTGTGGGTGGGAAGCAGCCACCGTCATAAGCACGTTGCTAAAGTTCTGTCCATGAGCAAATGCATGCTTTTCCTGCCTGCCTAAGGAACTTGGTTAAACTTATTCAGTGTTGGCTGTGATTTGGGCTGTTCTTTTTTCCATGTACCAAGGAGCCTATTTACATGATTTATTTGGTGGCTTATAAACGATAAGCATCTCTTACCTTTTTCTAATTTGCTTAAATATCTTGGCTCTTCTTTCACTGACTCAACTGTTTAGTCCTTACCCTGGCAATGTCGTCTTCCGATCAGGGTAATTAGCGCCGTCTCCTCCCCAGGCATGGCCCTTCACGGTAGCAACTGACTCTCCCGTGTGCATTTTCTCTTCCCCATTAAAATTAAAAACCTTGTGATATAACACATTTGGATAAAGCTGCTGACACTCGGGGGTGATGAGTTGAATCTTGCAACATAAAGGGGCCAGAAATAAATGAGCAGGAACCAGGTGGGTGTGAAAGAGAGCCTCTGGATTGTAGGTAGTGAGACAGGCAAGGCAGTGTCCTGTCTGGAAACACCCACCCCCTTGCCAACACATCCCAAGGACAGAAATGGAACTCCGACTTACCTTAAAACTAATGTGCTTTCTTGGACCTCTGAGAGGAGAGTCTTGTTTTGGTATTCATGCCTTTGTTTTACTCTCTGAGGTTATTTCAGTGTACATTGACATTAACTCATTTTCTCACAAAAGCAAGGACTCATCGGATTTGCTCTAAAATTGTCCTACCTTCCAGATACGCACGACGGAATCGCTTCCTGGCATCAGAGCACAGTCCTCCAAGACCAGTGCTGAGACTATCTTGCCAACTTCATCTACGTCATGAGCTCACCGTCATGTATTTCGCAGGAGTCCCCAGAGAGGAACACTCAGTTTCAGGAGACCTCATCCTTAAAGCGTTTGTTAGGTATAGAGCACAGTGAAATTGTTTCTTCAGTTGTGGTTTTGAAAATAGACAGCTACATTTGCCCAAACCTTGAATTGAATCTGGGTCTCACTTATGAGGATTAGGAGGGTCTCAGGAATTCCCCAGCCCCTGCCATCCCCTTGTTCCTGTGCTCCTCGTCATCTCCGCTTTCTGAGGATTCTGCGAATTCACTGGGGACTACTTCATTAGGCACCACAGGATGTACAGCAGGAGGGATAAATATCAAAGGAGGAAAAATGCATAGAATTCAGGAGGGTGATTTAAAATGAGAGTTCCAACAGCCCCCTAGAAGAACCTTGCATGTTGCAACACTCCCTGTGCCCCTGCCTGGTTTGGAAGTTGTGAGGATGCTTGTTACCCACCTGAGTATGGCACAACCTGACTGGTACATCTTCATAAATCAAAATGCCACTGATATGGTTTGGCTGTGTCCCCAGTGAAATCTCGTCTTGAATTGTAGCTCCCTTAATCCCCACGTGTCATGGGAGGGGCCTGGTGGAGATAATTGAGCGACGGGGGCGAGGTTTTCCCATGCTGCTCTTGTGATAGTGAATCAGTGTCACAAGAACTGGTGTTTTATGAAAGCAGTTCCCCTGAACTCCTCCTTGCTGCCACCACGTGAAGAAGGTCATCATTGCTTCCCCTTCTGCCATGATTATGAGGCTTCCCCAGCCATGAGGAACTGCGAATCCATGAAACATTTTTCTTTATAAATTACCCAGTCTCAGGCTCAGGTCCTTTTTTTTTTTTTTTTTTTTTTTTGAGACAGAGTCTCTCGCTCTGTCGCCCAGGCTGGAGTGCAGTGGTGCGATCTCGGCTCACTACAAGCTCCATCTCTTGGGTTCACGCCATTCTCCTGCCTCAGCCCCCCGAGTAGCTGGGACTACAGGCGCCCACCACCATGCCTGTCTAATTTTTTGTAGTTTAGTACTACAAAAGACGGGGTTTCACTGTGTTAGCCAGGATGGTCTCGATCTCCTGATGTCGTGATCTGCCTGCTGGGACTCCTAAAGTGCTGGAATTACAGTCGTGAGCCACCACCACGCCTGGCTCTCAGGTACTTCTTGATAGCAATATGAAAATGAACTACTACAGTAAATTATGTTATTTTCCTGCCTGAAAACTTGCAATGACTTCCATGCAAAGTCCCAAAGCAAGTCCTAGGTCCTCCCCAACCTGGCTGGGGTCCACAGCGTCACCCGGACCTCATCTGGACTCTACCTTACCTCATGACCTCGGGTACTTTTGCACTGGAGTCGCTGAGGGGGGCCTGTGGGAGCAGAATGGCAGGGTGGGTTCAGAGACTGTGCCCACTTGTTTTCTAGAGTGGTCACACAAGTTTCCAGGCTTAGCAGAGACACAGGAGTTTGTTTCTCTATGCACAACCTGGTGCCAAATGTCATCAGAGCTCTTTTTCTGGAGAAACATTGCAGGATGTTAAGTGCACTTGGTAGGCATGTGGGTGTTTGCTTTGTTTTTCGCTATACTTCTCTGCAAGAAATATTCGACATATTTCACCTCTCTGGTATGTATTGGATATGTGCACACAGACCATGCATCATAGTGGTGTGTGCCTCCCAGACCCCAAGGCATACTCCTGCTACAGGCTGTCTCGTTCCTCCCACTGTGCCGGCCTCTGCCTGCTTTCTCCCCATCACCCCTACTCCTTCTCCATAGCCTACCACAGAGCCTGTGTGAATTCCTTCCCCACTCGTGCCCTGTGTGTGGTTGTTACCTGGAATTTGCTGCACTGCATGGATGAATTTCCATGACTATGTCCTTTGCTAGACTGGGGGCTTCTCAAGACAGGGCTGACACGGTTCACTCATCTCTCAAAGTCGGCTTCCTCCACATTCATGGGAGGGGGAAGAAATCAAGCCACAGGACGCAGGAGCGACCTGGAAAGAGGGAAGTAGGGAAGCCAGACAGGCCGTTTCCATTCCTGTGGGGGCTGCTGGCCACCTTACGAGGCCGGGGCCCTCAGTGACGGTGTGGAGGAAGTGGGTGATGCAGAAATGGCCGGTCGCCTGGTGGCAGGAGATGGGGCTTTGAGACAAATGCCTTTGGTCTTGGAAGATGTAAACTGTCCTGAGGAACCTGGCCATGTTCTTACATGTTTAGTTTTTGTGTTGAGTCTATAGTATTTCCAGCCCCTTATTAAAGTCCATACAAAGATATTGGTTTGGCCTCATGCAATTTACTTCTCCAAGGAAAAGGTAAAAGACATGAAATCCACAGTCCCGCCAAACAGCCCTGGGTAATTCCATGCACAGGCAAAGCTCAGCACCAGCTCAGAGACAACGGTGGGTGGGATGGTCCCTTCAACACAGATGGAAGTGCTGAATTTGCTGGAGAAGCTCCTCTGTCCTCCCGTTTCTTTCTTTTATCCTTACCTACTTGTCCTGTGCTTTGTTCACTAGGCTAAAACATTGAATTCTGGAAGGGAATGAGGTTTTTTATATACAGTGTTTATTATATTATCTTAGCCCTAAACCTAACAGGAACATAATGGTACTCTTAATATTACTACCCCATAGCCCTACCCCTGACCTCAACTCTGTTCTTAACCCTACCCCTAACCCTAGCACCAACCCTACCCCTAACCCTACCCCTAATCCTAGCCCCAACCCTCACCCTAACCCTCACCCTAGCCTGTTTCCTATCTCCAGGAACCACAGAAGCAGGGCCCGGCATTCACATTTTCTGTGTTGTCTGTAGAGGTGTAAGGATTACAGTTTGATTTTGAAAGGTTCGTTGTTTGGAGCTTTTTAATAAAAGCACAGCCATCCTTTCACTCTACTCACAACCCGCCCGTAGAGAAGGAGTTTCCTGGTCCTGGGAGGACAATGGCACATGGGACACCAAGAGCCACATCTCAGCACTTGCTGATTTGGGGGCATGTAAATGTTTATTGTATTGAACAGCTACATCAGACTTTAATTAGAAGGAATACATGGTCCCGTAATTATATGAAAGTCCCCGGGAATGGTCTACACAGAGCAATGCTGAGATGATTTTAGTGTTGCAAGACTTTCATTATCAATACTCAATATCCTGATTTACAAGGTCCTCCTCGCTTAAAGGTACCCCAACCACACTGCACGGGGGGCTTCAGTTTCTGTATTCTCTGTCCCAGCCATCATCACCACAGAGCAGGCATGTCTCCAGGGTGCCTCACCTCCACACTGTGACCCGGAATTGTCTGACTCGTTTGCGGTTCTTCCTCTCTCCTCCACGACCCTCATCAAGGCCTCTTCTCTCCTCCTGCTGTCTCTGCAGAACTAACCTAGCTCAGGGCATCAGTTGTCTTCAAAAGCTCTCTGGGATTTTGCTAACTCAGAGAGCACCAAGGTGGGGCAGAATTGGACTCAAGATTTCTTAGTTCCAAAACATGCGCTCCACTCAGATCAAATGCCTCTGGAATGCTAGGTCAAAGAAAGCCATTCACTCCTGTGTTTAATTTGAGACTGGTGCAGCAAGCAAGTTGCACTAATGCCTGTCTCTTCTGCAAACCAGGGTATAATATTAATGGAATACGAGATTACCTGTTTAAGACCTGACTGAGTCATGAAACACACCAATGTGTGCCCTGAGTTCAGCGGGAGCTGCGCATGCACCTGCCTGTGTGTGCTGGAGGCAGATGAGGGCGGGGAGCATCACAGGACAAGCTTACAGGAAGAACATAGAGAGTGGAGAGAGGAATTAGATCCGAGTTTCTCTTAACGTATCCCCAGTCACCCCCATTGGGCTGAAACTGCATTGTCAAATATTTAAAAAGAAAATAATGAGTCTTGCATTCAAGCTTCACAAAAGAAAGAGGATTAAAATAGCTGAGCAGACAAAAAGAAGCAAGTACCAAAAAGGAAAACTCCTAATTAGTTAGTACAAAACATGCTGAATCCAATTATGAGAATCCTGCGATTCGGATTCGGTACTCTTTCTGACCAGAGGAGAACAAATATGTCTTTAAATCAATACGGCATATCGGAGCATTTCAACTTCACCCACCACCGCCCGTGGCTGCAAAGGAGCATTAGGAAGAGCCCACTGGGAAAGTGCTGAGCTGTCTTCAGGTTGAGCTTTCGCGGCTATAATTTTCTCCAACCCCCAGGAGATTGGTAAAGAAATCAGAGTAGTTCATTAGCATAAGGCTGGCTAAAATCTATTGATTTTTAACTCCATAGAATATTCTGTTTTCATTACCATCTGCTGAGTTCTATCTATCTCTGTTCCAGGCTGCTTTCCCCAGTTCAGCATGAATCTATGCTCTAATGAGAACGCACCTTGAGGAAAACAGGGGAGGACCCACTTTGCTGTCAGCTATTGTCACCGTATTCCGGGAATCTTCCTTCTGAATTCCAGCTTAGGATTTTTTAGAAAGTAGCAGCATATTTAATCTTCAATAATTAGACTTTGCCTGAAAGGACAAACTCATTTATATTACTGTCAATTTAACCCAGTCCCTCCACGGTTGCATCCAGTGTTTCATTGTAATATTTTAAACAACTTAGTAGAAATGAGACAATTAAGATAAAAATGTCAAAGCGGTCTTCATCTTAATCTGAAGGCTGCTCTAAATTTAGAAAATGCAGTTATACACAGGAAAGCAGGTACAAAATATAGATTTGGTCACCTCTTTTGACAATGTCAGGCTCATACGGGCTGAGTTGAGGGGAAAGAGTCTGTCGCAAATAATTTGTCCAGGCCAAGCAGGCTTCCCTTCGGAGACAGCAATCAAAGGCACAACACCCAGCAGCCTTTGTGCTCATGGGAGGTGTGGGTGCCTGGGAGGGAGAACTGGGAACTGTGGCTTTCCCTTGCCATTTCTGCCTTCTCTTGGCAATCCCTTTGAGGTTCGAGGGTCAGTCTCGTGTTGCAGTCAGCGTCAGCTTTTACTGTCTGCAGACACGCACACACACTCACACTTAAGAACGGAAGATAGGCCGGGCATGGTGGCTCAAGCTTGTAATCCTAGCACTTTGGGAGGCCGACATGGGTGGATCACGAGGTCAGGAGATCGAGACCATCCTGGCTAACATGGTGAAACCCCGTCTCTACTAAAAAGATACAAAAAATTAGCTGGGCGTGGTGGCGGTTGCCTGTAGTCTCAGCCACTCAGGAGACTGAGGTAGGAGAATGGCGTGAACCTGGGAGGCAGAGCTTGCAGTGAGCAGAGATTGCACCACTGCACTCCAGCCTGGGCAACAGAGAGACTCTGCCTCAAAAAAAAAAAAAAAGAACGGAAGATAAAAAGCACCAAGAGCAAAGGGGCTGCCTAAAGGACAGACGGTGCCCTGGGTCCTTTTTAAAATGTGGTCAACAGAAGGCCTGTGAGGGGCCGGCCGTCTGCAGGAGACCCTAGAGCCATGTCTCTCTGCTTTCTTCTGTCCTCTTTTCCATTCACTTTACCTCCTGTCTCTCAAGAACCACGTCATGGCCACGCATTGCTTTCCAAAGTGTGCAAGACCTGGGAGACCCATGTCCTCCAAAGCTGGTTTCCTGCACCCTGGTCCGGGGCTGTGCTTTGTACCACGGGAATCGCAGCTGAGGCACCTGGAGAGCATTGTGCAGCCACGCCCCCTCGGAGGGTTGGATTTTGGTCACCAGAGCAAAGGCGCTGAGGACCCCTGCAGCCAGACTGTCAGTCAAACCAGGCTGAATGCAGGTTTCTTGAGCTGATTTGGCCAAGGTCTCCTTTGCGTCCCCCACACCCTTACCACCGTCCATACCTGGGCTAGCACTGCCACGGCAGGTTCCAGGCAGAGTGCTGGTGCGTTTCCGCCAGCCAGAGCAGCATGCGTCCCTGCGAGGTCCCGGCAGTGGGAACGTCCTGGCGCTCCACACAGACTCTGTGTCAAGCGCTGGGGCTGTGGGACTGTGCAGAGCTGAGGCTGGCCTGCCTCAGCACTTCCCAGAGTGTGGAAGGCTGGCCCCTGGCCTGGTCAGTGCCCGGGCTTTCCTAGCTGTGACTCATTTCCCGCCACGCCACAGGGAAGGTGGGCTGCAGCCTGTGTCCATCCATTTCCACCCTGGGATTGACGGTGAGCAGCTCGTGGAGCTGGCTGGGTCCCTCACAGCTCTGCCATGGGAGAGGCAGCCCTGGTGTCGGTGTTGCTGTCTGCATCACGTCTCTGAGTCATGAACCATCTGCCTCACTCTTGAAGTGGCCACTAGAGACAGACTGTCCAGAGAACCAGAGACAGTGATAGGTAAGAAAGACATCTGCAGTCCCTAAATCCTCTTGAAAACCTTAGCAATTAGTAGAAATGACAAAAATACAAACCAAAAATTGTCAATATTGAAATATCTGAGTTGCTACAGAGTGACACTACGGGGGAAAGGTGCCGCCCCAGACAGTAAACTTGATCCAAGGGAAAGATGGCCTGGATTTCCAGGCACTATCAGTATCCCTGGCCAGCGGCTTACAAGGCAGTTTGGAGGAACTGTCGTTTGGAAAGTTCTGCCTTTCGTTTGAAAGAGAGTCCCCTCTTACGGCAGCGGGCAGACCACTCAGGACTGTAGGCCACTGCCTCCCCTCACTGCCCTGAGGAGCTCTGCCCATTGCTCTCCAGAGGTTGCCACCTCCAGAGGTTGCCTGGTTGCCAGCAGGCATTGCGTGTAGCTTTAACCTGTGAGAAGCCGCGGACAGCCCTGTGGCTCCACCTTCTCTGGGCGTAGGACGGGGTTAGGATTCACTGGTGTCGGGTCTTTTTGCCCCAGTGGTGAGTTATTGACTGAAGCATCCTGCTCGAACCCAGCAAAGCTACTATCCACAGGTGTTCTTGCTCCTTGATTTCACATTATGTAAATTAGTATGTTCTTAATTTCCCTAGAGCTGAAAAGACTTGTTATCTGAACAAGCTACAGCCGTCGTAAGTTGGCTCTCACCTTGCACCGACCGACTCTGCACAGTACTAACGCAGTCTTTCAATATGAGTGGAGTGTGCCCGGGACCAGCTGTGGGAATGTCAATGTAGACCACCCACTGGGCCCATGAGAGGGTTTCTTTAACCTTGGGGAGGAGCCCATAAGGTCAAAGAACTTGGGAGGGCTTCAGCTCAGCAAGCCGCGTACCCTAAAGAAGTTCCATTAAGAGCTCAGGATTTGTAATTTCAGTAGCCTAAGCCTGCGGTTCTATTTAGTCCAAAGCCCGTGTCCTAGGATCAGAATTCTGGTGAGGTCTCCATTCCCTACTGTACATTGCTGTAGAGTCTGCTGCGTCAGGTGGGTGGGACAAGAGAACAGAGGGGTGACTCCCTAGAGAACTGTAACTGGGGGAGAGGGAACTCCTTCTCATAAGAAGCCTGGACCTACTGGATATTAAGACCCCTTTTAATGGCCTTTTGTGAAACAAGGGTTCATCAGGATTTCTACACTCTGATCTAGCCCCGTGAGCTGAGAGACTAGGTCTTGATCATTCTCTAAACTGGAATTACTAAATATTAGATACAGAGATGAAGCTCTCCCTTTGAAAAACAGAGGAAATATGTCCTTAGCTTTCTCTAAAGAAGATGAAAGAAGAACAGAGGAAAATGTGAAAACAAAAGAATTTGAGAGATTATCCTTTCTTTTAGCTCACTCTGTTCATGAACTCTGTGGTCTAAGCCACGGGTGTTCCCTGTGCCACACTGGAAGAAGAAAAATTGTCTTGGGCCACACATAAAATACACTAACACCAATGACAGCTGATGAGCTAAAAACAAAACAGAAAGTCTGTGCATGATTTTTGTGATATCAGCCACCACAGATAAGCAAACAAGTCCTTGCATTCAAAGGGCTGAGCATGGCGGGACTCTAAGCCTTCCTGTAGGAAATAAGGAAATGTGAAGGGAATGAAGGTTTTGGTAAGATGATAGGATGACAAAGAAAACTCCCGTAGCAGCTGAGAATTCTACAGGAAGGAAACCAGATGCCGACAGCCAACCAGCAAAGCTTGGCGGAGACTCCAGTGATGGGCAGAGCAGGGCAGAAGGTGGAGGAAGCTGAGAGGCCTGTGCCGGGACACAGCGGGGCAGAGAGAGAACCGATTCCCCCAGAGGAGGAGAGTGGGGCAGGGCTGTACAGAGACTGCCTGTGTCTGTATGCGCTTAAGAAGGGCCTGCTGGGGTGGCCAACTGTCCTGGTTTGCCTGGGATTGTTGCAGCCCTAGCACGAAAAGTCCATGCTCTGGGACCCCTTCTGTCCTGGGCAAATAAGAAGACGGGGCCTCCTCATTGCACCCTGATCCTGATGGAGCAGGAGCTCCCAGGATTCACATTTGAAACTACGTGGGACTCATAGAACAGGGGTAAACTGTGCCCCTCCAAATTCATGTCCACCCTGAACCTCAGAATGTTACTTAATTAGAAATAGAGTCTGTGCGAATGCGATTAGTTAAGATGAGGTTATATAGAGCTAGTATGAGCCCTAATCCCATGGCTGGTGTCCTTATAAGAAGACAGAGGAGAGACACAAAGACACAGAGACACACGGGGGGACAGCATGTGACAAGAGCTGTGTCCACAAGCCAGGGAATCCCAAGGCACAGCAGCAGCGCAAGGAGACCTCCTTCGTGCCGTCAGAGCACCAGCCCCACCGAAGCCTTGATTTGTAATTCTAGGCTCCAGAACTGTGAGAGAATCAATTATGTTTTTAAGTCACCCAGTTTGTGGCAATTTTTTTACATCAGCCACAGGTGTACAGTCACCTGTGTACAGTGTACATGTGATGTACACAGTGGCCGTGTACGTGTGATATACACAGTGGTCGTGTACGTGTGTTGTACACAGTGGCCGTGTACGTGTGATATACACAGTGGCCGTGTACATGTGTTGTACACAGTGGCAGTGTACGTGTGATATACACAGTGGCAGTGTACGTGTGATATACACAGTGGCCGTGTACGTGTGATGTACACAGTGGCAGTGTACGTGTGTTGTACACAGTGGCAGTGTACGTGTGTTGTACACAGTGGCAGTGTACATCAACCACAGATGTACAGTCATCTGATTTTTTTTTGGTCCTAATCAATGACTCATTTCTATCTTTTCATAGTTTCTCTTAATTCTCTGAAATAAAACCAGGTTGGGCTTGCAGAGGCAGGGGTGTATGTCTTGGATAGACCAAGTAGATATGAAGGCCACACCTGGGTGCTCAGACGAGACTCCCTCTTCCTGGAGTCCTGAGTCAGAAGAGCTCCGTTCCATGTGCCCAGGAAAGCACACACGGTCAAGGATTTCTGGAAACAGCCTCCAGTCGTTGGGTCAATCCTCAGTCCATTCTATCTGCAGGCGTTGCTCAGGCATTCCCCACGGAAGAGAGGGGGATGTCCAGACACGTCTGGGAGCGACTGAGGGGCGCTGCAGGACTGTGAGCATGGAAAGGGTGCTGCGTTCTCTGCCTGCCCTTCAGCTTATGTCTTCTCAAGCCTTTGATATAAAACAAGCTTGCCCAACCCACGGCCCGTGGGCCACATGCAGTCCAGGACAGCTTTGAATGCAGGCCAACAGCAATTCGTAAATTTTCTTAAAACAGTATGAGGTTTTTTTGTCATTTTCTTTTAGCTCATCAGCTATTGTTTGTGTTTTATGTGTGGCCCAAGGCAGTTTCCTTCTTCCAATATGGCCCAGGCAAGCCAAAAGACTGGACACCCCTGACATAGCCAAGGTCCCTGGGGACATGGAGGGTGGCCAATCTCTGCCCTCCACCTCTCCTCTGCAGACACCTGCCCTCCACCTCCAGACACCCTCCTCTCCACCTCTCCTCTGCAGACATCCTCTGCCTTCCACCTCTCCTTTCCAGACACCTGCCCTCCACCTCCAGACACTCTGCTCTCCACCTGTCTTCTGCAGTCCTGATTGGCTGCAGCCGAGTCCAAGGGCTCTGAGTATACTTTGCAGTGTAACAGGTGAGGTCCCCTCCAAGAACAGTGAGGAACATCTGCTCTTTGCCTGGTCTCTTCTGTCTGACTTGGGTGGATCTCTGCAGAGAGATAGAACCCATAGGTTATATGTGAACACACACACAGAGGTAAACATATGTATGTATTTTTTTAAAGAAATTTATTTAAAGGAATTGTCTCACATGGTTGATTGTGGGACTGACAAGTCTGAAATCCACAGGCTGGAAACTCAGGCAGGTGCTGTGGTCTCCAGGCCAAATTTCTTCTTTCCAGGGAAACCTTAGTAATATCTGAGAAGATACACTCATCCCGTCGAAAGATTGAACTTCACATGAAAGGAATTTTATTATTTTTATTAATATAACATGTTTAAAATTTTTAAAAGTCCTCTTTGTTGTTTCAACAAAAGGAAGCCCTTATGGGTAATCGCTGACCACGCCCGGCATGTGAATATGGACTGCAAACCGTACTTCTTTCCTTCTTCTGCCTGTCTCGAGATGAATCCACTTGAAAACCAGTTTTTTTTTTTTTTTTAAAAGCTGTACTTGGAGGGAGACTAGTGTGACCCGCCCAGGAACGCCTGTATAGATAAGATGAGGCCCTGCTCTCAGGGCAGGGTTTGTGGATTTGATGAAGTGGCTTTTTGAGCACATGGGTGATTGCCGAAAGTTCAACAATGATGCCTGAAGACCAGCAGCCACTGCAGAGCGGCAGCACGTTGTCTGGCAACCCTGCCAGGCTCGAGAGAGGAAAAGCCTCCCAGGGCACGTCCTCATGAAGTAGGTGGCAGCTCGTAGGACACGGCTTGTTTCAGACCTGTTAGAAAACTGATGACTTATTTGCATAGCATCATGCTCGAGGCACTCAGCCAACAGTCCCACGTTTCATTTTATCTGTGGATGTCCACACCATGCCCAGACCAGGCACTGAGAAGGCCCAGAGGTATTTGTTTTAGCTGAGCAAACACCGATTTCCATTAGGAACCTCATCCAACTCTTTGGAAACCTTGGAAAAGGCACACGCAAAATATATTTTGATCTTCGTGACTGCCAGGAGCAAAATGACAGGTGCTTCTGCTAACAGAATAATTCTGAGTAGCTACAGAAACATTTTAACAGACTAATCGACAGGGATGGTAAGAAATATATGGGTTTAAGTATAGATCAGATACAGCTAAAAATATAGTTACAGATATACATATAGACAGTGAGCAAGAGAGAGACAGAGAGATGTAAAATTAATATAATTTATTTTATAAAATGGGCCATTTTAAATCTCAAATTCTCATATATTATTTTGTTGAAATATGAAATTAAAAAGTTCAGAAATGGAAAGATTAGCCCAGCTGCATAATACCTATTTATTATTTTTATTATACAGTATAATAAATTACTTATTTATACAGGCCGGTTTTTTTTTTTTTTTTGAGACGGAGTCTCGCTCTGTCACCCAGGCTGGAGTGCAGTGGCCGGATCTCAGCTCACTGCATTACAGGTCTGTTTTATCTGTTTATTATCAATGTCTAGTTCATAAAAAAACTGTAAGCAGCAAAACTGAAAGTGCATGGCTGTTCTCTTTGTTTTAATGGAAGTTCAATATTCCCACTGTTATTTAATGTTTATAATATCAAAAACATTAATGGTGAGTGTATGTAACTACAGTTTTTTAATTCAAAATGAATATGAAATATGAAAATGTAATGTGAATTTTTTCTATGCTTATGAGGAGAGGTAAGTTACATAAAAGCTAAATTGTATCATTATTTCTCATTTTGAAATTACGTCATCAACTCATTGCACCCAACTGATGGTTTTTGCGGGTGGCTGTTGTTGACGGTGAGGTCTGTGGACGTGCACCTGCCACAAGCAGTCTGTGGACCTGACACAGACGTTTTCCCCACCATGGTAACCTTCTCTTTCACGATGGCATTCCAAGCAGCTGCTGCAATGCTCCTGTATTTTGAAAGGACTGGATTTTACATTCAATACTTTAAAGAAAAAAAAAAGTTCTCCTTGTAAGTAGGGCTTCAATAAGCCCTACATGTTTTATCTTTTAATTACCCAAAATGTTAACACAATTTTGTTTTACATAAAGCCAATATTTATTCTAGTGTATATATTATCCCGGGATGTTTGGGGTAATCTGTGATGCACAGGAGGGGCTGCTTCAAGGACGGTTCATACAAGTGTGTTTGAAACCCAGCCATGGACACCCGTGGATCGGGTCTCACTTTTCTTTGCATCTTGCCCTGAGGAGTAATGATACTCACTCCTCCACAGCGTGTCACTGCCAGCAAATCTGACTCCCTGATTCTAAAGGCATCTGTTCCAAGAACACTAATTTCCAAAGACGGCCTGTTTGGCAAGATGGCCTTAATGCCTGGTAGTATGTGGAGAAATGTGACTCTTTGAAACAAGCTCATTTAAACTCATTCGTAAAAGCATCAGGTTAGTTCTTTTATGTTCTCTTCCCTCTTTGCTTCATAAAAGTGATTCTGGCAAATTAACTCTCTTGGAGAAGCTGTCGCAGAGGCATCACCTCCACAAGATGAGGTGAAGTTCAAACTGTTTGATAGCAGCTGGGGGAACTGTCTAGAAGAACTCTTGGACACATCTAAGTCATACCCATGATTTTTTTTTTTTTTTTGCCCCGAACCAACTGTGTATAAAACAGCTGTGAAAACTTTGTCATATGAGAGCAAGTGTGTGCAGCTGCAGTCTGGTGTGCAGGTACCAGACCTGTAAAACTGCATGTCTTCTGCTACTGCTGGAAAAAAATCTCCTCTTCTCCTTTCCCAGGTGCAGCCTGGGGACCCGCCAGGCTGTGGGCAGGTGCTGCAGTGTCTGGCTCCGTGTCCTGTGCAACTGGACTGCCAGCCTCAACGGCAACCACGCCTCCCCGCTGGGGCTCAGTGGAACAAAGAAGCGAGTTTGTATCTGCAAGATGCCTTTGGTTTTTCTTGCTTCACTTCTTTAGAGATAGAAGAAAGGAATGTTTGTCTTAGAATTTAGTTTTTAATCAAAATGCTTGCACTTGATTCCATGAATGTGCAAATTAAGTAATCTATGAGACTTGAGCCAAAATCTAGTTTTATTTAAATTATACAGAAACTAGAGACAAATATGTCCTAGGAAGTTAGATGTTTCTGGTCTTTGTTTGCAGTTCCCTGCATGGGTGTGGCCGCCCTGCCTGCAGGGCAGTGAGAAGGGCTTCCGGATAAAGCCAGGTGGAGGTGGGGCCTCAGGAAAAGCACTTGGCTGTGGGCAGTGTCAGTCAGGACAGCATCTCTCACTCAGCACCTGCCAAAGTGCCGCAGACGGTGCTTCCTGCTGGGATGAATGCGTCTTACTTGATGGTGCAGGGCTCATTTGTCATGCTCTGATGACATTGTTGGCAGTCTTGTTCTTTTAGGGAATTATCACATTTTCACCTGTTAAAATTCACGTGGAAAAAGCACCATGAGTCTTAGTGAAAGCAACTTGCCAGGAAGTGAGACGTCTAACCCTCAGCGCGCTGTCAGTGGCCAGTCGACAGCATTTTTAGTTTTGAGGTTTTTTAGAGCACTTCTAACCATTTGTATGAATTAATATTTCATAACCGTTATTATTTGGTAGGGGTTTTCCAGAGAAGAAATAAAATGTACTTATTTTAAAAATTATTTCCTCTTATATGACATTATTGAATGTTATTTTGAATGGAATAAAATTCTGTTTTCTGTGTAATTAACATTTGGGTCCTTTGGGTCCTTTTCTGAAATCTAAGATAAAAGGATTGTGATTATTTTTCCTTGTATTTTGAAGAATTTGACTATTTTATCAGTCTAGGAACTATTTTATCATTACTCATTAGTTACTTTCAAACGTGCTTTAAAAAGACAAACACCAAGAGAATAAGAATAAAAGAATGATTGTTCAATAAAACAATCACATAGAAGGATAAAAAATAATGAAATAAATAGTTATTGTTTCATTTTCCTTTGTTTTCCTTTTAAGGTTGCCCAAAGTATTAAATCTCCTTTTTCAAAGACGTTAAAATGACTTGGGGCACATTCTTTGTAGTTTATTTTTAGTTTTATTGAACGTATTTGAAAATTTAGAACTTTTCAGATTCTGCCTGTAATGGTAGAGAGAAAAGAAAAGAACGTGGAGGATATCTTACAATCCTTAGGCAAATCAGAAGGTTAATACAAAGACACGTATATCAGCTCTCTAGGCTCTGATGATGACCATGAAATTGATGTTATAATAAGTGAAATCTCAGAGTGTGGTCTTTAGATATTCCAGATGAATTTTCTCAGACTCAAGAATGTTTACATCAGCAACGTATTTCTACAGACAAAAAGAAAGTAGGACACTTTCACCCACTTAGTCATTCAGTAGGAAGAACTCCATCCCACAGTTGATTGGGGCAAGAACATACACCTTCTTGTTTTGCCAAATGGAAAGGTGACAGTATTCTTTCAACTTCTTTGTTTGTGCACCAAAATCTATTTAATATGGTTCCTAAGTGGACAAAATGTAGCTAAGTATACAAAGTGATCAGAAGAAAACAGATTATGTAAAAATAAAAAAGGGTTTATTTTTCTAATTATTGATAATAAAACTAAGAATGAAAATTATTTTTAATTATGGAGCAAATAAGAAAGCTTTACTCTCTTTTCAAAAAAATTATGAACTGTCAAAGAATTAAGTATTAAGTATTGTGCTTTGATGATGCAAGTGAAAAAAGAAAAACTTGAAATAAAGACAAGCTAAAAATTATCCCAAAATGTTTGGAACCTGAAATCTGAAATCAGTTTTTACAAGGAAGTTGCATTCCAGATTTATACAATAAGGTTTATGAGCAGATAGTATATTCAGAGAACTTTGCCCATTTCACATACATAGACCTTCAAGCCTGGAAAACATGAAATAAAAATTTGGGTTTGCCATGTTAAAATTTTTCTAAAGTTTATTTTTTTTAAAAAGTAGTATCCCTTTACTCATATAATTGTAAAAGATTAGTATACTGACTTAAAATGTGAAATAAAATGAAAAGGGTCCATTTTCATTTGCCCAGTGATAAATGATGATGAGTATTTTTATTTATTTATTAACATCTCGAGTGTATTATCAGGGTTCCCCAGAGAAAAAGAACTGATTGGAAAGAGATTTCTTGTAAGGACTTGGTTCACATGCTTATGGACATTGAGAAGTTCCAAGCTCTGCCTGGCAAGTCAAGGACCTTGAAGAGCAGATCATCTGGTCCTGTCCAAGTCTGAAGACCTGAGAACCAGGAGAACCAATGGTTCCAGGCTGAGTTCAAGCCCAAGGCAGGATAAGACTGATGCCCTAGCTCAAAGGTAGTCAGACAGTAAAACAAAACAAATTATTTTCTTCTATTGGGGACCTCAATGACTCAGAGGAACCCCATCCTTACTGGGGAGGGCAACCTGCTTGACTCAGTCTGTCTATCCAAATGTTAATCTCATCCAGAAACATCCTCCCAGGCACACCTAGAAATAATGATTAACCAAATATCTGGACACCCCATGGCTCACTCAAGTTGATGCCTAAAATGAACCATCACACTCGTTGATGGTGCCTGGGAAGGAGCTCCCCAGCCACCACTCAGTGTTCCCTCGGCTATTGATGCTTCTGCAGGTACAAGTATCAAAACAGAAGGTGTGTCCAACGTGTATTAGAAGTGAGTTTCTCAGACAGCAGGTTCGCTTTAATGACACTTTATAGCTCTGTCCCATTGAAATGCATTGTCTAACAGCCAACTAATAAGTGACTGGGGTTTAGGGATTTGGTCAAGATCTGATGGAACTCACTTCGTGAAAGACATAAGATAAGTAACAGAGTAAATATGACCAATAGGACAGCAATTCAAGGTAATTTGAACAACACTGAGTCCCAAGTAGTTATTCAATATCTATCTATTGAGGGAAGGGAGGGAAAGTAGAAGGAAAGAAGTAAAAAAGCAAGGTGAGAAGGCAGAAAGGAAGGAAAGAGGAAGGAGGAAGGATGGGCAGACAGCCCATGGACATGATGATCGTTTGTTAATTCTCTGGTAAAAAGAGCACCCTTGAACCCTGGGTCAGGAAAATGTAAACCTACTCAAAGGAATTATCCAACGGGTAGCAAATTTTAATGCTCATTCTTTCAAGGGAGATATAAACAGAACTATAGACTGGGATCAAAGACATACATTAATGCATAGAAGACTCATCAAAGTGCCTGAAGGAAAAGAGGATAGTTGAGTCTATTGCTTCCTTGAAGCACAGTGTCTAAAGAAACAACCCTGCGCTAATACCAGGGTCCTTTGCTTCCCTACACAGGCAGAGATCGGTGTTGGACGTTTGCTGGGTTCCTTGGCTGCTGATTGATCATTGATCATGGACTCTGGTTGTTCCTGGGCCACCAAGGGCTCCATGAACCTTCTCTGTTGTCCTCACCTGAATATAATCAGCAAAGATTGCTTTCTTATCCTCAGATTATCGTGCACCTCCTCTTCTGAGATCCTGGAGCCCTGCTGTCACACAGCTTTAGGACCTGCTTCCATGACCTTGGACCCCCTACCCTAGCAGACACTCCTGGGCTGGGGTGATTTGCTTCCTGTCGTTGCTCCTTTCCTTTGCTTCCTGGGGGTTCTACGTTCTACGGCTCAAAGGACCACCTTCTCATTGTCCTGCCACCATTTTTGCTTAGGATTTTCTCACCCTGCACTGACTTTATCCTGGTTGTATTCTGCAGAGAATGGCTTCCCCCTGTCTTTTTCCCATCCCCTTTGGTTCAGTATTGGTTGTCACTCTTATTTGCAGTTATCCTCTTGTTTTTCTGGGAGGCAAAACAATAAACAAGACAAAGCATCACAAATTACTCAGGTGCCTGGATGGCAACTTTTAATTCCGAGTCCTTGGAAAATGATGTTGTCTGGGTGGAGACTGGAGGCAATCTGAATGCTTCCCTGTTTGGTTGAAGGGTCAGGACAGCTGCCTGGGAATCCCAGGGGAGGCGTGTCTGAAGTCAAGATGGCCTATGAAGAGTAACTCATGGCCAGTGCTCGGGGTCAGGCCCCCAGACACACTTTCCAGGAATCAGTGGAACCTCTCACCAGCACGGGATCCTCCCCAGGCCCTAGAAATCCTCGCAAGGCATTCCAGTGTTCACGTGTTCCTGTAACATGTACAAAAGGAAGTCGACTTTGTATTGTTTTTTCTTGTGGGAGGGATCCCCCAAATTGTCTCAAACTTAGGCCTTACAAAATCAAGGCTGGCCTCTGGTCAGGAGGATTGACCTGTGGGTCAAGGGAAACTGATTCGGCTGACTTATTTTCCAGCAAAAGCCACTGACTATGTCTGTCCAGGTGCCCGGGTCTATATTCTAACACTTGTTCGGATGCATCATTGTTGGCCAGATCTCCAGCCCATTTCATTTCTTGTGTGGGAGGTGAGCAATAGGAATCCACTAAACGGAGGAGGAATTACATCAATGGGATGAAATCACTGTGATTCTGCAAGACCCTCGAAAGGATCCCAAAGCTCAGAGATGGCTGTGGGAGGGGTCCGGGCAGTGGAAGGTCAGAGATGGCCGTGGGAGGGGTCTGGGAAGTGGAAAGTCAGAGATGGCTGTGGGAGGGGTCTGGAAAGTGGAAGGTCAGAGATGGCTGTGGGAGGGGTCTGGGCAATGGAAGGCAGGTGGGATTTCTTCTTTCCTCACCTGAGTTCTTTGGGGCTTGCTTCAGAGCAGGAGAATAGCAGTGTTCCTGGGAGCACCCCCCGCCTTTTTTTTAAGTAATAGGCTTCCATTTGGATCTCTGAAGTTCTAAGGAGAATAAATGAATCTTTGGGGAAGGCTTGACAGTCAGAAAAGTGAAGTTCTTAAGCCTTGGTCCCCAACACCTCTCCCTTTCTTATTTCTCTTCCTAGTCTGCTTACCGCAAACAAACATTTTCTCTCAAAAAATAAAATAAGAAAAAATTATGCTGTCCATATAGCAAACACTTGCACATTAAAATGTTTAATTTAATTATGGAAACGTGAGTTTATTTTTAAAAAAAGCAGCAATGATAACCAAGTAAATATGTAAAAACTCAATATAACGGGCAATCCCTGTACATTTTATCGTCTCTCATCTTCTACTGGTGACAATTTAGTCCATTTTCTTGACTGCCACAACCTGGTTTGAAAGTAACCTTCACATTTAATTCTCATCTTCAAGGCAAGGCAAGGTACTGGGTTGAATAATGTACTGTCACCCTCAAATTCACCTCCATCTGCAGCCTCAGAATACAGCCTTATTTGGAAATACAGTCATTATAACTGGAATTCGTTAAATGAGGTCAGGTCAGATTAGGTGGGCCCTAAATCCAATGCCAAGCGGCTTTCTAAAAAAGTCATGTGACAACATGAGGACATGGAGGGAGACACAGAGAGGAGAAGACCACGTGAAGACAGCAGCAGAGACGGGAGTGACATGTCCATGAGCCAAGATTTCTAGCAACCACCAAGGGCTGGAAGAAGGAAGGAAGGCGCCTTCCCTGGAGTCTTCAGAGGGACCATGGCCCTACCCTCACCTTTAGACTTCTGGCTTCCAGAACTATGAAAGAACAAATGCTTGTTGTTTTGGGCCCCCAACCTGTGGGCATTTTTGACAGAATCCCCAGGACTCTAATAGAGGCTGCCTCACTAACCCCCGGGGTCGGTGACCGGGCAGCTCTGCCTGTCCCTTTAAGAGGCATGGGGACCACAATGTCCCTAAGTCCATGCAGAACAACCCGTGGAGCCTGGGAGACCCAGGTCCAGGAAGGCCATTGCGGAGAAGAGTTGACAAGCAGATGGTGTTGGAAATCATATGCCTTAGTATTCTTTAGTATGGAAAGTGCAGACTCCATTCAAGGAAGACTAATTTGGAGTTTGGGGGGGCTTCTGCTCAGCTGAGGGAAAGCAGAGAAGCCCAGCCAGGAACTGAACCTCCCTGCCTTCTGTGCAGTGAGAACACGAGGCTCACAGGTGCTGGGACAGGTCACCAGCTCCGCCTCCTGGCAGGCCTGCACTGACCCTTGCTGGGCGTCACCTCCTGCAGAATGCGAGCATCACAGGATCATAGTGGAGTTGCAATGCGGTAAGAAGGACCCCAAAAGGGGATAGAGGGGCCCACAATAAGCAGTTGTCATAAATCATTTGTAAAATACTAGGGCCGGAGGATACTCAAAGCCGGGAGGGCTGCAGGGCACTTGCAGGCCTGGCAGGTTGTTTGATGCCTAGAGCTTCACTCATTTGCAATTTCAATTGCCAGGCTTGGGGCTTAGAATGGAAAAGGTTTGTGCAGACTGGACTGCTTGGACCAAGTTTTTTTTTTTTTTTTCTTTATCTTTGTAAGACCTAAGTCATCGGGAAGATTGATGCTGCATCTTTCTCTTTCCAGCTTCCCCCAGGGTTGTAATTTGCTTAATGTGCTTAGTACTGACCTGAAATAGCTGGAGGGAACGACTTAGTGGGCTAAGTCCCCAACTTTGTACTCAAGAGCAGGGTTCCCTGGAGCCATGGGGCAGATCCTGATGGGGTCACCACGAGTCTCCCAGTGAGGAAAACCAGGTTTCTGTGTTTGGAGCTCTTGCAGAGGAGGGCCCTGCAGACAGCAGGCTTCTGTGCAGGAAGGGAGGGAGGCTGGCCTGGGCCCTGAAGAGCCGGGAGACAGAAAGGCCCTATCTGATGGCCAACAAAGCTGCCAGAGGCCTGCAGAATGTTCTAGAAGATACCAGAAACTTGCTGGGCCAACATGTGGGCATTTTAGTGAGGTTTTATTTTGCTTAATACATTTGTAAGAAAACAAGTACCTAAAACATATAAATGTGCAGAATCTCCGCAATACATTCGCATTCTCTTTCCTTGGACACCTTCCTCTGCCCTGGCCAGCACACTCAACAGGCACCAGAAATCCTTTTATTTAACTTGGTTCACCTTTTCACAAGGCCACCGGTGTGCACTGAAGGACAAATTATCTTCTGAGGCTGGGCAGTAACCACGAGTATTCACTACACATCGGAAGTCACACAAAAACCATGCACAGCAGTTTTGCTTCTAACACTGACATTCAGGATCAGAAGCAACTGCCCACAGCCTTGGTGGGTTTTCTGTGGATTTCACTATATGCTGCTGTTATGTTTAAAGTTACTTCATGAGACTCCTTGTTGATCAAAAGTCACATAATGATGGGTTGTGCTACAATACATTTATTCTATAGGCAAAATTAACATTTTAAACTCTCATTTTAAATAAATATCATACAGACCATTTTTTAAACTTTTATTTTAGATTAAGGGGTACATATGCAGGTTTGTGATATAGGTAAACTCGTGTCTTGAGGGTTTGTTGTACAGATTATTTCATCACCCAAATACTAAGCCTAGTACCCAATAGTTATGTTTTTTTCCTGCTCCTCTCCTTCCTCCACCTTCCACTCTAAAAAAGGCCTTAGTGTGTGTTGCTCCGTTCTTTGTGTCCTTGTGTTCTTATCATTTAGCCCCCACTTATAAGTAAGAACATGAAGTATTTAGTTTTATGTTCCTGCATTAATTTGCCAAGAATAATGGCCTCCAGCTCCATCCACGTTTCTGCAAATTATATGATCTCATTCTTTTTTACAGCTGCATAGTATTCCATGGTGTATCTGTACCACATTTTCTTTATCCAATCTATCATTAATGGGCATTTAGGTCGATTTCATATCTTTGCTATTGTGAATAGTGCTGCAATGAATATATGCGTGCATGTGTCTTCATGGCAGACTGATTTATATTCCTCCGGGTATATACCCAGTAATGGGATTACTGGGTCGAACGGTATTTCTGTTTTTAGGCCTTTGAACTGCTTTCCACAATGGTTGAACTTATTCAGACTACATTTTTTTTAACCAATATATTTAAATAAGTTCAAGACTTGTCCCCATAGATGGTGGACTTTTCATTAAATTATTTTATTAAACTAAAAATAATATGTGCATTATTTTAAAATAAATATATGCCCAAGATGGGAACATTCTGATCTGAAGGGGAACCTCTTTTACTGGGAGGGCCTTAGAGTTGGAGAATAAGAATGCACGAAGTCAATGCATTTAGGAAACTCGGTGAGTTTACAAGTCATAAAAACTTGTGGAGAACCAAGGAAACAGAGAAAAGGAATGGAAGAGCACCAGCGGCATATGCTAATGGGTGCAAAGGAATTAGCCCCAGGGCTGGGTTGGCTTCTCTACACAGGAGGGTCCCGGAAGCCCTACAGAAGGATCTTGCGAGGGTGAGTTTAAAGTCTTTCCCCCAAAATGGGTGATCACCCTGTTTAAATCCTGGCAGGTCAGCCTTGCCAGAAGAGCCACTGACTTACATATGCTTCTCTGTTGCTTTCTTGCGTATTTTCTGCCTCCCTTTCCTCCTCCTCTGCAGGGAGATATAATCTAGCTGGGATATCTGATGTGGGATATATTCTGCCCCTCGTTCTGACTTTGGTCACCTTATCTAGTGTTTTGAATAAACTTGCAGAGTTCTCCACCACTTGCTGGAGGAACTGTCGGAGGCTGCATGTGCTTCCACTTATCCTGTCTTTATTTAAATTGTGATACTTCCTTCAGCATGGATTTTATTTGTGTGTGGGGGAGGTCAGTAATAGCGATGTCTTTAGAATATTACATTGAATCTTTAATTACCTTGATTACTGAGTTTGTTGGAGCCTCCTTAGATCAGAGAGAAGCATTGAGAGGTGAAAGGAAGACTTTGTGCTGAGCAGTTGGGGACCTGCAGTCCGGGAGCGGCTCCCGGCAATGCCGAACCCTGGGCTGCATGTCCACCTTCTCACTGGCCTCATTTCTGGGATGAAGTGGGCCCTGGGCAGGGGAGGTTGGCCTGGGATGTGAACAGTGGGGCTGCTGGCTAGTAAGAGACCTCCCTGCCCCGCTAACACCGGGAGAACTGCCCAGAGGAGGAGGTGGGAGTCAAGCAGCCGGTCTGGGGAATCCTGACACACCCAGGATGGTAAACTCACACCCAGGGACCAAGGAGGCTGAAAATAGCACTTCCCATTCATTACCTTTCCGTCTGTACTCTATCTCCACGTTTTAGAAATATTCTTCCAGAATTTCAAAAGAGTAGATGAAAAATAAATTATTGACATCTGTGGTATTTGGATTTATGTATAATTATAAACCTTAGAGAAATAGCAAAGTTTAGTATATGGAAAAGTGTTTGATTGTCTATTATTTTTCCTCCAATAAATCCTTCTATTAATTATATTTTTACTGTTCTTTACTAACATCAATCTAGCTGAATGCAAAGTTAAAGTGCTCTGTGTTCTTAAAGTCCCTGAAAAACAAAACATGAAATGACAATATATTATCAATGCGTACGAACTGTTAAATTTATAAATTACTAGAGTGCTCCCATTAAGTAACAGAAATAAGGAATTTGAGCAACATTCATTTATTCATTTGTACCCTCATTTATTCATTATTTAATGTTGATTGAGTTACTGCTATGGGGAAGTGATTATTCTAAGGTTCTGTAGAAAAAGTGCTAAACAAAAAGGATCTAAGCTGTTACCTTCATGGAACTTACAACCTTTGCAACCTTATGCTGTTCTATGTGACAAAGCTTTACATGCTTATAGCAGCATTAAATAAGCTTTTATTTGGACAATTTGGAGCAAGAATATTTTATGTTAATAGATATCTCTACAAAATCTACATCCGATATTCTCTTTAGGCTTGCATATCCGTGTGCACACAACAGACTTACACTGATGAAGAAACAATTCTGAAATGTTAAAAATAGGAATATTGAAACGTGTGCATCAACAAACAGCTCACAAGAGCTTTAGAGAAAGAGGAAATTAAGTAATAGAAAGAGTGAGCCGCTGGGTGTGGTGGCTTATACCTGTAATCCTGACACTTTGGGAGGCTGAGGTGGGTGAATCATTTGAGGTCAGGAGTTCAAGACCAGCCTGGCCAACATGGTGAAACCATGTCTCTACCAAAAATTACAAAAAATTAACCTGGCAGAGTCGTGCATGCCTGTAATCCCAGTTACTTGGGAGGCAGAGGCAGGAGAATAGCTTGAACCCAGTAGGTAAAGGTTGCAGTGAAATGAGATTGCACTGCTGCACTCCAGCCTGGGCAACAGAGCTAGACTCCATCTCAAATAAATAAATAAATAAATAAATAAATAAATAAATAAATAAAATAAAAAGGACTTCAGGACAGCTGACCTTATGACATCTGTTTTTCCACTTCTAGTCCATTAATTGTTAATCTCTGTGATTAAATTGCCAACCTAGAGACCAAGTTTAAATGACCAATAACGAGTTAGATTTTCTCAATCTTTCAGTTATAAATGTGTCACTGTGGTATGCTACCTAATACTTCAGTAGACCAAACAAATACAGAAATGATTACAACACGATTAAGGTGCTTATCGTGATTGGGTGACATTAAGGGAGAAAAATCGCATCTCAATTTTTCAAGTAAGGGAAAATTTACTGCAAAAAGAAAAATATTTGTTTGCTTTAAACATAGCAACTAGACTGTATAGGATTTCACTACTTAAGGCATAAAACACTGGATATTTATGTTCTCAGCAAATACATTAGGATTGTTTCATAAGATTTAAGGGGATCTAACGAAATGGAAATTGCTGTTTTTTTTAGCCTCATCTATAAAAGATTGGTACTAAATGCTCCCTAAGATTTCTTTCAGTACAAAAATACCTCAAAATCCAAACTTTAATATTTTAGTATACCAAGATGACTAAATGATTTCCTCTATAAACTAGCCTTGAATGTATTTTTTCACAGTGTCTATATTGAATATAATTTAAACTACATTTCCATTTTTGGACAGAGAAGTGCATTTGTATTCTGCTCCTTACAATTTCAAGTGGCCCTCCTGTAATAATTTGTTTTCCAGAACAAAATGTGAGCTCCATGTCATTCACCACTGAAGTTCATTTGTGTTGCCTCCTCACCAGTGAGTACCCAAACATTTTGTGAGATCTTTAAAAAACTATGTCACAGTTTTAATATTGCTGATGTTTTTCAACCACATCTGACAAGAAATACTTGCTCAGGAAGTTGATTGCTCATTTAAAATATTATGTTGGTGTTTTAGCCTGGGTTTGGAACAATATGGCTTACCTATCCGGTTCTGTTTTTCTTTTATCTGATGTAAATTAAAGGTATTTTTAATTTAGTGTCTCTTGATATTACTTGAAGGCTGAGGGCTGGGATTGGGGTGAGGTGTATGAGGCACTAGTCATGGGGAAATTTTAAGGAGGGACCAAAATCAGTAATCAAGGTAAATAAAATTTTGGTGCAACATTTTAAAAAGTCAAATTAGCACAACCAAATCCATGGAGAACAAAATATCTCTGTTTTAAATAAAAATAGCATCGGTAGAGGCATAGTATGCCTCTAATTGTTCATCTAGCAAGCAGTGAAAACCTATGCAAATTGATTTTAAAAAGCTGGATAACTTTACCAAAGTTACAGTGAGGAGCAGAACATGTCTCAAGTCAGATGTCGCTGTTGAGTGACATGTTTCTTTCAGAGGAAGTTATAAGGAACACCGAGGCTATGAAAGTAAAGTTATAGTTTATCAAGTATTGTACTTAAGTTAGTGGGGCTTCTGGTGAACTTGACCTCCCAGTTAAAACAGTGATCATGTCTTGTGGCAGAGGGTTACATACTCATCTTACACGAGGGGCCTGCTGCCGTGCTGTGGAAACAAAGGCATGGCTTCATTGACTTGCTTCCCCAGCTCGAGCTCCCATTCTTGATCATGCTTGTGATTCTGCCCATCATCTGGTGATTTTGTGAAAACACAGGAGCATTATGAGAGAAAACAGAAGGGAAAGAAAAGAGGAGAACAGAAGGAAGTAGGGCAGGGGAAAGTCTTGCAAACTGGTTCCAAGACAGTTATTATCAAAGGATCTAAAGGTAAAGCTTCTAAGGAGGAAAGAGGGGACAACTCTCCAGAAATCCATGCTTTCCTGTGACCTTTGTTAGAAAAAAAATTATTCATGATACTTGCTAAAGATGGGAAGGCGGACTTTATTTAAAGTGGGTCATATTGATTGATGTAGGAACCACTGGGGTCTTGCAGTGAGGGAGAGAGATTGGACTCAGATCCAATACCAACAAGAAGAAGTCGAGGGTTATAACCAAGGAGCAGTGTGGGGGTCAGTGCATGGAAAATTACTGAAAGAAACATCCGGGATAAGGGGATCCTAGCTAAACTGACTTGATAGAATCATTGCTGAAGGCAGGCCAGGGTGATCAGATGTCAAATGTGGTCCGATATCAAGGGTAGGGATTTTCCCATAACCAGTTGTGCAGGATTCTTGCTCAAATTGAGTTCTGCAGAAACGAGAAGAGAAGCTTAAGTATGAGCTTAGTAAAACAAAGGACTCAGAGGAGCCTGACTAAAGTTTTGATTAAAGGTGAGAGCCTCTGAAACTTTGAAGTCTGATAAACAAATAGTAAATGATTACTGATAACTTACGTCATTGCTTTCTTTACTCTAGTAGTTAGTTAAGAGACCCATTCTTGGTGGTTCCTCCTTAAGATCAGAATAAGGGTCAGTTTACGTGTGCAATACCTTTAAAGTTAATTGTTCTTATGGAGTGAATTCCTGAAAGACACCCCTTAACTTGAATTCTCATAGAGGCTTAGTATATTAAAAACTGGAGAAGATAATCCTACTTTTTTTAAAAAAAGAATCATAGTCATATTAAAATATTTGCTGAAAACTGCAAACAAAGAGAGTATAAGGAGACTGGGGGAAGCACAAGACAGGGTATGTCTGAAAAATCGAATGGTGCACAATGAACAATATCTGTTTTGCAAACTTGGCTCAGTCTACTAGGCTTTTCTTTTTATCTGGTCTGAATATTAAGTCTAAGAGTCATTTCATTAGTATCTCCTTTAAAAATAGAAATAAAATACAACAAAATTTAAGTACTGGTTTACAAAGAATAATTCACTTTACTACTCTGTCACATAGTCTTGCTCTCTTTATGCTAGAATATAGAATTTTCTCGACCTCTTTCAGTTCAGCAGTTACTTCAATCTCTTCATATATGTAGAAACATCACTGTTGCTTTAAGTACTAATAATTCAGAACTTCATAAAAGCATCAACCAGGTGTTGTGCAGATGCATTAACATCCTGTGTACTTCTTATCATTCCAAAGATTGGAATGGAAAGGAACAGTGATAACATGGCAGGTTTTGTACTAGTGTCGGAAAAGTCTAACTTCAGTTAACAAGTCATGATTTAAGCAAGAAAAAAATCAGTGTGATGACATAAAAGGATGTATCCATGCAGTTCGAATGGGAGAACTTTCTGTACTGAAGGAAGAACATGCCCACAGTGACATGCTGTAGCTTAGAATGTAGGATGACCACAAAAATAGACAACTACCAGACAGTGAAAAGCAAGGAGCAAAGAATGAAAATGAGGAGCCGTGGAATGTTTTCCTAAAATGAGAGCCATTATTAGATTTTGAATAAAAATACAACTTTGGATGTGACTAGAGTTAGAGAGGACAATGAAAAAGATATGTAATAATCAAGATAAAATGATGAAATCATGACCTAAGACTATGGCAGTGTGAAGGAAGAATGGGGGAATAAATAGGAAAATATTAAAAAGAGAGAATCATTAAAACTTTGTGATAGATCACATATAGACTTGAAGGGAGATTGCAAGGTAGAGATGAATCCAAGGCTTTCTACCACACTTGTCTTGGAGATGATATATCTAAAAGTAACATCAATATTACACAAAATTCTTAAAGAGAATCTAAAAAGTATAATATAAAATATAAAATAATTGGCTTATATACTGGAGAATAAAAAATTCATTAACTCTTTCTATGGATGATATTATTGTAAATACAGCAAAAATTAGAAACTAATAAAAATTACTAGAGTTTATAATAAAATTTTGTAAGGTGGCTGGAAATATGCTAAATATACAAAAGCATAGTTTTCTCTATACTTTCCATATTAGTTAGAAATGAAAATGCAAACAAATTAATCTCTTTTCCAAAGTAGCTAGAACTATAAAATACTTAGAAAACAACTAAATAAAAAATATAAAATATTATATTATAAATCTTATTGAAGAATATAAAACAGATCAGATAAATATTCAGCTACAAATATTATTCTTCTGAGTAGCAAAGTTTAATATTATAAGTATATTAATTATTCCCAAGTAATATACACATGACACAATTTTAATCAAAAGAGGCTTTATTTTGACATGAGTAAAATGGTGCAAAAGGCCAGATATGAGGCAGAAACAATCCTACTTAGCAATATTTCACATTCTCACCTACATATCATAATCAGCTCTATTCTTAGATTGAGGCTACATGACCAGTTTTGGGCAATAAACTGTATTTGAGAGTGAGGCAATTTCTCTATGCACTTTCCTTTGGCCAAGACAAGCTCAAAAGCTGCATTTTGAAGTGGTGGTGCCACATGTTGGGGGATCTCAATCCCTGGGTCATCAGTTGGAGGAGATCTGCAATAATCCACTCTCTTGTGGGAGTTTGGAAGAGCAAAATATACACTTGTGTTTAATTAAGCATTAAAACTTGAAGGTTAATTGGTTCCTTTTTGCCTAGCTTAACCTGACTGAAATAATATGGGAAAGTAAATGTTTTAGAAGGGGCAATATAATTTTAAATATGAGTATCATGAACAGGCACTTGTCTCAACCTATATAAAAATGTACAAGATGCCATCAATATGAAATGAAGTAAGGTATTCACATGACGGATTGTAATAGGAAGTCTATATAAAATTAAGTGTATATAGAAACAATATATGACAAAAGGGATATTTCAATTCAGGCAGGGAGCATGGATTGCTTAATGAGTGATACTGGCATAATTAGCTATTCATCTAAAAGAAAACAACACTAAACTCCTGCTTATACCATATACAAAACAAAATGTTAAAAAATCTATACAAACATGAAAAATTTGAAAATCTTTTGGGAGAAATTTGTATTATTGAAAAACAAAGAGCCTATGAAACAGGCTAATAAGAGACCTATCTGAATACATTTTTAAAATGGCAAATGAAAACAAAAAGAGTCAAAGATAAGCAATGTACTGGGAACAAATTTGCAACATATACAAATAAAGTGTGTACATCACCGGGATTCTATAAATCGATAAAAAGGCAAACAAGCATGATTTAGTAAAGACTCAATCCATAGAAAAGACAATCTGAAAGGTTATAATAGACATACAAAAAGATGTTGGACTCCGTTGTCAGAGAAATGCAAGTTGAGTTAATGATGCACAACATTTTTAACCCCATCAGTTTAGAAAAAAATTAAAAACATAATAATGTCCAGTATGCATGACAGTGCCTAGAAATAAATGAGTCTCCTAAAGGTAACAGCAATTTAAATTCTCAATTTAAATTATAAGTATTTAAATAAAGCTGTGTATGCCTTTTCTTCTAGCAGTCTTTCTTTTGGGAACATTAAATATTAAAATATAAAAAACAGTAAGATACAAGGATACTTTAACAAGAATATTGTGGCATGTTTTGAGGTAGAAAATGAATCAGAGTCAATAGACATATCTATGTATAAACTGTTGAGTGACTAAATTGTATTTGTCCATACATTGAAATATTGTACAACTCTTAATAGGAATGAGTTGTAGAGTTATTGTCTAGAGAAATGCCCATGGGTGTGAGACACTCACTCACAGTGCAGCTAAGTAAGAACATTTAACCACAGTTTAATGAGTTTGGAATTACCTCTTTTCTCTACAGGTTAATCTTCTCTCTGTGTGCTATTGCGTTTGTACGACCTCTTAGTCATGCCAACATAACGATAGTTACCACAAGCTGTTAACAGGGCTGATCTCCATGGATGGACAATAAAGCAAGATATCTTTTTAAAATTACCATTCTGCACTTTTTTTCACTAGAATAATGAATACATATTGATTTACTTTAGATTTATATATAGGACTCAAAAAAAAAAAAAGAAATATTGGTGATATAGAAAGTCCCGCAGGTTTAAGAGCTGAGGGCTCAGGGATAATGAATACAGAGCCTTTATCTATTATCTATAGAAACCTTCAGGGAGGAGAACTGACCAAGAGGTGTGATATGATGCATCCACAGGAGATCTGGAAACTCAGATGAGACTTCACTGAAGCAGAAGGAACATGCTCAAGAAAATGCCACAGGGAGGTTACATGTATGGATCCTTGTGGATACACAGATACTGATGGCAGATCTCTGGGCTGACTGTGGGATTCTGACAATTGGTATATGGAGACAAGGTTACTGCTTATCAGATTTTATAATGTTGATCCGCATGGAGTGATGTTTTTATCTAGTAATTTCTCTGCAAAACTGATCAAATGTATACTCATCAATAGAAGGAGACAACTCTACAACTGAACACCCTCACTGTCTTGAAGTTTATAGGCACAATTTGATTAGGAACAACATAATTTTGATGTAATTATAAAATAAAATAATATCATTAAGTTGAATTCTAAAATATTTGCCATTATGATTATGCTGCAGTTACTGTGGTTCTTTTAGGCTCATAGAGCACCTTGTCACTTAAGGGACTCCTACTTAGGAGGTTCAGTAGAATAGAAAGTATTGGAAATATCATCAGCCATCCAAGTCCATGGATTCCACCAAGTGTAGATAAAAAATGTTAGAACAACAAAAATAACAATACAGAAATGAGTAGAAATTGTAAATTATTTTATACTGCTTATACTTTCAAAATAAATATTGAAAACCTGTTCATTTCTATTTTAATTGGGTTATTAATTATAAAATATCCACATTAGTACATTTGAAATTATTCAGTTGTTACCATGGAGGCTTGGACTAATACTAATCATAATTATAGTACTATATCAACAATAATTTTGATATGATAAAATATAGTTTGAGCTATCAGATGGATATACTATTGTTATCTATTAAGCTTAATCACATCATAGAGTGTACTGATAATTGAATTACCCCATATCCTATAAAAAGGTGAGAAAAGGCCTGTAATCCCAGCACTTTGGGAGGCCGAGACGGGCGGATCACGAGGTCAGGAGATCGAGACCATCCTGGCTAACCCGGTGAAACCCCGTCTCTAGTAAAAAAATACAAAAAACTAGCTGGGCACAGTGGTGGGCGTCTGTAGTCCCAGCTACTCGGGAGGCTGAGGCAGGAGAATGGCGTAAACCCGGGAGGCGGAGCTTGCAGTGAACCGGGATCCGGCCACTGCACTCCAGGCTGGGCGACAGAGCGAGACTCCGTCTCAAAAAAAAAAAAAAAAAAAGGTGAGAAAAGTTTGACCCCAAGGGAGGAAATAAAGATCTCCAGTTGAAGAAAGATTTTACTTGTTTGTGTTTGCCAACCCTATACAAACACATTAAAGAAAAGAGGTGTTCTACACTGGCAGCATCTAGGGAAATAGTTTTTGAGACTATTTCTCATAAATTTTAACATGCTATTAAATTACCAATAGTTTTTCTATTTTACTAATAATTTTTTGAAATAGAAATATGTGAATTACGTCAAAATATATCCATGGCAATGCTGTTACTAATCTGACTATTGATTTGCTGCATTATGCTAAAAACAGATTGTTTTATGTTGTAAAGTAGACCAGATACCCCCGAGAAATATCCACACACTTCAAGTGTCGTCTCAGTTGTGAGTGTTAAAGGTGCATTAATGGTTTCAGTTAGAACCTGGTTTGTCTCAGCCAGGACCCCTGTAGCTACAAACAGATAAGGGGATAGAACAAAGGCTTCAAACTGAGTTTAGTAGCAGCTCAGTTTAAAACAAAGTTAGTTAAATCATATCTCTGCCTTTATTTTATTTTCCTAACATGTTCCGGGCATATTGCAGACTAACACCCCTTCCTTGTTCTTGCCTAAAACTCCTTAAGCATATGAAGGACAGGAGGCTAGGACAACTGTGCTTCTGAGTGATGTTTAAAACTCACATCTACAGGAGAGCATTCCCAGAAAACCAGCTAATGGGGTAGTTATTCTGTGTTTTCAATAACAAAACAAAACAACTTAATGTCAATTAAGTTTGTGGAATTCTAGATTAAAGACATGTATGAAGGTTTTATGTTGGATTTGGATTTCGTTCTCGTTTTATTGTTTATTAACTTCTGTAAGGCTTCTCAGAATCATTATCATCACTATTTAATTCTCCATGAAGAGTTGGGTGTCAGGGAGAACAAACAGATTTTGAAGTAGCTTCTGGAGTTACTAGATTGTTAAAGACTATTTTCTTTAGATGATTCACAAAAAGGGGAAGCTTGGGCTCTTTGAGAATGATGGCAGTTGTTACTTAATTAACATCCCTGGAAGAGAACTGTCCGAAGGGTAAAATATCACCAATTTGTCTTCACCAAAGATGCTGTTTGTCGGTTCCTTAACTATGGAGAAAGGGTTTGGTAAGCAAATTAGTAAAGTTAACCAGAGCTTTCCATACTGTGTCCTGAGATATTAATAGGTATCCCATGAAAAGAGGATTTCATGGGCCAATAAGTTCAGGCAGCCCCGCGTGCACAGTCCTTCCCGGGAGACCAGTCATGCAGATTAGTGCACCAAGCCTCCTGAAGACACCCAGGGCACCAAAGTGACTTTGTTCCCCCAGCATCCCCAAGGGCAGTCTACAGTGGAGACCCCGGCCCTCCTCCCTCCGTCCCAGAATGGGAATTTCCTGTAACTTGGGAAGTACTGCTGCAGATAAAGCTAAGCTTTCTCTCTATAACCATGGTACGATCCGGTGGGAGAACAGGCAGAATGGAGGAAGGGAAGATGTGAGGGAGGGAGAGGGAATGTCAGCTCTAGATGTGAGAAGACAAACTTCCTATCCTTCCTCTGTGACTCCGAATGTTATAACTTCAGGTAATTTGCATGATTTTACTTTTCAAGGGTGGACACGAAGCACTGAAGAGATCCTAGCCCATGATCACTCCTCTGCCCTGAAGGTCCTGAATGACTTCCAGATCCCGGATCAACAGTAACAAGGGTGAAGCAATAGATCCAAATGGTCACCCAGAACTTCAAGCATTACAGAGTTCCTACCTACACAATTAAATATCAGTCATGCACCATTCTGATATTTTTATTTAAAGAGCACCTCCTCTGCCTGGAAATGTTTTATCAGGCTATTATATTCATTTAAGAGGAAAAAAAATGGTTTCAAGGAGGCCGGTTTATGATTCAGACTTTTGTTTGTTCGAATTGATCTATGTAACTGGCATTAGCCAACCTTTGTCTCGATGGTCAACCCCCGACCATACTAAAGGAAGCTTTGGGCCCCTGTTCAGCGCATCTGAAGTGTGTGAAAAGCAAAAAGACATAATAATTCATGTTCATGTTTCCCATAGAATGTTTTTGTTAAAAAAGGTTGGCATTTAATTCAGTTCTTCCAATAACACACAAACTTTGTTGTTGTTGTTGGGCAAAGAACACTTACCGTGAAATCTACTCCCGAACACATTTTAAGTGTACAGTGCAGTATTGTGAACTTTGAGTATAATGCTGTGTAGCAGGTCTCTAGAATGTATTCAACTTGTAAAACTGAAACTTCATGTTTGTTGCTCAGTGATTTCCCAGTTCACCTCATCTCCTGGTAACCACCATTCTTCTCCTCAATTCTATGACTGTAGCCAGTTTAGATGCCTCATCTCAGTGGAATGGTGCAGCACCTGCCCTTGTGCAGCTTGCTCGTTCTCCTTAGCATACTGTCTTCAAGGTTCATCCCTGTCAGAGCATATTACAAACTCTGGCTCTGTAGGGGCAGATAAGATTAACTTTCTTGACTTAGTTATTCATTGAAAGCATATGCAATTCCCCGTAGTTTCCCTTAGGGGCCATCAGAAAACTTTAACCATCAATACTGCATTCATCTCCCAATAAAATAACTAGCAACCGATTACCCTAAAGAAATTCAAGTATGTGGTTCACCCACGTTATTCAGATGTGCTCCTTGCACGCAGAGAACATGGCCCTGGTAACCAGTTTGCTTGCAAATTAGTCACTTTAGCTTTATAAATATACAAAAGTATAGCAGTTGCAGCTCTCAAAATCATGATGAGTATAAAATCCGTTGTTCCCACCCTCCTACCCAGCCTTTTTACAGTTTTAACTGACTGGCATCAATGTGTTTGTCACCACTCTATTCCTTTAATAACTCAGTCTGTGCAGTGGCCGTGGATAAAGTGATCTCCATCGCAGAGATCAAAGAATTAATCAAGCGAAACAGTAGAGAATGATTTCAGAAATCTTTGGAGAGAGATAAATAACTCAAAGTGATGAATTATTGAATCTTTAGGGTATATTTATTTATCAGGCAGTCAAAATTTACCATTTTAAATCTCATTCCATTTTTCTTTCATATTAGCTAGTTGTCTTCAAGGTGACATATAACTACCCAAACTGAATATGCAATCAACTTGGGACATAATGTGAGAAAACTTGATAAATCTATTCTATTCTGTTTAAAAACAAACCTCATGATGTTAAAGATGGAAAAGCTCAAATGATCTGTAATGAACAGGACAATTCTGGCTCCATCCTGACCCGAAGTATTCTAAATAGCTCTTCAACTGAATCATGCACCCTTAGGAGGGGAAAAAATAGTTTTAGAGTTCTCACTTTGAACTCCCACTCAAAGGAAAAACTCCTCTTCCTTCAGTATCCCTGAGAGATGTTCTGCCAACTCTCTATTGAATATTATATCTATTATGTTACCCCTGCCTTGTTAACTATAACTTTCACCCACCGATTGGTACCAACTCAAGTCTCCAAAATTAGCAAGACTGTAACCTAATATCTCCCATATGAAAACCTTCCATACTTAAGTGTCCATCTAAGTAGTCTAGTTCTTTATTTAAATGTCTCTAGTGTCTTCGATGATTTTTCATAATGTTATCCAAGACTTTGGCTGTTGCAAGTTCCTCCCCGGAAATGTTTTCTATTTTCAGGTTTTTGGTTTGTGAGTTTTCTGAGTATAGCTCACCAAACAGGATCTTCTACTGTAGGTATAAGATGACCAGTATAGAGCAGGAAAGGAAAATGTCCACGGAACTCATAGAGAATGCCTCTCACTTTCCTTCTTCTGGATTCTATCCTTGAAGCAAAACCCAGCCTTGGAAGTACATAGAAATCCATGGCTCCAAATGAAAAGGCCACAACACGCTGTCCACGTGTACCTGCCACACCAGTATAGATCACAGGGTTAAGTTTCTCGTGAGTAAAGGGGAATCAAGTACTAACTAAGGCCTCTCTGTCTTGGTCCAGTAGAGACATGTTTTCTTTAACACACCTGTTAATATCCAACTTGATAATGAAGTACTGCAACAAATGATGATTCATGTTACCAAAACACACTTGTACATACCAGCAGGATGTCTGCTGATGAGTCAAGAAAGTCACTGTACAGCTCAAAATAATAATAAATAAAGAAGCCGCAAAACATCACAAATCCCTTGTCTTCTGAAAGCCTGGTTAGATACCATATTCATTAATAAGTTGAGATGATAAAATCAGGACTTGTGAACAGAAATAACAGGTGTATTTCGGGGTATAGAGAAGGCATTTATTATTCGTCAGTTCTTCTGTTTGTGCTACTGATATGTTCAGTGTCATTCTTTGATGAAAGGAGGTGTACAGTCGAACAATAGGTTAATTTTGGCTTCAAATAATTGACTTGTTATATTTTCCCACACAAATAACAGACATTGTATGATCTTGTTGATGATTTTTACTGAAAGATTTCAGAACATAATCAGGAAATTTTTGGAGTGATCACCCTTCTTTAAGAAATTACTCTTCATCAGAATCAATTTTCAGAATAGAAAGTTCTGTTGTCTACTTGGTTGACAGTTTGTTCTCGATTTGTTGACATCCAACTGCCCAGATGTGAAAATCAGCATTGCAATTTTTATTTCATGAAAACGAAACAGGATTTGAATAAAAATGACCATATGGCTACCTCCAAATTGCAGATGTTTTGAGTTTCTATGAAATGAAAGTGCTTTATTTACCTAATGAGTCACTACAACACTGTAATTTTTTTTTGTTTTAGTTTTTGTTTATTTGCAGGTTGTGCAGAGCCAGCCATGAAACCCTGAGTCATGAAATACTCTGGAAAGATTCCTCACTGAGTCCTTTCCAACCAGTGTGAGGCTGGTGCCATGGCCAACCCTTCCGAAGGGAAGGAAGCTCCTTCGTAGAAGGGTCTTACTGGTGCTCGGCTTCCATAAAAATGCGGCTATGGCTTGATCACATGGAGGCTTCAACATGTCAATATTGTACAAGTGCCTGCTAAGTGAACACAGCATTTCTCATCAAAGACAAAGTTTCCTGTAAGATCTGCATTCAAATCCTCAAATTAAATGTTGCTTGGGGTTAAGGAATTCTAACCAAAGAAAGAAAAAGTTGAAACCACTGACTGGAGAATATAGAAAGCAAATTCTTCCCCAACCAAAAGAGAACGAATTAGCTTACTAGTTTTGTTATCAATACAAAAAATGTTACCAACTAGTTTTCTTACATATTTGAAGATCAAACTTACAAATAATGTCTTTTCTTCCCCTCTTTATTTCTAAAAGCAACTGATGTGAAAGTCCCACTATTTTGGACAAAAGATGACCATTGCCCCAATTTCTATCACACAGATGCCATGGATCAGTGAGTATACCATGATGTGGATGTGGGCCATGTTTCCACATTCAAAAAGTAAAGGTTTGCACACACACACGAGCCTGCGCACACACACACACCAGCCCTCTCACTCTACTTTGTGTAGACTTTTCTGCCTCCAACACTTACAGCCCCTCAGTCTGCCAGGCAAGCGGAACCCCATCCACTCCCCAATCAAACAACTCCCCCATCAGACTTTTAGAGGCCAGGGGCCTTGGCCACTTACACTTGTCTGTCAGCTGGGTTGACAGGATAGGAGGAGAGCCTCCCCCACCTTTCCCTGCCCATCAGCTCTGCTGACAGGTGCAAGCAGGCAAGGGACTCCCCCCTCCATCCCATTCATGCCCATCAGCACATCTGATGGACACAGGCGGGTGGGGGCGTCCCCAGAGCCTCTCAGGAGGAGGGCAGGCGCATTTTCACCCTGGGTGGGGCTGGGCTGGTTGCGGCTTTACATTCTCAGCTGACGGGTGGGGGCAGGGACGGGTTCCCAGCTGCACCAGTGTCTGACAGGAAGACACCGTTCACCCATGTTGATTCTCAGTCATGCCTCTGGCCAACCGTGGATCCTGCCTGGGTAGTGTTGGATGGGATTTCGACAGGCGAATAAAAGCATATGGGACACAGAGAAAGCAGGGAGCCAGTGAAGGGAGGTGGGGCCCACCCCGGGGGCAACAGAAAAGGGCATGAGTAGGGCATCCAAAGAGAGGAGATGATTGATCATGGACCAAACTCTGTGATTGTAAAAACAACATCTCACTGGAGATTGAAGAACACAAAGGTTTTTCTTACGTATTTTTGTCAAATAGACTTAGCAAAGACATCTTAGAAGTTAAGATGCATGTGAGAAACCAAATGCATGGTGGGGTCACCCCCAATCATCCAAATAAGTATTTATTGAACACATACTATGTGCCCAGCCCTGAACACTATGCTGTCCCCCCATCACTGAGCCCACACAAACACCCTGGAGACACTCGGGTTCTTTCACACAGACCCCAGTGGACCAGCCAGAAAGCATCACAGTGGGCCACCCGAGTTCTCCCGGTGGCCAGTCTGTGGACTTCGTTGATGGTCTGTGTTTACACTGTTGTGATGCCATGTGGAAATTTAATGGAATACATTCACAATTTATGCCACTAAACAAGAAATGTCATTATCTTGTTAGTCTTTAAAACCATTATGACCACTTTCACTAGTTTATCTTGTTAGTGTTCAAACTAACATGGTTGCTTTCACTAGTCTGGGTAACAAGCACAGTCCTGACCACAGTCAAAGTGATTCAAAAACTAAAATGTCCCCAAACACTAAGTGTCAAAAAACATCAATCAAACAAAAGGCAATGTTTTCATATCATAAAGAACTCATTTATATTAGCAAGCTTCCTCTCAGGGTCTTGCTTCAATTTTCCCACTTTAGCCTCAGATTTCAATTAAATAGAAGAGCAGAAATGAATCAGGAACTTTCAACAGAGTGTATAGTAAGAAATGTTTTTAGCACACATACAAATGCCTTTGAGTTTAAGCCAACAGGAAAGTAACAGGTTTTCAACCACATGTGGAATCTGTAACTCTAAAGCACTACATGAAAAGCAGCCACGGCAACAACTAAATTGGTGTTTTTGCCTTTTGCACGAAGTCAGAAAATCATTGTTAATTTTGATTTAATTTGTACGAGTGACAATCTTACCTTCGAAATTTTCAAGTGCCTTAGGTCTTTTCTTTCATGAATTCCTGGGCCTCCTAGCAGAACACAAAGATGTCAGCTCAGCAGAGGGTGGCATCTTCTGCATGAGGCCCAGTCAGACTCCAACCAATGTCATGACCAGGCATTCCAGAAACTTCCAGGAACCCCAGCTCTGTCATGCACCAAAACCACCAGTTCTCTTACTGGCTATGCTCAGACAGACACTTACATAAGGATGCCATGGTACTCTACACGAAACTTGTCGCTTCCTGCAAGCTGTGCTGAATGTATTTGTTAATATGCTTTCCTGAACAAATGAGCATGACTTTGAGCTCAATGGCCATTCAGAAGACGTTGATGCAGTTTTCTGAGGCTACAGCCCTTGAAACTAAAAAGAGGATTGATGAGTGACTTACAGGTTTCAGAACACTCCAATTCAATATACATCAATCAAACATAAAGAATCAGTCAGGGAGGAACCCAAACTTTACACTGTAAAAGCATTTTGCTTTGCAGATACACCACTTTGAAAGTGTTTCCTTAATGAAATAGGGAGTTGATAATGGGAATGGATAGACAGGCAGAATTTTCAGCTGCTGAAGGGACACAATATCACCTTTTTCTGCCATTGTTGACTCAGATAAAACAAACCTGAACTAAATGGAAGCAGAGCATCTTTTTGAAATATGGGAGGAGGCTTCCAGCAGCAGAACCTTTGCAGGCATGGCTTAGCAAACTGTACATCTGAATTTATGTGTTCCAACAGTTGAAATATTAAGCCAGTTGTCAACTGTTTACAGTTTCAGTCTACTATATTTCATCTAATTTCTTCAATAATATTACAGTTCATGGAGCGAGACAAGAGAGTCACAAAATCACTTGATTTTGTCCCCACCTTTCAGGAGAAGGAGTGTATTTCTACTCACAGTTTAGAAACGAGAAAATGAGACTCAGAAAGAGGATCTTTCTGCATAAAATCACATCACTAGTAAATGGTAACGGGGAATCAAATCCAGGCCTCCTGCCTCCTGCGCCACCTTGAGAGATGACATGTGAACAGGAAGTGGGTGGGCTGTCCCTACGTTAGACCCTACCACTGTGGAACAGGCCTGGGGGGCAACCCCATGACCAGAAGACTTGGGGTCCTCAACCCAATGTCTTCATTGGGCAATGCTGTCTCTTTCTATCATTCCAAGTTAAAAAACACTGTAGCTATTTAAAAAAGAAAGAGAGAACCACACACAGAGATTGTATAATGTCTATTGATTCTAGACAAGACATTATAACTCAATGTTTAAGCTCCCATTGGTGGATTTCTCAGTTTACCATTTAAGGTTGACAACTGTAAGCTTAAAAGCATGCAGAATAAATTTTAGACATCAAGATATGGCACCACACAAAACATTTATTTTAAAAATCATAATGAAGTATTATAAATATCTGCTAAGGCTACTTCGGAAATGTGTAACTTTTCCTAATTGAATCCAAACTATCATCAATCTTCAAATAACAACATACAAATTTCCTTCTGCTTTTGTTGTGAGTCTATGGTTGCAGTTCCTTCTCCTCATGGACGGCTGAAATTTTTCATTTACATTAAGGTGGCCTGGTAGCCATGAAACTGGTTGTCTTGCTCAATATCAAAGCTCTGCTCCAGTTAAGGCTTGGTTGGGTCAAACCTCTCACAGTATATTTAATAATAGGTTTATGGTAGAATGATAAAGGAAGCACATAGTCACACGGTTTAATGTCTCTAAATAAGAAGTCAAAGTGAATTGATAAGAACAGCTCTCCTATGGAGTCAGCTGGCTGGAATCAACAAGAGATTTCCTGCTGTGGAAACCCCAAGGAAAGAATTACAAGATTTTAGAGATCATTTCGTGTCAGAGTTCTAACACTTAGAAATGTGCCCAAGCTATCAATAACTGATGTAAACACAGTCCTTCCCATTCAGTGGGGAGGTTTAAAAATAAAAGATATTACCCAGGGTGCAATTTTAAAACACACCATTTTGTGGAGTTTCTATGTTTTACATTAGCAAGTGTTCCACTGTCAAAGAATTTAGAGGAATGAGGAGATTCACAAAATTACTTAGTTATATATTACAGGGATTCGTATCTTCAGTATGCTGGCCTGCACTATGAATCTCTAAGATAGAACTTTCATAGGATGCTCCTCCCTAATTTATTTGGCAATTGAATCTGTGAGTCCAGAGTATTTATGTTCATTACAACACACTGTGAAAAATGCTGGGCATCTTATGCAGGTCTCCTTGATAAAAGGCTTTGCTTTGTTTTACTCTGGGTTAAAAGGAACGTGGACCAATGAATGATGGAATAGGAAGTGAATTGCCCATGTTGATAGAGGCAGAAGGCAGACAAATGCCTGGGCAGACAGGGAACAGTTCCCCATGACCCACCTTTAAGCCTGAAACAGCCTGAGGGCTGAAAGACCTGACTGCTGGTCCCGGATGAAACCCCCGACCCAGAGGAAGAACTGCTACTGTTTGCCTGCCCATTCCCAATTGATTCTTTCTGAATAATGCCTTTTAACCAATCAAGTGCTGCCTACTCTGATACTACCTATGGCTTCCCTGGGCATGCCAGCATGTGCACTGGCAGAGCAGGTGGAGCCACCGGGAATTCATGCCTTATGCTGGGGAGGAGCTCGGCTTCTTCAACTTGTGTGTGGCAACCTGGTGTTCAATTTTGTGAGGTGGAAAACCTGCATGCAGGTCCCCTCTTTTTGTTGACAGCTTTTATTTTGCTTAATAAATTCTCCCCTCCTCACCTTTGAATGTGTCCGTGGGCCTAATTTTTCCTGGTCATGAGACAAGAACCAGGATTTTAGCTGAACTAAGGAGCAAAAACTCCTGCATCAATGTTACCATGTGCACAAAGACACTCCTCATTTCTCTGGAACAGTCTTTTTGGAGCTGCAATAATTATTAAAGGTCCCTGGCAGAATGATTTAATTTATATGAGTTTTAAGATAACATCCAAATACACTGTGTATTCGGCTGATTTTTTCCCCAAATTTCAATCCCCTTCTGTAACAAAATAATTTGATTTTGAGAGAATAAAATTTTAGCAAGAAAGACATGAGCTCTAATATAAACATTTTATCCACTCTTCCAAAGTCTTTTGGACACTCAGGAATTCCTATCACATAAACATTGTTGTTAGAGCTGGACTAATGCAGGGTTTTGCCTCCTAAGCCACCCCAGCATCCTAGGAAGCTCAGTGGAAAGCTGGTGCCCAAGGGCCTGGCCTGACTCAGGGTAGGATGCTAAGGGTGAGCTCCTGTCTCCTGCTCTGCTCACTTGGTTTCCTCTGTCCTTCATCCTCCTGTTCAACCATTCTTCTCAGAGCTAAGGCCATGAACTTGTGAAGCCTCCTTAGACTTCCCAAGCATCTCAACCTAAGTCCACATAGGCAAAACCTTGACTCTCTTTCCCGGGACAAACTTTGTCACCAGCAAATGGTAACTGCTCTTATTTTCCTCCATGCTCTCCTGGGTTTCTCATAGCGTTTAGAATTTTTGACTCTCATACTCTCCTCAATAAAAAGGTCTATCATCAGCAGATTTCGCAAGTGAGAACACCCTAAGAGAAGCTAATTTGGTATAGCTAAGTCTTACATCAGATACCAAAACTGAGTAAAGGGAGATGTCACTGCTCATACGCTTTCTAAACTGAAAAGGAATCAGGAGTTGCGAGGACATCAGAATCGGTGCCCTCTTTGCTTCTGGAGTCTCCAGGGATAAGCTAAGGCTAACTAGGAAGCCCAGCCAGTCTGCAGAGGATCTTGCCCCTCCCATGATGATATGGTTCAGCTGTGTCTCATCTTGAATTCTCAGGTATTGTGGGAGGAACCTGGTGGGAGGCAATGGACTCATGGGGGCAGGTCTTTCCCATGCTGTTCTCATGTTGGTGAATAAGTTTCATGAGATCTGATGGTCTTAAAAGGAGAGTTCCTCTGCACAAGCTTTCTTCTTCTCTTGTCTGCCATCATGTGAAATATGCCTTTCACCTTCTGCCATAATTGTGAGGCCTCCCCTGCCATGTGGAACTGTAAGTCCATTAAACCCATTTTCCTGTATAAATTACCCAGTAATGGGTATCAGCAGCATGAAAACAGACTAATACACATGGACTAGGAGCAGGCCTATCTCTGCGAAACCATCAGCTGCCCTGGCGATGTCCCACAGGCCCTCTGCAAAGTAGACATGTTCTGTTCCATGGAGGCCCACAGAGAAGTGGAGCACTGGAACTGTCCAGTAGCTGTTGGTGCATAACTAGTCCCATGAATCCCAGGGGTGGATGGCCAGGAAAAGATCCCGTCACTAAACCACTGACCTTCCAGTGTCTGCTACAGAAAGAACATGTTGCTAAAACTAAATTAAGACTAAAATAGGACATCATTTAAAATAGGACATCATTTAGGACATACTGGTTTAGTATTTCCAGAGGTGGGGTTGCATTTAGCCACATTTTTTATCCCCACCTCCATTTTGGTGTGCACAGCCGTGTAATAAATACTCATCATAATATGCTCACAATTTTAAAAATGAAGCATTGGATTTTATAACTTAGTTTTTTACAGTTAATTGTTTAGAGGCAAAGTGAACACCCGGAGAGGACATAGAAGCACATAGATTTAAGGAGGAAAGTGGGGTCCATTCAATTGAAGTGGGAGACCCCTTCTTAGACACTGAGACCCCCACATTTCTCTCAGTCACTCTTTATATCACTGCTAATTAGGCAGAAAGCATCATGTTGGTTCTGCAGTGAATGTTGGCAGCCAGTCAGCCCAGCAGTGGGTTCTCCAGGGCTTCTCCCACATTTTCCGCCCAGCTGGCCTCCAGGGACCTGTAGGAGCCACACATGCTGGGAAACTCCATTTGTCTCCAGAAAAGGCTGCAAAAAAGTAAATAATTCAGTGATTTGTGTATGGAACTTTATATAACAATTTCCATAAAACTTCATATAACATTTTCCATATTTCCATGCCTGAGATCACTTGAAGTGAATGAAGAAAAAAAATGATTTCCACTGAAAGTGTGATGTGAGTTTTAATAAACACATTCAGTAAACATCAAAAGACAGGTAAGTGTCTGAGGGAAACTCCTATTATTCCCCCTGCACTCTCCAAGTAGAGAAATAAATGCCCTGTGTTGTGGTGAAATAGATTCTTGCAATATTTTTTGCTTCATCAATCATTGAGTATGATACTTAATGTCACCTGCATTTTGACTAATGATCCTTTTTATTTTCAATTTTTGTTAATGTTACTGTAAAAACCACATTTATTTTCACTTATGTGAGGGTGATCTGTCACAACTCACTTCTCTTTGCTTGAAGAAAAAGCACAGGTCTAGAACAATTGCTTCTGTGTGTCCTTTCTTTTGGGACAAGAGAATTACCAAGAAATCCTCACCTTGGCAGGATGGTGTCAACAAGAGGTTGACCTGCCGGCTCTCCAGCTGCCCACCACAGCTCTCACTCCTTTCCAGAACGACAACTTGACATTGTATTGTTTGTTTTCTTGCACATCTTGGTGACATCAAGCCAGATATTGAAGGGTCTTTCTTACGAGGACTTTCCTGTTGCATTGTGGTCACCATCACACAATTGAGGAAGGGAAAGGATTAAAATGTTATGAAACTTGCCAGGGCAAAAGATACATGCCTCAGGGCAAATGATAGGAGAAGGCTTGTTCCCCAGTGCTCAGAAGTTGTCTACATTATGCCAAATATTCTGGGAAAAAAATGGAAAATGCTTGCATTCGGTGGGTGCAAAACAGTTCGAATTTTATAAATACTTCAATGCTTCTAAAAAGCTGATCTGCCCTTTTATAGACAAATATTTTGAATTATTTTTAATGAACTCTATGTCAGTTAATTCTGTCAACTTGACTGAGCTAACGAATACTCAAGATAGCTGGTAAAATGTTATTTCTGGGTGTATCTGTCAGGGCTTGAGAAGAGATGAGGATTTAAATCCATGGACTGAGGTGAGGAAGACCAACCCTCACCAATGTAGATGGCATCTATGTCCAATCTGTTGAGAATGCAAATATAACAAAAAGGCAGAGGAAAGGGGAATTTGCTCTCTCTGAACTGAGACAATTATCTTATCCTGCCCTCAGACACTTGTACTCCTGGTTCTTGGGTCTTTGAACTCAGATCTGGGCTGAAACCATCAGTCACCTGATTTTCAGGCCTCCTGATTTGGAGTAGCTGCCCCGGGTCTCCAGCCTTGCAGACGTCAGACTGGAAAATTTCTTCCCTCCGTAACTATGTGAGCCAATATACTGTTTCTCTGGAAAATCCTGAGTAATACAGGCTCCATGCCATTCTCTACAAACCATTACATGGCTACGGCTGGGTACCTAGGTTACAGCCTTTGAAAGGCTAACTCTAGGTTACAATTCTCTCTTAATCCATGCCAAGGTATTTTCAGTTTGGTGACCTGAAACGTGGATCAAGAAGGCAGTGCACAAACATTTTAGATAATGCATTTATCTCGGAAACCAAAAATGGCCTCCCTAACTTTTTGGCCCCTGTGACTGAACTGCTAGGACACGGTCAGGTCTCTAGCAGAGAGATACCCCAGGTCCACAGATATCCTTGTTCTCATCTGGGATCCTTGCCTGCCTGGAAAATGTGTTAGAAAGCGAAGAGGGAGTGATTCTGATCAGACACAGCACAGATATTCCACATGCACAGGAAAGAGCCAGCTAGAGGGTGGATGGTGTAGCTCTGACAGACCTTTCTGAATAGACCATAAAGGTCATAGTCAACTTGGATCTTGTTTTTTGACTTCTGGCAACAAAGAATTCTGCTTCCCAAGATGCTCTCTGAGATTCTAGAAACAAAGATAGTTTGTCTCCACCCTGACACTTATCCAGCCTGCCTACATACACCCTCCCTTTGCTCATGAGGCATGCATTTTTGTGACCCAGATTGTGGCTTCAAGGTGGTGAACTCAGCCAGGATTCTTAGCCAACAGGCCCAAAATCCAGGTATCAAATGACCTGCTTACTCCTGAAATGTAATTCCCCAAGAAGCATTTTCTTCATATACACACGTTCTTTCTTACCACAGTAAGCTACGGTGATCTTTCAGCCTCTGCACACTACACAGAAAGAGAAAAGCTATCTCAAACATTGCATTTTGTTTGATCTTCTTGCAAATATGCAGCCAGATTACTGACTGGCAAGATCTTTCCTTGGCAGGCCCCCTGAGAAATGCTGGGTTGTAAGACAGCAGAGTGTGAGTCCTGGCAAGGAAGACCTGCAAACGTTGACCTTTTAGGTTAGTGTCACATTTAAACGATGAAGTTGTGTGGGGAAAAGGTGGCAGAAGGACCAGTGGCTTCACTAGAGGCTCCAGGTTGCAGTAAATATTCAACTCATCCTCAGCCTTTCTCTTCAACTTCAAGCAGAGTTGTCATTTATTTACTTTGTGACTTTCTGAGTACCATTTATGCAAGGAAAGAGGGACACTCCAGACCTCAACAATCTGGGTTTTCCTCTTTTCTTGACAGGCATAAAAGTTGGCATTGGATGCTGCCTGTTTTTAGCCATCGAAAAGACGTCCCTCTGACCTGGGGACTCCCGAAACCAAACACGTCACTGATTATGTCATCAAAATGGCTAAAAAGAGATGCCCACCACGCCTGTATCCACAAAAAAGAACCAAAATAACAAACAAGCAGCTACATTTTGAGTGGTGTTTGAGAGAGAACACTGGAATTCAGCAAGAAAGTGATGAAAACCCTTTGAAGGGCAGAAGCTCAGGATGGCATCATAGACAGGGAAGTGAAGTCCTCACCTAAGATCAGCACAGAACCAAGAGGGAATCCCCCTGATTAGAAAAGGTAACTTGGACATCCCCAGAACTCTCAACTACCACCATGGACACCTGCAATCCTAGCTCCAAGAAGGCCACTCAGTGCTCACAGGCTCTGAGCTCAGTGTAGAGAGCTGCCTAGAGTCCACACAGCTGCATCACTTCAGGGAATGAACTAACGCTGAGCCACCCCCAACTCCCTGGGATCCAAGCTGCTATAGCACAATGCCATTTTTGGAACAGAACCACTGTTGAATGCAACCTGCCCTAGGAAGCTAACAGCTCCTTCATCTCTACATTTCTGAGGGCCTGACTTGTTCTCACCAAACCCACATAACAGGCTATAATGATGCAACCCCAGTTAGATCCAGAAGTACAGCTGTGACTTTGGCACTGGAGACAACACAGTATCCTGTATCCCCTCACTACCACTCCCAAAACAAAGCAGTCAAGAAGAGTAGGGAGACCACCCCCAAGACTGAGGAAACTAATGTGCATGCTCCTCAGGGACTGAGGACGGATCACCCAATGCCCATCACCAGTGCTGACTCTGTCGCTTCAACTGGTAAAGCCATCACATACTGCATGTACTTCCCAGGGTTCAACAACTCACCTGACGGGAGCCCCTCACTGCCAATGATCCTGCCCTGCCCCCACAATCAGTGGAGCCATCACACGTGGCATGCACTCACCTGGAGCCTGAGAACTGGCCTACCTGGTTGCCCGTTTCCCCAGCAAAGTCTTGCCTCCACAAATACCTACATTCTAGGCCACTGAGACACTCACAGACACCACTGACATTGATTATAGCCAAAGAAATCACATTGATTATAGCCGAAGAAATTCCATAGAGACTATATAATGTGCCCACTCAGAATGAAAGCCAAACCATGCTACCCAACAGATGCTATAGAGCACATCTCTAAGAAAAAGTCTGCCTATGGAAGCTACCCCATAAAACTCAAAGAAGTGGACATTCCACAAGATGTGCTGATATCAACATAGAGACTCAAGAAACTTGAAAAAGCAACAAGAAACAAAAAGCCGTAGCAGAAGAAACACAATAATTCTCCAGTAAGATACCCCCAAAGAAAATAACATCTATGAAATGCCTGAAAACAAATTCAACATAATAATGTTAAGGAAACTCAGAACAGACTAGAATAAGTAAAAGAAGAAATTTTTGAACTTGAAGTCAAACTTTTTGAAATGACACAATCAGACAAAAAATAACAATAAAAAGTAAACAAACTTTTTAAAAAATGGGACTTATGGGACACCATTAAGCAAACAAATATTTGCACTTTGGGAAATGGCCAAAATTCTTCTGAAGAAGAAGAGATAGAAAAAGTTATAGTAAAGATATTTAATAAACTACTATCTGAAAAAATCCCCAGTCTTGGCAGAAAAATGAACAACCAGATCAAAAAAAGTGAAAATTCTCCGTATATAATCCAAAAATTTTCTTTCCATGGCACATTATAGTCAAACTGCCAAAAGTGAAATACAAAGAGATAATTCTAAAAACTACAAGAAAAAAGCATCAAGTCACATTTAAAGGAGTTCTCATTAGGCTATCAGCAGATTTATCAGCAGAAGCCTTAAAGGTCAAGAGAGACTGGGTTAGCATATTAAAAGTATAAAAAGAAACAAACAAATTCTTTCAACTAAGAAGGCTGTATCCAGCAAAGCTATTTTCAGAATGAATAAAAATTAGTATTTCCAAGACAAGCAAAAACTGAGAGAAATAATCACCACTAAACATGTTTTGCAAGAAATGCTTAAGAAAATCATACATCTGAAAGTGAAAGGATGATAGCTACCATTACAAACAAACATGAATGTATTAAGCTCACTGTTAGAACAGATTTACAAATGAGAACAAGAACCAAACCTTATCACTACAGAAAACCACCAAACGCAAAGATAAACAATAAGAGAAGAAGAAAGGAACAAATGATATGCAAAACAACCAGAAAACCAATTAAGAAAATAACAGAAATAAGTTTTTACTTATTGATAATAAACATGAATGTAAATAAATTAAATTATCCAATTTAAAAAAATATAGACTAAATGGATTTTTTTAAAGACCCAACTATATACTATCTACTACAAGAAACTCACACTTCACCTGTGAAAATACGCATAAAGTGAAAGATAAGGGAGAAAAAAGACAGTCCATACAAATGGAAACCTAAAGCAAGTGGGAGTCGCTGTGCTGGCATATTTTGTTTTATTGTGTTTCGCTTTATTGTACTTTGCAGATATTGAATTTTTTAAAAATTGAAGATTTGTGGCAACCTTGCACTAAGCAAGTCTACTGGCCCCACTTTTCCATTAGCATGTGCTATCTTTGTTTCTTTGCGTTAGCAGTATTTAGCAATAAAGTAATTTTTAATTAAGATATATACAATGTTTTTTAGACATAATGCTATTACACACTTAATAGATGACAGTATAAAGGAAACATAACCCTTTCATGTACCAGAAAATCAAGAAAAATTTTGGTTTGATTGCTTGATTGTGATATTTGCTTTATTGCAATGTTCTGGAACTGAACTCTCAGTATCTCCAAAGTATAACTGTACTTAGATAAAGTAGATTTTAAGTCAAAGACTGTAAAAAGAGACAAAGAAGGGCATTATATAATGAAGGGATTCATGCAAGAGGATATAACAATTGTAAATAAATATGCAACTAACACCAGAGCACCCCGATACAAATAGCAAATATTATCAGATCTAAAGGGAGAGATATGCTCCAATACAATAATAGTTCAGGATTTCAACACTTCACTCTAAGTACTGAACAGATCATCTAGACAGAAAATTGACAAAGAAACATCAGCTTTAAGCTGCACTGTATAACAAATGAACCTCACAGACACTTATAGGATATTTTATCCAACAGCTACAGAATATACATTCTCAGCAGCACATGGAACATTCTCTAGAATAGATCATATGTTAGGCCACAAAATAAGTCTCGACCATTTTCTTAAAAATCAAAACCATGTCAAGTATCTTTATAGACCACAATGGAATAAAACTAGATATCAATAACAAAAGGAACTTTTTAAACTGGGCGAACACATGGAAATGAAACAACATGCTCCTCAATAACCATTGGGTCAATGAAGAAATTAAGAAAATTTGAAAGTTTTTGAAACAAATAAAAGTAGAAACAAACATACCAAAACCTATGAGATAAAGCAAAAGCAGCACTTACAGAGAAGTTTGTAGCAATAAATGCCTACAGCAAAAAGTAAAGATTTCAGATATACAACCTAATGGTACACCTCAAGGAACTAGGAAAGCAAGAAGAAACTAAACCCAAAATTAATATAAGAAAAGAAATAATAAATATCAGGATAGAAACAAACAAAATTAAGTCTCAAACATGCAAAACAACCAAAACAATAAAAAGTTTTTTAAAAATAGACAAAATTGACAAACCATTAGCTAGACTAAGAAGAAAGGAGAAAAGAACCAAACAGAATCGGAAACAAAAAAGCAGATATTGCAACTAATACCACAGAAATACAAAGGCTCATCAGAGACTATTATAAACAGCTACATGCCAACAAATTGGAAAACCGAGAGGAAATGAGTAAATTCTTGGACACATACAGCCTATCAAGATTGAATCCAGAAGAAACAGAAAGCCTGAACAAACCAACAGTAAGTAATGAGATCGAATCAATAATACAATGTCTCCCGACAAAACCAAGTACCCGATGGCTTCACAATTGGACATTACCAAACTTTTAAAGAAGAATTAACACCAATTCTTCTCTAACTATTCTAAATATTTTAAGGGAAGAAAATTCTGCCAAACTCATTCTGTGAGGCCAGAATTACCCTGAGACAAAAAACACACAAAGACAAACACACACACAAATTATAGGCCAATATTCCTGATGAACATAGATAGAAAAACTCTCAACAAAATACCAGGAAAGTGAATTCAACAACACATCAAAAAGATAATAAACCATGATCAAGGAGTTATCCCAGCAATGTAAGGATGGTTCAACATATGCAAATCAATACATGTGCTACATCACATCAACAGAATGAAGGGCAAAAATTATATGATCATCTTAATTGATGCAGAAAAAGGATTTGATATCATTCAACATTCTTCATAATAAAAACTCTCAGCAAACTAGATTCAGAAGGAACATACTTCGACATGATAAAAACCATATATGACAAGTCCACAGCTAACATCACGCTGAATAGGAAAAAGCTGAAAGCTTTGAAAGCTTTTTGTCTAAGAACTGAAACAATACAAGTATGTCCACTTTCACCACTGTTATTAAATTGCTCCTGACCAGAGCAATTTGACAAGAGAAAGAAATAAAGGTCATCCAGATTGAAAAGGAGGAAGCCAAATTGTTTCTCTTTGCAGATGGCATGATCTGACATATAGAAAGAACCTAAAGATTCCATCAAGAAACTCTTAGAACTAATAAACAAATTTGGTAAAGTCGCAGGACGCAAAATCAACACGCAAAACTTAGTAGCATTTCTATATACCAATAATAAACTTCCCACAAATAAGTCATGAAAGCAATCTAATTTACAATAGCTACAAAAAAGATATCTAGGAATAAATTTAACCAAGGAAGTGGAAGAGCTTTAAAATAATAACTATAAAAGAAATGCTGGTGAAAGAGATTGATGAGTACACAAAAATAGAAGGCGATCTCATGTTTGTGTATTAAAAATTAGTATTGTTAAAAAGATTGTACTATCCAAAGTAATCTACAGATTCAGTGCAATCCTTATCAAAATACCAATGACATGCTTCACATAAATAGAAAAAGAATTCTAAAATTTATCTGGAATCACAAAGACCCTGACGAGCTAAAGCATTTCTGAGCAATGAAGAAATTAAGAAAATTTAAAAGTTTTCTGAAACAAATGGAAATAGAAACAAAACATACCAAAACCTACGAAATACAGCAACAGCAGTATTTAGAGCAAAGTTTATAGCAATAAATGGCTACATCAAAAAGTAAAGATTTTAGATATACAACCTAATCGTGCACCTCAAGGAACTAGAAAAGCAAGAAGAAACTAAACCCAAAATTAGCAGAAGAAAAGAAATAATAAAGATCAGAGTAAAGGTCAGAGCTGGAGGCATCACACTACACGACTTCAAAATATATTACAAATTATAGCACCCCAAACAGCATGATACTGGCATAAAAACAGGCACACAAGTTATAGCACCCAAAACAGCATGATACTGGCATAAAAGCAGACACACAGACCAATTGAACAAAATAGAGCACCGAGAAATAAATTCACATATTTACAGCCAACAGATTTTCAACAAATATTCCAACAAGACACACTGGGTGAAAGAACAGTACCTTCAATAAGTGGTACTGAGAATATTGGATATCAATATGCAAAAGAATGAAAATAAGCCACTAGCTCTCACCATATATAAAAATTAACTCAAAATGGATAAAAGACTTAAATGAAAGACCGAAAACTATAAAACTACTAGAAGAAAACATAGGTAACATACAAGACACTGAACACTGGTCTGGGCAAATATTTCATGGAAAAGACCTCAATAGCACAGACAATAAAAGCAAAACATTAAAAAATGGGATTATATAAAATTAAAAATCTTCTGCATGGCAAATAATGAATAGGATGAAAAGATAACCTGCAGAATGAGAAAAATTATTTGCAAGCTATTCATCCAACAAAGGATTGACATCTAGAATATTCATGAAATTCAAATAAGAGCAAAAAGCCAAATAATCCAATTTAAAATGGGCAAATAATCAAGAATCTCTAAAAAGAAGACACAAAAATGGCCAAAAAAGTATATTTTAAAAACACTCAACATTGCTAATCTTCAGGAAAATGCAAATCAAAATCATAAAGAGATATAATTTCACCCCAGTTAGAATGGCTATTATAAAAAAGTCAAACAATAACAAATGCTGGCGAGGATGTAAAGCGGAAGCCTTGTGCACCATTGATGAGAATGCTGATTAGTGAAGTCTTATGAAAAACAGTATTGTGTTTCCTCAAAAAACTAAATATGGAACTTCTATATAATCCAGCAATCCCACTGCTGGGATGTGAAGAAAGGGGAATCAGTATGCCAAAGAGGTATTTGCATTTCCATATTTACTGCAGCACTATTCACAATAGTCAAGATACTAAATCAACCTAAATGTCTATAATGAATGAATGACTAGAGAAAATGTGGTATATATACACAGTGGAATACTATTCAGCCATAAAAAGAATGAATTCCTGTCATTCACGGTCACATGGATAAGCCTAGAAGATATTATGTGAAGTGGAAGACGTTATGCGAAGTGGAAGACGCCAGACATAGAAAAATACTGTATGTTCTCACTCATGTGTATCGGCTTACAAAGTTGCTCTTACAGAAATAGACAGTAGAATAGTGGTTACTACAGGCTGGGAAACGTAGGGGGAAGGGGAGATAGGGAGGGATTTGTAAGGGATACAAAAATCACGGCTAGATAGGAGGAATAAATTCTAATGTTCTTTAGCACTGCAGGGTGACTATAGTCAGCAGTGATTTGTTGTGTGTTTTTAAATAGCTAGAAAAAAGGATTTTGAAAGTTCCCAACACAAAGAAATAATAAATTTTGAGGTGATGGATATGCTAATTACTATTATTTCATTATTACACATTGTTTAAACGTATATAAATATCACATTTTATCCCATGCATACAATTATACTATGTCAACTAAAAAAATCATGAACAAGTCACAATAGCATCACGTTGACCCAGGAACCACAGTGTCAAAGCACCAGTATTTATGCCTGTGATTGAAAGAGGTTCACCTTGAGTCATGTGAGGTTCCCTGCCCTTCCTTTTCACTTGGACCACATATTGAAGTGCAAAGATTCTGGGGTGCTGTTTTGAAAGGAGGGTTTAAACATTGCAGTTGAACTTCAGATTTTAACCTTCTGAATTATTTGGTAGGTGAGTCATTATCTTCCACAGACAGAGCCACATCATGATGGTGTAGTTCTCTTTCCAGGCCCACTTTGGTGAAAATGTGGCTGTCCAGATGACCTGGTCAAGAACACCAGCCTCCTGTAGTCCTGTTTCTTGGGACTCTCAATAATGGAGAAGCTTCCAGCAAAGCGTGCTTCTATTCAAGTTTGTCCAACCTGTGGCCCAGGGGCTGCATGCAGCCCAGGACGACTTTGTGGCCCAACACAAATTCATAAACCTTTTAAAAACATTATGAGATTTTTTTTTTGAGATTCCTTTTTTAGCTCATTCATCAGCCATCTTTAGTGTTAGTGTATTTTATGTGTGTGATCAAACACAATTCTTCTTTTTTCAAGGCGGCACAGGGAAGCCAAAAGATTGGACATCCCTGTTCTAGATGAAGCCTCCTTCTTAAAGAGAAATGTGTTTGCCTTCTCTGGCAGTTGGAAGAGTGCCCCAAATCACAAGCAGGAGGCACCTTCAAAGCCACCTCTGCAAGAGACCTTCTCTAGAGGTGGAATCCTCCCTTGACCAGCTAAAGGTGACTTCTCCTTCTGGGCAACCTCAAAAGAACACAAATGATGGAGACTGCCACATGCTGTTTCATAGGCAACCAACTCTTCTCAACTAATGTACAGACCAAGGTAAATGAGTGTACTCCCAATCACCCGTGCCTCCGTTCACTGCTGTTTTCATCCTCCTTTGATTACTGGAAACACGAAGCATACCTACAGAGAAAGCAGAAATGGCACCGGATGTGGTGGCTCACCCCTGTAATCCTGGCACTTTGGGAGCCCGCAGATTGCTTGAGATAAGGAGTTCGAGACCGACCAGCCTGGCCAACATGGCAAAAGCCTATCTCTACTAAAAGTACAAAACTTAGCTGAGCATGGTAGTGCATGCGTAATCTCAGCTATGTCGGGAGGTTGAGGCATGAGAATCGCTTAAACTCAGGCGGTGGAGGTTGCAGTGAGCCAAGATGGTGCCACTGCACTCTAGCCTGGGTGACACAGTGAGACTCTGTCTCAAAAAAAAAAAAAAAAAAAAAAGCGGAAATGGTAGAGAAATGAGACTCTCCTATCAGGCAGACTTGAAGGTGATTAGGTCAGGACCAATGGGGAGCAGTGTCCCAGGTCACTAGGGGTCAGCGAAGACCTGACTAGGACTCAGGAATGCCTGGGCTGGTCTCACATCCTACTGGAATGGGCCCAACTTCCTGGCCCACTGGTAGTCCAGGCGGTGGGGCTGGGACGCTGGACTGCCATACCTCGTCATGCTTCAGACTCTCATTCTTGCTTTGAATTCCCAGATGCAGATCCCGTTTCAGCAAAAATGCTCAACCCGCATTTCTGTCATGTTGGATTCTGGGCATTTTATGGCGACAGGCCAGAAAGAGGGTACAGCCTGCATTTTGTCAACACACAAATCCTGCTGAGGCCAAAGCCCTCTTCAGGCAGCCAGGGATCCAGGAGGCCCCTCTCTGAGCCTGGGGTCCAATGTAAGATGTGGATGCTCACACACTCTGGACCCTGCAGACAGAAAGCCCCCAACGACCAACGGTCTTTGCCCTTCCACAACAGGCGTCTAGGCAGTGCCAGCCCCTCTTGTGCTGAAGCAAGCATCCACAAAGATGACAGAAGCAACTCCATCCCACCCCTTAAAATTCGAGGTCAACCCTGGAATCTGTGCTACAGACAAATTGTTTTAACAAGGTGGCCAAAGAATTAAAACACGACATTCCGTATGTTTTCCAATTGCTTTCCTGATCCACATTGTAAATACCATTCATTGAAAGTTGCTTCTTTTTTATTACACAGAAGATGAAGACTCCGAAGGAATTGTGGCCATGTGATCAAAGTTGTGCACACTTAAGTTAGAGAGCATGTTGAAGGGAGCCTGAATATTTCTTTATATGTATGAGCTCATTTTTCTGGAAAGCCCACCTTTGTGGCAAGACGTGAAGCAAAGGCATTGTGAACAGGGGTCCACCACAGGATTTCAGATGAGAAAAGAGTTGTCCCACATAATCCCCAGGTCCTGAATGTGGACCCCTCTGCAGCCCGGTGTCTGTTAGCCTCACGGATAGCTCCTGTCATTGCATTGTCGGAGTGTTCCCAGTGAAAGGCACATCAGGGTGAAATGCACCTCTATGCTGAAGATGCCAAATGGGCTGAGTGGCTTTCATTCTACCCTGTGCTTTTATGGATTTCCAATATTCAGGAAAGCTTATAAATAAATGAACCAGAGAGGAAAGCAAAACCTTCCTCATCTCATCGTTCTCCTTGTCTAACAATAGAGAATCCTAATACTATTTTTCCTTCCCTACCCCTCTCAAGACCTGCCATCATTGTCCACAGGACAGCAAGGACTTCAGTGATAACAGGCATCCCCTAAAATAAAAATCCTTTCGGGGAAAAATGGGCTGGAGCTACCATTCTTCTACTTTATTTACTGAGCTCTGAGTTTCAACAACATTATTCTTTAGTCCTTGAGGAAGGAATCCACTCTCACCCTTAAAACGCTGTAAGTAGTCGATAATCCATTATTACAGTAAGCCGTTCACTCTCACAGTAATTATCTAATAACCCCTTATAAAGGACCGTGGCTTCCTAATCTGTTTATAATTATCATTTCAATGATCCCACACATTAATGTCTGACCTTCACCAACTCTGACCCGATCTTAATTAGCTCTGATATCAAATCATCACTACATAAGAAACTAGCCATGACCAAATGAATGAACCCCAGGTACAGTTAATTTCTGGAGCAATTATCTTTTCATGTAGAGAGATTTAAATGATTATCTGCACAATTTCACACAGTTTTATGTAATTCTGCGACATTATAAATTCTGTTTTAAATCATATTTCAAAGGCAGGGCTCCACAGTCTGGTTTTTCCAGTGTTCTAAGGTCCTTGCTGTCCCCGTGTAATGTGGGATTATTTACAATGATAAACAAATATCAAAAACACAGCTTACAAAGTGATATATTATTATCATAAATATGTAACGATGTGGCCAGGTAGTCTTAGAGTGAATAGCCAGGTTAAATCATTAAGGAAAATACTACATGATACAGAAATATGGAAAGTCATTAATAATATGAATATATGCTATACAAAGATTAGAAAGCCTATAGTGTGTGTTCATATGTGTAGTGTGTTCGCTAAGCACTGCAGGCTGGAAAGCATTTATCATCTTAACAAAGCCGGCAGAAGATGCTGCAAAGGAAAATCAACCTGTAGTTGAACTTGACTTTAAACCTGAGAAACACATGCACATTCTTGTGTTTGCAGACATCTGACGTCCTGAGCGAAGTTTGTATTACAGTAGCTTCCCAATGTGAGATTCATTTTCACAGATGTCCACTGGGCTTTTGGGGCTAAATATGCAAACACAATGGCAACACTGCAGAAATATTGTGTGCCTAAAGTCAGGCCTTGAGAAAAGATGCAGTTAGAACATGTTTGTTTAAGGTTGTCTCTAGTGTCAAAAATCAGGGGAAACTTGAGCAAAGTGAAATATTTCAACAAGAGTATTTACTGTTTCTTAGCCCTGGAACAATTTATCAAATTTGCTCATGAAACCTTCCTAGTCAATGTTTTTGCAATTGCTAACGTTTCATCCCACAAACCAAAACATTGGTTGAATGTCCAATCCTCCATCCTCGGAGATGCCACAGAGCAGAGGTTCCTCTGTGTGCTGTAAGGGTCACCCGGGTCACCGGAATGAGCACTCACTTCCTGATCACGTCTTCTGCTCTTACTCAAGGTCACTATTTGTAGAAATGGCAGGAATGTGCCCTACAGGTTTTATATCAAATTGCTTAACAACGTTAGGAGTTCATTTCTTATAAATTACATATTATACAGGATGGTCTGAATTGATCAATATTTTAAATGATAATGTCCTCTAAGTTGGTTGAAAATTAAAACATCCGCCCACAGGCAATAGGTAACTGTACCAAAAAATGCATTCCAGGTGCTGACAACCTTTATCGGAGCTTCCTGGGGATGAAGGAAGGGGGCTGGCACAGCCAATTTATCATTGGTGCCAACGGCAGATTGGTCCCCAGGCACCTGGAGACCAGCGCTGATGGCCCCCGGTCAGGGAGCATCCCCGGAAGGTCAAACTCTCCCTGTATCTGAGTCCCTGGAACCTAACAGAGCTCAAGCTCAGCAGTGAGCTTTGATGAAGGCCCTCTCAGAACCTTCCCATGGGGTTTCATTCCAGATCTCCATCTTGGCAATGCCATCTGGTTGCTTTTATGATGGAAATATTTTAAATATGTGATGATAGTAGGTATTGCAAGGGACAAAATCATTAAATACTTTCAAATCTTTAAATAGTTCTCATTCTGACACCTGCCAGTTCTAAGACAGGCTTAGAAATGAGTGCACCCCCTGCTGAAGGAGTCATGCCATGTGTGCAAGACCCAGGAGCCCAACATTATTCCCCACTCCTTTCCCGTCCTTTGGAAAATGCTTGAGGTCTTTGGTGTCTGTGCCTCCTTTTGGCTGCTGAGTTGAGAGTTTGAGGGCCTTTGTGCCAGTTACTTCTCTCCTTCAAAGAAAAGCCTTGGGCCCAGTTAGGAATTATATCTCACTGTTGAATTGACTACTTCATCATTATAAAATACTTTTATGTTTTGTTATACTTTTAGTCTTAACCCATTGATACTTGAGGTTGCAATTTTTGAATTTGAAAAATGAGACCTTGGTGATGACCTTGAGCAGTAGGAGATAAATAACTCCCACATGCTTAGCGTTCCGGTAATGGATCACTTGGCAAAAATGGGTTTAAAGCCTATTTTGCGTGTTATTCGAATATTTACACCAGCTTTCTTCTGCTTTTTTGTAGCATGGTATATATCTTCCCATCCTTTTGCTTTCAAATATACATACTTGTAATGAAAGATATGTCTTTATGGGAGCTTACATTTGTTTTTTTAAATTCAGCCAGGTCATTAATTTAAAAAAACTAAAATATTTGACTGATTTACACTTAATACATTTTGTTTTCTTTTTTCCTTCATCATGACTTTTTTTTAACCAGTTAGGTACTTAAAATTTTTTTCATTTCCCACTATTTACCTGTTAATTACATAGCATTGAATATTATTGTTGAACTCACAAATGACATGTATTACTTTTAATTTCTTTAATTATACTCTAAGTTCTGGGATGCATGTGCAGAACATGCAGTTTTGGTACATAGGTATACATGTGATATGGTGGTTTGCTGCACCCATCGACCCATCATCTAGGTTTTAAGTCCCGCATGCATTAGGTATTTGTCCTAATGCTATTCCTCCCCTTGCCCCCAACCCTCTGACAGGCCCCAGTGTATGATGTTCCCCTCCCTGTGTCCATGTGTTCTCATTGTTCAGCTCCTACTTATGAGTGAGAACATGTGGTGTTTGGTTTTCTGTTCTTGTTAGTTTGCTTAAAATGATGGTTTCCAGCTTCACCCATGTCCTCACAAAGGACATGAGCTCATTCCTTTTATGGCTGCATAGTATTCTATGGTGTATATGTGCCACATTTTCATTATACAGTCTATCATTGATGGGCATTTGGGTTGATTCCAAGTCTTTGCTATTATAAATAGTGCTGCAATAAATATACATAGGCATGTGTCTTTATAGTAGAATAATTTATAATTATTTGGGTATATACCCAGTAATGGGATTGCTGGGTCAAATGGTATTTCTGGTTCTAGATCCTTGAGGAATCGCCACACTGTCTTCCACAATGGTAGAACTTATTCATACTCCCACCAACAGTGTAAAAGCATTCCTGAATTCCTTCTCTTTGAGTAAGACCACTTTCAGTGACATCTTCCTTTTCCTTCACTCACCACCCACGGTTTTCCATACCCACCATGAGGTCTCTGAGAAAAATTTAAAGAGCAAGCACTGCCTGGGACAGACACCCCAGGAAAACAAGTTGTGGTACAGAAGCCCGTGTTGATCCATGATACAGTCTTCAAACACAGGGGAAGGCAAAGCTGCTCTTATCTCTCTTACCTCTCCAAAAACCAAGTTAAGGAGATCTGCCAGTTTGGGTCCAAATGGCTTCTTATTTTATTTTATTTTTCTTAGATGGAGTCTCACTCTGTCACTAGGCTGGAGTGTAATGGCGTGATCTCGGCTCACTGCAACCTCCACCTCCCAGGTTCAAGTGATTATCCTGCCTCAGCCTCCTGAGTAGCTGAGATTACCGGCACACACCACCACACCCAGCTAATTTTTGTATTTTAGTGAAGGTGTGGTTTCACCATGTTGGCCAGGTTGGTCTCAAACTCCTGACCTCATGATCTGCCCACCTCGACCTCCCAAAGTGCTGGAATTACAGGCGTGAGCCCCCACGCCCAGCCCAAATGGCTTCTTCTATTTTGTATATAAGTACATGGCTAGAAAATGTCCCCCTTGGACATGAAAATGACAAAATATGATATTCAACCTAGAGGTCAAGACCTTCTCAATTCCACGGGCAATTTCTCCAGCGCACCCACGTGCCACCAGCTCCAGTGATCCCTTTACATAGGAAAGACAGCCATCCAGTGGGCTGCCCTGCCTGTTCCATTACCTGAGCTTAGGTTTTGAGATATTCAGTCTGAACTCTTCCCACTCTCTTTGGGAGACGCCCTTCATTTGTGTCTCTCCAATCGCCACACATAATGAAAGTTTCCACTGTTATTTCTAGCATAGCGAGCATTTCCTGTCTTCCCATTGACCTGCATGTGATGTAGCTCATTTGTGCCCACACAAACCACTGTTTCTTGGAGGACTGCAAAAGTAAACCCAAAGTAAGCATATATTGAACACTCCTCCATGTGAATGGAAATGATGGGCAAATGGGAATACTGTCATTTAGTGAAATCCCTTTGTTCTACACAGCCCATTGAAGGAATTGATGGCTAATTACTTCCATAAGCCCATTTCTTCTAAAATCACAAAATGTTAGAGAGAATTAACTCGTTGCAGATGGTGAGAGAATTGAAGAAAAATAATATTAACCCAATTAACCTTTCCTTAGGTTAACACAGATTTTCTCAGAGAATGGTAACTTAAGCTAAATTTTTGGTTGCTGGTTAAATTAAATTTAAACCTATTCGTCTAAAATGCAAGGGGTGTCTTAATATTTTGTAATTCATATCAGTTTGTTTTTGCTATGAAACAACCTCAAAACTTAGTAGCTGTTATTAGAAAACTTAGAAAATTATTCACTAGTTTACAACTAGATAGGTGGACAATTTGGAATGGACTCAAGGGAGTGATTTTCCTACTCGTCTCACTTGGCCGTGAGCTGTGGTCAGATGGTGGCACAGCTGGAGGGGAAGGTCCAGAATGGCCTCACTCACGAGGCTACACACTGGCCTCCTCTGTTCTTCTCTAGGGTGTCTTTGCAACAGGCTAGCTCGAGCTCACTGACATCAGGGACTCACAGTTCCGGGTGCAGTGAAGAGAGGGGACCCCCAGTGCAGGATCACATTTCAAGATGCTACTTGAATCATGTTTCCTAGTGTTCTGCTGGTCCATCTGTTGCAAGGCCAAACCTAGATTCAAGGGGTGGAAAAGCAGATGTCAACTCTCAACGGAGACAGCTGAAAATACTGTTTTGTGATCTCCCACACACCCTAACACTTTCCTATCTTATTACCCCTTATGGCCTTTCCCTCCCAGTTAGGCTTTCGTCTCTTCTCTCGCAGTCTTATTCTCTTTATTTTGCATAGTTTGATTGGTTGATTGATCCATTCATTCAATAAATACTTGTTGAGTGCCTACCATGTGCCTAGTATAGTTTCAGGTCATGAAGACACAAAAACAGCAATATATAAAAACTTCACAAACCACCAAGAGAAAGATCAAGAGGACAAATAGTGCACAATATGATGTTAGTAATAATGGTAGAGATTTCCACTGAGCATGTTTTCAGGAGGTACATAGAAGATACTTGACCTGGGTCTGCAAGAATGATTTGGAGTTTACCAGGGGGTGGGGAAGGGAAAGGCCTTCAATCAGCATCTATAGCGGCATGAAATGACAATGACCCAGGACTCCAGGTGCCTGGTACTGCTTGAAGGTAGAGCCATGCTATGGCATGGTCTCCATCCTCAAAACACTAGAAGTTCAGTAGGAGAGAGAAGCAAGTGATCTTACGGTTACTTCAGGGTATGGGAGGTGTTTTGACACTGATGAACTCATTGAGGGAGGGGCACCTGTTATGAGGGGAAGAGTGTTTTGATAGACAAATAAGAGAGGAAAATCTGAAGGAGGGGCTCACTGGCGCTAAAAGCCAGGAACAAGAAGCCGCACAGAACAGGACCGTCAGAAAAAGGAGGTGGACACAGACATGTGCTAGAGAATATTCAGAGTTCAGGGAGAGTCTTTTCGAGGTGGAGTGAACTCAACTGTGTCAATGTCATGTGAAGTGAAGGGTAGGAGTGAGAGGGGTCAGCCGAACATAAAGAGAGATAGGGGTTGAGGACAGTGCAGGACCATAAGAAGGCATGAGGAAAAGGGACTCAGCCGTGTGGGGGATCTGGCTTCCATAACCAGGAGACCAGGGCACAACAGGAAGGCACAGCTGCCCGTGCAGCAGATGCAGATAAAGAGGGGAAGTCCACAGCACTCTTCCTCACTGTCCTTGATTTTCTCAGGGAGTAGGAGGCCAGCCCACCCCCAGTAGGAGAGGAGAAATCAAGGTAGGGTCTGAGGGAGGAGAAACATTTAGATAAACGCTCGAGACCCACAGCCAGGAGGAGAAAGCTGGACACATTGAAGACCCCCTGGCAGCGTGGAAGGGTGGGTGCTGGTCACTTTCTCCAGAGCACCTCTGAGGTGGTTCCCTTGCTGCTGTCCCAGTACACTGCGGGTAAGCAAGACAATGCGTCCGAGTCAGACGGGCCAACCAAGTCATTAACCTCCTCACCTCAGCTCTGCACCTGCCAAGGGAGAGTGACCACAGTGTCGACCTCATGGGGTGCTTAGGTGGGGCAGGCGAGAGGCGTGGAGACACAGGCCTGGCACTGGGTAAGCATTCAATAGTTCTCATCTTCGACTGCAGTGCATGCAAGTGACTCCCAGAAATGTCTATGGAGTGAATGTAACATGCTGTGTAGCCCTTCAGTAAACAGCCTGCACATGAGAAAAAATATCTGAAGAAGCAAAACGTTAATTAAGTCTATGCAATGCTCAGGAGTGTTTGGGCAAGAATGATATTCATACTAGACTTACTTTCTCACTTGAGAACAAGAATAATGAAGTTATATGAATGGGTTTCACAGTCAAAATCATGAGAGCTGAGCAGAGAGGAAGCTGCAAATCTCACTCTCGAACGTGTATTTTCTAAAAGATAAAACTGAGACCCAGGGTGGGGAAGATCCTGCCGAAGGGCATGCATCACTTGGATCTTTGCTGTGATCTGCATTGTCAGACAGCTTTGTACTTTGTTTAGTAAACCATGGGAAAGCATTGCAAGGTTTGCAGCAGTGATGTGCTGTGATGAAAAGGGTATGTTCAAAAAATTAGCTGGATCTGGAGGGAATCTTTCTCATTACTTGGGGTTTACTTGTACTTTGTTCCAAACAGATACACCAGCCCATGATGACTAAATATATACATTCATACACACATACATATACACATATGCACACATATATAGGCAGACACATACCTGCGTGCATATATACATATGTACAACCCGTCCTGGTGTCAGGTTTCAAGAAATTCTAAAATGCTTTCCCTGTTTCTTCATTTACATTCACTCATGGACTTGAAACTGTATTTCTCAGGTGAGAAAATGAGAGATGAGAAAAATAATCTCAATAATCATTAAATAAATGCCATTATATTAGCCACACTATTATTTTATAAAGTAGCACTGCTGTATATCCATGTTCAGTAAAAGCTGTTTTCTTAAATGTGTTTTTGACTAATTATAATTCTACCAACTAACTAAGGACAGAGAACGTGATAACAGTTTGGATGTTAAGTTAACTCTGAGATTGTGCTGTATTTGTCCTAAGATACACAAAGGAGGAAAAAAAGTAATTTTCAGCAACTTTGACCATCAAAACAAGAACCAAGAATGGTCAAGTTGCTCACATTCTATAGTCAGAATGAGATAGGCAGATAAAATGATGGCGTCGCCTCTCATAAATATATGAATGAAATGTGATATATTAACTAAAGAGATATTGAATTAAACTGACAGTAGGCCATGATTTAATTCCACTGATAATATTCCTGTCAAGTGATTCACCAGGTAGCCCATTATATTTTTCTCAAGTTCTGGCTATTAAATTTTCTTCTTACATTTTGATGTTGAGAACACATCCTAAGCACTACACTCTCTTATGTTCTCTGTATTTGAAATGAGCTTTTCTGCTAATAAGTTCCAATTTGGGATGTCAGTGAATAGTAGTTTTCTGTGATAAATCTAAAATTAGTTCAATGTTTAAAAAGTAACAATGTTCACTGCAAATTTATGACACTTGACTCAACTTAAGTGAATTAAGTCATAACATAGTGAATGTATGTAGTTAATTTTCTGGGGTTGAATTATGTAAATTGGCTGCCTATACTATTCTGATTTCTATCATACTGTAAAAATTTAGTATCATCTCAAAAGTACCATGATTTTCAATCAACTGGCATTTACTATTTCTATTTACTTTTTGAATTCACATGCAAAGACTTTTAGAGATCTAAAGACACCACTATTAAATCAAATAATCTACTCTCATTTTACCTACTCTCAAACAAAAAATGTTTAACTCTAAATTTTATTTTCAGGCCTCCTTTATTGAAGTCTTTTGCTATTTAAATCTCCTCAGTTCCTGCATTTGGATACTCCATGCATATTTTACATCATGGGAGACCACTTCCAAAATCACCATGTGATTTTGACTTCCCACTACTGTGAGGTCATAAAATCATGGGGTAAGGTAGAGCGTTCATCGGGCCGGGTCCCTGAAAAACGATGACCCGGGGAGTCTGGCCAGCTGACTCTCGTTGGGCATGTAGTCTGAATGAGAAATGAACTTTTTGTTGTTGTTAAGTTACTGATACTTTAAGGTTGTTTATTACTGCAGCATATTTAAAGCTGACATATTTTGTGGTGTGCACAGGGCAGTCAGAGTTTGTTCCTAGCATAATTATGAACAGTGGCTCCTCCCATTCACAAAAGTGTCTTGGTTTGAACCACCACCCCAAGTATACCTGAGTCTATCATGACAAAAACCACTTCCCTACTACTAGAGGAAATTATAAAATGAATGAATAGCGCTCGATCAATCCAAATAAAGCAAAAGAGAAGAGAAAAAGCAATATATAAAAGAAGAAAATATTAAAATAATGATAGGAATAAATCTAAATAAATCCTTAAGTACAATTAGTGCAAACAGACTAAATACTCTAATTAATGTCTGAAATTGTCAAACTGGATTAAGAAAAAAATGAAAACTATAAGCTGTTTTAAAAGGACAATTAAAACCATAAAAATAAAAAAGGTAGAAAAGGATGAAAAAATCTATACGAGAAAAATATTTGTAAAAACTTAAAAAGCTGTTTCAATTGTATTAAAAATGAGTATAGACCTGACGAAGTAAAGAGACATTGAGAAAGTACCATTCAGAAAGATGACATAAGAAATTTAAATTTGTATAAACTTAATAACACAGGCTTAAAATCCATGATGCCAACATTAATTTAATTTAAAGGATCAATGTACAAATCCACAAAATCCACAATCATAGTAGATTTTTACCCATACTCTACAATAATTGATAGAAAAGTATATTTTAAAAATTAGAATATTTGAACAGCATAATTAATAAGGCTAATTTAAAAGAAATTCATAAAACAGTGCCCTCAACAGCAAAAGAATACATACATGTAGCATCAAGCACACATGGGTTTTAAGATGCAACATTAAGATAGTTCAACCACATATTCGCCCATTATGCAAACTTTGACAAATCTTTTAAGGTTGTATTTTAGAAAATACATGTTTTTGGCCACCATGAAGTAAAATTAAAAATTAATAATGAATAAATAGGTACATATTGAAAACATATACAGACAGTCTCTGACTTATGATGGTTCAGCTTATAATTTTTTAACTTTATCATGGGTTTATTGTGGGATGTGGCCCCCATGATAAGTTGAGGAACAGCTATCTAGAGAAATATGTATTTGGAAATTAGAAATAACACTTCTAAGTACCTCACAGGTCAGAGAAAAAAAATGCAATGAAATTTAGAAAATATTGAAAGTTGAATTATGTCAATAACAGTCATTTACACAGCATTTACCATGTGCAAGCAGTGCTCTAAGATTTGTATATATATTAAATTATTAAACCTTAATGATAATTATAAAGTAGGTAAAATCCATTTTACTGAGGCATAAAATTTTGTATGAAAAGCAGCAATACAGTAATTAGAAGAGATAATTATATATAAATAAATGCATTCCCATTAATTAAAACTCTTAGAGAGACAAAGTAGAAAATCTTTGAAAACTGTACAACTGCTCAAAATGACAGAAATAAATAAACTATCTGATTAGTCATACACACATAAAAGAAAAGGAATTGGTAAATAAATATTTCCCACAAAGAAAAATTCTAGCACAATGGTTTGAACAGTGAGTTCTATGAAACAGGCAAGAAAAAAATAATCTCTGTTTTATACAGACTCTCTCAGAGGAAGAAGAAGGAGAAAGGGGAGATGAGGAGGAGGAGAAGAAAAGAAGGTTTCTTCAATTTGCTTTACGAGTCTGACAAAAACTTTATATCAAACATAACAGGGTTGGTATGAAAGAAAAAAGCTGTAAGTACAACTTTGGACATAGATGCCGAAATCACAATAAAATATTATCAAGCTAAATACAGGAAGTACAAAAATCATAATATATCATAACAAGTTGTTTTCCCAGGAATAAAATATTTGTTTAATATTGGAAAAATTAGTCAACAATAATTCACCAGATTAACAGATTCATGGAAAACATCATGTCATCTCAGCAGATGTCAAATAATTCATTTGGAAATTGATGATCCCATTATTATTTTATATATATATTATATATATAATTTATAATAATTATATGTTATCTATAAAATTATAATATCCTCATATCTATAATTAAGGTATATTGAATTTCTTATATGCTTATAGCAGATACAATGATCACCTCACAAAGTTGTTCACATCCTAAGCCCTGGAAACTGAATGTTGCCTTACTTGGGGAAAGCCATTTTGCAGGCATGATTAAGTTGAGAATCTTGAGACGGACTATCCTGGATTACCCTGGAGAGCCTTACCTTAGAGGTGGAGAACCTCTCCAGGTTGTGGGAAACGGCCGGAGAGGCAGAGAGACGGCTGTGTGGAAGTGGTCATGAGGCATGAAATATGGAAGGATCCTAGAAGGTGAAAAGTCAGGGCAACAGAGTCTCTTTCAGACCCTCCAGTAAGGAACATGGTCCTGCCAGCATCTTGATTTTAGACAGTGAGACGTGCGTAAGTTTATAACCAACAGAACTATAAGGTGACAGATCTGTGCTGTTTTAAGCCACTAAATGTATGGTAATTTGTTACAGTAGTAATATTTCCTTAATTACTGATTAGCCTGCAGGATTTTTATTTGATTTTTATCCACTTATATTTTCCTTTTTGTGCGTGATCTGTTCGTATCCTTTGCCGATTTTTAAAACATCACTGTGGTCTCTTGGTTTATATTAACACTTTTTACACTGAGGTACTAACTCATAGGTGCCACACTTGTTATTTGCCGAATTACTGTTTATGTTTTAACATCAATTATCATTATTTTTTGATGGGCTTTTAACAATTTTTAGGTAGTAAAATCAAGGAAACTCCTTGTTTCTGCTCCTGGTGACATGGTTAGTAATCTTGAATTCATCCAAAGATGAAATAAATACTTAAAATTCCTCTCAGAACATTACTGGGTATTTTTTATTTAAAATTTTGATTTAATTCTTTTAAATCAGTAGTGTAATCGCCATCTATATTTATCTTTTTCAGCCACCAGGCAAGGTGGCTGACGCCTGTAATCCCAGCACTTTGGGAGGCTGAGGCCGACGGATCACCTGAGGTCAGGAGTTTGAGACCAGCCTGGCCAACATGATGAAACCCTGTCTCTACGAAACACACAAAAATCAGCTGGGCATGGTGGTGGGGCACGTGTAATCCCAGCTACTGGGGAGGCTGAGGAAGGAGAATCACTTGAACTTGAGAGGCAGAGGTTGCAGTGAGCTGAGATCATGCCATTGTACTCCAGGTTAGGTGACAAGAGTGAGATTCTGTCTTACAAAAATGAAAAAACGTCATTTAAATATAATATTTTCAATAAATATCCTTTCTGTACCAACCTATAATTTCAAATTTATCAAATTCTTTATGCTGTTCTTGCATTTTAAATTTTGTTTGGTGGATATGTCTATTAATCCTAGTGCATATACTGTTTTGATTATTTTAAACTTACCTCACATTCCTTGCTCTGCTAATACAAATTCCCCCTCATCCTCATTAGTCATCTTTTCAATAATATTTCTAGTAATTATCAAGTGTATACCTGCAGGTAAACTTCAGAGTCATTTTGTGAAGTTAAAAAAAGCTGTTGAACTTTAGGTTGATGTTACATTGAATGTGATGTAATTTAATGATTTCCTCTATACAGAATCACGAGACATAATACAAAATTAAAAAAAAAAATCCAAAAAGTTTTAGCATTGTACTTATAGTTTCTACATTTTTCAGTTGTTTTCCTATAGTTATTAGTTAATTAATTGCTGAAATTGTGAGTATGATTTTTTCATTACCTTCTCAGTCACTATTATTAAACCTCTACTGTTTTTATTACTTTTTGAATATCTACTCTATAATGGAGTATCTTCCTGAACTCTCATATTATTTGTAATAATTTTAAGTTAACTCCATTAAGTTGGATTGGTGGTACACTATTTTAATTAAAATTAATCAAATAGATTGCCTCAAATAAATATCATTTCTTCTTTTTTTTCTCCAAACTTCATTATTTGTATCATTTTACTTGGCACTTAAAATACACTACAGTATATATTTAACTTAATATGTAGGCAGAATGAAATATTTATGAGAGCAGATTTTCCTGCCCCATTGGTTCACTATCATCCCAAAACCTTATACGTTTTAGTCATCCATAAAATCGATCTTGATATTTAGTGTCAAAGTTAAGATAGTGCAAAAAGTTTTTAAGTGTTTGCAAGGCTCTAAAATTCAGGATCTGCAAAAATCTAGAATTTTTATTTTTGCTGACCTGTAGACTTGTTTATCAAGTAAATATCATTTTATTCTCCTCTCAGTGTTTATTGTTTGTTCATCTTGTTTGATTGTATGGGCGAGCATTTCTACAATGGTAGAACATGATAGAAGTGTGGGGATCATGCCATTGTCTCAGGCGCCATGAGGCCTTCTCAGGAGTGGAGACTGTAGGGTCATGGGCAGTCTGAGGTAAGCAGGCTGGTGGCTGTATTACTGAATGGCCTAGGAGCAGAATTCTGCCTTTGAAATTCTTGAAAGCTTTATCCCAAAGCTTTATCCCAAAGGCCAGCTATAGTTCTAATCTGTTTTTCTGCCTGGTCTGGCAGCATCTTTCCCAGAGGTATCACTGCAATAAGCAGCACTGGAGGGTGTCTCGGAGCCCAGACCTGGAGCCAGAACCAAATATAACTTCTGGCCCGAGTGTCTCTAGCTGGGGAACTTCAGTCACAATGTGTAATCTTTTGATTTTGACTCTCCCCAACTATAATATTGGAGAGAAAATGAAACCAACTATGTCAAGTCAAGGTGAAGAATTAACATGTCAAAGTATGCAAGGACCTGGATCAGGGCTTGGCATATTGTGTGTGTGTACCAATTGTGCATGTGTTTTACATGTTGCATAGATGGACACAGTGTGTGAATGTGAATATATTGTATACGTGTGTTTATATAGTATATGCAAGATAGCCTTATGTGAATATATATAGTATGTGCCTATATGTAGTATGTGCATGAATATAAATAGATACATATCCTTTTTAGAGATTTAAGAACCAATTATTTTACAGAAGAAAGGAAAAACTGGCCAGGTGCTTTGAATCCCTTTGTTCAGACCTGTGTGGTCACTGTGGGTCTGAGTGCAGCTGGCACAGGAGCTCATGGTGAACTGCCACCTCCTGTGCTCTGTGTGTCCTCGGGGCAGCCAGAGACTTGAGCTGCAGGCTCGTTTTCTATTTCTAATCAGTAAAATTCCCTCTTACTTTTTCCTTTTTTTCTGGCTTTCATTATCTTTTTCTTGTTCTTTCTCTTTCTCTTGTGAACTCTCCCAAGGTGGAGAGCAGCTGTTGCTGACACCCAGATGGGTGTCTTACACCTGAGATGCAGTGAGGATGTGAGGCTGGGAGGATGTGGCTGCCACAGGATCCCTAGGTTGTCACTTCTCCAGCAGGAAAGTTTCATGGGCTTGTCCACAAATTGCATTGCCTGTAGAATTATCGAAAGTCAAAATCAAATCCTCTGGCAAAAATAAACAATCATTTGGATCACATCTTAAATCAGAGTACACAAACTATTTTCAAGTCCGACCCTCTGGGACTTGCCCTGAGATGCCAGAGGCAGAGTCTACAACACCTCTCACCTCTGGCTTCACCCACCCCATCACAGCAACAGTCCTCATGGGGCTTCAGCTACAGATTCTCTACGTCTATAGAAAGATTGATGGGTCTCGAATTAGACTCATTAAATATCAATAAAATGAATAAAATATTTCATAATAGTTTTCATGTATCTGCATCCCTCAGAATTATTCAAAATCACAAAAAACATCCTCTCAGCAGCCTTTAGAAACTTCATGGGATACTCGAGCGTTTTAGAAATGTGCATTCGGTGATTTCTGTTAGGGAACCTGCTCCAGGGAAACGTGATCTGGACGGTTCCCAGGGACTGAGGGTGACCATGTTCCAACACCAAGCAGTTACAGTAGGTAGCTAGTCAGACATGAGCAGGGCAAGAGAGGGGCCCCCCCACCACCAGGAATGTCAGGCGGCCATCAGGTGATGGTCAGGCAACTGTTATACCGTCTCTCTAAGATAATAATTGGTCACAGCCAGCACTAGGGAAAGGCAGTCTCCCAACACATGGAAAAAACCTGAAACTGGTGATCCGCACTTCCCAATAAGATCTCAGGTTTTGGGTGAGTGGGCTCAAGCATGCATATTAAGAGACGAAACAGCAGCGTTTAACTGGTAAACCACCTTCTAGGAACATGGGACTACTAGTGGAAGAACGCATGGAAGTGAGTACGCGCACAGCTCCAGTGAACACACTGCGCATGCTCCCCTCCCACCGGCCGGCAGGCCCCAGCGCACGCAGACGGCCCCGCCCACGCGAACGATCGGGAGGAGGGACGCCAGACCCCGGAAGTATGCCGACATATAAAACCCCAAGTCAAAGGTCAGACTGTGCACTTGACCTCTAGAGTCACCCGCCTGGCTCCCTTCCAAATGTACGTTACCTCCTTTCCTTCCTGCTCTAAAGCCTTTTTTTTTTTTTTTTTTTTTTTTGAGACGGAGTCTCGCTCTGTCGCCCAGGCTGGAGTGCAGTGGCGCGATCTCAGCTCACTGCAAGCTCCGCCTCCCAGGTTCCCGCCATTCTCCTGCCTCAGCCTCCCGAGTAGCTGGGACTACAGGTGCCCACCACTGTGCCCAGCTAGTTTTTTTGTATTTTTTAGTAGAGATGGGGTTTCACCATGTTAGCCAGGATGGTCTGGATCTCCTGACCTCGTGATCCGCCCACCTCGGCCTCCCAAAGTGCTGGGATTACAGGCGTGAGCCACCACGGCCGGCCACTCTAAAGCCTTTTAATAACCTTTCCCTCCTGCTCTGAAACGTGCCTCGGTCTCTGCTTCTAGCTTATGCCTCCTTGGTCAAATTATTTCTTAGGACGAGGCAAGAACTGAGGTTGCTGCAGACCCGTGCGAATTCGCCACCACCAACAAAGCCACACTGGGCACACACGGTCTCCATGAATGCAGGTACAGGAGGCCGCTGTCTTATCCCCACTTCACAGATGAAGACCTGGAGGGACATAGTTCTGAATGGAATAACAGTGAGAGGATGGAGAGGCCATGATTTACATACAGCTCTGTTTGACTCAGACCCGGGTGCTGGCCGCCCCTGTGCCACTCCGCTGCTGCTGCCACGGTGGCTTCCGTGGACTGGTCTGATCCATGTCATGCAGTGGCCATGAGAAGTTCCTGGCTCCACCACTCCTACTGTGACATGCTTCCCTTGCCCTCCAGGCCTGTGCCCAGAAATGGCTTCTTGTTGTTGCAATGAGCTGTCAACTGTGTATTTGGATTTTCAAAACACACTTTAAAATGTCTAAAACGGAAACAAAGAAATACTTACAAGCGCTTAAATTTAATTGTCTTTAGGGGGCATTGTGAGACAACTACTGTAACATGACATTTTGCAAACCTGCACAAGTCAGAGGCAAAAAAATGTTTCTAAGAGAAAAAGCTTAAGGATTGGCGGTATGCTTATTTAAATGAAGAGTGATTCATAAAATCATACTTGTAAAACAGTCATACAAATTCATATTAAATCGTGATAAATGATCAGCCTTGATTAGAAAACCCAATTCTTAGAATCTGCACTTGAATAAAATGTTAAGGTAAGTGACCGAGACAGACATAGGAAGACAGATAGAGAAGGATCCATGAATCAACAAATACAATAGGAAAGTCTGGCGAATTCGTCTAGGAATAGAAATGAGACATTTCTTAACCCTGGATTGATTGCTGACTTATTTTGAACCATCTTACTCTAGAACGGCAATTACTGCACAAATGAAGTGTTTCAGATATGAACACATTCACAGGTATATTGAAAATATTAAAAGGATCTTATTGGCTGGGCACGGTGGCTCACGCCTGTAATCCCAGCACTTTGGGAGGCCGAGGCGGGCAGATCACGAGGTCAGGAGATCGAGACCATCCTGGCTAACATGGTGAAACCCCGTCTCTACTAAAAAAATACAAAAAAACTAGCCGGGCAAGGTGGCGGGCGCCTGTAGTCCCAGCTACTCGGGAGGCTGAGGCAGGAGAATGGCGTAAACCCGGGAGGCAGAGCTTGCAGTGAGCTAAGATACGGCCACTGCACTCCAGCCTGGGTGACAGAGTGAGACTCCGTCTCAAAAAAATATATAAAAATAAAAAAATATAATAAAAGGATCTTATTAAAAGCCAAAAAAAAACCACAAAAAACCACATAGGTAGGTTCAGCTTCTTAAGACAGGTGTGCCTGCTAAGGAGTTTCACCAGACGGGTTTTCTCCAGTGTCCCTGGTTTGGGTATCAGGCTCCTTTTCTTTTCTTTTCTTTTTTTTCTTTTCTCTTTTCTTTTCCTTTTTTTTTTTTTTTTTTTTTTTGGAGAAGGAGTCTCATTCTCTTGCCCAGGCTGGAGTGCAGTGGCACAATCTTGGCTCGCTGCAACCTCTGCCTCTCAGGTTTTCAAGCGATTCTCCTGCCTTAGCCTCCCGAGTAGCTGAGATTACAGGCACCCACCACCACGCCTGCTAATTTTTTGTATTTTCAGTAAAGATGGGGGTTTCACCATGTTGGTCAGGCTGGTCTTGAACCCCTGACCTCAAGTGATCTGCCTGCCTCTGCCTCCCAAAGTGCTGGGATTACAGGCAGTAGCCACTGCACCCGGCCCCAGGCTCCTTCTGTTGCTAGACTACCTTCCAAGAAGTCAAATTTGACCTTCCTAAGCTTACTTGAAATTTGATAAGTTTAAATTTGTTTTTGTTTGAAAAATAAAAATAAAAATAAAAAAAGTAGAAAATAGAAACCAAGAGGAATCCAACATGAGTTTAGAAATCCGTATTCATGTTGGTGTCCATCAGCCTCTGGGGTTGCTGGGTGCATCCTGGGAGCTTCCGTGTCATTGTCCAGGACACAGCTTTTAAGCTGAACATGCCATTTCCTGTGTGTGCTGAAGACAGTGGCCACTATGGCTCCCAGCACTCTCAGCGGTGCTGACTCCCGTCTTCAGAGTCAGATTGGATGAAATCTACTCAAAGCACTTCATAATCATTTAGCTGTAGGATTCCCCAGTACTCCTTTCCAGCATGACTTTTTGAGCCAGCCCTTTTGATCTTCTGACGGCTTCCTACACTATAAGTCTAATCCTATATTTAAACATATTTCTACATTGCATTGAACAGTTTGATTTAAATTTTCCGTAATCTAGATAGCCACAGTCATCAGCTCCCTCGCTCTCTGTGATACGCCTGCCATTCGCGCTTTGAAAAATAAATAGAAATAAAAATGTTTAATGAAAACGACAATTACAACACATTTGAAAATGCTCGACAATTTAGCATCACAAAAAGTGAACATTGAAGGCCTCTGCTTCCAAATGCCACCCTAATTACAGGAGCGTTCCCTTTCAGTGCTCTTTTTTCACATGCAGAAGAGGCCTTATTCAAATGAGGGGAGACCTTCGGCGTGGCTCTGATGGAGAGCTTAGCATAACGCGGGCTGCTTGGCCATGCAAATGGCAGCGAGCGCTTGGCGTGCGGGTGCAGATTATAGTTATCCTCTCCACACACCACAGAAGTCTTCACGCTCTGGAAATATTCCGCTTATCAGTAAGAAGCAATGATCAACACCTCACACCCCCAGCCCCGGAGAGACTCCGAGAGCGAGATCATCAATATTCAGATCGAGTCGGATTCTCACGCCACCCGACTCCTCATTTGCTTCTAAAGGGAAGGCTCACTGTATACTTCTTAATGTAAACATTTGACGACCACCTATCCAAGCCCAAATAGAATGATTCAAAGGCGGCTTCCCAAAGAGACACTGACAAGTAGCTGCTGTTATTGACTCTGAAATTAAAAGCAGAAAACAACAACAAAAATCTTAGAAAAGCCTTTTCTCCAAGCTCCATGAAAGAATGCAAAAGTGCAGATTCTCAGAAATAAATAAATAAATAGAAACGGCAGTTGTTGAAAAGTAAACCTTCCCCTGCAAACACACGAAGCCACACATGACGTCCTCTTTTTGTTTGCTCTATGGAAGTTGTCTGCCTCGATGGTCCCATGGCGTGGTCCAGGCTCCTGACTGGAGGGACATGGCAGATTATGGGCCATCCAGTTATTTGCTAAAGAGGACAGTGGTGTTTCCATCCACTTTCAAACCAGGTCGTGTATATCGTCCCAAAGGAGCGAACCCCCACACGCAGTGTACGCCCGTTTACCCCAGGAAAGACAGTGGACGCGCGCGTTAGAGGCCCTGTCTGGCTTTTGGCGAGTGGGAAGTTGGGAAGATGGGCATTCGGCCAGACGAGGGAATTGGCTGCCTGTGCTCTGTAGCCTGCTTTCAGGGGTCCATAATCAAGAGAAAAGATTCGAAAACAAAAACAGCCTGCCTGTGGCCCCTTCTTGCACATTAATATGAGAAGAGAAGGCATGTCTGCCTCTAGAAGTCAACTCAGCAAGGGACCTAGGGTGAGCAGGGGCCAGGCACAGGCCTGAGTGGGTCTCCCACGGGCACATGTCCACTGCCGAGCACCCTGCACCCTTCACCCTGCGTAGAAATCAAGTCAGAGTGCCAGGTGCAGCCTTTTAGAAAATGTACGGAATACATAGAAAGGAATAGACTAGAACAAAATAGAAAATAGCCGAAGTCATCACACTTAGCAAACTCAGGCTTTACAAACTTTCTATTTGTTTTACTCATTTTTATCTGTATGTAGTGTTGTGTGCTCTGTAATGACTGCATGATGTGAGTGTGTTTTGTTGTGAGCTGTATGATGTGTGCATCTGTGTGATGTGTTAGTGGTATGGGTGGTATAACTTACAGGGGTTGTGTGACTGGTGTATGCTGGGTATGTGGCATGTGTGACAGGTGTATTGTGTGTAGATGTGTGTGTACAATGTGGTGTGGTATTATGGTGTATCTCATGTGTGCACTGCTGTGGTTGTTTGTGAAGTATGCATGGTATGTATGGAGTGTGTTGCATGTTGGATATGTGTGTTCTGTGTAGACAGCATGTGGATTGTGTGTTGTGTGTATTGCATGCATGTGTGTGCACACATGTGTACTTGCATGCCTGCACACTGGGAGGGGATATAAAAGTCTGAGAGTCGTGGGGGCTGAGGACTCAGGGCAGCTCAGGAGCAGACTATCCTGGGGTGGTTTGCTTTCCTGATAGGTGCTGGCCACCCACCCGGATCCAGGTTCTGAAAGCTCTGGGCCCCCATATTCCCATGTGAACGGACTGGTCCTCACAGGCTTGGTGGAGACAGAGTGCTCCAAGTCTCACAGCCTCTGATCTGTGTCTGCACACACACAACTCCACACTCACTGGGATCAGAGTCTTCCTCGGTTCCCAAGAGGGAGGGTCACCTTCTGGGGACACAATTTGTAAACCTGGTGTGATGAGAGGAGAGAAGAACAGCATGTACCTCAAAATCCACAGAAAAAAAATGTAACCATTGGAAAACGTAGCAAAACTGTCAGATGTAAATGGATAAGTCTGAAAAACACGGAGGTGATGAGGAGGACGGACCCACCAGACAGCATGTGCATCACAGAGCCTCCGCACAGCGTCCAGAGAAACAGTGGAAGTTCAGCAGCAGGAGCCATCAAGAGGAGACTTATCACAGGACAGAGAGGGCCTCGCACACCAGTGAGTGAGACAGAGAGGGCCTCCCACGCCAGCGAGTGAGACAGAGAGGGCCTCCCACGCCAGCGAGTGAGACAGAGAGGGCCTCCCATATGCCAGCGAGGCAGGAGGGAGAATCCGGCGGCCCGTCCCGTGGCGAGAGCTCTGCAAGCAGCCACGTAAAAAGGGTAAAATCTAGGTGGGTAGAAAGTTGATTATTAATAATTATAAAACGAGGAGAAGAAAACATGGGAAGACATTCTTTCCAATTCCAACTTATATCCAAAAGTCAATTAAAAAGTTGATAAATGTGACTATGTAAAAATTAAAAAATTTCCTCATGGAAAAAAGTTGGAAGGAAAAAAAAATCTTCCACTGAGATTACTGACAATCAGCTTATTTTCCTGAGAAGTAAAGAATCCCCACCCATTTATTTAAAAAAAGGTCAGCAGACAATAATAATTGGACAAAGAAGATGAGCAGAGAATTCCCAGAAAAGTCAATACAAACATCTCTTAGACATATGGCAAAACCCTAGGCTCAATGATTTCTCACATAAAGGAGGAATGACAGTGCCACCTTAGTGATGTCATTGTCACCTGTGGATGGATGAGCTCTGAACTCCAGATAGTACTGTGCAGGCTAGGCTGCAGGAAGCCATTCTAACATCCCCAGGTATGACTGACATGAGCGCAACTTGGGAGGGCTTCTCTTGTGGTCAACTTGGCCATATCCATTGAAATTATAAATGCATGTGCGCTCAGTCAAACAATTTTATTTAAATAATAGAAATCATGCATATGGAAAATACCATCATTCATTTTAATATTAAAAATACAGCTTTTTGTTTCTGATACTTAGAAAATTTCTTTCTAGCATTTTTTCTAATATTAAAAACTACATATTAGATTACCATTACCCAAGTGTCCATGAACAATGACTGGGTTAAAAATGATTTAATTAAGGCTATACAGAGGAATACTATGTGGATGAACAAATGGACAAGAAGGCTGTTTCTGTACCGACGTGGAAAAAGCTCTCAGACATGCTGATAGTGAAAGAGGCAAAAGGCAGGACACTGTGTAGTGGGCTTCTATTCGCAAAATAGAAAGGGAGTAGGAGGAAAATATTTGTATTTGCTTATATTTGTGTAAAAGATGTTTGGAAACAACAGAAGAAATGAACATCTGTTGGGTGGATGAAGCAAAGTGGACCATGAGATTCTTCACTGGGCATCTTTTTTTAACTTTTTAAGATTCTAAACTAAACTACCTATTAAAAATAAAGTATATATGCTTGTCTATCTGTATAGGTACAGCAATGGATTGGTACAGACACTTATGTAGATATTTGCATATAGGTATGCATGTATGTAACATGTATGACATTATGCATTGTATGTGTGTGTCAAGCATGTGGAACTAGCAAGATACTTGAATGGTCCATAATGCAGGCCTGGAGTTCCCTGGGCCTCCCTGTGCAAAATATTAGGCTGGACAAAGTGTGGCTCCTTCTCTGCTGCAGATTCTATGAAATTTGGGGAATGAATGGGAAGAGAATCGTGGCTGTAGCCTCTAGTAATAGATAGCAGGGCTGTAGATCTGAGAAATTCAGGACCAAATTCATGGTATTTTAGAGAAATGATCAATGAGATAAACTGACAGCTTATTGGGGAAATTTCACTTTCACTTTTCTGTCTCTGACTGTCATGGCCCTATGCATTTGGAAGCATTAAGTGGATACTGACTATATTACATTACTACGTATTACGTGGATATTGACTCTAGATTTATGTTAAACTTTATACAATCCACTGGTGGAATAAAAATTCACCACACTGGTATGGACCTGTGCATCTCTAGAGGTTTCCTTGCACTCTATGTAATAGACCCGCACCCACTGTGTGATGGACTGGGCAGGTGCCGTTGGGATGCGAATGCTACAATGTGGCCAGTCCTGCTGCCACCTGCACTCCCTGCACAAGTGCTGCATGGGCAACGTCAGGTGTCTGGGGGCAGAGTCTCATCCTCCTGAGGCTCCAGGACATGCATTCTTGCTGTCTCCATGGACAGTCGGCCAGGGGAAGGGGTCTGCCTTCGGGGTGGGGGGGTCCCAAAGGTTTCTTTGTCCAGTACTACAAAGGCTCTTCCTGAGGCAGAGAGGCTAAGCCTCACACTTGAGGACAAGTAGTAGCAGTGTGTTGTCCAGGTGAGTGGTCTGCACTGCCTCCACTCCACCATGCCCAAGGTCAAAGGTTCGATCCCAGGGCTTGCCATCTTCAGCCACCAGGACACAGCACTTTCTTGGAACTCAGTGGGATTGCTCCCCAAACTGCAGGATCCGGAGCTCCTCCAATGTGCCACTGCAGCCTGCCCCTGATGGCCCAGACCCAAGGATATCTTGACACCTGCCAGAGACCTGCAGCTTTCTCTCAGGTGCTGCTCTGAAATATTGCAATCCCCCAGGAAACACAGCCCAGGCTGCGGTTCTCATTTTTATTTCCTAAAAGGCAAATTGTAAGAGCAGTTAACTCACCAGCATGCTGTTAAAGTGTTATTTACTTTTTCTAAAATAATGTCATAGTTTTCAAAAGCATTTTTTTTATTCCAATAAAGCTGGAGTTTCTGAAACTGCCTGAGAATTAAAATATTTTGAATGTACTCATTCAATCACAAAAATCTTCCCCAAATACCTAGCATGTTAGTATTCTCTTTCTAATCAACTTATAATATCACATTTTAAATTCAAACTGAAGATTCAGTTTATACTTTCAATTATTAAAAGGCTTTCCTTTTTAATTAATAATCTAACCTGTTCTGGAATGGAGGAGGTGAGGCACTACTTAACATAAAAAAATTTTTAAATTATTTCTCCATCATGTTACCTAAAGCAATATTTTTGCTAGCCCCCCACTAATAAAACACGAGACTATAAAGGCATCCTGAGTTTACTGGAATTAAAAGAGAAAACACAAGTTTGTGATCCATACGTGTTTATCCCAAGGTGTCTGCAAAGTTGAGAAGAGGTCTCCAAACATGGCCTCAGAACCGTGACTCTGGAGAGCCCCAGCAGCATTGCTCTTACACACACGTTTACTATTTAATGAATATTTAGGATTTGCAATGCAAATAAGACTTACAAAGCTGAGAATTATAATTTTGAAGCAATTACTCACATTATGAGTCATGAAACTGACACGGAGGATGTGCTACTTTAGTATTTTTCGGAAAGGAAAAGCCTTTTTTTTTTTTTAACAAAGGAGCTGTTTAATCGCTTTCTGGAGTGTATACCCCTGTCCCCATGTTGCTTTTGAGATGGGTCTCTCTTCTGTTTCCATTCGACTCACAATCTGTGTTTAGAGTAAATCAAGAATGAAAAGAAAATTTACCTTCACAATGAAATTGCAATTTATTTCTTGAGAGCTCTGCCGGCTTCACAGACTTTGAATCTGTTTAACCACAGCTTCGTCTCGCTCCTCGGCATAATAAATCTTTCAATCTAAGCATCCAGTATATAGCAAGCATTTCGCTCGGCATCGAGAGGGAATATTCATTTTTAATTGCAGAACGTCAGCTTTGAATGGATTTGGAACCACAGCAGCACGAGGATTCATAAGTCTCTGCTTAAGTTCCGGGCTGAGCAGAACAGGTTGAAAATGGAGCACAACAGGCTGACTGTGGGCCGCAAAGGTGGTGGCAGTATGCACCATGGTCGTGGTCCACACGCTTCCCAACAGGCGGTGTGCAGCCATGGTTGGCGTATCGGAAAACTCAGTCCTTGGATGGACTTGGAGAGGAACCAAGACATTATTCGTGTGACAAAAGCAATGTGTTGCCCAAAACAAAAAGCGCTGTGTTTCTTCACTCTGACAGTGCATTTTTCTCATAAATAATACATGATGCACGGTAAAGTGATGTTATACTCTGAAAATCATCTTGCCTCTCAGCAAATCACAGTAGAGACACTGAAATGGTTCCCACAGTGGAGAGACTGAGGCAGCTCGCAGCCGGAGGATGGCTATGCCCGGCTGTGCGCAGTAAATGTCAGGGGCCTTTCCTACAAGGCTCCCATCCACTTAGTGGGGAACACAGATTCTGTTTCATTTAATGATTTAGAAAAAGGCCCCTAAACAACAATTGATACCTTGTAAATACCGAGTACGTTGAATGTCTTTATTACTATTCTTCTTAAGCATTCAACTAGTAAAACAGATGAATACATAAAAGTATATTCAGTGAGGTTTAAATAACCAGTGTTGAAATACTGCATACATGCTGATATATTGAATTTGAGAGGTTTCTCATGTCGAGTTATGTGGTGTGGTACCTGAACTTGTCATTCAAAGCCTTATTAAGGTTGGGAATTTACTGCCTCCCTTGTAACAGCTGTAGTCATGGTTGATAACCTAGGAGAGGTGAATGGGTGCAAGCATCAACCTTACTCACAAAGTCAATAGAAAGAGCTAATTGGCTAAACCGAATTCATAGGCTTTACACAGTGGGATTTAGCTACTGTTTCAAAGTGCACGGTAACCTGTGACAACCACTGTCTGTCAAGCAGCAGCCCGCTATCAGCCTACATCAGTGTGGTCACAGACCGGCCTTCTGTTCCTCCCCACAGAACATGTTGCCCAGGAGGCCTTGGCTGCAGGAGACTGCGTGCTGGTCCTTTCCCTGATACCCCCCTCCACTCCCTGGGAATTTGAATAAAAGCCCAGAGAAACCTCAGAGGTCAGGGAACGACATGGGATGGTGGAATGAAGAGGACACAGCCCAGAAAAGGCAGAACAGGGAGCATCAGGTCTCTGAGGACCCAGACCTGCCAGGATAAAATTTGATCACTGAAGTCAGCACAGCTTCATCTGAGAAGCTCCCAGACTCCAAACGCTGGTTCATCCTGACTCTGAGGTTGCTGTGGAGCAGCTGTATTTCAAGGTCACAGGGGGAAAACTGTGTATGTGGGGATAGCACTCTCCAGCCTTGACCTCCACGGGGGGATCCCACTGTCCAACCTTGACCTTTAGGTGGGGATTCCACTCTCCAGCCTTGATCTATAGGTGGGGATCCCACTGTCCAACCCTGACCCATAGGTGAAGATCCCACTCTCCAGCCTTGACCTCCACGGGGGGGATCCCACTGTCCAAACTTGACCTATAGGTGAGGATCTTAGTCTCCAACTTTGACCTTTAGATGGTGATCCTGCTCTTCAGCCTTGATCTACCGATGGTGATCCCTCTCTCCAGCCCTGACATGTAGGTGGGGATCACACTTACTAGCCAGTCTTGACCTGTAGCTACACCAAACACATGGTACCCTCACAGGTCCCTGGCTGACCTGTCTCTGCAGAAAGATGATGGGGTCCTGCTCCCACTGCACACCCTCAGGTGCCTCTACTCTGGATCTCACTGCAAGACACTTGCCCTGTGCATCTTCCCACTCTGCTGCCAACCTCATCGCTGGCCTCTGCTTGCCCCACCCTGAGACTTTAATCCTTTAACTTCTTTCTAGGAACACACCCTGGAAGTGGGCATAGAACTTTCAGGCTGTAACCCTTCTTCACCATATATTTGACACTAACCCTGACTAAAGAACTTGAAAGGAAGTCTAGCACGTCCTCATGCTGACCGTGAAGGGAGTTCCTCGTACACCTGTGGGCAAGTGGGGGCAGGTAGGGACAGGCTGGACCCTGCCCAGCTGCAGATGCAGTGTGGGGACACGGTGACTGCAGACCTGTGGGAGGGGCCACCAGTGAAGCTTTGGGAGCACACGCCTGTCAGTCCAATGTTTCAGACACGAAAATGATGCCTCCACTCCTGCAGGAAGCTGCATATGGGATCTTTGCCTTGCATTTTGCGATGTACAGTTCATTACAGGAGTGGGAAGGTGTGTCCTCACTGTGGCCAACCCCTGGCCCCTGCCCTCTCATTCCATTCCCTATGGCGAGTCTTGTTTCACAGTATTTCTGTTTCATGCAAATCTTCTATCAGGGTTGTAACTTGTTTAAAAGCAGAAGCAACATGGAAATGCACACTTACACTTCCTGTGTCAAAACAGACAAATAAACCTTTGGAAGTGGGCCTGATGGGGAAGAGCAAAGGGCACCCTGAGAGCAGCTGCCAGCCCCTCAGCAATTGGAGGTGGGACAGAGAGGAAAAGGAGCAAAAACAAAACTATGATTGCTGCCAGTTAAACACATTCCAGAAGCCACATTCCAGCTAATTAAAATTCTTCTTTATTGATTCTGATGTTCAGCGTAGACCCCTGCTCTGCGCATGCCTATAAGTTTTCTGGGCCTTGTTTGTGTCAGGGAGATGTTCACAGACTCAGTGCCACATCACGTCTTAGCCACCCACCACACAGACACCCACGGTGACCCAGCTCCTCACCGAGGGCACAGGATGGGGAGAAGGTCGATTTGAATAAAAGTATGTTGTTCTGACAGTAAACAGTGGACCCTTGTAATAGTCTGGTCAGTTTGCCATAACAAGTGCCATATATTGGGTGGCCTAAATGACAGGAATGTATTGTCACCATACACTGGGGCTTACGCAGCAGAACTTCCTCTCTCACAGTTGTCAAGGCCAGAAGTCCGGGATCAAGTGTTGGCAAGTCCTGAGCCTCTCTCAGGCATGGAGATGGCGACTTTTCCCTGTGTCCTCACAGAGGATCCCTCTGTGCTGCTCTGTCCTGATCTCTCTGTTTGTGGGGACACCAGTCAGATTGAATGAGACACCACCCGAACAACCTCATTTTAACTTCAGTATCTCTTCGAAAGCGCAGTCTCCAGATAAGGTGACATTCTGAGGGACTGGGTGTCAGGACTTCCACCTATGAAGTGGGGAGGTGGGCATGACTCAGCACTTTTATAGAACGTGGGAAGTTACCCGTACAGTGCCACTCTTTGCTGGACAAATATTTCTCTTACTCCCAGAAGCTGCATTCACTTCCACTGAGGATCACTGTCTTTCCGAGGTCACCAGTTCACATGGACACACGGAAGTGTGAGGACACTCCCTGGCCGGACTGACAGGCTGCGTTCAGGATGTTGCTCTCACAGGGGCCCGTCCCTTTGACTGAGGAGGTAGCCAGTGCCAGTCGTCTTCCGCATATCCCATAAGCCCATTGAAATCTTAGTGAGTCGCCTGCAGTACGTACAGCCTGCCAGGGCTAGGAATCTGCCAGTGCTCCTATGAGAATCTAATGCTGTGCTGATGTGACCTGAGGCAGACCTCAGGTGATAGTGCTCACAGGCCGCAGAGCTCAGGTGGTAACGTTCACTCTTCGTGACATCAGGTGGAGATGCTCACTCTCCGTGGCGTCAGGTGGTGATGCTCACTCTCCGTGGCGTCAGATGGCGATGCTCACGCTCTGTGGCGTCAGGTGGAGATGCTCACTCTCCGTGGAGGTCAGGTGGAGATGCTCACTCTCTGTGGACGTCAGGTGGGGATGCTCACTCTCCCTGATATCAGGTGGAGATGCTCACTCTCTGTGGAGGTCAGGTGGAGATGCTCACTCTCTGTGGCGTCAGGTGGCGATGCTCACGCTCTGTGGCGTCAGGTGGAGATGCTCACTCTCCGTGGAGGTCAGGTGGAGATGCTCACTCTCCGTGGACGTCAGGTGGAGATGCTCACTCTCCGTGGAGGTCAGGTGGAGATGCTCACTCTCCGTGGCGTCAGGTGGAGATGCTCACTCTCTGTGGAGGTCAGGTGGAGATGTTCACTCTCCGTGGCGTCAGGTGGAGATGCTCACTCTCCGTGGCGTCAGGTGGCGATGCTCACTCTCTGTGGACGTCAGGTGGCGATGCTCACTCTCCGTGACATCAGGTGGCGATGTTCACTCTCCGTGGAGGTCAGGTGGAGATGCTCACTCTCCGTGGCGTCAGGTGGAGATGCTCACTCTCCGTGGAGGTCAGGTGGAGATGCTCACTCTCCGTGGAGGTCAGGTGGCGATGTTCACTCTCCGTGGAGGTCAGGTGGCGATGTTCACTCTCCGTGGAGGTCAGGTGGAGATGCTCACTCTCCGTGGAGGTCAGGTGGAGATGCTCACTCTCCGTGACATCAGGTGGAGATGCTCACTCTCCGTGACATCAGGTGGAGATGCTCACTCTCCGTGACATCAGGTGGAGATGCTCACTCTCTGTGGACATCAGGTGGAGATGCTCACTCTCCGTGGCGTCAGGTGGAGATGCTCACTCTCTGTGGACATCAAGTGGAGATGCTCACTCTCTGTGGCATCAGGTGGAGATGCTCACTCTCCGTGGAGGTCAGGTGGCGATGCTCACTCTCCGTGACATCAGGTGGAGATGCTCACTCTCCGTGACATCAGGTGGCGATGTTCACTCTCCGTGGAGGTCAGGTGGCTATGTTCACTCTCCGTGGAGGTCAGGTGGAGATGCTCACTCTCTGTGGCGTCAGGTGGTGATGCTCACTCTCCGTGGAGGTCAGGTGGAGATGCTCACTCTCCGTGGAGGTCAGGTGGTGATGCTCACTCTCCGTGGAGGTCAGGTGGAGATGCTCACTCTCCGTGGAGGTCAGGTGGCGATGCTCACTCTCCCTGATGTCAGGTGGTGATGCTCACTCTTTGCGACACTCACCTCCTCCTGTGAGGCCTGGTTCCTTACAGGCCATGGATGCGTACTGGCCCATGGCCCGGGGGCTGGGGATCCCTGCACTGGAACATAGCAGAGGCCCTCGGTGGCCTCTGGGAGCTGTGGGGAGGGCTTCAACCCCCGAGAGTGCTGGTGTCCCCCACTCTCCCCAGACTCAACGAGAATCCCTAACCAGAAAATCGGAAGAGCACCCCACTTCATTCTGTGTTTCCAGAACTAGTAAAGCATGCTTTTCAAAAATTATCGAACATCAAACTACTTACAGAAAAGGTGTATTTCTGGTCTGCTGCTTGACTGCCACCTGGAATACACACGCAGTAGCCCTGCCCACCAGCTGGCCTCACCATGCACGGGCTGCAGGGTGGCTGGTCGGCAGGACCTCTGGAGCTCGGGAACCGGCAGAGGGTTAGCTTGCCACAACACAGCCAGGCCAAGAGCCTGGTCCTCTCCATTGCACTGAGGAGAATGGAATCCAAATCATGGACTAAGGCAGGTCCTGCAGACAGCACCCCCCTGCTTAACAGGAGACCAGGAGGCACCACCACAGTCCCTGCCTCCTCCTGGTCCTGGAGCCCCACTGTCCCCATCCTTCGCCCATTTCCTGTGCCTCCACACAGGTTGCAACACTTGCTCTCTCCCCTCCTCGCTCCTGTTCCCCCACTTCCTGCCATCTGGCTCCCTCCCTAAAGAGCACACTGCCCTCTGCCTCACAGCCTCCCGTCTCCTCTCGCCTCCCATCATCTGCCCGTGGCTTCTGCTTGTCTTGTGGGCATGAATTTCTGGGGAATTCACCTTGGCAGGACCCGTGAGTGTGGTACAAGAGGATGCTTCGGGGGTAGTGTGGACAGGAGAGAGGAGTGGATAATTGGCATGGGATCTCCAGCATCACTGAAACTGGGATGATGTTGGAGATTGATGCTGAAATGTACCAGTACTCTAGTGCCACTGTACATATATCAGGGAGACAGGCCCATGGAGGGCCCTGCCCCGCCTCACCTCAAGCATGAAAGCAACAGCAGAGCAGTTCAGTTCGGGTGGGATATCTGCTGACACCTCCAGCTTGGCCTCGTTTTGCCTTGAGACTAAAGGAACGCTCAGAAGAGCAACTCAGGCAGGGCTGCGAGCATCCAGTACCCATTGGATGGGAGACAGAATTTGCCATTCATTCACTCATTCAATAAATAGTCCTGGGTGGCCTCTCTTCACTTACTTACAAAAGCCCGACTTTGTTCCAAGAGGGACAAACCTGACCCTGGGCCATGGTGCAAGGAATCCCAAGTCACCCCTAAGAGGCAGCCTGGGGCCCCTAGAACCCACTTTCCCCATAAGCCTATTAGAAAGCAAGAGTTCTGGTGGTCCCAGACCTCCCAAAGAAGCAGCTTGGGTGCTGAGGCCAGGACCAGAGCCCTCTCTTTTTTCTGATTCCAGCAGGACAGAAAGCAGATGGCAGGAGTGGACTGTGGGGGAGGCGACGCCCTGCACCTCTATCAAGACCCTCACTCATAATGTGGAGCCCACACTAGAACCAGGGTGTGCAAACAGCAGCCCTGGGGCCAGATGCAGCCTCTAACCTATTTTTGTGTAGTTCCAAGTTCCAAGGAATGGTTTTGCGTTTTCAGGTGGTTGAGAAGGAAATCAAAAGACAGATTATGTTTTGTGGCATGTGAAAGCTACGTGGAGTCCAAACATCAGAGCTCCCGAAGTTCAGCTGGTACGTGGTCTGGGGGCGCTCCTACCTGCGTGTGGCTGGTGGCCTCTGGGTTACAGGTCAGAGGGCAGTCCTAGTGACAGAGACCAGAGGACCAGCAGCTTACAATGCTGCCTAGCTCTTTACGCCTGGCTATCAGTGTATTCTGTGCTAGCCCTGGTCTAGAATGTTCTCTCAATGCCCAGGTGCTTTGCACAGAGCTGCAGGAATGTTGAACTGGATAGGACATAAATAAGTTATTTCTTGTGTTCATTTTATTAAAAAGTATATAAAATGTCAAAGATTTGAGTTTTAAAGATCTAATTGGCTTGTATTAGTGATGAGTGGAGCAGCGACTTGCCTACAAAATAGAGGAAGACCCCCTGAGCAGGGCAGTACAATGGGCTATTACAGGGCAGCTGTGGCTGAAACCAGGGAAGAGCAGCGTGCCAGCAGTGTATTTGCTGTCATCTGGTTACTTTCCTTGCCTGGGTTTAGACAGAGGGGACACTCTCTTACACCAGCTCTGGTGGACTGGGCACTTTTTGGCTGGCTGGTTCTAATGTCCTGGTGGGGCAGGGCCTTCTGTCAGGGTTCAGTGACGACATTTCAGAAGCATTTTGGTCACCTGTCTTTTGTATGGTTTGATCAGCAGGCCTGGAAACTGTCGGGTTTCCCATGGGCAGCTCCTGGCCCAGCCACACACCCCCAGCAGTGTCCTCCTCGACCCTCTCTCTCTTGGGATGGGGCTTCAGGTGGAGCAGAGCAGAGTTACCCTTCAGTGCCAAAGAGTGGGGGTTCCTGGGGCAGGTCCAGAGAAATGTGAAACAACGGCCCACTGTTCTCATCCCCAAATAGTCAGAAATCGATTCAGGGCATAAAACACAAAGGTGATCTGAAAATAAGCAGAACCCGGGAGGGAAGAGGAGAACTGAATGGTTTAGACCCACCATCTGGAGATGCAGGGCCGATGATGAAGATGTGCGACAATTATGTTCAGTGCTCTGACCAAATCCGGGGAGAGGTGAGCAACTGACAGCTCAGGACAACAACAGCAACAACAACAACGAAGAAAGAAGGAAGACATTCTCCATCACCTGCTGAGGAATGATACCCAAGATGCAGATAAATCCAAGCACGATGCAGACAGCATGCAGGCTTTGTGTCAAAGGCATGTTTGCGGAGGTGTCTTTGCCATGGTGCGGAGATTCTGGTTGCCCGAGCAGGCAGCCAACACTACCGATGACCCGTTTCAGGGGGAAGGCGGCCAGGGCAGCAACTGGGAGACTTTCCACTAAGTCCATTAGAAATGTATTTGGAACTTTGAGTGAGTTATTTACTGAGTAAAACAGAAAGTCATTTGAACATGCTTTTCGTTGGTATTGGTTAAATCTTACAAGATCCGCTGTGTTTTTTTCTTTTTTAATTCCGATAGAAAAGCATTGGATATGCCTAATACAGACCCAGATGTTCTCACAAAAGAGAGCACGGACTTGGCTCTCCAGAGCAGGGTGGGGCCAGCAACACAGGACAGGAACCAGGAGGAGCCAGGAACGGGACTCAAAGGACACCTACCCCAGAGCCTCCCAGGTCTGCACACACCCATGCAGGACAGTCTAAAGGGATGCTGGACTCACAACACTCTGGAAGGAGCTCTGCTGGCAGCAGAGCTCTACCAGCAGCAAAGCGCAGCTCTTCATGACCTGGATGTAAAAAGATGAAAAGGCCTAAACACAAAGTGTGCCTGTTAACCTGATGCCATATAGGTAGACTCCTGGATAGCCATGTTAAGAGAAAAGTGGTTCTTTAATCCTCTGATGCTAACATGAACTAAACACTAGACACATGTCCTGACCTCCAGACCAGAGGCTGTGGTTTCATCAGAGGAGAAAGACCCAAGTGGGGCAAAGTGGAGCAGTCACACTCCTTCCCTACAAAGGGACAGATGGGCCCAGTGGTGGCTTATTTGATCCTTGATCCTACAGAAGATCAAGGCAGCCAAATGAGTTTGGACATTTCCCCCAAAGTACAACCATGGCAGGGAGAAGCCACGTTTATCTCGATTCAAAAAGAATCATGGAGCTGGGAGTGAGAAACTGGAGAGGGAGAAGGTAGAGAGGGAGAAGGTAGAGAGGGAGAAGGTGGAGAGGGAGAAGGTGGAAGGGAGAAAGTTGGGGAGAAGCTGGAGTGGGGATAAGCTGGGTAGGGAGAAGGTGGAGGGGAAGAAGTTGAGGGAAGAAGTTGGGAGTGAGGAGCTGTGGAGGAGAACCTGGGAAAAGAGGAGAGTGGGAAACACAGGAAAAGGCAATTCCAGGTAGACTCTGCCCCTCCTCTGCTGATGGCAAACACCAGACCTTTGTGTCAGCAGGAGCAGGAAATGTAGCGTCTGTACATGGGAGATTGGAATTACAAAGTAAGTAATAATTCATAAATCATATAATCACATAGTATACATTCTTGTATATCATATTTTATAAAGCCTTTAGAAATATAACATCTAATATATAATTAAGTGTAATACAAGATGTTTAACTATATGTAATGTATTATTTTCTAAATATTAATATATTTGCTATATTAATACTTATGCTATTTTGAATATATAATTAATTTAATTATATATAACATGACATGCTTAATTGCATATAATTATGTCATAGAATGTATAAATTATGAAAATATAATAAATACATAAATCAATTTCCTTTGATTAAATTGGTATAATTGGGGTTTTGTTATGGGAAAATACATTCTTCACATTTCCTTATTTTTGCACAAAGTCATAATAGCCATGATTGGCAGGTGAGCTCTAGGGAGTGAGAAAAGAGAATCCTGTTCAGTTAAATTGCACCTGGCCCACACAAATGAAATATATGCAGATTAAGTGTTTTAAGTATTGTTATACTCATATAATAAAAATCTCATTTTTCCTTTTAATCTACTGGAAAGATGTCACCACGGTTAACAGTTTTGCGACCTCCCATTTTGTCAGTAGTTGTGAGATATGCATTCTTGATGGCGTGCTGCTTCCGAATCCTGCAGAAGGGTGCAGATGCACTGGGTTGGGGAAGAGTGAAGCCCCCTCTCCCAGCTGTAGGGTGAACATGAGGGTGGAGGCGTCAGCTGGGGAGCTGGCCCAGGTGTCAGGTCTGTGGACATGCTGGAATGACAGGCACATGTGGAACAGACACCTGCACCATGCGTGCTCTGGGCTTTCCCCATGTTCTGGACAGGGCACATCCTCTAGAGAGTGAAGGAGTGCAAGTGTCTTGTGCTGAACAGGCCTGGCCCCTCCCGGCTCTGAGGTCCACTGGCTTGGTGACCGATGCAGATGACCAGTTGTCCAAGACCGAGGAAAGCAAAGATGAGGACGCTTTTCTCGGAGAGTTGTAGCAATAGAGATAATGAAAGCCATGCTTGCATTCAGAGGTCACCCTGCTCTGACCCAGGGCAGGTTCTCAGTGCTTCCATTGTGGGGTGAAAGTATTGAGGGCTTCTGCAGTCTGGGGAGGCCTGAGAGCATCTGCCTCCCACTGTTTAGCAGCAAAATTACCCAGGAGGCCTATCTGGGTCCACGGTGGGAAAATGGCGGAAGTCAGACGTTCGTGGAAGCTGTGACAAGTTCATTCATTCATTCATTCATTCAGTTCACAAGCACCTAGTGAGATCTTTGTGTCCCCGGAGATGAGTGCACAAATATAGGAAGGGATTGGCTCTTGTCCTTCTGTCTGGGAGACACAGTCATGTGCTGACAACAACAGGGAAGGCCATAAATGCAGTCACAGAGGAACGTGCATTCAGGGAGCAAAACGCAGAGGATTCTGGCCTACCCCTGGCTCCCAGGGAAGGCTCCTGGACCCATCCGTCCTGAGCAGGGCCCTAAATGTTACAGGAGGGGAACTGACAGGGAAGACAGGCTCTGGGCTACCTGCACCTCCACATGGCTGGGGACTGGGACTGTCTGACATGGAGAAAGGGTCACTCTGCATTGCCACGGACTTGTTGGAGCAGACTGAAGGCCCAGAGCCATGCTGGCTGCATGTGTGGACCCTGGACACACTGAGCACGTCCGCAAGGGCCTCCTGCCTCCTTCTCTTTAGTTCCTTGGGCCCAAGTCCTGGGAGGCTGTCCCATAGTCTGGGTTTCCCGGGCAATGTGGAGATGGGGGCTTTCTCTTGGCAGCTCCCGCAATGATGCACAAACATAAACAGAAGGAGGTTCAGTGATGGACAGCCAGAAAAGATCCAACTGTCCAATTCAGGGAAAACAGATAGGCTCCAGTTCTAACTCCAGGAATCTATGAATATGACTTCATTGGACATGGATTTGTGGCAGATGTAATCAAGGTAAGATGAAGTCATCCTGGATTAGGGTGAGCCCTAAATCCAAGGGATGATGTCCTTATAAGAAGGCTCTGTGGATTGGCAGGGATGCAGGGACACACAGGAAGCTGGCCACCTGACGGCGGAGGCTAGATAAGAATGGCTGTTGGCAAATCAAGCGTGCCAAGGGTCACGGGCAGAGCCAGCATGTGGGAGAGGTGTGGCGGCTCCTCTCCTGGAGCCCCCAGAAGGAGCCAGTCCTGCCAGTGTGTGCACCTGCGGCCTCCCACACAGAGAGGATTCATGCCTCCCTGCTGTCTGAGCCACCCAGACTGTGGGTCTTGCTGCAAAAGCCGTGGCACTCAACAGTGAGGGGCATTCCAGCATGGTGAAGTCTGTGCAGAAGCCAGCACAGCCGAAGAAGCAGCCTGAAAAGCTGGTCGGGGAGGCCTCTGGTGCCCACCCAGGCCCCCTCCTGGCAGTGGAGGAAGAAGAGAAGTTGAGAGGCCAGGGGGACAAAGGAGAGGCCACTGCCTAGGGACATCGAAGGGTGGATGGGCAGAGGGGAGGTGGTCAGGCAGGACACATGGGTCCCTGTACTCAGCAGCCACAGTGCAGGACCAGGAGAATCCCACTGTTGCTGGAGGCACTGGGAGGAGGGCTGATGAGGATCTCAGTGCAATGAGAACGAAAGTTCTGAAAGAGTGAGACATGGTGCTGGGGGGAGCAAGTACCTAGATGGCCCCACCCCAGGGACACAGGTGTGCCTTCCCCATCTCTGGGATCTTGTCACTGGAGGTCAGGATGTCCTCCCTGAAGACGCTGCACATTCGGCAGCTTCTCCCAATCCCCAGGTGCCTCTACAAAGGAAGGATGGTCCCCTGAGTGGCTGGCCAGGTCCTGGGGACTGACAGAAGGGTCTGAGCATAGACACAGTAATTTGGCCCAGAGCCAGAGGCACGGCATCCTTGACAGTTTTCTTCTGGGAGGAGTCAGAGCTCACCTGAGGCTGCTGTCTGCGCCCAGAGAAGAAAGGGGCACTGGTGACTACATGCCAGGGGCGGAATCAACAACTCTGTAGGAATAGCTTTACCTAATCTCACGCTTACAACACCCATGAGATGCCATGTTAAAAAGAGGAAATGAAGCTCTACTCTAACTCTGAAGCCCTGCTATTAGAAGCCAGCAGAGCTGAGGTCCACAAGGGTCTGGTCACTCATCCACGGAGTCTGAGCAAATGTTGCCCCCCCCACAAGACAGCACCCGCAACCTCTCAGTGGGAAGGAATCCCTGGACACGTAGCTTCAGCAAACGCCCATGTACCCTGAGACTCAGGAAAGGAAGCTGATCTCCCAGCCACAGTGGGCGGTGCTCGCTATGGGACACTGCTGAGTGCTTGGCCTCAGTGACCCATCTGCCCACCTGGCAATCCAGGGAAACCACGCGTGTTATTGTGTCCATTTTTGCAGGTGTTACTGTGCCCATCTTCAGATGCTGAAACTGAGCCCTGGAGAGGGGACGTCGCTTGCCCACAAGAAGAAGGTGGGTAGAGAACAGGGCAGAGGCCGGAACCTGCGTGGTGAGAGCCCTGGCTGTGGAGTTCTCTGAGATGAAGACCCAGGCTGCAGGTGGCAGGAGTGGCAGCTCCTAGGGTCGGGGGACACCGTCCAGCACCAGTATCCTCACCTTCTTCACCTGTGGGGGCCAAGGCAGAAAGAGGAGCGAGGACAAGAAGGGGGAAGATTTTCCAGAAATAATTCCCCAGGCCCTCCGGCCTCTCCCCTGCTCCTCTGCCCATGGCTCCTCCAGGGCCTTCAGGTGTAGATCAAATTGCTCCCATGGGACCCTCCTGGGGGGTAAGGGTGTGGGGCATGTAGGCCAGCCCCACTCAGCAGAGAGAGAGAGTGAGGAACAGGTGAGGGGAGAGGCTGTGTCAAGGGGCCCTGCTGTACTGCTGAAGAGGGTGGATCCGGCCCCTGAGGCCCCTGTGCTTTTTGAGCCTGGGGTCTCCAGTTCCTCCCCAGTCCCTCTGGTTTTGCAGCATGGGCACCTTCCAGCCTTCGCTGAGGCCAGGGTCTCCTTCGCTAAGAGCCTGCTCTCGCTCTTATACCACTGCTAGGATTTCCAGGGAAGAAGAGGGGACCCGGAGGCAGCAGATGAGGCTGGTCAAGAGGAGTCAGTGAGGTGGGCAGAGGAGCAGATGGCAGCATAGGCAGCACCCACTGGGGAGCCCAGCCCACACCTGCACAGACACGCTGGGACCCTCAGTCCCTCCACATCCATCCTGAGATCTCCAGGCACGCGGCCCCACCAATGCTTTTCTGAATGCACTTGGTCTCTTGGGTGATAAGTGTTTGAGGGGGTTGTTTCTATGCCTTACAGACCCCCAACCCCTCTGGCTCCTTGTCCAACGCCCCCCTGGGGTGCCAAAGAACCGTTGCTGTGGGGGCCATGGCACCGTGGCTCAGTCAGCCCTGGGATCTCTTTGTGCGGTCCGCTTCGAGTCTGTGGCAACAATAAGGCTTTCTCGGGAGCTTTTCTTTCTTAAAGCGGTTAATGTTGCTTAAGTGTAAACCTACACCTGGGGTCATCAACGGGGAACAAAGAGGGCTGTCACCAACGTCAGAATGCTCCAAGAAGGGGCCATTCTAATTTCTGCTCTCAAGAACAGAAGAAACGTCCCCGTCTGAGTGTGCATGACCGAAGTCCCATGGAGAGAAAGGTGTGCGGGGACAGGGGGTCTCCAGCCACCATCTGTCATCCAGCCTGTGAGTTTCGCTAGCCCGGGGAGCTGTCCCACGAGTAAATCAGGAAAGACGAGTGAGTGGCTGTCCAGCCGGCCTCCCGGCAGTCAGAAGATAGTTTTAGGAGCCTGTCGGGATATTCTGTGGCCCCAGGCCCACGGCGACTTTTTATTTCCAAGTCTGTTATCGATTTTGGTGTGAAGAAAATAATTCGGTATTGTTGCTTAAGGTGTCAGAGGAAATAAAAGACACACTTCATGTTTCATTTGCTAACAGATCTTAGTTCAAATTTGCCTTTTCATGACAAGGGCAGTGCAAGCTACAGGATGGAGGCGTTTACTACCGAAAGGTACTGCCACCTTTATGAGACATGGCACGCTAATCGAAAACACAAGTAAACTGAAAATTAAATTTAAAAGCCTATAATTTAGTATCTTCCTTGCCAGGAGTGATGGCTTTCATTTGCGCACGGGATCCGGAGCTATCCAGGGTCAGAGTGGCGGGGCGGTCTCCAGGCCTCTTCCGAGGGCTGATGGAGCTGATTAATTTCTTGGAGCCAAGCTTTGTCTTCCCCAGCTCAGTGAACAACTTCATTTCAGCTGATGAGTTCAAGTAGGGGTCAGAACAATCCTCATTTCTGACAACCCCACGAAATGGGAATTAATTTTATGAGTTAGTGCCACTGCGCTTCAAACGAAGCTGGAAATAGAGAAGTTAACATAAGCAGCCAAGAGAAAATCTGTGTGCAAATGCTTCACTTGATTAAAACTGGGGAAAATATTTAACAAGGTACTAGCAGCCCGATATGAGAGGGTTCAAAGAATCAGAAATGTGCCAACAGGCCCTCTACCTTTGGTAAATACCAGAGGCACTTTACTGAACTTTTGTTCTTAGGGTTTGACATGAAAAAATTCTAAAGGAGGGCAGAAAAGGATCCTGGAGAAGATTAAACCGTTGTGACCACATCATTAAAAAATAATTTAACTAAAAAAAAGAAAGCAAATCACATCAGATATGGGTCAAATACTATAACAATTAGGACTGCAACCAAATGTCTTCTACAAATTCATCCAAACGTTGGTTGAGTGCCCCTCAGTTGCCAGGCACCCAGGGTCCTCCAGAAGACATGAGCACACTGTCACATGTACACATAAGGCTCTGTTCTGGGCTGAATTGTGTCATGCCAAGTTCATGCGTGGAAGCCCTAACCCCCAGTACCTTAGCTTGTGACGGTGTTTGGAGGTGGAGCCTTGAAAGGTATGATTAGGTTCAATGAGGTTGTTTGGAGGGGGAGCCTTAATCCATTATGACTGGTGTCCTTAAAAGAAAAAGAAATGGAGACACAGGAAGGCACAAACGGACAAGCACAGGAGGACACAGACAGAAGACGCCGTCTGTGAACCAGAGAGAGAGGCCTCTGGAGGAATCAGCCCATGACCGTGGGTGTCCAGGCTCCATGACTGCGAGAGAATGCATTTCTGTTGTTTAAGCCACTGCGTATGTATACCTTTGCTGTGGTCGCCCTAGCGAACCCGTGCAGGCTTCTTCGTTATAACCCACTCCCCGCATCTGTTTACTTTAAGAAATAATAATAATGGCCGGGTGTGGTGGCTCACGCCTGTAATCCCAGCACTTTGGGAGGCCGAGGCAGGTGGATCACCTGAGGTCAGGAGTTTGAGACCAGCCTGACCAATATGGTGAAACCCCGTCTCTACTAAAAATACAAAAATTAGCTGGGTGTGGTGGAGCACACCTGTAATCCCAGCTACTCAGGTGGCTGAGGCAAGAGAACTGCTTGAACCCACCAGGAGGTGGGGGTTGCAGTGAGCCGAGATCCTGCCACTGCACTCTAGCCTGGGCGACAGAGTGAGACTTTGTCTCAAAAAAAAAAAAAAAAGAAAAGAAAAAAAAGAAATGACAACACCACAATATATCTCTGGTTCTGTGAATCTGGATCGATCCCAGGGAGTGCCTCAAGGTGGACATTTCATATGCTCGTCTCTGAAGCCTCTCTTGCCTCTGGCTCCTGTGTCCCCCTTTGCTAGCTAGAAAGCCAGGGTATTAGAGGATTTTTTCCAGGTCATGGTCTGAGGTCCCATTCGGAGTACTTCAGTTCCAAGGGCAGCCAGTCTTGTACTCAGTCCTAATCCCACTCTACTGTCCAATGTACCCAGGTCACCCTGCTCCCACTGGCCCAGCTCCTGCTCCCACTGTCCCCAGGGCCAGACAGACCCATCCGGGAAACAGAATCCCAAATGAGACAGAGAGACTGAGTCATTTACCCAAGGCCACCAGCCCGGGAATGTTCCAGGCTTGGGACCTGGTGCCCTGACTCCCAAGCCAAGCTCTGTTGCTCCATCACCCTCCACACACTAACACTTGGCTGGATGTCCAGGCAGGCAGGAGAGGAGCTCACCACCTGGGCAGGGGCCAAGGATGCTGTAGGGTGTAGAGAGTTAAACCCCTTTCCAGGTCCTTCAACCACCATGAGAAAGGAAGGGGCCTGTTTTTTCCCAAAACTCTGACTCAGAAAGGCCCAGAGGCAGGAGGACATCTCTGAGTGCGGAGAGAGGTCAAGACTTTCCCGGGAGCAGGCACAGAAGGCAGCCCGTGCAGACGATTAAGAGCAGCGTCTCCATTCTCTGCTCCCCGTGAGTCTGCATCCCCTCAGCCCACTTGTGAAGTGTGATGCCAGATCCAACGTTCATGCACGTCTGGCCATCCCAGAGTGAAAAGCAGAGTGTCATTTTCGAAAGCCAAGGATTTAGGACGGGAATCTTTCCTGATTACTGTATTAGTGGGATGTCTTAAAATAATCGGTGAAGAGCTCATATCTTAAATAATACTCATGGCCTATTAGAATGAATGACTCTCTATAAAGTGCTAACCTGGTCAGTTAAAATAATCTCAACAGCAAGGGAACAAATCTCAGCCCTAACTAGAATGAGCCTCTAGAAAATCTGACTCAGCTCATAAGAAGCACAGATGCTGGTTGCCTGGGCTCCACCCCTGTGAGTTCTGCAAATTCTGAGTACGGGATGGGGGTCCGCAGTGTGTCTTCATTCACACCTGGTGAGGCCAGAGACTCCCTTCTCTCTCCCCAAAGCAAGCTTGCCTCTGCCTCTCAGCTGTCCACAGGAGTCTGGCTTCCTCAGCCCCAAACCAATTATTGACAAGGCCAATGTGAAGGTTACCATTGCTCTATTATCTGTGGTGGTGCAGACAGCAGAACCGGAATCATAGAGAATTTCAAACATGGAGCATTTGGGGGGNTGCGCGTGCACACACACACACACACACACACACACTGCAGGGTGGATAAGGAACGAACAGGAAGCCAGCGGTTCTGCCCTTGATTCCTGGTGGTTACCTCGGACAAGCACAGCAGCAGCTGTGCCCATCACTTTCCTCATCTGTAAATTCTGAGTCTTGCGCTTCCTAATCCACCTGCTTCCAGGGCTGGTGGGCGAGAACAGGAAATCCCGAGTCGACTGAGCAGACTTCTGCAGCCCAGATTGTTGTGGTGGTGGTGCTTGCTGCAATGGAACCTCTTTTACTATTGCTTCTTGTGATGTTCCAAGTCCATGTGCTTCTCTTCAACGGGTTCAAACCGAGAAGAACCATAGAGCATGGAATCATGGTTCCATTTTTGGTTTTCCAAAGCCTCCAAACAAGTGCAAATGTACCTGGCTCACCCCATTAGCCCCATTTCAGCCGATCGGTGCTAACAGAGCCAGTGTTGGCCTGGATAAGCTACCAGAACTGGGTCTCTGAAGACTGCACACCTGAAGAGGCTTCCCGCATCCAGCTGGTGTGCTTACCTTTGCAGTCATCAATTTGTCATTAAAAGGCTTTGGTGGAAAGACAGATCATGAGCACCCATCACACCAGTACGGTTGCCTCCCCGCACTGCGATGACAAGCAGCCGACAGTGGACTTCACGTGGGCAGTCGTGGAGAGATGGGGATCTTTGTTTCACGTACAGTAACTGTGCAAGCTTGAAGCAAGACAATGAAAAAGTCACCAACTGTTGAAACAGTTATTCTCCGCTTCTCTTGTCTTCTGAAACCGCACATTCAATGGGTCAAAGAACTTAGATTCTCCTATAGTAAAAACAGAAATTCACATTCTTGCCAAGAAAAACCCAAATTTATATATGTATTGACATTATGATTTTATAATTATCATTGTGGTAAGCTTTAAAGACAAAAATACAGTAATATTTTATGGTGTCTATTTTATTGCTACAGATTAAAATACAAAACAATAAATCTGTTATTAGTTGAAAACAGTAGGTGTTGAGTGCATTTTTTTTTTACATTGAGTGTATATTGAAAAAACACAAAGATAGCACACTTCAATGCTTTCATAGCATTAACTGCAAAAGGGATTTACTGCCTTGAATAAAAACATATAAAGTGAAGAATGCCATCATTCATCTGAATTATCAAAATACACTTGACTACCTTTTTGCTGTAACAACAAAATATAAAAACAATTTCATCATCAAGAACAATTTTATATATTAATTATTCTTAATTTTTTTAAAAAATGACATCATGCATTCTGTGTGGCCCCTTGTGGTGCCCATGGTCAAGTCTCTGCTCTCCTCCTGCCCTGGGTGGCTCCATAAAGCCAGGTTGTTAGTGAAGGTGTGAAGGAATATTCCAGAAGGTGGCCCTCAGAAAGTGGCAGAGCTTCCCACAAGGCAGTCTAGAGAGAACACCCCTTTCTTCCTCTTGTCCAAGGTTTCCCTCCTAGGTATCTTCCTGAAGGGTAGAACGAAGAGGTGGTGTGAAAATGCAGCAACACAATTCTTTACCAGCACTGAGCTGAGGCTCAAGTGCATCTGTGTACACATTGCACATGTTCTTCCCTGTCTTGCTGTGGCACAAAGTCTCCATCTGCTTCCCAGAATCTGTTGCAGGGTGAAGTTAGTTGGGGCAAGGTGACCAATTCCTACACCTTACTTGCATTTGGTTTTTTGCGGTGCAATGCCGGTACCATCAGAGGAAACAGAGCACAGAGGTGCAAGTCTGAATTCCAGGACCCAATGTGGGGTGTGTATTCCAACCAGGCCACTTCCAGGCTGCCTGCTCATATGTGTGCTGGCCGTGAGAATAGCACCACCCTCACAGGGTTTGTCTTAAATCGATGCAAGAATCATATCGTAAGTCCTCAAACAAGTATTAATGATTATTTTGACAGCACAGAAACCTTCACTTGCAAGCCCTGTATATGGAGGTAACTTTTACATTCAAAGACGTGCAGGAATGATTTCCAAGAAAGGGATACATCGCCAAGGATGAACACCCTCTCCTGCATTTGCTCACAAGCAGACGCGTCCGTCAGCTTTGGCAGGGGTCTACTGCAGTAAGAGCCAATCCTAACAGCTCCATGCTGGAAAATGCCCAGGCGTATCGCTCATTACATGCCAGTCATAGATTGACTGCAGCTCTCCACACATCTCTCCTATCTTCTGGGCTCCAGGCTGAAGGAGCAGCCCCTGTCCCCCACATGCTACCCTTGGGGTGGAGGAAAGAAACACTATGTCTTGACTTTGAAAACTTCTGCTCATATATGTCATGCATCATTTTCACTAAGCTTTCATTGATCAAAGCAAGTCACCTGTCCATGCCTGCTGTGTGTGTGGTCACAGGGGTGGGGTAGAAAAGATGAGCAGGTGGAGTACAGTCCCCTTAAAGGACAGGCAGTAAGTCATGGGGAATAACAGCACAATCTGGAAGAGCAGGTGTCCCAGTGACAGACTAATAATATGGTTTGGCTCTGTGTCCCCACTCAAATCTCATGTCGATTATGATCTTCAATGTTGGAGGAGGGGCTTGGTGGGGGGTATTGGATCTTGGGGGCAGATTTCCCCCCTTGCTGTTCTCATGATTGTGACTGAGTTCCCACAAGATCTGGTGTTGAAAAGTGTGTAGCCTTCCCCCCTTCACTCTCTCTCCTGCTCTGCCATAGTAAGACGTGCTTGCTTCCCCTTCACCTTCCACCGTGATTGTAAGTTTCCTGAGATCTCCCAGCCATGCTTCCTGAATACCCGTAGAACTATGAGTCAATTAAACCTCTTTCCTTCGTAAATTACCCAGTCTCAGGTAGTTATTTATAGCAGTGTGTAAAAAACCTAATACACAAACTCTAAACACAACCACTTCTCTGTTGGCAGTCATGGGCACTCAAAGTTTGGACTAGAGGTTTCTGCTGGAGCAACAATGCAGGTAATTAACTGTGGGCTGTGTCTGTGCTCACACAGGCAGCTTGATACACAGCTGGTACATGATAAAATGGGGTGCAGAGAATTTTAAAACCACCTTGAATACTGTAAGCACATTTCCATGCATTGCTAACGATAATTGCAATCACCGCTTCTGAATACGTATAATGGGAGTGGAGATTTTTAGTAATAAAATCTTATTATTAAATAAGATTGCTCTTATTTAATAATAATTAAAATATTATTTAAATATTTAAATAGTATTTGTTAAATATTAAATATTATTGGTCAGGCTGGTCTCGAACTCCCAAGCTCAGGTGATCTGTCCGCCTTGGCCTCCCAAAGTGCTGGGATTACAGACAGAGCCACTGTCCCGGCCTTTTTTTTTTTTTTTTAAATAATAAAATAAAAGTTTATTACTAAAATCTCCACCTATCTAATAGCAACATGTAGCTACTAGTAGCTCATCTCTAAAACTAACTGGCAGCCAATGATCAAGCATCTGTGGCCTGGGGGAAGAAACCCCATTACTAATACTGAAGGAGAATTGCTAAGAACTCACCCACCCAGTCTTGTAGCACAAGAAAACACAAGCACTGCTAACATAGCATTGGAAGCTGGGCAGGCTAAGGTGACATTGCTCTTGGGTGTAGAGAGAGAGACACAGCACAAGGTCCCTGTGTAGGAGTGAACAAGAATTATGCACAAACATGGCCATAAGTAGGAACACACACTGTTTCTTACTTCGGTGAGGAGGCAGAGCCAATTCTGGCTGTGCCAGTACTGCTGCCCTAATGGATTCCTCTGTGAGAGAGGGAAGCATAACGTCCTAAATCAAGGCAGCACTGGGATTGAGGCTGAGCTGGTGTGTGATCCTTGCTCCTTCATCTGCTAACGGCACGTGGAAGAGCTCAGTGTGTGCCTGCGGAACCAGTGGGTAGTTCAGATATGGATTTAGCTCTGAACTCAGCGGGATATGTAATGAAGGAGATCATTCTGCCAATACGGCCTGCAAAGCACTGTAAAAACACCTCCAGAGGCAGAGTAACAAAGAAACTGGCTCCCTCCTCTTCTATGGGAATGAGAGCTTCCACTGGCACTGAAGATGGAGCAGCAATGCCACTATTATTATTATTATTATCATTATTATTATTATTCGAGATGGAGTTTTGCTTTCATGGCCCAGGCTGGAGTGCAATGGCGTGATCTTGGCTCACTGCAACCTCTGCCTGCGGAGTTCAAGAGATTATCATGCCTCAGCCTCCCAAGTAGCTGGGATTCCAGGCATGCACTACCACGCCCACTTAATTTTGTATTTTTAGTAGAGATGGGGTTTCTCCATGTTGGTCAGGCTGGTCTCGAACTCCTGACCTCAGGTGGTCTGCCCACCTTGGCCTCCCAAAGTGCTGGGATTACAGACAGAGCCACTGTGCTGGCCTTTTTTTTTTTAATTTTATGGAGACAGGGTTTTGCTCTGTTGCCCAGGCTGGAGTGCAGTGGCATGATCTCAGTGCACTGCAACCTCCACCTCCCAAGTTCAAGAGATTCTCCTGCCTCAGCTTCCCAAATAATTGGGATTATAGGCATATGCCACCACCCACAGCCAATTTTTGTATTTTTAGTAGAGACTGGGTTTCACCATGTTGGCCAGGCCAGTGGTCTCCAACTCCCGACCTCAAGTGATCCGCCCACCTGGGCCTCCCAAAGTGCTGGGATTACAGGCCACCTCACCAGGCCAGAAACAGCTACTTGTATGCTGTGTTGTGGTTTATCTGTTGAGTGGATTTCTTAAAACCTGTTACTCTTCCATAAGTAATCCCAGCCAACTCTTCAGTTTGGTTTTATATTTATTTATTGTGTCTCTACAAATAGATTATAAATGACTTACCTTTACATTCATTTGCAAACTAATAGCAATAATAATAATAACTCAACATTATTGAGTTAACCCTGCCCCAACACCTTCCATTCCTCTCATTTACCTTCCACCCGGAGGAAGCGCTTCCTACACAAAAGGACGTAGAGACGTCGGCGAAGGTGCAGTGCTGTGCTCCAGTCACACAGTGGGTAAACTGTGGAGCCAGGGTGTCAGCCTAGTTCTGCTAAATCCCAAGACCAAGAGCTGAACTCTCAGGCAGAGTTTACCTGATGTCACTGGTTGGACCCATTGATGAGCAGTAGATTTTCACATCAGCTACAGCTCAAACACTGGTTTTCTTTGGGAACCTCCGATTTCCTTATTTGCTTCATAGATGTTACTTCTCCCTCCGCCCTTGGAGGAGAACTCATTTATTTTATGATGCATGCCCTGGAATCACTCCCATAAACATATGGGGAAAGGTCAGAAGAGGCCTCCTGAGTGTCTGCCTCTCATAATGGCACTACTGCTCATTGAGAAAATCCCTGAGAGCTGGAGGTAGGTGACTGGCGGCCTGAGTGCTGGGTTTTATTAATGTAGACACAGTGCTCAATATGCAAAAGAAACCTGGACCCAAACACAAGAGCTTATGTTTAATTACATCTTTAAAAGAAAATGTAATTGTTACTCAATTGTCCCTTTCTAATGATTTTCTAAAAGACAATTAAAAATATATACTCCCATGAATAAAAAAGGAGTCTATCATTTTAGCACATTACAGTTCATGTGTTCAAGAATAATTGAATCTCTGTCAATTATGATTCCAGTAAATTATAAGAAAGATCCATTCTTAACCAGGTGAATGGAAATTTAAAGCTGGCATGGTCAGACACTGCGCAATTACTTTATCTAATAAATTTATGACCTTATAATAGGTTCTTACCGAAGCATTTTCTCCACTTAATTCATCACTCAGGTTGACCCACTTCCTGGGTGCTTGCATCAGAGACTCCCTGGAAGTGTGGACAGGTAATGCTTCTGCCCTGCTCTTCCCTGGGCTGTTCACTCTTGCCCCCTGACCCTCACCCTCCAGCCCGCCATGGCCTGCATCATCATTGCTATCCAGCCACTACACGCACGCCACTGCCCTGCTCCTCCTAGGATTTCTGCTGGTAACGTTCATTCAATATTCAGCTCCACTCTCAGACTGCACAGCTCCCAAATCTTCTGTCAACTGTATAGTTTTACCTTTCACATTAGGTCTTTATTCTAGCCTGGATCTGCCATTGAATATGGTGTAAGGAAGGAAGGAGCTCTAATTTTCTCCAGTAGTGAGTCTCTTTTTCCAGAACCATCTGCGGAACAACAGATTCATTCTCTACTGATATTAGCACCACGGCGATCACGTATTTAGTACTTACATTTGCACAGGTCTGCCTCTGTGCCCTCTACTCTCTTCCACTGCTCTCTTTGCAATGGTCTTACATCAATACTACACTGTTTCTATTGGGATAATTATGGACATCTTCGTATCTAGGAGGGCTAGCCTGTTGCCTTGTGTTTTACAAGGTTGACTTAGATCTTCACAAGTTTTTATTTTTCCATTAAATTTTAAGTTTATCTCCAACTGGCATGTTGGTTGGGATTTCATTAATTTTATAGATTTATTTTTGGGGAACTCACATCTGTAAATGTAAAGCAGTCTCAGCGAAGAGCATCAGAAATGTCCCCATTTATTCACATTCGTTTCTATGTCCCATATCAGAACTTTAAATGCTTTCCCACAGCAGTACTTTGTGTTGGTAAAAATTAATCCTGGATACTTTATAGTCTTTGTGGCTTATAAATGATTTGGATTTTCTGTCTGGCCGTTGCAGGTTCAAAGAGATGCTGTTGATTTTTGTGCCTGACAATGTTTCTGGACTCTTCAAGGTTGTAGTAGTTTGATAATTCTGTTATTTTTTTCTGGGTAGGCAATTATATCATCTGCAAGTAGTGACACTTCTAGCTTTTCTCTCTGTCTCACAAACACCAAAACTAAAGCAGGTGTGTCCATCTACTATGCCTCCCTCCTGGGAGACACTGGAGATGGAAACCTCCTTGTTCTTTCAATGCCCACCACACACCTGGATTAGTCTTGATGATGAGCCTGAGAGGCAGGTGCTGTCACCTTCCCCCAGGGTGGAGCATGGCTTAGAGACACAGAGTGACACTAGTGCTCAAGGCTGTGTCTAAGCGTTCTTCTGATGTAAGAAGGTTCTATCTTGTCCCACTTCTCCAACTCAACCCCACCATCTTTAGTTCCTCACTGTCTCTCCCCCGAGGAAGTTGCAGGTGTCTCAGCCTCCCTGGCTACACTCCAGTTCACCATATGCCTGCAGGGTGGTCCTCTGAGAGTCTCACTCCTTTGCTATGTCATAGAATGCATGTAGCACTCATCAGCTCAAGCCCATCTTCCCTCTGCTCACATTCTAATCTAGCTGTGCTCTTTTTAAAATGTGACCCTTAAACTGGAGTACAATATAGGCATGTTACCTGGGAGCTCACGGTCCTGATATAAGACAGAATGGAGCTGGAGCATTCTGTGGTTTCCTTCATCCAGAGCCATGCATCCCTGAGAAACCTGGAGCTTCCGTCATGGATTGGAGGTGAGGGCTCACCCTGTCGCTCTGTGGTCTGATGGAAGGCCATACGCAAACCTCAAATGATGGGTAGGAACACAAAAGACAGCCTGGTACCCAGAATCACTCAGACCAGACTGTGGTCCTCCCGGCCATTCTCGCTGCCTCCTGCTTCCTTTATCCAGATGCTCAGGAATCAGCGCAGTTACACTCAGACCTGGGGCAGCTACAGTCAGATCTGCAGCAGTTTCAGTCAGAACACCACCCTACCTTGCAGCCCCCACTGCCACATACACACACTTACTCAAAGGTCAGCGACTCTACGTGGTGTGGATTTTCCATGCCAGCCAGGGCTCTGGAGTCTGAGAAGTCTGGGTGATGTGTTGATTTTGTTACTGGGTATCAGTGAAACTGGAAACAAGTTATAAATATCCATTGGTCTCCACCAAATAGGGTTGCTGCTGGTATTCAATGAAACATGTAGGAAGGGCTTTATATGTATTAAAAATACAATCATTTCTGATTTTCCCGGTGAGTTCAAACTAGGAATCGTTGAAGGAACAACTAAAATTTCTTTTGTGGACTGAGCCAAAAAGCATACCCATGGATTACGTGGCCCAGAAATTCCTTTTTTCTTCTTCTTCTTTTTTTGATGGAGTTTCGCTATTGTTGCCCAGGTTGGAGAGCAGTGGCGAAATCTTGGCTCACTACAACCTCTGCCTCCCATGTTCAAGTGATTCTCCCGCCTCAGCATCCTGAGTAGCCAGGATTACAGGTGCGTGCAACCACGCCCAGCTAATTTTTTGTATTTTTAGTAGAAATGGGATTTCACCATGTTGGCCCGGCTGGTCTTAAACTCCTGACCTCAGGTGATCCACCCACCTCGGCCTCCCAAATTTCTGGAATTACAGGCATGAGCCACCGCAGCAGGCCAGGCCCAGAAATACTTAACATTTGCTCTTTGAAAGCTGGAGAAGCCAGCACCTCGTCATTGCATAGTGGAGCGTATGCATAGAGTTGGAGACACTGTGCCACTCATCAGTTCTGAATTAGAACTTCTTAGTATTTGTTTCCAGGAGGAAGAAAATCGCAATGTGAAGGATACTAAGTGGTTTTCAACTATTAAAAATCATTATAAAACACCTGGCTGAGAAAAGGCAAAGGAAAGTACTGGACTCATGGAAAGGATTCCTGGGTCAGTCCCAACCCCCATCATGCGTGTAACTTCCCTGCACGGGCATTGCCAGGCACAGCCTCCCAGGACACTTTGGAGTTTGTTGGTTTTTGTTGTTGTTGTTGTTGTTTGTTTGTTTCCTGCCCTAAACAATTCTCATTATGTGTTTACATCACCCAAACTTTCAAAGGCAGGGATATTGGACTGAAAACTCTGACTTCTGAAAAGCAGGGCAGAGGCAGGAGAGAGCAGGACACTCATTCTGCCTGCACAGATTCCGCCTTGGGTGACAGGTTTTAAGGACTCAGAGGTCCCACCGCTCTCACACCTTTCCTCAGCTGTGCTTCCAGAAGCTTTGTTGGTCGGAGCATGTCCTCGGAGGCTCCCGGGCACCAAGCCTTTCCACTCTTCCTGGTTGATCCTATCAAAGCCAGAAAGGCAGACACAAGGCAGGGACCTGCCGTGTCCTAGGCTGAGAGGGAAGGCACAGGAGGTGTGCCTTCAACACTGCCCCTGGAGGCTCACCGACAGACACCGTGACTTTTCTGTACATTTAAGGATGACGGGCCGGGCTCGGTGGCTCACGCCTGTAATCCCAGCACTTTGGGAGGCCGAGGCGGGCGGATCACGAGGTCAGGAGATCGAGACCATCCTGGCTAACACGGTGAAACCCCGTCTCTACTAAAAATGCAAAAAATTAGCCGGGCGAGGCGGCGGGCGCCTGTAGTCCCAGCTACTCGGGAGGCTGAGGCAGGAGAATGGCGGGAACCCGGGAGGCAGAGCTTGCAGTGAGCCGAGATCGCGCCACCGCACTCCAGCCTGGGCAACAGAGTGAGACTCCGTCTCAAAAAAAAAAAAAAAAAAAAAAAAAAGGATGACAGCTGGTTTTGCAAAACACGTTGGACATTTTCCGCCCACAAGTGTGCAGCTGCTGAAGCACACCTTGGCTTTCCTCTGAGCCTGGCTCGCAAAGCTAACGCCATCCAATTGTTTCTCTCAGAGTCTGCAAATAAAAGTGACCACAATTTATCTCTTCGACCTGCTAAAAGACGTTGGGTTTTCCAGGAAGACCAATTTCTTTCCAGAGAAATACAGACTGCATGCTCTCCCCATGCCCCTCCTCTCAAATGTAAAGTCTGGCTGTTGCAGTTTTGCCTTCAGGAAGGGAGGCAGAGGGTCCGTGCAGAGGCGGCAGGTGGGGACACTACATTCGTAGGAATGTCGGGAACTCTCAGGAGAGCGGTTGTATCTTCATCGCTTTCCGGGCCCCACTATGGTGCTCCCTGATTCTGACACCCAAACAAAAGTGACTCATTTCACAGTCCGAACAAAACTCAGCAAATTGGCTTCTTAGGCTCAGTTATCCTCGAGCTGTCTCGGCCAAGACACTATAAAGAATCGCCTTGTAGGCTTTGGCTGGGAAGAGCAGGCTCTGATCTGTTCCTGCAACCTCACAGTATTTGAACTTTATGTTTCCCTGGGCACTGCAGAAAAACCTTTTGCTCCTGTTGCTCTTGAAATAAAAAGCAGTGTTCTTTATGAATTTTTAACACCACATACCCTCTCCTCCCGGAGCTGGCAGGCGAGTCACGTTGGAGGCCGCCTCTGGCGTTTGAACCTCAAAGCGGCGCTGCTTCTGTTTGTAAACACGTGTGGGCCGCGCGTGGGGGGACTTCCCTGTGTGTTTTGTGCTCCCCAGTGACAGATGCAGCCACCGCAGAACGCCTTGGCAGTGCTGCCCGGGAAGCAGTGCCTGGGAATACATTATTCACGGTCATTTTGTTCCAAATCTGACATTTTGGACAACGTCCCTCCTGCATCATTACCCTACAGTGCGGTTGCCAAGGAGTGTCTTCTGCGGTGGCATGAACGCCGTGTGCCCTGACCCACCCTGGCCAATGCCTGGCACCAGAGCCAGGGGCTGGGTGTGGCGGCTACACCGGCCAGGGCTGACGTGGGAAGGAAGCAAGCTCAGAGGTAAGGAGTGACGCCCGCCAGGACTGGCTGATGGAGCCATGCCCGGACTTTCGCCTTGCACGGGGTGCTGACAAAGTGAGGTTGGAGGAGGCTGACATTTATGGCCAAGCTGGGAAGCAGATGCCCAGTGATGGGCCTGCATCGCTCATCACGGTTCATCGGCCCTCTCAGCACAGGAGATAACATTACCTGTCTGGTGTCAGGCGGGCGCTGATGGCGGCTGGGAGATGAGCCCTGTCCCCAGCCTCCAGCCCTGATGATGGCTGCTTGGCTCATAGGATCACCACAGCTCAATCACCATCAGAGGTGGCTCCATCCCTCTGTTCCATGGGATTTACCAACCGGAGACGCTTCCTCCGTTTTGTGTTTCCAAAGAGAGCAGGTGATAAACAAGAGGAGAGGCTGGAGGACCATGATCCATGCACGCATATCCTCACACCTGGGGGTTTGTTTGCAGGGTCTCAGTTTTGAGGTTGATGTGGTCACCCCTGGCACCACTCTCCTCCTCTTTTTTCTTCTCAACCAACTCCGACTTTTTCTCGCAATTTCATTATGGGGATGATGACGGTGACTTCCTCTTCAGGTTGCTGTTGGTATCAAATGAAATAATCCACACAGATCTCTAAGGACAGTGTCAGTTCCACAAAAGGCGTACACCAACAGCAACTATGATATTTCCTCAACTGTGCACTTGTATCAAAAATAGGACTATGTCAAAGGCTGGACATGTCCTAGTGATAGTGTACCTAGCAACACAGATGAATACAGTCTGGAAATTGTCACTGCAAATGTAAGCCCTGAATAACTTGCAGGAGATAGAAAGGCTAGTTGGGCGATTCGTGCTACGGACAGAACCCAGTTCGACTGGGAAGAGGGGATCCTCTGGTTTTGTCATCTTGGCTTACTGAGTGTCGTTTGAAGAAAGATAACAGGGGCTAAGGTCTTAGAGCCCTCTCCAGTGACAGGCAGGAAATGAAACGTCGTTCCCAAACTGCTGGACTCATGGAATCAGAGCGCGGTGCCTGTGACTGGAGGTCCCTGAAGCCAGCCAGGTGATATTGGTGACAACCTGTGGGTCGGCACTTACAGCACAGCTTGCATTTTTAAGAGTCGTTCATACCAGCTACTCCTGTCTAAAAGGAGAGGCTCCCTTCCCGGAGTCTTGTACGAGAGCACCTTTGCCACTGCCGCCTCCTCTCCCCATGAAAAAGCGGCACCAGTGAGCATCCCTGGCTGCGGGTGACTGGCGAGCACAGCTGGCTCCAACCTACCACTTAGTTTAACGAAGCCCATTTTCCCTGCAGCATCTCTCCCCGAGCTGATCACAGACATACCCCATCATCTGCTTTCTAGCTGATAGGAATGGCAGCTCCCCGGTGCAGGCTGCCTTTCTAGCTGTAGTGCTGGTTTGCCACGTTCCGTCTGGGAGCATCCGCACTGTCCAGCCTGGGCTTGCACAGGGGGTGTCCACGACCCTGGGCACACAGGGTCCTGCACCTTCCTTCTACGGACAGCTTGTCTCTTTTTGCACAGTTACTCAGGTCTCACTGGCTCTGTTTTTGGAGTATGATGAGGCCTGTTTGGGTGGGGCCTTCCCAAACCCCGTGTCTCAAGAGTGAGGCTGTTTAAGCTTCTTTCTATACTGGGGCATGCCCCAGTCCCCTTCCATTGCTACTTGAACAGCGAAGTTAGCTGGAAAAAAAATTTAAATATTGATTCTTAGAAGAACTTACACACTGACAAGTTTGGGGCCCTTCTTGTGGAGATTATTTTAATTGAGCAAAAGAGTAGTTCTGAGTAGGTGACATGTGTACCCAGTACAAGATAAAATGTGATCACCGTACAAAAGGGGTTGAAGTAAAAAGTCACTCTCCCTCTGCCGATCTGCCCCTTAGTCCCGTCACCAGAGACAGCTCCGGCCAGCAGCCGCTGCACCCGCCCTGATCCCACCAGGCGGCTGAAAAGGAGGGGTGCATGGGGCCTCGTGGAGTCTGTGTCTGAGTTGACCTCTTAGGTCCCTGGGCTATCGCACTGGGTTGTATCGTCCTGGGAATCATGGGCTTCTTTCTGCCTTTGAGGGGGCAGTAGGAGGACCTGCCCCTGCCTTCCCCTCCCCTTCCCCCCAGCATGAAGAAGAAGGACCACTCTAACTGCCCTCTGAAGAAAGCATCTTCTTATCCCTCGGCCGTTTCAGCTCAGACACTGACCCACCGGGAGCCCTGGATGATGACAGGGGCAGAGGCAGCTCCTGCCCCATCCCAGTTCTGCCTCCAGTCACTCCGGCCCCTCCTCAAAGGGAACCAGTGCCCAGGGGGCTGCCCTTCTTGGGGAAGATGTAGGCGAGGACCCGGTGGGACCCCCTGGCTCTCCCAGGCTTGGATCACTTCAGCCCACAGCTCTCTATGCCTCTGGGACCCCCTGGCTCTCCCAGGCTTGCATCGCTTCAGCAGCCCACAGCTCTCTGTGCCTTCATTGCTCCGCTGTGCAATGGGGATTCTAATGCCCACCATGAGAATGAGAGGAGAAAATGCGTTTTACAGCTGTGTCCCCCGAGGGGCCACACACGCATTAGTCCATTCTGTGCAAGGCAGATGTGGGTCTGGAAGTCAAAACACCCAGAGCCGAGTCCCAGATCTGACCCCTACCAGCCATGAGACATGGACAATTCCTTTCCACAATTGCACACTGAGGGGGAGACCTCAGAGCTGTTGGGAAGCTGGAGCCAGTCCATTCATGCAGAGCATCCCCAGAGTCAGGTGCTCCATCTTCTGTCTGTCCAGTGCCAGGACACCAGGCTCCACGCTGGGAGCTGCAAACACAGTTGCCAACAGGGTACAAGGAGCCTAGCTCCCAGGGCCCACATTCCTGGGTAGGGTGGGAGCAATCCACTGGCCACCTATGCACGGATACTTATTGAAGCTTGCTGGCACTGTGGTTGTGGCTGGCACTGTGGCTGGTGCTCTGACTATGGCTGTGGCTGGTTTTGTGGCTGGCACTATGGCTGTGGCTGGTGCTGTGGCTCTGACTGGCCCTGTGGCTGTGGCTATGACTGGCACTGTGGCTGGTGATGTGGCTGTGACTGGCACTGTGGCTGGTGGTGTGACTATGACTGACATTGTGGCTGGTGGTGTGGCTGTGGCTGTGGCTGGTGCTGGAGCCATCACTGTCAGGGGAAGCCAAGGACTGGGGTAAGAAGAAACGGAGTTGGAAATGGTATTTTAGAAACAGTGGCTCTGGAGCAACTTCTCTGAGAAGCCATGTGAAGGAAAGGAGGGAGGGGGCACTGGGACAGGAGTTGGACGGCAGGTCCAGGTGGAGGGAGGGGTGCAGAGTCTGAGAGACAGGGCCCAGGCTACTAATCTGGGATTACCAAAGAAGCCCATGTTTACATAAGTAATTTGGAGTCAGAATCCCAAAATTATCCCAGAATCATTTCTACAAAATTCAATCTCCATAGCCTAGAGTTGCTTAAATATAATGTGAGTCAATTAGAAAATCCTTATGAAATACTGTCACAGAAGCGATTTCACTTAACTTGAAAAGGATTATTTGTATTTCATTTCCTGGGGAGATTTCATCCTAATATCCTAGATAACATTCTAAGTTTGTAATACTCCTGTAACTATGAAGTGTCCCACGGAGACAGGAACAGAATGACTAACACAGTTCCCAGCAGAGCGACTGATGTTTCAACTTCAGACGGGAGGGGCCGGGTTTCCGAACCAGCCATTCATCTAAACCACAGAGCTGTTACTGTTGTCTGCGCCCTTTGAAGCATTAATTCATGATTTTCTTAATATCTTATTGATTCCCCCCCCCTCCAAAGGCCAGAGGTTAAAAAACTCCATAAAAATGTCCTGGCAATTTACTGCTGTCCCTTTAAAGCCTTACAGGAACCTTACAGCTATTTGCTTTTTTCCATTGTCTTTTTACTTAAGGTTGCAGTTCAGAATGACAAATCTACCTTTTCTATGAACTTCGTATGAACTTGTTTTTAAATGTAATATATAGAGAGTTCTTGAATGGCTATAGATTCACGTTCTCCATAAAACTCTGGGTGGTGTGGGAGATGTGGCCTGCTGGGCCCACGTAGAGGTCTGGACAAGCAGGTGCACCAGAAAAGCCTCTTCAAGTCATTATGTGGGATGACACCGGCCGCCAGTCCTAACCATGTCTGCATTGTCTCACGGATCCTAGAAAGATACTTTCAAAAACAGACAGCAAACCATTATTTATATTCCTATTGTTGAGTTTCTCTGTTTTGTTTTTGTTTTGTCTTTTCAACTTTTCAATACTTTTTTTAGGCGGTGAAAACTGGAGCGAGCAGTCTTGAGGCGAGGGAGACTCGTGCCTTGAACTCTTGGCTAAGTTAACTGGGTTTCTCGCCATGCTGCCTATTAATTTTGCACCATAGTTCCCCCCCCCTTTTTTTTTACGACAGCTTCACTCTGTTGCCCAGGCTGGAGTGCAGTAGCACGATCTTGGCTCACCGTGACCTCTGCCTCCCAGGTTCAAGCGATTCTCATGCCTCAGCCTCCCGAGTAGCTGGGATTACAGGCACCTGCCACCACAACCAGGTAATTTTTGTACTTTTAGTGGAGTTGAGATTTCACCATGTTGGTGAGGCTGGTCTCGAACTCCTGACCTCAAGTGTTTCACCTGTCTCTGCCTCCTAAAGTGCTGGGATTACAGGCGTGAGCCACCGCGCCCGACATCATAGTCCTTAAACAAGGCAACTACTACCTCTTGAGCTGAATGTTAGATTAACTTTTAACCTGAAGGAAATTTGTCAGACAGTTGGGAGCAGAAAATCTTGAAGCAAGAGATTAAAAATGAAAACCATTTTGTAATTTCAGGGAAAATATTGGTTACTGTAAATGCCATAATGAATAGGTGAAAACTAAATGTCCTTTAAATTACATTATTTAGCTTGAATAGGCACAAGCTTGAGGGTTTTAATTAACCTGACTAGGAAAGTAAATAATCTCAAATTATGGTTCTGCACAGCTCTGCTGTATAGAGCCTGGTGGGGAGCATGAGGTGCGTGGTACATGGCACTTGAGCTGGTAGCCCCACAGCCCACAGGTCTGCACAGTGCAGTGAGAATTCACTTCTAGGTAATGGAGAAGTGCTGGTCAGAAGGAAAGTGTTTTGAATTTTTTAAATTATTTTTTATTGTTGTTTATTTTTTAATCTGCAGCTCAGGTTTTAACTCAACAAATCTCAAGGAAGCTTAGAGATAAGAAAACTGGCTCTAAAAAGATAGTATTCCCAACAGCTGCATGTGTGGACTGCAGTCTCTTCTGCCTGGTTTTAGGTGGATACTTGGACAGATTTGCTCTCAAGTTGTGATCTAGATCAGTCAGCTAGAGCATCTGAGAACAAGCCTTACCCTCACATTGAGAAAGCTAATATTTTAAGATCATCTTTTACTCAAAATAAGTGGGCACTAGATAGGATCTCTCTCACACAATCCATGTTCACGTGTGAAGACACCATGTCTGATCTCTCATGCACAATCCATGTTCATACGTGCAAATACCATGTCTGATCTCTCATGTGCAATCCATGTTCACACGTGCAGATACCATGTCTGATCTCTCATGTGCAATCCATGTTCACACGTGCAGATACCATGTCTGATCTTTCATGTGCAATCCATGTTCACACGTGCAGATACCATGTCTGATCTCTCATAAACAATACATGTTCACATGTGCAGACACCGTGTCTGATCTCTCATGTGCAATCCATGCTCACACATGCAGATACCATGTCTGATCTCTCATAAACAATACATGTTCACACTTGCAGACACCACATCTGATCTCTCATGTGCAATCCATGTTCATGTGTGCAGACATCGTGTCTGATCTCCCATGCAGAATCCATGTTCACACCTGCAGACATCTTGTCTGATCTCTCATGCACAATCCATGTTCATGCATGCAGACACTATGTCTGATCTCTCATGCATAATCCATGTTTATGCATGCAAATACTGTGTCTGATCTCTCATGTACAATCCATGTTCACATGTGCAGACACCGTGTCTGATCTCTCATGCATAATCCATGTTCACACATGCAGATACCATGTCTGATCTCTCATGCACAATTCATGTTCACATGCGCAGACACCGTGTCAGATCTTCCATGCACAATCCGTGTTCACACGTGCAGACACCATGTCAGATCTCCCATGTGCAATCCATGTTCACACATGCAGACACCGTGTCTGATCTCCAATGCACCATCCATGTTCATGTGTGCAGACTCAGTGTCTGCCCAGGGCCATGGAGGCTCAGTGGGTGCTCTCCTGGAACTGCCTGAGACTTTGAAGTGTGTCTGCCTGGATGGCTGATGTTTGTTTTTTGTTTGTTTATTTTCAGGGGTGAATGCCCTGGTTCTGCATACTTTGTGATTTAGGCATTTCCTAGGTCTAGACTTGCTAGAAAGAGTTCCCAAAAGGCATGATCTGAAATATGTTTGTTTTAGTAAACAAAACAGATATTCCAAATGAACGTTACTTGAACACGAAGTTCTGACGAATAGTGTCTGTTCTTCCTACTGCAATTGAAATAGCATTGGTATTTCAAACGAGATTCCAGGAAACACAACTTTCCTTTTGTGAAAAAGCCTGGCAGGTTGAGTAGCCCTGGCTTTTCTTGCTGGTGTGTGAAAGGACGCCTCCAACCTGGTGCCACGCGGCCTTAAGTGTCTGTGCTACGGTGACAGCACCAGCTGACCGGGGAGGAAGGTCAGGCCCCGGCACTGGAGCTCTGGGAGCTTCTGCAGAACTCAGCGTTGCCCTGACCGTTCCGGAGTGTGGCCCTGCTTCTTGCAGGTTCTGCCCAGCCCTGCTTCCAGAGCTGGGGCTTGAAACTTTACACACACATGGAGGTGAAGAAGCCTTTGTCTCCTCTCGGCAGAGGAGCATTCCCTGGCAGGAAGGTTCCGGGCATTTGGGGTGCACCCAAGGTGAGTCAGCGCCCGCCGGGGAAAGAGCTGCCACCGCCGGCTGGGGCCCAAAACTGCCACAGATCTTTCTCCAGAATGGCTCAGTGTGAAAGGCCCTGCCCCTTCACCAGCACCCTCCACCGAAGGGGCCCGAAGCCAACAGCCAGAGCGCGCTTGCTGTCCTAAGTGCTGTGGGGAGCATTTCTAAACGTCTAGATGGAGAGAGTCCTCTGTCCCGAACTCTTAGGGGCCCGTCCACATTGATAAGCCGTGGAAAATATCAGAGACCCAATCGCGACTGGATTCGAAGTCAAATGCAGTCTTGCTTCAAAGTCATGTTATTCTTAGTCTCACAGAGCTTTTATTTAATGATGAAAAATTCACTTTTCCTCGACGGGGATAGACATAAATTTCATTCTCCATAGAGGTCACATCATTTGAAGAATCACTTTAAGAAGAGCCAGAGATCTCTGGATTATGAAAATACTTAATGGCATAGAATAATTTGAAAGTATATTGATAAATACTTTACAACAGGAGTTTCAGAAGCAATCGTATCTTTACGAAGAATTTGCTAATTTATAACAATATAAAAGTAGAAGTAAGTCAGATAAATATTTTAAAAGGTACAGTAAATACTTTCCAAAGTGATTATGTTTTTGTGGCTGCAAAATAAAATTATCTTGAGACCTGTGATAAAAATTTTTGTTGGTTCACAATTTTAGAAATATTTAGAAACATTAGCTTATTTCATATTCATCTAATAGCTCAGTATTTGTCATCAGTTTTAGAGTGACTGGCACTGAATTTTATATATATATATATAATTATATATAAAATATATATAAAAATAAGTGTGTGTGTATGTATATGTGTATATGCCCATCTCTGATGGACAGTGAGTTGAATCATGTCCCCTAATTTCTGTGTCCTCCCAGAACCTCAGAATGTGACCTCATTTGGAAATAGGGTCTTTGCAGACACAATCAAGTTAAGATGACACTATTTGAATGTGTCCCCCAAATTTCATGTGTTAAAAACTGAACCCCCATGTGGCAGTGTTGACAGGTGGGGCTTTGAAGAGGCAACTGGATCCTGAGGGCTCTGTTTCACGAACGGATTAACCCATTCATGGATTAATGGGTTACCATGAAAGGGGAACTGGTGGTTTAATAAGAAGGGGAAGGGAGACCTAAACTGGCACATTAGCTGGGTCAGCTCTGTCACCATGGGATGCCCTGAGCTGCCTCGGTCGCTGCAGAGAGAATCCTTACCAGCAGGGAGGCTCTTACCAGCTGCGGCCCCTGGGACTTGGACTCCTCAGCCTCCATAACTGTAAGAAGTAAATTCCTTTTCTTATAAAGTACTGGATTTCAGGCATTCTGTTATAAGTAACAGAAAACAGACTAACACCTATGAGGTCATCCCAAGTTTGAGGTCGGCTCTGAATCCAAGGACCGGTGTCCTTATTGCAAGAGAGTGCACACAGATAAGGCCATGTAGAGATGGAAGAAGAGGTGAGAGAGAAGCAGCCATGAGCCAAGGTCGCCTGATGCCACTCAAAGCTGGAAGAGGCCAGGGCGGATTCTCGGGCAGAGGCTGCAGAGGGAGTGTGGCCCCGTTGACATCTTGGTTTCGGGCTTCCAGCCTCCAGAACTGTGAAAATAACTTCTTTTGTTTCAGCCACACAGTTTGTGGTGACTTATTATGGTAGTTCTAGGAAACTAACATACCCCCACTTAAGTGTCCAGACTTCCAAATGTCAGCATCTGCATTTCTGTGAAATGAAATTTTCCCCTTTATTCTTTCTTTTTTTTTTTTTTTTTTTTTTGAGACGGAGTCTCGCTCTGCCGCCCAGGCTGGAGTGCAGTGGCCAGATCTCAGCTCACTGCAAGCTCCGCCTCCCAGGTTCACGCCATTCTCCTGCCTCAGCCTCCTGAGTAGTTGGGACTACAGGCGCCCGCCACCGCGCCCGGCTAGTTTTTTGTATTTTTTTAGTAGAGACGGGGTTTCACCGTGTTAGCCAGGATGGTCTCGATCTCCTGACCTCGTGATCCGCCCGTCTCGGCCTCCCAAAGTGCTGGGATTACAGGCTTGAGCCACCGCGCCCGGCCCCCTTTATTCTTTCATTGTATATATGCATTTTTACTTTTTAATTATCTTCTATGGGAGGAAAGCTGGTCTTTCCAATAGAGCAACCAGAAATTGTCTGCTGGGCATGCAGGTCTCGAATACTGCCTCCCTTCCCTTTCTCCCAGATGGCATTTGTCCACAATTGGGAAATCGTCAAGCTGGAAAGTGCTGAGCCTTTTTTTTTTTTTCCTTCTTGGAGAACATGGAACTTTAAATTGCAGTTCTGCATTATCAAAGAATTTTATCCTCAAAAACTTAAATATATAGAATTATTATTTTCATTGAAAAATCTGCAGTTTAATATTGTTTGATAACACACATGCAGCACATAGATCAACAAGATCCACAGTTACACACATTACATTACGTGTGTGTCTGTGTGAACTCTGGAATAGTTTAAAATGTGCTTGCTTTCCTTGTCAAAAAGCTAATGATTGTCACCATGTTCTGAGCACTCGGAATATCATCGGCATTTAAATTTTTTGGAAATGGTCATATCTGTAAGCAAATAGAGCATTTGTAGGAAATCATCCAATTATTTTTATTTTCTTTTTATAAGTAGAAATTAAAAGTTTTTTTTAGCTTTGCTAGTAGTTGTAAGTAGTTTTAGTTTTTTAGTTTTAATGGTGATGATCTGTTTTTAATTTTTCCTGAAGTAGGTGCTCCATTGGATTATATTTTATATTTCATAAATTCTAAATTTCTATTTTCATAATTTCTTCATTAGTTTTCTTTCCATGAGGGTTTTTGGACATCTTGTGGGTTCGGAATGTGTCTCCCAGCTATCTTAGATCCTCCATGGAGAGGGCTCTGTCTACTGACTAATATCATGTGCTTGGATGTGTGTGCACTGAATCGTGTGCATAGCATTGCATGTGTGCATTGTATGCATGCATTGTACATATGTACATAGCGTGTATGGGTATCATATGCATGCATTGTACATGCGCATTGAATGCATTTGCATTGTAGGTATGTGCATTGCATGTGAGATGTCTGGAGCATATTCAGAGAACTGGAATTAAAAACTGTTTGATATTTCACATCCTTTTCTTCCCAAGCCAGTCACTGGTGTCAACAATGTCAGTGCAGATTCAGTTTTCTCAAGAAGATGCTGTCCCTGGGGATCTGTCCAGGGACAAATGCTGATGACACACAAACTCCTCCCTGGTGGATGCTCAGGGCCAAGAGTTGTGGGCCTGCTGTAGACCCACGGAGGACGGGGCCCAACCTCACAGCAGCCCCACTGAGATCCAGGAAGCAGCTGCCTTATGGTGGGGGCGGGGGGCGGGGGCTCTCCTTAGGCTGATAATGTGAGGTCTGGAGCCCTGACCTCCATATGGATGGGGGCTGACCTTTATATCTGCTTCCCGGATGACTGAGGAGGACACCAGGAGGGTCGTCCACTCGCTCACCATTTCCTGCATGGCTGTGGTTGATTTGGTGAGAAACAAAGGGAAAGAAACTTGGGTCAGGGTGGGCTCTGCTTCTCACCTGTCTTGGGACACTGGAGTTTGCCCAGTCCAGATGCCCCTGAAGGAGGCCGAGGTGGGGGTTGGCTCATTCCTGTCCTTGCGGGAGCCTGCACTCCCATAGCCAGCAGATCTGGAGAACGCGCGAGGCCAGAGAGCTTGCTGGAATGGTGTCAACAATCTGTTCTCATCACACGTTAGCAGGATTTTTTAATAAATAACCACTGATAGGTAAGAATGCTTTCTAGTTAGGTATAAATACCAAATATAACATGAAATAATATAGTATATACTTTCTCAGACGGAGTCTCGCTCTGTCGCCCGGGCTGGAGTGCAGCGGCCGGATCTCAGCTCACTGCAAGCTCCGCTCCCGGGTTCCCGCCATTCTCCTGCCTCAGCCTCCCGAGTAGCTGGGACTACAGGCGCCGCCACACCCGGCTAATTTTTTGCACTTTTAGTAGAGACGGGGTTTCACCGTGTTAGCCAGGATGGTCTCGGTCTCCTGACCTCGTGATCTGCCCACCTTGGCCTCCCAAAGTGCTGGGATTACAGCCGTGAGCCACCACACCCAGCCATATTTAAACTCTTGATAACAAGAAAGTGGAATTTGTTGTCAGTCTTTATGACAGGGTTAGAAAGGTTGCCTGCAGCAAGTAATTGATTATAGCTAAATTAATTTTGTTTGACTTCAAGGCTTCTGAAAGTTTTGAGTTGGTGCAATAGTTCTTGGTAATAATAATGATAATAATTTTTTCAACAACATACGGTATCATAACAATGGGATCTCCTTCATGAAGAAGAAAGTTAAGATGAAATGTCAAGAATATGTTTCCTTTCTACCCCCAATATCATAAAAATAGTAAGTAAAATATATTATGCAAGAATAAATCCTGGAGGTGATTAGACAAAAGAAAGAACACACAACAGGTAACAGAATGTCCTCCCCACCAAAAAAAAAAAAAAAAAAAAAAAAATTGAGAAATTCTTAGAGACCAATCAACTTAGGAGAAAACAAAACTGAGAAATCACAGTCCAAAACACAGACAAAATTCCTTCGAAGATGAAAGTGATTCCAGAGGTTCTCCAAACTGAAAAAAAAAGGAGAAATAAACCCCATGAAATAGAAGAGTATTATTTGCTGCAGACAGCTGTCTAAGATACCAGTTGCCTTCTGGAGGTGGGGCCAGCAGGTTGCAGTCCCTCACTGAGGGGGCACGGACCGGAAGTCAGAGCTTTCAGAGCTTCCTTTAAATGGTGGAACGCAGCTCACTCACCCGGGCCCACGATCACAAGGGGAGATGCAACCAAGAGCTCCCAGGGGCAATGCTGGGTGGAGACAGCAGGACGACGTGCCAACAGACGTGGCCCAGTGGAGGAACAAAAGACACACCTCCCCAGACATCAACACACAGACAAGTCTCACCCCATGTTTCAGACGCATCAATGAGTGTATAGATTCTCCCTGAAACTGGGAGTGGGGAAACAGCCACAGATACAGGTAGATAGAAACAACCCCAAACCCAAACTTAGAAAAATAAACACTAGGAAAGAGAAGTCTCAATCTTAGTAACAGGAGAACTAACATCAGAGAAAACAGAATAGTTCACAATGAAAGATATTTTAAACTTAGAACAATGTTTCGAATAAAATGTCTTTAAATTTGAATGGGAAACAAAAATTGTCAAACATGTAGAAAAGCAAACTCAGAAAGTTACCACTAGGGAAAAAAATGACTGAAGGATGTTCTCAAGCAAAAAACAAAAGCAAGTCTTCAGAAAACAGTATGGGATTTATGAAATTACGATGAAGAAAGAAATAAGTAAGACTCATCTTTACATATATAAAATAATTGATTCCTAACAAGACAATGCTGATAGAAATCTATAAATAGTATCTGAGATGGTTTTAACATGAAAGCTTACTGTGGAAGCATAGTGAGAGGATATAAGATTTTTTGTCTCATACAGGAAGATAAAATTTATTCAATTTGGGTATTCATAGAAAAAGTGTATTTAAACAACACAATTTTAAATTTGTCTAAGTTAATTAAGCGTACTAAAATATTAAGAGAACTGCCAACGTAAGGCAACAAAATAAATCTAAAGATATTTAAGAGCAATAGTCATGGTGAGTTGGTTAAACTCAACTGTTTGAAGAAAGTGTCTAAGAGTAAAGTGACTTCCCACCTATATTCCACTGAAGAGTAAGTTAGTTATGTATCATGGTGTAATAAATCACCCCAAAACTTAGTGGCTTGAACCCACATACAGGTATTATCTCACAGTTCCCCAGAGTCAGGAATCCGGGCATGGCTGAGCTGAGTCCTCTGGTTCAGTCACTGCTGCAGTCTGAGTGCTGGCTGGGGCTGCAGTCTCAGCTCCAGGCTTGACTGGGGAAGGATCCACTTTCAGACTCACTCAATGGTTGTTGGCAGGACCTAGTTCTTCATGCGTCTTTGGACTGGGGGGTCTCACTTCCTGTCTGGCTCTTGGCAGGAATCCCCCTCAGTGTTCTGCCACACAAAGCTGGCCTCTCCATCAGGAGGTTCACAACAGGGCAGTGTGTTTCATCAGGGGGAGCATACAAGAGAAGCCCAGGAGGCTGAGCAAGATCTCCGAGTAGCCACCATCCCTTTATCACCTAGTTGAGGGAATGATAATCCACCTGCTTGCAAGATTCAGCCCAGAGAAGCAAATCCCTGGCTCTAGCCCACACTCAAGGACTTGGATGCCAGGAGGTGGAGACTGTTTCTAAACATAGGAAGGGATTCCCACAGCAAGTGACACACAAACATTTTGCAAAAAAGGAAAATGTCCCAGCATGAAAGTGATATGGAATTATCAAAGAAAATAGCACCCAAGCCAAGAGTAATTAAAAGGAACAAATAAGTTTTATTATTATGTTGCATGTTACATGCATAAAAATAAGAATCTAGCAAGTTACAAGTAAATAACCCTTATCTAACAATAAAATTTAGAAACAGAAAACATAAAAGTTTGTAGAAATATAGAGAAAAATTTGAACATTCATTCTTCTCTCAGATAAAGTATCCCCAGAGAACATGAATACATGTTTGATTTGAAAGACAAGACTGAACTAAACACAATTGCTGGTGCTGGCGTACAACAAGCAGAGTGTATATGCTATTTTGAAGCATAAAAGAACTACAAAAACTGATATGAATTTAAGAGGTCCTTAATATTATGCAAATAACATCTCTCCCCAGTAGAAATCAGCACACTGAAATCTCCGAGAACAATAAAAGAGGACCAAGTGAGCATTTCGAGGAAAGCTGAAAACTTGGAAATTTGAAAACAATCTATTGATTATTTTATTTTTATTTATTTATTTTTATTTTTGTATTTTGAGATGGATCCTCACTCTGTCACCCCGGCTGGAGTGCAGTGGCATGATCTTGGCTCACTGCAACCTCCGCCTCCTGGGTTTATGCCATTCTCCTGCCTCAGCCTCCTAAGTAGCTGGGATTACAGGCACCCGCCACCATACACAGCTAATTTTTGTATTTTTAGTAGAGACAGGGTTTCACCATGTTGGTCAGGCTGATCTCTAACTCCTGACCTCAGTGATCCACCCATCTTGGCCTCCCAAAGTGCTGAGATTACAGGTGTGAGCCTCCGTGCCCGGCCCTATTGACTATTTTAATCTACTAACTCGTAGCTTGAAATAAGAAGAAAACTTTCAGAAATGGAATTCTTCCAGTATAGGGTTGCTAAGAAAAAAAGTTACTCCCATACATTCCTGGTGAGTCTGTGAATTATTAGATTTTGGACCAGCAATCTGGAAGCATCTATTAAAATTAAAATGACATACTGTGTGGCCCCAAAACCTGACTCCTGGGAATCTCCTGCAAATAATTAAAATTATCCATATCTAAGAAAGTTTCTAAAGAATGTATATGTTCCCATTATGCGAAGTAGCAAAACGTTGGGAAAACGTGGACGTCCAAGAGGAACCGAAGAACGGATCCCAGTTCCCTCTGACCATGCGAGGTAAAGCAGCCTAACGCAGGGTACACGGGAGTTGACGGGACACACCAGAGGAGCCAACGCAGGCCGTGTTGAGTGAGCAAGACAAGATTTGGAGCAGGGTGGAGAAAACAGTGCCATCTCTACAACAGGAACAACCCTATCCTGTGTGCACCTGCATGGATACATAGATACACGTGCCATTGACCACATGGACAGTCCACGGAGGAGGGGAGGCCTTGGAATTCTCTGCTTAGGGAATTTTCAGGAAGAATGTCAGTGTAAACGAGGGTTTCTTTGGGAAGAGTGAGGCTTCTCTTGGAATGTTTATCTCAAAATTAATGCAGCAATGTACTAGGAAACTTGAGAAAATCCTAAAACCATGGAGAACAAGAAACAGAGAACAAATTGGATGCATGATTTCACACTCATTTCACCACACGATCTTTCAAGTTTTACTGTTTTCCTTCTTTCTCTCTCTCTTTCTTTCCTTCCGTCTTTCTTCCCCAGCACTGTTATTTTCTTTTTCCTTTTGTTCTCTGGGATCCTGGAAGGGAATGGAACAATGTGTTTACTCTCCCCTGCTGGACTCTGGTTCTCTCCATTCAAACTACCTACTTGTATATTTGTAACTTGGTTACAATTAGACTGAACTGATTTCTTCTTTCTTGTACACTGACAATTAACCAAAATTACATTAGAAATGGAATGTTTGCATCTAGGAGGGAACGTACCTCAAGAATAGCTCAAGAACAACAATGACAAAATGATCAAGGGTGAGGGAATGACCCCAGATTACAAAAAAGGCAGCTGTTGGGTTTGCATTTCTGATGACAGAGCCTTGAAGAGATTTGGCCATGCCATGCCTAATTGACTGGTGCCACAGCTCCCGTCCAGATAGGCTCAGAGCCCTGGGAAAAAGGGGCCAAGTCCAGGTGTGTGCCCACCCACGGGGCCCACGCCCTGGAGTAAATGGAGGCTGTGCCCCAAGTCTCTCAAGTTCTCCAAAAAACTCCACCAAGGCCCTGAATATGCACAGGACCCTGGCACATTGCTACCGACATCTGGGGGTGGGTCTTGGTTCTTCGGTTCCTCTGTGTCTACCTAGTATGAGCATAATTTATAGAAATACTCTGCTTTACTGCAAAAAGTCCTAAAGACCACACCTTGATCCTTCAAGCAATGGTTAAGCAACAACAACAACAAAAAAACCCCATATAGACACTGGGGAGACATCACTTTACTTGAGGTCAGAATTCTTGAACAGAATAACAGTAGTACTGAGCTTCTGGTCTCAGCAGTATTTGTGTAGAAAAATTGATTTGGGACAGTCTTCCTAGAAAGGCACTCCTATCCCCAGTGCAATACTATTTTGCATTATTTAGGAAAGAAGCTATATATAAAAATATATTTGCATGTTCAACGAATTTCTCCCCCACAAAAGTTCCTTTTAGCATGTGGTTAATTACAGGATTCTGTTCATTTCCTTTCTGTTTAAGTTTCCAGTCTCAGAAATCATTAACTGCTCATTTGAAATACAATTTAAGAAATAGAAATTATCCATTATGTTGGATTATGCATGTCTCTTCCAAAATGTTCTAAGGGAATACATTATAATATAATAACTCAATCTCTAAATGCTAGGATCTCAAAGTTCCGAGGTGGGTAAATAAGAATTTAAATGACAGAACATTATTCCAGCTACCTGAAGTCACGCAGCTGGGGAAAGCTGACAGTCACCCTGAGCTGAGTGCCCTGGGCAGTGAGGGACCACTCTGGAGGGCACCTGGTCCTGCAGGGAGGAGGTGCAGCCAGGTGTTCTCTGGGCTGGCAGGGGGCGGGTGCTGATATGGGTTGGCTCTGTGTCCCCACCCAAATCTCATCTCGAATTGTAATCCCCATAATCCCCACATGTTCAGGGCAAGACCTGGTGGGAAGTGACTGGGTCGTGGAAGTGGTTTCCCCCAGGCTGCTCTTGTGATAGTGAATGAGTTCTATTGAGATCTGATGGTTCGATAAGTGGTGGTCTCCCCTGCTCTCCTCTTTTCCTGCCACCTTGTGAAGAAGTACTTGCTGCTTCTTTGCCTTCCGTTATGATTATGAGTTTCCTGAGGCCTCCCTGTGGATCTCTGGGTGGCCTCGCCTTGCTCTTCATCCAGGATGGCTGGTATTCTTATAAAGAGACACACAGGGTTCACTGTGAGTCATTTGAACAATTAAACCTCTCTCCTCTATAAATTATCCAGTCTTGGGCATTTCCTTATAACTGTGTGAAAACAGACTAATACACACAGCATATTTACCTTAAAGCCCATATGCTTGTAAGAGCCTCAACTCCCAACCATCTTCCTCTTTCATCTTGTACAAAGGGTGCAAACACTCGAGGTAGGGGATTGTCAAAAGCCCCAGCATACCTGAGCAGGGCCCAAGTCTTCCCAAAGAAGCGCATGATTTTAAACAGAGCTGGTTACATTGAGCAGGAGGACAAAGCAGATGCAGAATGGTGGGAAAGATCCACTGTAGCCCCTCGGTTTGTTCTTACCCCACAGGTCCCCTGGAGGCCCAGAACCTTCCACACATTGCAGTCGTCCTGCCGGGCATCCTTCCTCCCAGGGGGACCACTCTGCACTTACTCTGGGCCAGACTTCCGCTCCCACTTCAATGTAGAGTTGGATGTGGTGCCCTGGGGGTCACTTGCTTTATCCTGAGAGACGCTTGTCCAGGGGTCTCCGGGATGAGTTGGTCACAGAGCATCAGTGCAAGCAGTTTGGGGATGGGGGACATCTGCACCTTTCGCATTGGGCCACAAGGACACAGCCTTCTAGGAGTGGCCTCAGCATCTGCCAGTCATGCCACCTTTCGCAGCCCTCCTCCTCCCCTGCTCCGCGTTGCCTGGGCTTTCATTCAGGTGTTACTGGCAGTCTCTGAAGACTTTAGGTACTCTGGTTTACAGCACATTTTTTTCTGTTTTCAAAATTATCTTGGTGTTACCAGTTGAATTAGGATTAAAATAATATGTTAAAGTCCTAACCCCAGACACCTGTGACTGACCTTCTTTGGACTGAGGGTGCTTGCAGGTGCAATGAAGTTAAGGTAATGTCATTACTGCCTTTGTCCAGGATGGCTGGTATTCTTATAAAGAGACACACAGGGAGACAGCCACCTGACACCCAGGTTGGGGCTGGGGGAACGTAGCTGTAAAACAAGGAAGGCCAATGGTTGTTGGCCATGAGCAGAGGCAGAAAGAGCAAGGCGAGACCACCCAGAGTTCCAGAGGGAGCCTGGCCCTGCCAGTGCCTTGGTTTCAGACTCCCTGCATCCAGAGCTGCGAGAGCACAAACTCCCACTGTGTTATACCACACTATGGGTATGTTTTGTTATGGCAGCTCTAGCAAGCAAATGTGGCTAGGTAGAAGATTGCAGACAGGGTTTTTAAAAAATACACAAAGGAAGTTCTACTTATCTTCAGTTATATCAAAGACTTTCCTGAACAAAAAGCAAATCATTTGTATGCTCATCCTGGAATCTCTTGCCCTTGTGTAACTCATGATGACTCAGTTTCTCTTTTTCCCCATCTCCATTTTGAAACGAAACATGACTACAGAAATGACTCTCCTTGTGTTGTGCCTGCCTCTTTCATACACAGAACGTTAGAGAGAGCTCACAGACTTCATTCCTGCAGAGAGGCAGAGGCTGGGTGGGATGGGCCAGGCATGCTCCCTGCTCTGAAATGGACATTCCTGTGTGCTGGGTCTTCCTCTAGGCAGCTCCAGGCCAGGGAGAAAGGTGGGACCGGCAACCCTCCTGAGGCAAAGTTGGAGGCGAATGTCCCATTGGAAGGCTCTTGGCTGTGCAGGCTTTTACTATCTGCATATTTATTTCACCTCTTAAATGAAATCCAATTTGAAGCTATTAATATTAATGCACTGAGATAATTCTGATGATGAATTAATAAAACACTTGGCCTCTCAATGTGCTGTTTGCTCATACATTTAATGATGCTCTTAACTGGAAAGAGGAAGAGGCAGAGCAGGCTCCACCTGGAGCCTGGAAATTAGAAACCACTTCATTGTTTTGAGCTTGCTGCTTTAATGACAATCAATAGAATCGATTTGGGAGTAGAAAAGTATTTACTCAATCTCTACCATGTGTTACAATTTCTATTTAGATCTCACAAGCATCATCTGAATACAGTATTTCTGCAAGGTCCTACATTTGCTAATGAATTACGTGCTAAGTAAATTTTTCATCCCCCACCAGACTCGCCACCCAACACATATGGTTTTGATACCATTACATACTGCTTTCTCCTAATAATGACCTAGAATGGTACTGCCGCAGGGCACCCGAGGATGGCATTGTGAGAAAACCAATATGTCATCTCCATGGCCGGCTTGGATTTACTTGTGAAACAGACGTTATCCTTGGCCCATGCTTCTTCAAAAACAACTGCAGGCTGGTGGTCTTTTATTGTTCAAATGAAGATAATTCACCATTCACACTCTGCTGGATTACTTATTGAAAAGACAATTTAACTCCAATTAACGTAACTAGATGTAGTATTAAACTTAAACTAAATGCACTTTCCCCTCAACAGTCTTTCAACAAATCTTTGTTAAAGTCCTCTAATTAGGCCATTTCTCCGTTGATTAAAAACAACATCAACAATCTATTGTTCTTGGAGCTTCTCCCAAGCACAAACACTTTTCTGTCCAATATTGCAGCTCACAATCGCACTCTACAAGGAAGAAGACTATTACCCACTTTATCAAGATTGAAAATTCAAGATCTCGCATTGAAGTCATTCATATAAAACCAACTACTCAAGATAACTAAAAGCAGTAAGACAAATCTAGCTTGGAATGGATTTTAAAAATGGAATCACTGCAAATGAAGTGACGGTAATCAAGGAAACACATCCACTGGTCTATTCTTCAACTTGCAAAATAGATATTATTTGAAGCCCATGTAAATTTTTAGGAAAACCAGCAGGACGAGATAGGACAAAAATCTATTGAAGGCAGAGCTGCTCCTTCTCTGCCACTTACAAGGCGCTTCCTAGCTTTGACTTGTCTGAAATCGGAAGGAGCTGTTGCATGAGGAACGTGCCACGGGTTTGTGTGTGTGTCTCTCAGTGTTCAAAGGGCGTCTGCTATCGGCTTGGAAGCCTTGCTTGATTTTTCTCTGCTGCAGGATAAAAGGGAAGTAAGTTTTAATTATTGGTGAACATGCAGGTTTAGGAAAGTTAATGTGAATGGCGACTGGGAGTTGGTACTCTCAGGAGCAGTGAGAGGCGTCGGCATTCCTCGCTCCAGGAAGACCTTTAGGAGACGGTTTTTCCAAAGGGGATAAAAGCAGTAGCTAAGGAATCATCTGAAGTGGAAGCTTCAAGAGGTCCATTCATGTGTGTACTTCAGAATGAAAAAATCTAGCATCATAGAAAACATACTTTTAGAGAATATGTTGTGGTAAGTACATTAACTATTACCTAGCCCAGGAAATGGCTACACGCACATACAAATGTGTACAGTATGTGGATGTATTCATATACTTTGTATACTTTTATGTATATCAGGTATATATATACCATACCATATGTATATTTGCAATCAGAAAATGTAATTACAATGCTCTAAGTATTTATTAGACATTTAATCTCTATAAACCACACTTTAAGTTATTGTGTTATGACACTTTCTGTCTACTTACAAATGTGGCCGTAATACAAGTTTAGAAAAAATCATACACGACGTGAAACACTGAAAAAATTCATTTATCATTAGTGCAAAACCTACGTCTAGCAGACAGGATCTCAGCTGCGAAACAATTCACGGAAAGAAATAGCAGAGGCGTCTCCACATCGTTCACGATGAAATCTAATCCTCCAGACCCAATTTCTCACCTGAAAAGAGTCAACAATGGCAACAACAGTGGATTTTTTTCATTGCGACTTCTAATTATGTCCACCCCAAGCAGAGTGTTCTAGAGATTAAAAATAATAATGAATCATAGTGACATGGACGGACTTTATGATCACTCTCTAGTTTAAAAACGAAAGGACAATATCCAAGACAATCAGTAAAACAAAAATAGGGCAGAGAGACTTCCCTGCGCTGGACTTGCACGGCCGTGTCTGACCCACGTAAAGAGACAGCAGCCCTTCAGGCCAGCTGGAGAACGGAAGGAACCACTTTGGGGATGAAATTTGGGATCCAGCGAGGAGCTGCTGTTGGGAGTGCCCCGTTCCCCACTCCAGCACACACACACACCGCACAGAGTCCAGGTGCTGAATGGTGCTGTGAACCTGCGGAGTATCGTGGAGTTTGGAAATCCAGCCCCTCACCCTGGGATCCAGCTCAGAGAGCGAACCTTGTCATCCCGTGAATGCTGGGCCTCTATTCAAATAGCTCACCTTTCCCATGAATTGTTTTCGGAAAAGGTCTGGCATAAATACGTGAATAAATAAAACGAAATGAAGTAAAATAAAATAAAAGTATTTTCAACCTTCTGCCACCTTCCGCTGTGGCTCTGTGGCTGAGATTTATGCTGGAAGTGGGGAGATATCAAGTGAAAAATGAAAAACAATTTTATATTTTAAATTTATGGGACCAGAGGATAATATATCATTTTTTTTTCCCTCAAGCTCAGTGCAGTAAATTGTCTATAACCTATTTGGTATGTTTTGCATATCACACGGGCTCCGTTTTCGTTAATGCCTTCAGTCTTAACTAAATTGTACATTTTGGAAGTGCTCTGTTGCAGAGTTAATTGTTTGGGGGAAGCAGTGTGCCCTGTTTCTTCTAGACATAAACAGATACTGTAAAAAGAGAAAAAAGGCAAGCAAGATCATCCTCGCAGCTCTTCACGACCCTTGGTGGATATAAAATGCTTTCCTGATGCTTTAAGGTGACGAAAATGACAGGGGGTCGTGTCTAAATCAGCTAAGCTTGATACGATGCCAAAGCCTTTGGCTAAACACAGATTGACTTAATTCTTTCAATCATGACTTTGGTCCGGAGCGCTTCTCCACCACAAGAGGGAGAAACCCAACAGAACAGAGAAAATCTCCTCACTTGGGTTATCTTGACTCTGCTGCAGGCAAAACCTAGAAATATTTTTTTAATCGAGATTCTCTACAGCAGCCCTTTCCAAATGCCAGTATCCATCACCGCTGACTGGATCAATAGCTGTGTTTTGGCCCCAGTCTCCTGCGAGAGATGGCATGCCATCAGTGATAGACAAATATCACAGTTAAGCAAAGTATCCAGCCAGACCTAGTAACATTTTTATTGATTTTTGTTGTGCAAATAATGTCTTTTTGGGCTGAATAAATGGCTTTGAGCCAAACAGTCATTGTTTATGATTCCAAAATGCAATAAAGGGACAGGAAATATATTATAGCCAATGTCTCAAGGCACACAACATAATCATCCTTTGGTAGTAAAAAACTACCCATCTGAAACCAAGAGTGCATATTTATCCATGCTTAAAGGCGCCTGTAGGACTTGCAAATCTTACACAAAATGTCCTGTTAGGAAACAGATGGCGTTGCCCTTTAACCTATTGAATAACTACTAGAAAAGCAAGCAAAAAAATAAGCACTATATTTCTTCAATCAATACAAAGAAAACAGTTTATTATGCTCCCTTCCAATGAAATATCAAAGTTGCCAAAACAGCATCCATGCACTTTGAAAGAAAACACATCAAAAAGCTCCCTGACTTTATCAAATGCTATAAAATCAGAGAATATTTTAGCAAGGTTTTAAAAACTATACTCATTCAAAATAATCGTGAACTCGTTTCACAGCGTCGTTCAGCAGAAAGTTGACTATGAAAGGCTTGTCTCTGAACTGAAAAACGTCTGCGCGCGCGCGCGCGTGTGTGTGTGTGTGTGTGTGTGTGTTAATGTTGGCATCCTCATCCCTGCTTCAGGTAGCTGGAATTTCCAGCGAGGCTGTGGAGCTGGGTGACATGCATTTCTTTATAAGATGCATACTTGCTGTTTGCATTCAAACCCCCACAGAAATGATGGGAGTGCAAGCTATTTCATGCCCGTCCACACTGCAGTGCAGCAGCCTGTGGTCTGTGAACCGGTCTTCTGAGGAACATCCGGTTGGTGTTGGGTTCGTACACAGGCAATGCCTCCAGGAGTAACTATGATTTGGGTGTAATTAGACTTTTTTTCCAAAGTCCTGCAAAAGTAAGCATGCGTTCCAAACCCTGAATTACCCAATTCTTCATGTCCTGCTGTGGACCAGCAGATGAGAAAACATAAACTCAGATTCACCTGTGTCTTTCTCTTATTCCCTGTGCCTAACGTGCATATTCCCTGTGCCTAACGTGCATATTCCCTGTACCTAACGTGCATATTCCCTGTGCCTAACGTGCATATTCCCTGTGCCTAACGTACTGAGATCGATTCTTGTATTTAGTATCGTAATTGGATCGATATTTTCCCTTTTCAGAAATATAAGGATTATTTTTTTAAAACTTAATTATTTATATATTACTCTAATTTATTTACTACTCTACTTCTTTAATTACACTTTCATCAACTAAAACATCCTATTTTCAAAAAATGTTTCATACTTCTTATATTATCAAAGTATGCTCCATGCAAAAAGCACTCAGAAAATATTTTTAAACTAACCTACAATTTTTACTGCAAAAACATTGCAAACATTCATTTGGTCTTTGTGTGTGTGTGTCTGTGTGTGTGTGTGTGTGTGTGTGTGTGTGTAGTTTTGTTTGTTTGTTTGTTTGTTTGTTTTGAGACAAGGTCTTGCTCTGTTGCCCAGGCTGGAGTGCAGTGGCGCAATCTCGGCTCACTACAAGCTCCGCCTTCCTGGTTCAAACGATTCTCCTGCCTCAGCATCCTGAGTAGCTGGGATTATAGGCGTGTGCCACCAAGCCCGGCTAATTTTTGTATTTTTAGTAGAGATGGGGTTTCACCATGTTGGTCAGGCTGGTCTCGAACTTCTGACCTCATGATCCACCCACCTCAGCCTCCCAAAGTGCTGGGATTACAGGAGTGAGCCACCGCACCCGACCTTAACACAATTTTTATGCATATATATATGTAGTATATACATATAACAAAGTGTGGTTTTATGTATGACACACACACATGTATGTCTTCCAGAAAGGTGCTGCTGACACAAGGTCATCCCAGCAGGTTCTGCCTCTCTCTCCTCCCCTACAGCATCACCAGCACTGAGCATTAGTGTTTTTTTGAATCTTAGCCAATTATAAAATGTTTAATCTCAAAAATTAAAAAAAAAAAAATCTCAAGCTTTTTAATCTAAATTTTCAGGAACTTTTTATTTCCAATGAAACCAAATAGTTTTAATGCTTATGCATTTCTTCATCTTCTACAAAAGGCTATTAATGTCATTTCTATGTCTTATTCTGATTTCCCCCTTATTGCAGGGTTTCTCATTATTCCACATGCACAGTAGAAGCCCCTGGCTAGCCTAGGACAGCTCTATGAGTTGTCCCCAGTTTTTCTCTTTGCCTTTTCGTTTGATTATGGTGCTTTTGCTTCAAATGCAGTGACCTTTAATTTTAACATGTCCCCAGACTTTGACTGACCTTGGAGTCAGCCTTGGAGTCCCTGGACTCCGTGAAGCAGGTACCCTCCCAATGTTGGTGGCCTCATCCTACCCATTGAGGGCTTGAGTGGAGCAAAAGGCAGAGGAAGAGGGATTTTGCCCCTTTTTTCTGTCTTACTTCTGAGCAGAGACAGCTCATCTCGCGTCATCTTCTCTGACCCTTGAACTGGGACTCACACCGTGGGCCCCCTTGCTCACAGGTCTTTGGATTTGAACTGAATTACACCCCCAGCTTCCCAGGGCCTCCAGCTTGCAGAGGCAGGTCATGGGACTCTGCAGCCTCCATAATCATGTGAGCCAATGGCTCCTAATCCATCTCCATCCCGCTTTCTCTCTCCCTCCAGTAGTTCTTATTGACTACTACAAATGCTGGAGGATCATTTTCTGTTAGTTTTCTTTAATCTGCTCTATTAGTCTTTTGTGGTTTCTCTCTCTGATGTTATTCTTAGGAAGATGAAACCCACCGCACCTTTAGGTGAACGCTCTCCCAATTTCCCTTTTTATGTTTCATGCCAACCCCTTGGGAACTTGCTTTAGCTTAAGGTGAGCAATGGGGATCTTATTTTATTTTTTTCTCAGTACTGTTTATTGAACGCTTGATCCTTTTCTGGATCGTTTGAAATGCTTTGCACATCAGCTATTAACCACTTCTTCAGAATTTAGACTGCTTCTGGAATTTCTAGATGTTTTTGTCTCTGTTTTTGTCACTTCAGTTCTCTACAATGATTGAAGCCTTACTCTGTGATGTAATATCCGGAAGTTGATAACCTCTTAGTTTTCTTTTAATATATGTGGACTGTAATATTCATTTAGCCTTTTAGATAAACCCAAGCATTCTGACTGAATCATATACTGTTTGTAAGTGAATTCAGGGAGGGTCGGTTATAATACTAAATTTTGCCCAGGAATCTTGCATTTTTCTCCTTACTAGACTTCTTTCTTGTTATATAATTTTATCTTCAACTTCCTGTATACTTTTATTACATAGTGTTTCTTACCAGTTTTTAAGGTTTTGTCATTACAGAAAATGAAGTTTGCTTCCATGGTACTTTCTATCCTGTTCGTGGTTAGCATAGGCCCAGGTTATTGTTCAAATGTAATCACTGAATCAAATGAACTCATTCACTTCATTGTTCTGTAACTAGATATTCTGCTAAACTGTCTTACGGTGTAAATGGTTTTTATTGCCTTTCTTGAGTTTTCTAGGTGAAGAACCGTTTTCTGAAAATTACGTTGATCTTGTCTCTTGCCTTCAAATATTTTAACTTGCGTATTAATGAGTAGAATTTCCAGGGTAAAGTTTTAAAACAACAGCCTGGCAGTTGGATTCAAATGCTCATTGAAGGGCTTTATTGGACAATAATTTTTTTTTGTTTTAATTTCCCCCTAGGAGCCTGGAGGTTGGTATATGCTAGGGGAGAGAAAAAGGCTCTTTCTCACAGTGCTGGCCAAATAAATCTGGAAGTGATGTCCAACGGGTAACATCCCCAGAAATTACCAGGTGGCTTTGTAGAATTCATCAAATAAATTTTAATATCAGCATACCTTGTGGTTATTTGTATTCTGAAAGATGAGGAAATACACATTACAGATTTATGAAGTTGGTGCCAATGGTGTGTGCAGGCTAATTTTTGAACTATTCCTGCAGAGAAAAGTTAATAGCCCAGAAATGTCCACTCATGTGTATGATCTAGCTGACCCAAATCTTATTTCTCATCTACCTACTCAAATTTTACATGTGGAAAGTGAGCGTCTCAGATATGATTTTTCCATTGTAATTGTAAGAGTTTTAACACACAGGTTTGGTAAGTGTCACATTTTAGTTCCATCTGCAGTCACCCAAAAGAACAGGGCCAGTGGATTTCCGGGCATTTTCCTCCACTTAGATCCAGTCTCAGGTGTCTCACCTCCGTGACCCTGACGGGTGCATGTGACAATGACTGTTCTAGCTGGAGAAATAAGGGGACATTCGGTGACAGGAGGATTTCCTCTCACTCAACAACAATTAGTTTTGTCAATCCTATTAATCGAGGAATAAAGCTTTCTTTCTGCTCTCTCCTGCAAGGAATATTCATCATCTGTATCCTTCACACAGATCTCAGGCTTAGTCTACACTCTCCAAATGTCCTAAAGACGAAAGAAGATATGTAACTGACATACATGGGGAGTTTGCAGAATCTTCATCTGTTTTCAAAATTAAGTTCATTAACCCAGCCATATTTAGAAAAGAGTATCCATGCATGTGCTTACTCTCTGAAAAAAAGAATGCTTTATTTAAGCATTGATAAAAGGAGCATTTAGACTTTCTTAAGTTTGAATACTATACGCATGTTAAGGAGATCCTCACTACTAGGAATCTACCCAAGGTAAAACAAAACATATGTCAGCACGAAGACTTGTGTGTGAACGTCCACGGAGGGTTCTTCCTAACATGCGAAGGTGGCAACACTCCACATGTTTTTCACCTGAGAAATGGATAACAAATGTGGTATATCCACACAGAGGAGTAGTATTCAGCAATAAGAAGGAGTGAACGTCAACCTGCAACACGGGTAAGTCTGAAAATATTGTGCTAAGTGGAAGAAGTCAGCCAAAAATGTCACACGAACATGTTTTCATCCCATTTGCGTGGAGTGCTCAGAAAGAAGGTTTGTGGTTGCCAGGGGCTGGGGGTGAGAATGAAGAGTCGCTAAAAGTAAACACCTGATTTCTTTTTGGGGTGAAGGAAACATCCTAAAACATCCTAAACTTAGACTTTGATGATGGTTGAACAACTTTGTAAAGCTACTAAACGTCATCAAATTATACACTTAAAACAGGTGCATTTTATGGTGTGTAAATTTTACCTCAATCAAATTGTTTTTTAAAAAGATAATGCCTGTTAATTTATGTTTTCACAAATGTTTGTTAAACACTAATCTTTGAAAAGAGATACATGAGGCCTTTTCCCACATACTCTTTCATTGCAAGAGAGTAGCTAAGATGCATGAAGCCAACAGACAGGGGAGGGGAATGAAGTTCTGGTGCAGATCCCTGGGCAATTCGCCAGATGTTTTCCTGAACCCCTTTCTTTACCTTTGACAGGGGATATCACTATGCTCCTGAGTGTCCCACTTTCATCTACCAATGGGAAATAGCCAATGCTTGCTCATGGCATATGGTCAGGCTCAGCAAACACAACCCTTTCATTTGGATTTGTGGCATCTCCATGGGGGAGCACAATGGAGAAGGCGCATGAGCCCTGAAGCAAGCAGTTCAGAGCAGAATCCTGAGCTCCACCGCCTACCAGCTGTGCAAGCCAGGCCAATGGTCAGCCACTGCTGCATCCCAGCTACCTCCTTGGAAACACAGCAGTGTAAGTTTTACAAGGTTGTTGTGTGACTCCAATGCAATAACCGTAGAAAACACTGACAACAGGTTCTGTACACAGGAGGAGCTCCATAAATGTTGATTTTTTTTTTTTTAAAGTCAGTCTGCCTTACGTAGTAGAAAAATGTAAAGCATTGAACTGGTACTTATCTCAAGTATTTAACCAACAAAGAAACATGTGCTCTAAATGTAATGATTCAATAGGCGAGATACGCGTGTGTTCATCTGCCACCTTAGTGACACAGATGGGGTTAATGACATCAGATGCCTGGGAGAGTCCCCATTGGCTAGGGTCTCCTATATTTCACCAACAGCCTGCTCCATCTCTAACTCTCTGACACATACACACATGACTTCATGGGGAGTGAAATACCAGAATCAGGGAGGAAAATTCAAGAGGCTTTGTATCTTACCAGATGGTTGAAAATTGCGCCCAATGACATAAACTTTGGTAAAAGTAAGTGCTTAAATAAGTGCTCATTCAGACAAGCCAACTTGAGGGTGTCCTGGTGCTTGCCTAGGCCATCCCCAAGGGCAGGTGTTCCATGCCTCATGTAACAGAGAAAGGCTCCTCAGGAAACCCGCTGGAAGTAGTCGGACACCATCTGAGGAAGTCAGCCTGCACTTTTAAGTGGGATGTGTTAGATAAACACCTTTTACTCGCGGCAAAATCAGCTCGACAGGCGCTCAGGTGTCTATAGGCTATGCCAGAGTTGACTCTCCCAAGAGCTGCCACTAACAGATCAACTACCACAACGGCATTGTAAACGTGAGTTATCCTAAATTCCAGATCAAGCCAGCTTCTTGCGTTGTACAATTTGGCAGAGAAGTGGGAATGATGAAGAGTGGGAGACACAGGCCAGGAGCCCCTACCTCCTGGCACAGCCCCTTAGACTCACCAAAAGGAACTGACAGGCACCTTGCAAGAGCTTCCGGCCACTGCAGAGAACTGCAAGGTGACCACAAAGTGGTAATGGCAAGGTGTCTGTTGGTCTCATTTTACCAACATCTGTTGTGATCATTGACAAGTTCCTTAATCATCTTTAGCTGCAGGTTGCCCATTTTTTAAATCACAATAATAACACGATCGATCCCAGAGGATCATTATAAGAAACTAAAACTGGTAGGATCTACAGAGTGCCTGGAGCCAAAGAGGAGTGTGCAAAAATTCATTTCCTTTTCCACCTTGCACTGCTTTTTTTCTTTTCCAGGTGACGCATGTTTTAAGGTGCGGGCTAGCAAGCCCGGTGCTCCCAGCACCACCTGATATAAAACCAAGGCGAGGAGTACTCTCACTGGCCAAGAAGAACGTTTCCTGACCTTTCACTTTGAAAAGCCCCTTGACTTTCCCCACACAATCTTCCACCTTGCATCCACAAGCATTCATTGTGATAGATGGGAAGGGCAGCGCCGGGACGGGTGGAGGCAGCTGGCCTGCCATCCAGAGAAGCAGCAACACACATCTGGGGAGGAAAGAGCTCTCTTGTGGTGGACTGATCACCGTTGTATTTGTGCAAATAACATTGCCCTTGATAGGAAGCCACTGAGGGCTTTCCTGGGGCTGAGTGGCACATCCACTGTGGCCAGGCACCCCCATGGTAAGATGGCTGTGACTGTCAGAATCCAGCCCAGACACCAGAAAGAGACTTTGGTGTCTAAATGGAACAAAGCCACCTACATTGTGAGCAGCTTAACGCAACCCCAAAATACTACTACTATTGTTTTGTGTCTTTTCTCTTTCTCAAAAACTCTTGAAGTTTTTGGGTGGACAGTTGTAATCTTTTTGTCTCCATGTCAGGCTGAGAGGTTTCATTTTTATTAGCCACAAAGGGTCTATTTTAATAGGTCATTATAATTTTTATTGCATAGCCTACATTCTTTATAATTGTAAAGTTAGGGGAGGAAAAATCAGAACCAGATTTCCAGTAAAACTCGTCAAGTTCCTGAATGAGCTTCTCTCGAGAAAGGCCATGCGTGAAGAAAAGCTCAGAGGCACAGAACTGTATCCCCATGGGGGCTGGGGTTTCTCCAACATGATGTTACATCCACTCAGGTCCTGGCCTCTTTAAATAAATGGCAGGAAATCATGTTGCGTAGTTCAGGAAATAAAAAAGACCTAGGAGAAGTGGCAAATAGCCCAACGGATCAACACTGTTTGTTCTACAGACCTGAAGTTCCTGATCAGCAGTGGGTCACGGTGGTTGGGTCTGAGGGCTCGTTTTTCTTTCTAAAGGTTTGACAGGACAGCCAAAATCTTGGTTTTCTGGTGGGATAAGAAAGATCTGCTCTCTTTATGTAAGTGAAGAGATGATGACATCATGAACGAGGCCGGGAATGAGAGCAGTCGTCTCTGAAGGCTCTACACCCCGGCTTCCCCTCCACCACCGAGCACATCATCAGGACCATCGGCTGTAGAGATGCTCTTCCAAAGCACTCTGGGGCTGTCTCAACCCCTCTTCATGTCATTTCTTGAAGAAATGGCCTTGCTAAGTGTCCTGGAAGCAGACCCCTTATGGAATGCAATGCAGGGGCCAAGTCACAGGGCTTCCCACGGGAAAACAGAAGATTCTCATCACACTCGAAGTCTACATGGAACCAGGCCATTGCTTAGGAAGATCATGACGTTGGGACAAAAAAGGACCAGCTGACACCTGTAATCCTAGCATTCTGGGAGGTTGAGGCAGGTAGATTACAAGGGCAGGAGTTTGAGACCAGCCTGGCCAATATGATGAAACCTCATCTCTACTAAAAATACAAAAATTAGCTGGGCTTGGTGGCATGCACCTGTAATCCAGCTACTTGGGAGACTGAGGCAGGAAAATCACTTGAACCTGGGAGGTGGAGCTTGCAGTGAGCTGAGATTGTGCCACTGCACTCCAGCCTGGGTGATAGAGTGAGACTCTGTCAAAAAAAAAAAAAAAAAAAAGGACCAGCCCTCATGACCTGTGAGGGTTCCTTTGGACTCACTGCAGTAGTGATGCTTATCCTGGACCGGAAGAGCTGCCTTCCAGCAGTCGTGCAGTGTGCATTTCCCATCTCGGGGACAGCACTTGAGAAGTGGAAATGCAGGCTTCCTACAGTGATGGAGAGAAATCCTTTGTATGCACGGGGGCAGATGTTTACATGGGACTTCTAAAAATACAACTTTATTGAAACACAATTCACATATCACACAATTCTTTAATTGGAAGTATACAATTCGATAGTTCTAGTACATTTTCAGATGCACAAAACCATAATCAATATTAGAATTGGTTGATCACCTCAAAAATAAGACACAAACCCTTTAACCACAAATCTTCAATCTCTCCCACACCCCTGAGCAACTACTGACCACTTTCTGCCGCTGTAGATGCACCTACTCTGGACACTTCATATAAATGGAATCATAGATAATCTTTGTGTCTGGTCCTCTTCACCAGGCATAATGTTTTCAAGATCCAACCATCCTTTTTTTTTTCCTTTTTCTTGAGATGGATTCTCTCTCTGTCACGCAGGCTGGAGTGCAGTGGTGAGATCCTGGCTCACTGCAGTCTCTGCCTCCCAGGTTGAAGCGATTCTCCTGTCTCAGCCTCTTGAGGAGCTAGGATTACAGGCACCCACCACCACACCAGCTAATGTTTGTATTTGTAGTAGAGACAGGGTTTCACCATGTTGGTCAGGCTGGTCTCGAACTCCTGATCTCAGGCGATCTGCCCACCAGGGCCTCTGAAAGTGCTGGGGTTACAGGCGTGAGCCACTGCACCCAGCCAGATCCAGCCATCTTGTAGTGTGCACCTGTGCTTCATTCCTTTCTGTGGCTGAGTAATACTCTGTCGTACAAATATATCACATTTTCTTTATTAATTTATCAGTTGATGGGGATTCAAGTTGTCTACCTTTTGTTTATTGCTAATAATGTTATCGCTAGAAACATTTGTGTACAAATGTTTGCATGAACAATGCTTTTATTTCCCTTAGATATATATTTAGGGGTGGAATTGTTGGTAAGTCTATGTTTAGGCATTTAGGGAACCACCAGGCTGTTTTTCAAAGCAGCTGCATCATTTTACACCCTCAGAAGCAGCGCATGGGTGTTGGCGTTCCTGCACATCCTCACCAACAGGCCATTATTTGACCTTTTGATCCTAGCCAGCTTAGTGGCTGTGAAGTGACATCTCCTTGTGGTTTTGTTTGCATCTCCCTGATGATATCCGGTGTCTTTTCTTGTGCCTATTGGCCATTTGTGTTTATATCTTGGAGAAATGTATATGTAGATGCTTTGCCCATTTTTCATTGAATCATTTGCCTTTATGTTATTGAGTATGAGAGTGATAAGGTTTGAGTGTATGTCCTCTCCAAATCTCACGTTGAAATGTGGTCCCCAATGTTGGAGGCGGGCCTAGTCGGAGGGATTTTGGTCTTGGGGGTAGAGCCTTCAAGAATGACTTGGTGTCCTCTCCGTGGTAATGAATGAGGTTTCCCTACTAGTTCACATGAGACATGGTTGTCTAAAAGACCTGGCATCTCTCTTGCTCCCTTCGCCATATGACACATCTGCTTTGCCTTCGTTTTTTCCCGAGAGTAAGAGCTTCTTCACCAGAATCCGAGCAGATGTGTGTGCCATGCCTGTACAGCCTGCAGAGCTGTCAGCCAAACGAACGCCTTTCTTTATAATTCGGCCAGTCTCAGGTATTCCTTTACAGCAACACAAAATGGACTAACACAAAGAGTCCCTTACATGCTCTAAATATGAGTCCCTTGTCGCATATATGATTTGCAAACACTTTCTCTCATCGTGTTGGTTGTCTTTTTACTTTCTTAATAGTGTGTTTTGAAGCACAGAAGTTTTAGATTTTGATGAGGGTCAATGCATCTATTTTCTTTTATTCTAACTGCTTATGCTTTGGGTGTCATATAAAACAATGGATTGCCAAATTCAAGGTCATGAAGATTTGCCTCTGTTTTCTCCTAAAAGTTTTCTTGTATCAATTCCCCTTTAGATCATTGATCCATTTTGAGTTAATTTTGTAAATGATGTAAGGTAGGTGTCCAACTTCATTCATTTGCACGTAGCTATCCAGTTGTCCCAGCACCCTTTGTTGAAAGAAAATATTTATTCTCCATTCAATTGCCCTGGCACCCTTTTCCAAAGTAAGTTGGCACAGAGGTTTGCTTCTGAAATTTCAATTCTATGCCGTCGCTTTAGAGCTCTATGGTAGGCCACTACCACCCTGTCTTGCTAAATTGCTTTATAGTAAGTTTTAACATCAGAAAATATAGTTATCTATTTGTTTTCCCTTTCCAAAGTTGTTTTGGCTATTTTGGGTCTTTTATGAATGACATATGAATTTTAGGGTCAACTTGTCATTTTCTACAAAAGAAGTCATCTGGGATACTGACAGGGCTTACATTGAATCTGCAGGTTCGTTTTGGCAGTATTATCATTTTAACAGTATTAAGCCTTTCAATCCATGAACGTTGAATGTTTTTACATTTACTTAGATCTTGAATTTATTTCAGCAATGCGTTATAGTTTTCAAAGTGAAAATTTTACATTTTATCTGTTGTTTATTCCTTATTATTTGATTTTTTGTTGCTGTTTTAAACAGAATTATTTTCTTTATTTTTGGATTTTTCAATGAAAAGCTATAGAAATACCACTGATTTTTGTGTATTAGAATTGTATTGGGCCAGGCACGGTGGCTCACGCCTGTAATCCCAGCTCCTTGGGAGGCCAAGGCGGGCGGATCATGAGGTCAGGAGATTGAGACCATCCTGGCTAGCATGGTGAAATCCCGTCTCTACTAAAAATACAAGAAATTAGCCGGGTGTGGTGGTGGGCGCCTCCCAACTACTCGGGAGGCTGAGGCAGGAGAATGGCGTGACCCTGGGAGGTGGAGCTTGCTGTGAGCTGAGATCGCGCCACTGCACTCCAGCCTGGGTGACAGAGTGAGACTCCGTCTAAAAAAATAAAAAAATAAAAAAATTTGTATTTTGCAATTTGCTGAATTCATTTACTATAACAATGGTTGCTGGGTTTTTTGTTTCTTTGTTTTTTTTTGGTGGTGGTGGTGGGCTTTTTTTTTTTCTGAATATCTTAGAATTGGCTACATACATAATCACATGTCTGCAAATAGAGATAGTTTCACTTCTTCGTTTCTAATGAGGATGTCCATTATTTCTATTTCTTGCCCAACTTTCCTGTCTAGAGCCTCCAAAAGAAGGTTGCATAGAAATGGTGAGAACAGGCACCCCTTTTAGAGGGACGTTAGTGGGGAACACATCTTTCTCAAGTTGGCTAGGAAGCCAGATTTGGGTATTAGAGGCAAGGGGTCATCACACGGAGCTAACAAGGCTGAGTCTTTAGTACAATTTCAGTGGCCCAGTTTTCCATATGCCCAAAAGATGCACAATTGTGCACTTATAAGCTAACTTTTTTCTATCTTAAAACTTCTTCTGCTCATTCAAAGGAAAGCAATGATCGCATATTACTTTGCAGGCACATAAAGACTGAAACCCAAATAGAAAACTACAGGAAAGCCTCCTGATCGAATTCTAATAACTGACCCCTCGGGGACGAGGATGAGGGGGATCGGGAGGGGGCAGCCAGGAGTCCCTGTGAGGCCTTTCCTGGGTTATCTGGCTTTGAAAGGATCATGTTCAAACCCTGCAAAGATAAAAGGCAGCCTCCACAGGCTGTGAGCTGGACCGTTAAACATTTCCATATGACAAAGTCCTCTCCCCGGGTCTGACCTGCCCGGAGCGCCCAGTCTGCAGATCTGAGGCCCAGGCCTTTCCCTGCCTACTCCTCCGGGAAAACTCTGGCGAAGGAGCTTTGAAGAGGAGTTTAAAATGCTTTCTGAAGGGGGAAAAGTCTCAATGCAAAAGGAACCAGATACATAACAATGTTCAAACAGACTCTTCTTTAAATGGATTTTTAGAATTAAAAACAACCTGGGAATGATAGTCAATCCTGTGAAATAAAGTTCATTTCTGTTGGTATCTGCTCACTCCTTTGATACATTTATCAGATATTGTTTATTTATAATGTTTCTATTCATTCTATCAATGTAAAATAGCAACAGCCTCATCATAAGCCCGGAAAGCCTTCTTTCCACCGACGTGAGAATCTATAAGGAATCCAGGAAAATAACTAGGTTTTATTTTCTACCTTTTCCATAAATTAATTTGAATTTTTTTCTTGGTCTTTTTACTCATTTTTAATATGTGCCTAAAGTCAAGCATAGAATAAAATTATATATTGTGTATATATGTATAGATATATAGTTTAATTATATAATTTCTATCCAGTATCTCATACATTGTACAATAATTGTCTGCTGATTGTAAAGGATGCATTCTTGAAGTAATAGCAAAGTTCTTAAAAACAATTTTTAAAAACCCAAAGAAAACATATTCTCCAAAAAACCTTACGTAGTTGGAGTTTGTATGCTTTTCTTTTTAAATGTAACTAACATGAGATATTTTTCCAGAGTTATTAATTGTAATCTCATTCAATTAAGACTCTCCTAATGTTTTAGAGAAAAACATAATAATTCAATGTGACACTCAATTGTTAGTTTTAACATAAAACCTTTTTGGTTTGCTATTAGTATTTAAATTTAAGTAGCTTTGAGGAGTGAAGCAAGTGGGAAAATTATGGGTTTGATAACACACTGCAGAAGCTCTAATCTCAGAGGAAAATAAAGATTGCTTAAATTGAATGTGCTCAGCATTCATGAGAAAAGTAACACATTTGGGAATCCCTTAGCTCAGCTACCACATAAGACAGGACACAGTCAGCTCCCAATGTCAGGAGTAGCACTGCATCCATGTGGCACCCGTGGGGAGGAGCCGGGATGGACATCGAGGTCCCTAAAAAGATACCTCCCCCAGCACAGCAGCTTCCGCCGTGAGCACAGGGCTGATCCCCCGGTGGGGAGCCAGGGGTTCTCTGTGATGGGTTACCCCCTCGGAATAACCTGCTTCAGGAAGGATTTCTGCTTCCGGAACCCTAAAACATCACCTTTGTAAGCAGCCCACTCCTTTCACCCTTGGAAATTAATAAAACCCCGTTTCTGTTTTCTCTAGGGGTTTCCTTGATGCCCAAGCTGACCTCTGATAGGGTGAAGCAGTTCGCATTACCCAACGCACCTGCATTTTCTATATTAAGCCCAGGGGAACTATGGATTTGCAAAATAAAATTTTAAAAAACACACGCTGCTTGTTTTAGTTTAACAATGTCTCAGGCAATAAAGAGTTGCTAAAATGTGTATGTAGGAGCCAAAATGCTAATTAAGTTTTTTTAAATTAACTTCATTTTTTAACAAACTAGCATGTGATAATTTTTTAAGAACACAAATTCGGAAGGTCTAGAATTTTTTTTTTTTTTTTTTTTAACCAACTGGTCTAAATACAAAATTTGAATAGGTCTTTAGAGAACAGAATTTATTCTCTCCTAAAATTTCCCTTTGAAAATTAGGTTTTACAATGTATCAGACTAACTACATTTGAAGTTAATATTGAAGATTCTGGGAGAATAAATTGAATATATTGTACTTTATAACTCCTTGTAGCTCTATATTGGAAGTTCCCGTATTTACATTAAGGATTTAAGAGTAGAAATTAAATAATTTGTAGTTGTGTCAGAAGTTTATGACTGCAAATATTTCAGTGATCCAAATGCACCCTGTTCGTTCTCTAGCATTGTCCAGCTCTTCATTTCAGATCGCAGTAGAGGAGGAAACACACACAAACACGTTTTAAGTAACAGTCTTTATAGATTATTAAAATGTTTGTTTCAACAATTTTATTATTAAAAGATATTAAACATTGCTCTGCCCATAAAACTCCCAATTCAACCTTTCTTTTCTCGGTCCTTCATTACAGTGATTGCTGGCAATTAATTTTGGGGGTGCCTCCCCTTGCCACGTCTGCACCTGCAGCCCCTGAGTTTGGGCTTCTCTTCCCGCGGGCCTCCTCAGGCCTCAGCCACCTATCCCTCCTTCCTCCCACCTGCTGCACACTCAGGCAGTGCGTGGCAGGCAGGGGCTGGTCGTGTCTGCACTGAGTGAGGGTCCCATGGGCCATGGTGAGTAAGATGCAGAGTCCTGGGAGCCTGGGATGGGGGTACCTGTTGCAGCTGTACAGAGCTGTCCTGTGTGTGCTCACCTCCCCATGCTCTCTGTGTGATGCTTGGGTGAGATGGTTGGAGAGAAAGTTCTGACAGCAAAGTACCACTGATGTTTGCTCATCAGATCAGACGTTTTATAGGATAGGCAAAAAATACGGTTGCAGAGGCAGAGAATTGTTAGGCTAGCACACTGATGCCTCATGGACAAACCTCTCACCAGTCCAGTTACAGTTTTGAACTTTTTGCAGGTAATTATTCCTCTGTCCTCTGTCACTGTTGGTGAGTTTGTCTAAGGAAGTCGACTCTAAGTGTTCTAAGGCATGCGTTTGGTCTCCAGTGGTGCAGGCAAATGCCGTGTCACAGGTCCTGGAAAGAGAAGTGGTGAAGATGACATCTCGGACAGCCCTGGGAGAAGGGACCGCCTAGACGCTCACAGTCACTGTGGGCTTATCATGTGCAGGAACTTTGCAAGCACTCTAGAAAAAATATCTCAGTCCTGTGAGGTGGATGCTACTATTATCTCCATTTTACAGATGAAAATACAGAGGTTTCCGCAGGACAGCTGTGCATCAGTGAGCAGGCCTGATGGGAATGAGCAGGGGTACAACTCCGTCATCCACCTTCAGAGTTCCCTCTGTAGGAGTCTCTGTGCAGTCGAGGATGCTTTAGGGTAGGGGCTGTCTCCTTGCGTCAGGCGCCTTGGGGAGACACTGGGCCTTTTCAGGGAGGGTCTTCCACAGAAGGGGGGCTTTGTCTGGTCCCAGGAAGTGAGAAGGCACCACTGGAAACTCTCCTAAGTGAAGCACCTTGTTTACTGAGCTCTCTCTCGGAGATTCATATAAAGGCATTTGTTATGCGCACAGGTTTTTAAAACTAGAGGAAAATAAGGACACATGTTCTGCATCACAAAGCCTATTCATTCTGCAAGTCCTGGGTAAGTGGAAGTGAAGCCTGTCTGGTGACAGGTGACAGTCAAGAGCCTCCTGATAGACAGGAGAAAGTTTCCTCTGCCTTTGCCATTGAATAGAGGGAAGAGCTGGCTGCACACTGAGCAGGAACCCACTGCCTGGGGGGGGCTTGGCTCACCTGCATTGCTGCATGGAGTAAGGTAGGTTCCAGAACTTCCCCTGACCCCATGTCGGGGCTGGAGTGACGAGGGCCAAGTGCTCCATGGGCCTGGTTGGGGGTAGGGGAGGCTACTGCTGGAGGAGGGAGTGTCTAGGACTCAATCAAACGCTGAAGGTCCATTTCTAAGATGTTTTACTTGCAAAACCCAAAGGAATGTTGTAGTTGCATCAAGTCACTTAAAATGACCCACAGGACAAATTTCACCTTCTGAAACTGTTTTCTGAAAACTTCATTTAAGCGTAAACGGACCTGTTTCCGGTCACTTCTTGTCGCCCTGGTGTGAGCGGACTGGATTTTTGCAGTCGTCAGCATGAAGAGAAACTTCTAACCTCCCCGTGGCCTCCTCCCAGAGCAACAGAGGAAATTAGATCCGTTTTTATTTTGTTCCTTTCATTAAAAATTTGCTTCACACGCCACCTTCCACGTAGTCACTTTACCTCCCGTCACTGGTGCGGTGCAGGATGAAACCTGTCCTGAGAGTTAAAGAGTCAACACGTTCATTCATTTCATTTCTAAATGACATTTACTCACACATTGTAGCACCAGGCAGAAAGCGATGGCATTGGCTTTATCTCCCCCTAAATTAAGATAGTGGTTTAAATTGAAAATGTAATTTAAATCCCTTCTGACCTGGGAACCATTCTCTGGCCCCTCTGCAGAGCTTCATAGACAGCCTGGAAAACGGCTAGGTGCTGGAGGAGCAGCTCTTCAGTCAAAGGAGAATTCAGAGCAGATAGAGACAAATCATCCCATGACATAGGTTAAAAGAAACCTGTTACTATGACAACAGATAGGGTCAGATAACAAAATGAACAGCCACTTTTGATCTTCAAAAAATTCTTTTTCCTTTGCTCTCTCTCCTGTTATCTGGACCACTCCATCAAACACCTAGCAGATAACACAGTTGAAAACCCAATCGACCTTCAAGAAAATCCAGACAAGTTAGAAAGTGTATGGAAAGGTTACCATCACAGTGAAAGTGCTTCTGATGATATTTGCCTGTATACACAGAAACACATACACATTCATTTTTCACGAAAGCAGCAGGATAGGCTTCAAAGGGATATACAATAGTGCTTAACACATGTACATAACAGTAATATTTTTATCACTGTGAATTGAAATAGTAAGAGGCATTCAAAGTTAAAAGCTTTAGATGCCAGGACTCATTGTCACCTATTTTGGATTAGTTAGTATAGCAACACTTCATATAAACTGGCAAGCAAAAAATGCATAAAATTATAGTGAAGTAAGTTGAGCTCAGAGAGTTCTTACTCCCTCAGTAATGCTAATAGACAAGTTGATCAAGATCACATACAAGTGAAAATAAACGGAAAACTTTAAAACCTTATGACCCTTTCTCATTCTGTTCAATCCTAGAGCAATTGGGTTAAAATCCAATTGTATGGCATAGCTCCTCTTCGAATCTGCATTCACACTGCATTACACGCAGAATACTGTGACCATTCTCTTCATGTTGCAGATGCTTCTACAAAAGCAAGAGAAAAATATTCCATTTCAGTTTATGTGAGTTAACATTTTTATTCTGATGGTCAACAAAGACATTTTGCCATGAGGCCATAAAGTCATTTTCCCAAAACTGGAGTAAATTCCAATATTGACTCTGTGCAATCTGTTCCTTGCATGTGGGATGCTCACGTCTGAATGGTTTGGCCAGATTGTAGGACAGAGATGTGTGGTAAGTGGGGGATTTGTTCTTCAGTTTATTTAAGCTTCGTGTTACACTCAGACACTAATTCATCGTGGCCTTGTAAATAGAAAGAGGGCCTTCCCTGACAGCCACCTGCTCCCATGCTTTTAACTTTCCACCGTGTTTGTGAACCGAAATTTTTATTCTGTGGCTCAGGCTAGAGGTGACGTATTCATATTTTATTTAAAAAATAAGAACCCACTCTCAATCATATCTTTGACTCAAAAGTTTCTGAAAAGCACATGTCATTTCCACGTGGGCTTCTAAAATAAATTATTTTCAAAATGAAATAATTTTGAACGGAGGAAACATGAAATTAAGGCAACAGTGAAAGAGTAAATTTAAGGGGGCTTCAGTGATCATTGTTTATGATCCCCAAGACCAAATGCACTGAAAATAACGGGACTTCGACATGTTTAGCTTTTTAAAGTGGCAATAAATGTTTACATTGAACTGGAATGTGGAAAATGGCTATGTGTCATTTTTAAAGTGATCCAAAATTCAAAATATTCATAATAAGGAAAATACTACAATATTTCAATGTGTAGATGCTGAAAGTCCATCCTTCCTTCCTTCCTGCCTCCCTTCATTCCTTCCCTCCTTCCTTCCTTCCTTCCTCCCTTCCTTCCTCCCTTCCTCCCCTTTCAGCTTACATGGTAATCAGTTTTTATAATTTCCGGTTCTAGGCACTAAATGTCTCCCAATTGCATTAAAAAAATTATGTATGAAAATCATAGTCTTTTTAAGTTTTACTTTTAATTGACAAATAATAATTCTCTATACTATTGGGGTGCAATGTGACGTTTTGATACATGTGTACATTATGAAATGATCACATAAAGCTATTATATCCATCACCTCAAATATTTATCATTTTTTGTGATGAGAACATTTAAAATCTTCTCTTTTTGCTATTTTGGAATACACACTACATTATTAACCACAGTCACCATGCTGTGCCATAGACCACCAGAGCTTATTCCTCCTATTTAACTGAAACTTCCTACCCTCGGGCCAATGTCTCTCCTTCCCCTGTCTCCCCCACATCCCAACCCCACCAACCTCCTGCCTTCGGTAGCCACCATTCTACTCTTTACTTCAAGCAGTTTGACTTTTTTAGATTCCGCATGTAAGTGAGATCACAATTGTCTCTCTGTGCCTGGCTTATTTCCCTTTGCATAATTTCCTCTGGGATAATGCATGTTGTCGCGAATGACAGAGTTTCCTGCTTTTTAAAGGCTGAGTAGTATTTCACTGTGTATATGTACCCCATTTTTTAATCTGTTTGTCCATTGATGGAACCTTCAGTTATGTCCATACCTTGGCTATTGTGAGTAACACTGCAGGGAACATGAGAATGCAGACCGCTCTTCAACACCCTGATTTCAACTCCTTTGGATAAATACCTAGAGGTGGAATTTCTGGATTGCTTGGTGGTGCTATTTTTAGTTTTTTGAGGCACCTCCATACTGTTTTCCAAAATGACTGCCCTAATTTATAGTCCCACAACAGTGTATAAGAGTCCTCTTTTCTCCACATTCTCACCAACACTTGTTATTGTTCATCGTTTTGCTAATAGCGAATCCAACAGCTGTGAGGGGAATCACTGTGATTTTAATGTACATTTTCCTGATGGTTAGTGATGTTGAGCATTTTTTCATGTACCTGTTGGCCAATTACGTGTCTTCTTTTGAGAAATGCTAAGTCATTTGCCCATGTTTAAACAGGGTTATTGTTTTCCTTTTGATTGCTAGTTTGAGTTCCTTGTATATTTTAAGTACTAGTGCCTTATTCAACATAGGATTTGCAAATATTTTATCCCAGTCTGTGGGTTATCTCTTCCCTCTGTTTGCCAATGATATAATTTTATATATAAAAAATTCTAATGATTCTACCAAAAAACTGTTAGAACTAGATAGAGGAATTCAGTAAAATTTTAGGATACAAAATCAACTCACAAAAATCAGTAGTGTTTCTATACACTAACAATGAACTATCCGAAACAAATTTAACAAAACAATTCCATTTACATCAAAAGATAAAATACTTAATAGCAAATTTAACCAAAGAAGTGAAAGATCCATACACTGAAAACTATAAAACATTGATGGGAGAATCTAAGATGACACAAATATATGGAAAGATATTCTGTGTTCATGGACTGGAAGAATTAATAGTGTTAAGATGTCTGTACTACCCAAAGCAATCTACAGATTCAATGCAATGCCTATCAAAATTCCAATGGTATTCTTCACAGAAATAGAAAGAAAAAACTATCAAATTTGTAAAGGACCACCAAAGACCTCAAATAGCCAAAGCAATCCTGAGCAAAACGGACAGACTTAGAGACATCATGTACTGAATTTCAAAATGTATTACCAAGCAACAGTGATCAAAACAGCATGGTACTGGTGTAAAACCAGACACATCATTCAGTAGAATAAGACAGAGAGCCCAGAAATAAACCCACATGCTTATGGTCAATTTACTTGCAACAAAGTTGCCAAGAACATACAAAAGGGAAAGGACAGTATTATCAATAACTGATGTTGGGAAAATTGGATATTCACATTCAGAAGAATAAAAATAATTAGTTCACTCCTTTTACAGGAATCAACTTGAAATGGATAAATGACCTAACCATAAGACCAGAAACTTTAAAACTACCTAAAGAAAACAGGAGAAAAGCCCCAGGACATAGACCTGAGCAGTGATTTCTTAAATATGACCCCAAAAACACAGGCAATAAAAGCAAAGATAGATCAATGGGATTGCATCTGATTAAAAAGCTTCTGCACAGTAAAGGAGACAAAAGTCTTAATATTAAAGGAACGTTCTCCAAATATTGTTCAGGACATGTTAGAATAGTGGTCAATACCTAGAATATGTGTTGGGTCCTTATGAAGCAGATTTGATGGAATTTATTCTGTAGAAACCGCAGCGAACTGTCGGTCACTGGACATTCTGGGGAGGACGGGAGGCAGCAAGGATGGGGCAGAGGCGCGGTGAGCCTAGCGAGACATGCACAGACCACCCACCTTGGTAGCCAGGTGTTGTGTCATTTAAATCCCCCATGAATGGAGGTAGCTTTTTTTCCTATTTTCAAGTGAGGAAACAAAAGTTTGCAGAGGTAAATTGTTGTCCAGGTCACTCAGGTCGCTGGGCAGGCATTAATTCCAGGTTTGTCAGTATTCAAGAGGGAATAACTTTGTGGCTCAAAGGTTCTCTGAATCTCTCCTATTTCACCAGTAAAACAATGCATGTCAATCCCAGCATTTTGGGAGGCCAAGGCAGGTGGATCACAAGGTCAGGAGATCGAGACCGTCCTGGCTAACACGGTGAAACCCCGTCACTACTAAAAATACAAAAAACTAGCCGGGCGAGGTGGCGGGCGTCCGTAGTCCCAGCTACTCGGGAGGCTGAGGCAGGAGAATGGCCTGAACCCGGGAGGCGGAGCTTGCAGTGAGCCGAGATCGCGCCACCGCACTCCAGCCTGGGCGACAGAGCGAGACTCCGTCTCAAAAAAAAAGAAAAAAGAAAAAAGAAAAAACCAATGCATCTCGTATTCAACAACAGAGCTCTCAAATTTTTGTTTTGCATCTCTTCTCCTATTTTTGTTCCTTTTTGTCTTCATTGACGGTGCAATTTTTATGTGTCAAGATCTGCGAAAGAGGATGACTGGGGTCTAAGTCCCCAAACACCTCCGCTGTGCACACCCAGGAGCCACAGCAAGCATGGATTCATCAAGGTGGGTTTCAATAAAGGGGAACAGGACAGAGGGGGCCAAGCAAACAGACCCACAGAAGGAACATTTTTCAATAAAAGTTTCATCACAGACACCTGGAAAGATATCTTTGTAACATATACAGAGTCAATTATTTGTCTCATTCGTAAGTAGGCATGACTTCCGTGTTTCTTCACTGTCCCCCATGGTATTTTCACTTTTATGTGTCTCCAATCTCTCTGACGATCAGAAGACCATTTCAGTTTTGTGTATTATTTCCACCCTCTCGTTTACAAAAATAACTGAGTTAGTAGAACCTTAAGGTGAAACACAAGAGGAATAAAAATAAAAACTCAATGAGCAAGAACCTTCAACAGACCAAATAGCATTCTCGTTCATTCTATGATTTAGTGTAATAAATATTTATTATTTTCTTATAACTGAGTATAAGAAATTCTAGTATTTGCTGCCCAGGATAAAAACAACACAAAATCAGCCCTCTTCCATCAGGAAGGAGGACATCAGCTACACACAAGGGCTTTAAGAAAAAGACAGAGCTCGGGAGAGTTGAAAGAAAAAGCTGCCACCCTAAACTTGGGGGAATCAGGAAAGACTTTGTGAAAGGGGGTGCATTGAAAATAAAAGGTGAAATATCATTATAACTTTACAGTTAAAATTTAGAGCCAATTAATCTATATAATGATGACTGCTCATTCTGCCTTGACTTCCAGCCAGACCGGCTGGCCCAAGGCATGTCAAGCCACCTTGCCCTAACTTTTCCTTAACTTGATATCAAGACAGGGCATGTAGGAGTGGGCAGTCTTAACATATGCCTTTGCCCTAAGGAAAGGGCTCTGCTCTTCCCAGAATGTACATATCCCCCTGCAGTCTCCAGCATGGGCATCCTACCTTATGGACTGGGTGGCATTTCTGCTCTGCCCCTGACAAGATTATTGTCACCTGCAGGAAGAAATAACTTACTCACCTACCCTCTTTCAGAGTCCACTCCCCCTCTCTCAACCAGGGTCCTGCAGTCTTGGCTATTCTGAGCTCCTAATTTTTCCCATTTTTCTCTGTTCTTTCCATTTTGCTGACACGTATTCAGTAGCCAGTGGACTGTGCTGTGCATACCCTAAGTTTGCATCATAGCTACTCAAATGCTTGGTGTGGGATGCTCCTTAGATTTTAGTGACCTCTCATCATTTAAAAATCTGTGCATAGGCATTCAGATATCCAACCTACATGCACATGTCCTCAAAGACATGTGCACAAGAATGTTCACTATTGCTTGTTTTTGTAGTGGAAGACTAGAAAGGCAGGGTCAGCAGAGCCACTGCACAGGGCTACCGTGAAATACTACACAGCCACAAACCAGCACCAGGCAGCACCGTCCCCGGCAGAGAACACGCTCCCAAGGCCCATTGCCAAGCAACAAACCAAGTCCCAGAATGGAACCTCTAGTCAGTCCCACTGACGTAAAATAAGTGAGCAGCCAGGCTGTGGATTTGCAACCATAGCTCTTGCTCCTCCCTTCAGGCAAGCCTCACCCAGGAGAAAACTCCCCCAGGCTGGGGCTCCTACCCCTGTGCATACAGCCTTCAGCCTTCTCAGCCAATATGCAGCCAATGTTCCCTGTCAAAGCTGCTCACCTGACAGACCCCACCCCTTCAACTGCCTTCTCCTCCTGATCACCCCGGAGGGAGGGGTGGCCTTCCTGAGTGTCCTGTCCGGGCACAGTTCGCCTTGAAAGCCCCCAGAGATGGGAGCCCCTGCAGAGTCAGAGCCCCTGCAAGCCCAGGTAGGATGCTTTCAAAATGCAAATTTTAAGGTGTGCAGCCTCCAGCTGTATCACGGAAGGGCCCTGCCCACAGGAGCTCTCCGACTTGCCTCGATCCTCCCTTCCCTGGCTGATATTAGCACCGTGGTCATGGCGAACATTTCCCAGGGCTTCCTGCTTCAGACCCGAGCTCTCTTCGGGGCAGCCCATATTCCTGGTTCCTCAGAGAAGCTCTTATTTCCTGGCCCCTGTGTTGAGCCGAGGCACTGACAGCTTGGGCGTTCCTGGGTGACCGAAGCCTGGATCCCTGCTCTTCCCTCTGGCCTTGGTTCCCTGTGATGGCTCCATGTCAGATTCCCCGGGAGAAGCAGTTAGCCTGAAGCCGTCTGTGCAGAGCTACCACAGTTCCTCAAAACTGCAACAAGACAAAAGGCAGTAGCCAGCCAGGGATGCGGAATCATCTCCTGATTAAGGGTGGGGGGATTTAGAAAAAGACTTGTGGAGAGCAGGTACCAGATGGGGGTGGCCGGGTGGTTGGCGAAAAGTTACAACACTGGGCAGGGGCACAGAGTTAGGAGGGGTGCGTGGGATCCAGCCTCTTCCCACCTCACAGGGCACTGGCCTGCCCTGTCGTCCCCAGGGGAAGAGCCATCAGCTCATTTTAGGCCCTGTTACCAGCGCATCCTTCACTTGTGCCCACCACAGCTGCAGCAACAGAATGGCACAATGACTTCTCAGCAGGAACATTCCCGCAAGGACTGGAACTGGAGGACTGTGCTCATACACGGTCTGTGGTTTTGTGCAAGACCACCCCAGTCAGCAGATTGATTTCGACTCCGTCAAAGGCTTGGGAACAGAGACAAGGCTTGCGTTCAGTCTTCGTGTTCTAGAAATGCCCCCACACCAACGCCTTTTCCTTCAGGAAATATATACGATCTTGTGTATTGGATAGGAGAATATTTCGCCCAATATTCCATTTACAGGATGACTAGCAGGCTGTAGGAATCCGTCTTACACTTTTAGGTAACCTCGGATGTTACATAGTCACGCATCACTTAACAACAGGATTCTGTTCTGAGAAATGAATTGTTGGGAGATTTTGTCATTGGCAAACATCATATAGTGTCATTATACAAACCTAGATAGTATCACCTGCTACACACCTACACTGCACGGCAGAGCCTATCACAGATAGTGTCTCCTGCTACACACCTACACTGCACGGCAGAGCCTATCACAGACAGTGTCTCCTGCTACACACCTACACTGCACAGCAGAGCCTATGGCTCCTGGGCTACAAACGTGTACAGCGTGTCACTGTACTGAGGGCTGGAGGTAATTGTAATGCAATGGTTAGTATTTGTGTCTCTAAACACACCTGAACATAGAAAAGGTACAATGAAAATACAGTATTAAAATCTTGTGGGACCAGTGTCATATACGTGACCCGTTGCTGACGGAAATGACGTACTGTGCGTAACTATATAAGAAAAGCCTTCCCACTATTCACATACCCACAATATAAAAGTCGTTAATACTTTGGCATTTTGAGAAAGACCTTCTATTTTAAAGAATTGTCCAATAGCACTTTGGGAAGCCGAGGTGAGAGGATTGCTTGAGGCCAGGAGTTCGAGACCAGCCTGGCCAACATGTCAAAACCCCGTCTCTACTAAAAATACAAAAATTAGCCAGGCGTGGTGGCACACGCCTGTAATCCCAGCTACTGGGGAGGCTGAGGCACGAGAATTGCTTGAACCCAGGAGACAAAGGTTGCAGTGAGCTGAGACAGTACCATTGCACTCCAGCCTGGGTAACAGAGCAAGACTCTGTCTCAAAAAAAAAAAAAAAAAAAAAAAAAAAGAATTGTCCAATAGATAGCTTTTTCCTCCCAAGTTTCCAGCAACACTATTAGATGCAGCTCCCAAATCTTAAAAGAGTTCCAGGTCTTCCTTTGTGAATATTAAAAGAAAAAAAAAAACCTTCAACATTATGAAGATGTAGAACTAAATAGGAATTACTCTCTAATAAAGCAAAAGCAGGAATGTTCGTTCTAGGCAAAAAGTGTGTTTATGTCAGAACAACATCTGAGAAATCTTTTTTGGATTTGTATGGTATTTTGTAGGCAAAATACACACACACACCCATATTTTTTCTCTACTGGGACGGGATGTGCTTGTCCACGAAGCGATGTTCACATTGTGAGTGCCGTTCAGGGGGTGGTTCTGCTGAGCCAGGGTATTTTTTCCATGGAACAACCTGGTCGGTGTAGGGAGCAGCCGGGATCCCAGGTAGCCCAGCTCCAGCCCTTCTCTGTGCCGTGGGCTGGGCGCTCAGCTCGCATTGGGCCTCATCGTCACCCTCTGTAAGTGAACATAGCCTTACTGCCTTCCTAGAAGGCAGGTGCAAATCCGAGTTGTCTTAGAAAACTCGAGTATTCTTCCTGAGAGTCTTCAAAGCACACAGAACTTAAATATTAATAATAATAAAGACATTTGTACTTATTCTCAGTTGTTTTTTTTTTAGGTAACCTTAGTAAACAACTAGTATACAATATCTAACACTGGAACCATTTCTAAATATATGCAGATAACATGGTACAATTAAAAGAAGAAAAAATAGAAGTGTACAATAAATTGAATAAATCAAATGAAAATGTTTTATGATGCTTTGTGGCCAGCCTTACTTGCAAAGCTTTACCTCTTTCCAAAATATAACAGTACAAAATGCTTCATCAAATCAATGCTGCATCAGATCAATCACTAGCCAAGAAAAATGCTGCTAAAGCACCCTTAGGAGCAGCGAGGTGGGCAGTGATGGCCTTGGGTGAAAAAGTTCACAATCACAGTTCAAACTGGGCTTGAAACTTGCCAGGAAAGCAGAGCTAGTGAAAGGAGCACGTGAAGTGTTCAGTATTACTTAATATTTATATTTAAAAGCAAATTAAGGGCCGGGCGCAGTGGCTCACACCTGTAATCCCAGCACTTTGGGAGGCTGAAGCGGGTGATCACCTGAGGTCAGGAGTTCAAGACCAGCCTGGTCAACATGGCGAAACACTGTCTTTACTAAAAACACGAAAATTAACTGGGCATTGTGGCATGGGCCTGTAATCCCAGCTACTTGGGAAGCTAAAGCATGAAAATCATTTGAATCCAGGAGGCAGGAGGTTGCACTGAGCCAAGTTCATGCCACTGCACTCTAGTCTGAGCAACAGAAAAAAAAAAAAAAAAAAAAGCAATTAAGGACTGTTTAAAGGATGTTTGCATTAAGAAATTGGATTTGCTTTAATTATTTGGTTATTTATTGTGCCTATATAGCATTTATTAGTCAAATGATAATACAGCTTTTAATAGATTTCATTTCTTTTAAAGTGTAGTTCCTTGAATTATTTAACAGCAACGCTGCGCTTGAAGCATCCATGTTCCTTGATGTTCATCTCCAGCCTGGTCCTCATCGGATTCACCTTCCTCTCTGGTTTGTGAAGCTGATTGCAGATTGCAAGGTCACAGAGCTCATCCTCATTGGAGCAGTGCTTCTGTTTATTACTTTTATTGAATTTTAGTTTAACACCCTCTTTGGACCTTGCTCACACGTCAGCATTCTTTGCCTCAGCAGATGGAGAGCAGAACTAGCGGCCCACACTGAAGGGCACTGCTGGGGCCTCACGGTCCCCTGGCCAGCATCAGGGGCATCGCAGACTGACCCCTCAACAGCCCGTTGCCTCCCGCTCCTGTTCCACCTTCCATAAAGCACTTCTACTTCTGGACATCAGGGGGCCATTTCCAGTCCTGGAAAACATGGAAGGGAGACCTAAGGACAAAGATGGGGAGAAGCCAAAATGCCCACAGCTGCAGGCTCTGCCTCGCCTCCACAAAACTGGCGGGAGTTAACTTGTAGGGAAACTCCTTGTTGACCCCGCCTCTGTGTTTCCATGTCACACGCCCCCCATCACCAAGGGGTGCTCGCTCAGCCTCAACTTCCCTCCCCTGCAGGTCATGCCGACTCCACTGTCCCAGACCACGGGCAGCGCAGCTTCCTGCATGCACCCACCTGAACCTGTCCCACCATCAGAGCTCGGGAAGTACCCAGCACAGGTCTTCTGTTCAAGACCGTGGTCTGCAGGTGGGTACTTTGTGTACCCCAAGGTTGAGAGCCCCTGGTTAGACCACATGCTTCATCCCAGTCCTGTCACACTCAGCACAGGATCCAGACTCCCAGAGGATGACCCCACCTGCCTCCTTGGCAGAGTCCCCAGGGTTCAGTTTTCACAGGAGGAGTGAAGGAGGCACAGCTGATGGAATGAACCAATATGCTCAAGGAGGAAGGAATGGCCCACAGATGACCTCAGGCTCTCAGGAAATAGCACTCCATGCCACCACCTGCCCCTGGGCTGGCTTTGACTCACAGCCCTAATTCATTCATTTTTGACTCTGACCCTCCACTCTGACTTTCAGGGCCTGTCCTTAACCTGCTTACTGTAAAAGTCCACTGGCTCAATATATGCCCAGAGAGGCCTGGCTGCCACCATGGACACCTCCCTCTACTGACCCTAGGCCACCGAACCTGCTGGCTTCGGGGGAGCACAGAGCCCTGATTCCTTGACACTGCATCCTCACGTGAATTCCTAAAATCCCAGAATCAATGTCTGTTGGTTTTCTTCAGTCTGTCGTGTGGAGTCCCCCCCTTTCCTGGGTGTTCTAAAACCATAGCCGGAATGTCCCAATTGGAAACGTGATGTGGCCTTCACCACCAGCCGCCACCTGCCAACACTCAACAGGATACTTGGGGCTGCAGAGGAAACCTTCCCCAGACGGCCGTTGAACAGAATGTATCCGAGGTGTGTTTTCCAGGAAAAAAAAGGCAGAAATTAAAGTACAATTGTTTCTTAGCCTCCACGGGGAACTGGCTGCAGGATCTGTCATGGATACCAAAATCTGCAAATGCTGAAGTCCCTGATACAAAATGACACAGTATTGGCATACAACCTGTTCACATCTTCCTGGATACTTGAAACCATCTTAGATTACACATAAAACTTAATGCAACGCAAATGCTAGGTAGATAGTTTTTATTCTGTATTGGGATTGTTTGTTTATATTACCTTTTCCTGTGTATAACTGCTTATTGTTGTTTTCTTTCTGAATATTTTTGAATCCAAGGATGCAGAACGTGTGGATATGAGGGCCAACTCTAATAGTTTAAAAATTTTACTGAAAATGACTCACAGTACCTCCACCCATCTTGGTTTCATTGTGTAAATTTCTGGCCCATCATGCTGGTCTGATTACTACGGGAATCTTGACAGTCCTGTGGAGGTACTAATACTAATCACCACCAGCCCCAGCCTGGCCTTATCTGATCCCTAGAGTCTGCCTTCAGGGTAAGCTGTGATCATCATCGGCAACCCTTCCCTTCAACATTTGTTTCACTCACCTCACTTAACCCTTGCCCAGTCTGCATTTTTCTCTCTGTTCATAAGACACTCTGTGCAATGCCTGCTCAAACCAAAAGAAATCAAATTTCTGTTATCACCCTAACACAAAATTCTATCAATACAGAGGAAACATGCTTTGTTAGGCACGGGATTTCCCTTAGTGGATGCGTGCTGACTTCTCTGAATTTCATCTTTCTTTTTTGATGTGCTGCATATCCTTGACAGCTCCCCAGGGGCTTAACGCTCCCAGCAACAATGGGATGAAACAGGTGACATGTGTTGTGTGTTTACCAAGTGCCACATGCCATCCAGTCATCTTACAGTCACCTTGAGCTTCTTATCTCATTGAGTCCTCACCACAAGCTTTACCAGCTGGGTATTAGTATCACATTTCAGTATGAGCATGTTGAGGCCAAGGGAGGCTGCAATACCTGTGATTTGTGGATAGTCACCAACTGATAAGGGATGTGGGCAGGATGCCATCTCAGGGAATCAAGGGTTCTGTTCTGGACTATGACACCACACTGCCTGCAGGGCTTGGTCCAAGTGTAAATTTGATACGTCCACCTTCATCATCTCATGCCATCCACTCGTGGGCTCTGTCTTCGGCATTCAGGCATCCAAACATTCAAACAATAGTCCCGGAGCGCCAACCATATGCCAAAAATCATAACAGGTACAAGTAAGGGAGTGAGTGCTAGTGAGTAAAGCAATAAAACCAACAATCGTAACACAGCAGACACCTCCAAAGTTTCCTTCCATCTTGAATGTGTCACTGTCCTGCTCAGTCTAGGCCAAAAACAATAACCTGTTTTTCTTTCCATCCAGCGTGGGGTCTTGTTTTTCAACTTCCTATGTGTGTTTTACTTTTATTTCACTTCATTTTGCATTTATTATGCACATTATGTAAAACTGTGCTATTTTATTTCTTGAATCCCTACAATGCAGATTCACTGTTACTGTGGTACTGAAAACATTCTCTCAAAATATGACAGCCACCTCTTTCTTGTCAAGTTCAATAACCTTTTCCTGTTCCATACTCTACTCTCCCCTCTCTTTCTGCACCCCTGGGGATCCTCCCTTGCCAACCATAGTGGACTTTCTTCACCCAAATTGAAAAACCAAGTCCCTGCTACCCCCTTTACAACCTTCAAGGATCCTCAGCACCTGTCTGCTTGTGTCAGCCATGCCCTGCACACAGTGAGTTCCCAACACTGGCTCCTCTCCCAGGTTCCTTAAACTTCTGAGAGTGCCCCAGCATAGCAGGCTCATAGTCATCTTTCTACATCACAACTATTCCTTGCTTTTCCTCTATTAGAAAATAAACATTTTAAAAATAGACTCTGAAGTGCCTGATAAATGCTGATTTGTTAGATAAGCAGATGGGGGGGTAGATGAATGGATGGATGGATGAATGGATGGATGGATTGATGGATGGTGGATGGGTGGGTGAGTGGATGGATGGATGGAGAATGAATGAATGCATGAGTAAATAGAAAAGAAGGTGGATAGGTGGAGGGATGAATGGGCGAAGGGATGAATCGGTGGGGAGGATGAAAGCATGGATGGGGTGGATGAATGGATGGATGCGTGGGTAGAGGGAGGAATATATGGGTGGGTGGATGATGGGGGTAGGTGGGTAGATGGGTTGATACATGAATAGATGGGTGGATGGATGGGTGGAGGATGGATGGAGGGTGGATGGATGTGTGGGTGGGTAGATGTGTGATGGATGAATGGATGGGATAGATGGTTGAATAGGTGAATAGATAGATGGATCAGTAAGTGGATAAATGGGTAGGTGCCCCGATTAATGAGTAAGAAGATAAGTTAGTCCATGTTTTAATTCACAGGGTAAAAACCATAACACAATCTTAACTGCTTTCCCTTTTGCACTAATGTTCCTGGCCACCTCTCCCTCAGAGTCCCAATGCTATTACCCTAAGTCCAGGCCCCAAGCTTTCTGCACCTGACCCCCTCAAGACTTTCCCGTTAAGAAATCTATTTCCCAGCCACTTGCCATAGTCTTTCTGGAATTTCTAAGAATTCTGTATTGACTCATGCCTTCAGTCCGAGTACAGAGTTTTAAAGGTACTTCATGAGCCTCCCCCTTTATCTGAGAGTGGTGGCTTCGTCATGAGAACCCCCGAGAATGCACCCACAGCTGGAGTAAAGATGGATCCCCATCCTGAGAACCTCCCTGGCTCTGCCCTTTCCCAGCCCACATCCAGCCCTGCTCACACGGGTTTGCACAATTACATTGTTGGGTTTGTGCCTCAGTTTTTCAAACACGATAAGGATATAAATTTTGGTTACACCTACTAGTCAGGGTGATCATGCTTTCAGAACAAAAATCTGTTCATATGACTTGATTACTGTAAGTATACCTTCAAATAAATCATGAAAAATTTTGAAATCTGCACTATGTCTGAGAAAATCTGGGATAAACATTTCCCAGACACAAAATAACTGCTTAATACAAGCAATTTATTTTATCCCTGCCTAAACCAGGTTTGTACTTTCTTTGTTCAGTTTCAGCACGAGACCCCCATTGCCGGGTCCTGGGAAGGAAGTCGGGGGAGCCCCCTCAGGATGGCCCATGGAGCTCAGATTCAGCCCCTTCACTCCTGTGAGAGCACAGGTAGTCTTTGGATCAGCTTGTTTATGCATCAGGGAAACTGACAAGAAAATTTTCTAACAGAAATACGTGTCTTTAATTCTTATTGATGTTAAAACTTTCCTTTTCAGCAAAACAAAAGCTATGTGGTGAGCATCATACTCTGTGTCAATAACAGGAAGGAAAGTAAATGTTAAAACATGCTAAATAATTGCCCAACGGTACTTGTACTAATGACCGCAAACTTCTACTATGCTAATTTTTCTCTTCACTTTTAATTACCGATCAATAATACTTTGCAGTTGACATTTAAAAATGCTGAACCACGTGTAGGAACACAGGCTGAGAGAAAATCTACAATGTGGGACTGAATTTGCCCAATCAATAAACTTTGCCATTTAACAAATAGTAGCATGTAAACAGTCACCAAGATTAGCAAGCGTAAGGAACTGAGCCTGGAGGACTTAATTATGGTTTAATAACGGGAGGCTACACTTCCCGACAGAAACCCTCCGCAGGAAAACAATGGCTGGGAAAAGCCACTGTAACCAACTCTGCCACCCAGAGCAACCTCCACAATGAGTGACTTAGAGCGAGGCAGGAAACTTGCTTGGAAAAGGCAGGACTCTGATGGACTGAAAGGAAAGGCATTTCCATATATGGCCATTCTCCTTACTTAAAAGGAATTTCTTCATAAAAATCAAAGGACCTGCCCAATGAATGTAATTGATGGACTCATAAAGGTATTAGATAAAGATACGTGATTTTAAAACCATCCTCTTGTGAGTGTATCAATATGATGCCAATCATTCATTTGGAATCTAAGAGATAGATGCAATGAAATATCCATCCACCTTGCAGACTCAAGAAAAGGAAAGCTCCGTGCACCCACGCAGACCTCAGGAAAATCAATCTTTGTGGAGGGCTGTGGGGAGAACAAACAATCTTTATTTTGATTATTATTAGAAATAGTAATAAATCTAGATCTAAAGCATCTCCAGCATGAGACTACTGAGAGGTCGTTATCAACAATGGAGGTGGAAGGGATTTGTCTTGGCTGAGTTGGGGCTTTGTTTGGACCCGCAGCCTGATGGTCAGTGTCAGTGTGTACACCTGCAAAATGGCAGTGCTCAAAAGGCCCATGGATCTTCTCCGGGTCAGTCCTGTCCCCTGTGACCCAGCAACTCACTAAGTAACTTTTGGCAAGGAAAGCGAAAAACCTTGTGAAAGATAATAGCACATGTTCTTGTTGCTTCTGACAGGAACCATCCGCATCTATGCCCTGATCATCCTCATAACCCCAAACTTTCAGAAATTGTCTTGTTTCTTCTTACATCACAGCATCTCATCCACCTAAAGGGGTGGGCTGAATTCTGCTGAACAGATGGAATTCCAGTTGAGTGAGGTAGAAATAAAGCTGAGATGCAGGAGAACATTCTCGTGGTCAGTGCCAACCTCGAACTCTGGAGACTGTGGGTCTCCTACCGGCTCCTCTCCCAGAGCTGACTCATGGGGCCAGAGGACCCCACGGCGGCTGCAGACTCTCTCACTTTCCAGTGAGCGCTTTCATTTGTAAAAGCGAGAGGAGACTGTTCTCCACCTTGGGCTGACCTCACCACTTTGTTCTTCCTCCACTCAGAACTTCTGCACCCAGACTGACTCCTGGAGAGGCTCAAAACCCGCCTGTGTTTCTCCCGCATCAGGGTGCTCCATCTACAGGTGAACCCTGTCCTGCACGTCCACTGACCAAGCTGAACGGATCCTTCGGAATTTGTTTAAACCAATTCCTGGTTCCACAGGCTTCCTCCATTGTCCAGAGCTCAGGTGGCTCCACACTCAGGCTTCAGTGACCTCAGAGAGCACAGAGCAGACAGACTTTGTCTAAGTGGTCTTGGGAGCTGCCCAAGTATAGAGGCTCCTGGGGGACAGGGAAGCTGCCTGAGGATGGACATCACTCTGCCCTCACTCCTCCTCCCTCAGAGGCAGCCCCTCCTTTTCAGGCTGATGTTCCCACCCTCCACTGCATGACCCTGTGGGTGTGAGGGTGTCCCACACCTCATGACCCTGCCCTTCCAAAGTCACTCTTTCCCCAGCTCTGGCTGAGTAAGCGGAGCCACCATCCCATCCGGACAAGTGTTTGCTGGCTCCTGATCCACAGACCAAGCCCCCACCTTGAGGCATCCGGGGACCTGGACATCCTGCGCCCGCCCCTGTCTACCAGCAGTGCCCTCCTTCCAGCCCAAACACCTCCCCCGCCCTTGGACCCTGTGGACCCTGCCCCAGGAGGATGCTCTGCCTGCCTCCTTTCTCTGCAGAGCCCCCAGGTGTCTGGGTTACTTGCTTTTACCCTCAAGCAGCAATAACTCTGTGAAAGCATCAAGGATGTTTCGAAGTCCTGCGGCACCTTTTAAATGGAAATATATGCTTTCTCCGAAAACAGCTGATTTACAATGAACCGCAGACATTGCTTGTCTCTGAGAAAAGAAAAATAAAAGCTGAAACACTAGAGCAAGAGCTGGGTCTCAGACATCGTCTCACCTACCAAGCCGTTTTGCTGCTGTGTGCCTCTGAGGGATGCGTGGCCCCCGGCTGCTGTTGCCCTCGTGGCTGGTCACCGGGTGCCGGGTGACTCAGCCCCAGGAATTGCTGTGGCCACGTTGAGCACCTAGGACAGGAGAGCTCAGTGCTGTGAAAAGGCTCCCTCCATCTGGAGACACTTTGGACAGACGATCCCAGCCTGCCCTTACCTCCCTTGGCAGTGCTCCACGTGCAGAGGGACCCCAAGCAGGGTCAACCTCTGAGGCCAGGGCCAATGTGGGGGGTCTCTCCGCAAGCCCCTGGTGGATCAGGGCCTGGGGAGTGGATCCATTCAGCACAGCGAGAGGGGAACTGAGTTCCCAATGCTGGGTCATGAAACAGGCTGGGCTGACATCAGGGTGGGGGCCAAGAGCTCAGAGTCATGATGTGAAAGGAATGGAGCCGAGGGGCCCGCCAGGCACAGGCGGTGGCAGGGAGGGCCTGGGCAGCTCTGCTTCAGGTTCTCACTGCCTGACGCACACAGCACCCTGAGGCCTGGCCGATGTGCTGGGAGCTGGGACAACGGTCCATTCAATCTGAGGGAAGAGCAGCTAGGTTCTCCCGATTCTCTTTTTAGAGATTCCTCCATCACCATGATCAGCGCTTGAAGCCTGAATCACCGTGATCAATAATAGTGAATTATTCTTCATGCATGGAAGTGTGCAAAGAATAACCACCCCATCCTGCCACCCCACCTTCTCTGGGAGAAGCTGACAATAGTGGGCCCTGGGGAGAGCCATGTAATCAGGGGAGCTTAAGGAGCACAGCACAGGACCCTGGGTTGGTTTCTGGGGCAATGGAGCCCGTGGCTCTGCTCAGGCCGATGAGCCTGGAGAAAACACTTGCTCAGGACTGCATCCCCATCCTCCGGAGGCTGTGTGGGTGAAGGTGATTGCTTAGGTCCTGCTTCTATTCACCACTGTGAAAAAAGAAAAAAAATGAGTCTGTGTGACAGCAGCATGCGGAGGACAGCAGCTCCAAAAAATTCCCAGCTAACCAGATCCAGAGCCTTGTTCACACCATGTCTCAATTCCATCCCTGCCGCTGAGCTGATTTGTTATGGACTCTCCTTAATTAAGAAAACTAAAATAAAATGTAGGGCTACAAGGGGTAAGAAGCAGCATAGATCCAAAAGGTTTTTCTTTAGTGAGCAAGCATAGCTTGCACATGATGGGGACTGATTGATTTGTTGATGTAAACCAAAGTTTTGGCATTAGAAAATTCCTGTTGGGACACAGGAAATTCCTAAAATAAACTCCGTGAACACCAGAGAAGCTCTGCCAGCTTGTGAAGAAGCAAGCAGAGTTGACTCCACTCTACAGAGGCTAGTGCATCCCGGCGAGCGCTGACCAGGGCTGCTGTTGGTCTGCGAACACCACAGAAGCCTCTGCACGAGGCAGTTTAGAAAGAATCACAAGAAATACCTCAAGAAATGTCTTCCAAGTCATCCCGCTTCATAACTCCAGGCAATAGGAGTGCATCAAGTATTTCATTCACTTGAATTTTTTTCTTTTCTTTTCTTTCTTTCTTTCTTTCTTTTTTTTTTTTTTTTTGAGACAGTGTCTCCCTCTGTCACCCAGGCTGGAGTGCAGTGGCGTGATCTCAGCTCACAGCAACCTCCGCCTCCCAGGTTCAAGCAATTCTCCTGCCTCAGCCTCCTGAATAGCAGGGATTACAGGTGCGTGCCACCACACCCAGCTAATTTTTGTATTTTTAGTAGAGACGGGGTTTCACCGTGTTAGTCAGCCTGGTCTCCAACTCCTGATCTCGTGATCCGCCCGCCTCCGCCTCCCAAAGTGCTGGGATTACAGGCATGAGCCACCACGTGCAGCCTAGCTTGCATTTTTTAATTAAATTTTAACATGTGTGTTTATGCTTCACAATTTCAAACTGAAACATCTCTGAAAGCCGTGGCATCTCAACATTATTGAATATTTCCAGTTGGAAAATCAGCACTGCAGTCATTTGGCAAAAATCATTGACAACAGGTTAAAATGATCTAATTTTCCCCTATCGCTTCTCAAGTTGCTTACAATTGGCTCAAACAAGGTGAAACAATGGTTACAACTGGTGAAATATAATTTTACATGAAACAATGTTTCAATGACCTGAAAAGTTACTATGCATAAGGAAGCAATAAAATGTTGTTCTTAAATGTTGTATGAGGCTCTTTATGGTCTATCTTGCTCTTGCCAGCTTATGTAGTTTCTGTAAATATCTTCTCTTAGAATAAACAGAGCTTTCCAGTCAATGAAGTACCCAGTAAATGCATCATTGTAAAACTACTTTCCCATGATGCTTGAATTAGAAACATGTAACAAGATCATTCAGCAGCATCATATGAGAGAAATGTGATCCACCACATTTGGCCTCTGAAAGTGCTGGGATTACAGGCGTGAGCCACCGCGCCCTGCCTAATTATTTTTTCTCATGCTGATAAAGAATAAGAACCAAATTATAAAAATATAAAAGTTCTTTGAATCTGAGATAGAAAAATAAAAAGATTGAACATTCCTTAGCACTGGCTACTTACACCTGAAATATTCTCTGCTACTGTTTCAATTAGCACTTGTCAGTCTGCTGTGGACCATCAATACTGCAAAGGGATATAATCTGCAAGCTAGTTTCGTTTAGTCCAACAACCAAATTAGCTTTTTTGGACAATTTGGAAACCAGCTAGCAATTTTGGTAAAAATATCTCAAAATAATAAGCAAGGGAAATGTGAGTGAGATATCTGAAGAGCTCTTTAGAATTCCTTAACTCATGGTATTAAGGCACTCAAGAAAGTTGGGATCCCAGAAGCCTACTCCAGGTTACCCTGATCACTCTAGAGTCACACTTCCAGGGGAAACTGGTCTTACTACAGCAAATACCTTAGCACTCTGGTTGAGATGCAACTGCCACTCAATTATAGAAAGATAAATGCTCACGCTCTAGACCATCATTTAATTTTCCTACAGTAGCAGGAAGAAATTTTCCTTCTGAGGAAACAGCCTTTTCCTCGACTCCACAGCTGGGATGATGGGCAGAGAGAGAGGCAAGGGCTGGCCATGGTGGCAGTGATCGTGCCAGCCTTGGAGGAAGCCTTGGGTAGAGATCTAGAGATGAAGGAGTGTGGGAGGGTGGGGGCAAAAATGTCACCACTGAGGGTGACAGGGAACACAGCGATTGTTTCAGCCCTGTCTCCTTGGTTCACGCTTTCCCAGTGAACCCACCCTACAGCAGAGAGGCAACCAAATGCCATTCCTATATCAAACTATGTTCTAGGCATGCTGGCTTCATTGATCAGAAATTTCTTGGTCATTCTGCATGATGATTTGAAGATCAATTCAAGAAAATGCTATAGTTGTATGATACAAGGAATTTAAGGTTAAAACTACTTGAGTTGAGACATAGGGAGGTCACATTTGATAAAATCCAAATTTCTAGCAAATGTGAGCATCGAAATAAAATTTTTTTCTTAACATGCTAAGAGTATTTTAAATCAACCAAGTTATAATTATAGGGAAACACTAGGTCACATTTAAAATTAGAATATGAACAAAAGTATCTGCTACTGTATTATGATTAAAATTTGTATTTTTAATAATTTAGGGCAATGTAGTAAGAAATGTTTGACTGGGTGCGATGGCTTACACTTGTAATCCCAGTACTTTGGGAGGCCAAGGTGGGTGGATCACCTGAGGTCAGGGGTTGGAGACTAGCCTGGTCAAAATGGTGAAACCCCATCTTACTAAAGATACAAAAATTAGCTGGGTGTAGTGGTGGACACCTGTAATCCCAGCTACATGGGAGGCAGAGACAGGCAAATTGCTTGAACTCTGGAGGTTGTAGCAAGCCGAGACTATGCCATTGTACTCCAGCCTGGGCAAAAAGAGCGAAATTCTGTCTCAGAAAAAAAAAAAAAAAAAAAAAAAAAAAAAAGGCTGCAGTAAAAATACTTCAAGAAACTTTTAAAAAATTGATTTAAATTAGGATTTTGTAATATCGTTTCTTAATTCTACAACTCGGAGTTTTTCGGGGAAATAATGTTCAAAACTGAGTGCCTATGGCAGCATGCACCTGGACAGGGCCACTCTGTACTCTGGGTCGCAGGAGTGGGGCCTGGATCACTTCCCACCACTGACGGGCTGGGGATTCTTGGGCGACTTACTCTATCATTCTGGGCCTCAGTTTTCTCACGTGTAAAATGGAGATAATCCTGTCATTTACCTCAAAGGATTCATGTGCAAAATTAAATTATTTAACACATGCAAACTGAGTAATTTGCATAGAGTAAGCACCCCAATGTTAGTTATTGTTGTTGATGTAATTTCCCAGGTTCCTGCAGAAAAGACAGCCCTGGGCAGCCTGTAATGTCTGAGACTCCCCAAGAGCTCACAAAAGCGATAGATGTTTCTGGCAAAAACAGACTATTTGGCTCTAGATAAGCTCTATGACTGGATATCAAACTGATTTAAAAGAACAGCAGCTGGTTCCTCTAAGCAGCTTGAAGCATCACAAACTGGAACCACCAATTGGACTTTGGAACACAAGGAAAGCCCACCCCCTTTGGGGAACCAATCAGAGTCTGTCCAACAGGCACCAACCCCACACATAATGGAAAGTCAGCCAACCAAGGAGCACACGCTAATAGAATTGCAGGTGCATGTCCGCTGCCAATCAAAATGGCTTTCCTCCCGCAAAGGCAGCATTTGGGTACCAGCATCCGTGGAGGCAGCGAGCACCCTCACGTCCTCACACCGCAGGCTCTGGTCGGAGAAGAGTGAGAGGGACGCTTCCTACCACACGGAGTCCCCAGAAGTCAGCCCTACAACTCTCCCTCCTTCCTTTTGCTTCCAGTCCAGGAATGTAGATGGATCCCCCTTCCTTCCAAGACAATGCGGGATCTCCGGGAAGAGTTCACAGATTGAAAGCACATGTTCTTGCTGTCCACGCATGCATGACTCTCATTTATTAACTGGGTCTGTACCCGTTTCCTGAGGCTCCCAAAACAAAGCCCTACACACTGAGTGCCCTAAAACAGAAGCTTACTCTCTCAGTTCCAGAAACCAGAAGTGCGTGGTCAAGGTGTCAGCTGGGCGTTCCCTGTAGGGAATTTTTCCTCTGACGCCTGCTGGGAAGCATCGGTTCTTGCTTATTCCAGCCCCTGGTGCTTCTGGCAGTCCCTGGAGTGGTTCCCTGACTCCTGGATGCACCCCTGGGTCTCTGCCTGGTCTTCATGTGGTCATCTGCTCCCGAAGGTCACTGTGCCCAGTTCCTCTCCTATCACGGTATCCTGCCCTAATCTATCTCCCTATCTCCTTAACTTGATTCCTTCTCCTGTCTAAATGTGTCCCAATCTGGGCACATTGTCTAGAGCTGGCCATTCACACAACTATGCTGCTCTCGGAGCTGCTGTCAGTAAAATTGCACCGTGGATAAAAATCTACACCTTGAAAATGGTATCTGTGAAAGCTGTCAGAATCGAAATGGAGGCACTTGTGTCAAACCCTGACACGATGGATCTGGGGAAGGCCATCAAGGGGGCAGTTCTCATACAAGAGTGCTAATAATAACCATGGCAAAAGACTGCAAAAAACCACAGCTCTGCACAAAAGCCATTGCAACCTCACACAGTCACTTCTGCGAGGACTTCTACCCACCCACTGCCCATCCAGCCTCAGACTGACACCACTCTTGTTATCAATCCTTGTAGCCAAGGATAACTTTCAAAACTACTTGTGTGGCCTTGCCAGTTTCCCTTTAAAAACTCGTGTCTCTTCTCAAAAGAACATATTTATGCAGCCAAATGACATATGAAAAAATGCTCATCACCACTGGTCATTGCAGAAATGCACATCAAAACAATAACGAGATACCATCTCATGCCAGTTAGAATGGCGATCATTAGAAAGTCAGGAAACAACAGATGCTGGAGAGGTTGTGGAAAAATAGGAACGCTTTTACACTGTTGATGAATGTAAATTAGTTCAACCATTGTGGAAGACAGTGTGGCAATTCCTCAAGGACTTAGAACTGGAAATACCATTTGACCCAGCAATCCCATTACTTGGCATATACCCAAAGGATTATAAATCATTATACAATAAAGACACATGTGAATAAATAAATAAAAAAATAAAGTAAAAACTCATGACTTCCTCTGCCTCTATGAGTTCACCCATCGCTTACCATGGCTCTCATATTTCACACTGCAATGCTCATTCTTCATGACACTCATCGGCACCAGAAAACTCTTCTGTCTTTGTTATTTGGTTTGACATAACCAAAATGTTCAAATGGCTAATTTAAACAGATTTTTAAGTCATCAAATTTCATGAGCATTTTAGAAATTTAGATAGGAAGTATGTTTGCTATCAAAATGAGAATACAGTCAGCCAAGCTACTGAGAAATGCATCTCTCCCCTCCATCAGGTGAGGAGAACTGTCTGTTGCTCACCCACAGCCCTGCACGCCTCATCACCAGCATCCTGCTCCAGCCCCAGGATTCTCTTCATGCCCAGCAGCCAACTCCTGTGTCACTCTCAGAGGCTGCCCGTGGGCTTCTGGAGCCAGCTGTGCCTGAACTGACAGTGCCTGGGAATTGCCAACATGCTCTGGGGAAGCAGCAGTTGAGCAGTGGGGTGTGTGAAAGTCCTGACTGCCTCAACCCCCATTACTCACCATGCAGACAAGGCTGGGCCTACTTGAGCTCCCAGGGGCACTGACCTGGTTCCCTCCATAAGGTCTGCTGGGGTGCTTTGCCCTCTCAGCCCCTCTGGTTTTAGGTCCTTCCCTGCCCAAGCAGGTTCTCCTGGAAATGCTTCCTCGTCCGGGCAGCTCCAGGACAAACCTGGCCTAGGACGACATGCAGGTCACCTCTGATGGCATTACTGCTCCAGGCTGAAGCTGCAAGGCCGGCCACTGACTCTTCCAGAGAAGGCCCCAGTGCCGCCAGCCCAGCGAACCCCAGGAAGACCTCCAGCCCTCTAGGGGGCCTGTTCTCCCCAACCCTGGCATCCCACTGACTGTGCACAGATCACATCCCAGTGATGTGTGGAGTCTACTCTCTGATAGCCAAGAGTTGTATCCAGCTCCTGCCTCGATTCTCAACAGCAAGCACCCTATCTGGCAGGCACTCAGTGGGCACTGGGCTAAGGGCCTCGTGTTACTCCCAAAGGGCCTCCTCCAGCACAGGGAACAGAACGTGAACTCCAGGACCACATCCACTGTCATTAACAAGACCACTGGGCTTTCTATCTTTCTGTGGGCAAGAAGCTGCCATTTTGCATAACACAGCAAATTTTATATTTCACAATCAGATTTCCCCAGAGAAAAGTTTACATTTCCCTGAAACTTAGAAGATTTTCTACAATATGACAACCTTGACCTCAACTAAAAGAAAATAACATCTCATTGGCAAGCAATACATTAAGCCATTGAACATTATATGAGATTAGCTTAAGGGGTAAAAGTTGTGAATTTGACTCCAAAACTAAACATGAAATCAGTTAAAATCACCAAATTAAATAAAAATGTAATCAACTGTTCTGAGAACGGTTCTTGAATTTTGACAAGAATATGACCCAAATCATATTTTATTCCACTCCTGTCAAGGTAAAACGTGGGTGAGGATCTGGTGAAGCCCAGTTTTCATGTCACAGCTAGAATGTGGTGTTTGAGGAAATCAAGGAAAATTCAAGAAACACGTCTAGATGCGACCCTTCCAGTCAAACAACAGTGGGTTTTTGCGGGAGGCATTTGTTGGAGCTATAAGAGAGTGTCTTCATCGGTTTGTACTATTCTAACAGAATACCATAGACTGGGTGGTTTATAAATAACAAAAATGTATTTCCCACAGTTCCGGACCATGGAAATCCAAGGTCAAGGCACCGGCAGCTTCCCCGTGGCTTCCTGGTCCACAGAGGGCGCCCTCTCTCTGTGCCTTCACATGGTGGAAGAGATGAGGGAGCTCCTTGGGGTCCCTTGGATAAGGCCTCGAACCCTGAATCCCATTCAGAAGGGCTCCATCCCCCTGACCTAATCACCTCCCAAGAGCCCCACCTCCTCACATTGTCACCTTGGGAGTGAGGGTTTCTACATACGGATTTTGGGGGTACACAGACATTCAGCCTGTGTCAGGGAAGAATATTCACTAAATGCAGGAAAATCTCAGTGCAAGCTACTGACTGCTGGGGCCCTGGGCCGCCTTCAACACAATGGATTCCACAGGACACGGGGAAATACCACTGTTGATTTCCTCTTCTTCATCAGGTCTTGTTCGATTTTACATACAACTAAATCCAGGCTGGGCACGTTGGCTCATGCCTGTGATCCCAGCACTTTGGGAGGCAAAGGCGGGTGGATCACAAGGCCAGGAGCTCGAGACCATCCTGGCCAATATGGTAAAACCCTGTCTTTACTAAAAATACAAAAAAATTGGCTGGGTGTGGTAGTGGAAGCCTGTAGTCCCAGCTACTCGGGAGGCTGATGCAGGAGAATCGCTTGAACCTGGGAAGCGGAGGTTGCAGTGAGCTGAGATCATGCCACTGCACTCCAGCCTGGGTGACAGAGCGAGACTGTCTCAAAAAGAAAAAAGACTAAATCCAAAGAGCATTTTGGGAAACTTAAAAGAAGATATCTTGGTACATTTGTCACGAAACTCTTTTCATCTGAAAATGTGAACTGTTCCATTAAAATAAATCATTCAAGCTAATAAATCTGACGTTAAAATTTGTGAGACGGGTGGTGGCTCACTCCTGCAATCCCAGCACTTTGGGAGGCCAAGATGGGAGGATCACTTGAGGCCAGATGTTTGATACCAGCTTAGGCAACATAATGAGACCCTGTCTCTACTAAAAAAATAAAAATAATCAGCCAGGCATGGTGGCTCAGGCCTGTAGTCCCAGCTACTCAAGAAGCTTGAGCCCAGCAGTTTGAGACTGCAATGAGCTATGATTGCACCACTGCACTCCAGCCTGGGTGACAAGTGAGACCACATTTCAAAAAAAAAAAAAAGAATTTCCTGTTTCCTGAAATAACCTTGCATTGTTCTGGTTTTTGTTATTGTTGTTACGGTGGTGTTCCACTAGCTGCCTTAACTAACAGGATAACTCCTAATGTACATTGTGTAAAAGAAAAAAAATTACGAGGTCCTAGGAGATACACTGCATAATACCTCTAATGAAGCCAGTGAAGCCACAAACCATCTGTCCTCCACCCGGACCTCCACCCAGCAGAAAAGCCCCCAATCCGGCCCACTAAGCCCACTCGGCAGTCAGTCCAGCCCTCCCAGCCTCTCAGAGGAGGAGAACCAGGGAGGAAAGGAGGGCCGACCGTGACGGCACAAGCTGGGCACATGAAGACAGCGGCGACCAAGACTTTCCAACAAGTCTAGATGGGTTGCATGTGTGTGAAGCCTCATATTAGCATTTATTTTTCGTGGAGCTGTCTTTCCCAGTTGCCACAAACCTTCATTAGATTGTCTTACATGTAGTCTTAATAATTGTAAAAATAATAAATATGTATGTGTGTGTGTTATAAGGAATTCCAAAAACTGTAACTCAAAATGTATTTTGGAAAATGAAAATGTTGTTAAGAAAATTTCTGCAGCAAGAAAAAACAACAACAAAACCAGCTTGGTGTGCCTTCAAATAAATGTGCCAGAGCAGAGATTCTCCTCCCCCAGCATGTACAGAATACCATTGGATCATTAATAAAATAATCACACGGCCTCAGAGACGGACCTGAACAGGCCCGCTTCCTCCCCCGAGGTGGGGTTCCCAGGGAATCCCGCTCTTAGGATTAACCGTGATTACATCCTGGGGGAAATTACACATCGGTCTAAGTTTGTTTCTCGTCTCTTCAGAAGTATTTGTACAAAAACAAGGCACAAATTAAGCACCCGGAATGATTTCCCAAAACCTTTGAAAAGCCGTTCATCCTGCTGCCTGCATTCCCGGAGCCATGAGGCCTTGAGCTGTGGGTCTTGACACTTTCCCTCCATCTGCCAAGGTTCATTCTTCCGCAGGCCCAAAATCTCAACATGTTTTAGAAAGTTAATTATTAAATGCTGTCAATTGTTGTTGAGTTGTATAATAGCAAAGGTAGAGGCACAAGTACATTATGCCATCTTTCCCCCATCTACCGCACATTTAACTACCTTTGATCTTATCTAATAGTAGATATATAACTGAAATAATCACCATTTAAATATATGAGGTTGTTTGACATAGGTACTACACACAGGGAAAATCAATAATGATTATACAATCACCAGATACAATGTAAACGGCATACCGCGAAGTCTTTACAGGCGAGATAACATCACAGAATTCCCAACCAGAGTCAATAGCCATTAGTTTTAAAAGTGGCCACTTGAACTTGTGTGTGTAGGTGTGTGCACTACAGCCAGGTTGCCCATGGGTGTAGGATCTTCAAATAAACGAGGTTCAAAGAAATAAAGAGGAGGTTTAAGAAACAAACCGTAGTGGTGGTCAAAATGCCCTGAACTTTTGAAAACATAAGTATCTTCAGGTGATGTTTATTTTCAAATCAGTCCTAGTCCTTTGCATTTTGCCAGACTTAAGCTAAGGAGTCCACTTACACGGACAATTAAATTCAAGGGTCTAAAACACTTTTCACAACACAGAGAATTCAACCTGGCAGCTTTGATGCCTAACAGCTTTGATCCCTTGAAGCTGTTTTGGTCCTCACAGCAAATGTGCCTACTGTCGGTGTGGTGGGGAAGAGGGGCGTCATCAGAATGAGTCTATTTTGTATCATTTTCTCCAAGGCTGTGGAATCTTGACGTTCTCATAAATGAATTTTCACAACTGAGTCATTTGGGAAGGAAAATATTTTTCACTCAGGAAAAAAATCTGCAAGAATTTCTGAAACCCAGAGACCTATCTTGACATCTGAAAGTTGATCAACGTCAGGGTTCTTGGCCAATATTGAAAAGTTAAGAAATGGATTCAGTGAAATGTAAGCAGTTATCAACTTTTGAGATGGTTCTCAGGCTGAACAGGAGCCTCGATGATGAATCTTTTCTGAGTCCTCGAAGCCAAGCCTGGAAACGCGTGTACGGATTCTGTTGACGTATGGGTCCCTCTCTGCTGTCCAGACGCAGTTCCAGGAGGGCCAGCTTCCCAGCCATTAATCAAGGGGGCAGCGGATGCATTTTCCATCTGTTGAGAGCCATCTAGAGAAGTACTGTGAAAAACGTCAGCATTATCCCTCTATTTACATCCACCAGTACCAAAAGCCTGGCACAACTAAATCCTAAACACACACGATGAGGCGAAGAGAAATGTCCAGCGAAAACCGAAAAGCTGCCATTCTTGTCCTCTTATAAAATTAAAAGCACTTTGAAGGAATACAGCTGTCACTTTATAACCCTTATCCTCTTCCCCTCCAACGTAGCTGTCAAATTTACTGTTTGAGCTTCTCTTTGTAATCACACGATTATGCACTCCATCACCCTCTCCGCCCTCATCATTCCATCTAATGGTTTTAAAGGGAAAGGAAATTACTTGTCCTCGCAGCCAGCAGTTGACACTTTTATGGGTCATCTGTAATGAAGCTATTCTTCGGCTTTAATGGAGACCTTGATTCCGACCAGTGTGAATAATTGTCAAAAGGTGATTAATTAAATATTCACCACTCCCCTATAAAATTGATCAACATATTACATTACAGCACTCCAAAAGTTATTTTATTTCTTCATTCTACTTCAAATTCTATGCATTTAAACAAGCTTTAAACTGGAGCCATATAATTTACTGCATATTAATTATACATGACCACTGAATAAAGTTCAAAAAAATGTTTTACACCTTTTTTTAACTCCATACGAACACGCTATCATTACTTACAACATTGAGAAGTCCTATGTTGAATGTGAAATGTCTCACAATTGTTTCCTGAATGGATATAGCACAGATTTCTCAGGTAACAGGTATTAAGTTCTATAAGCACATAGCTTTATCCGAAATAAATTGCCAAGACTAAAAGTAATATATCAAATTCCACTGATACATAATTTTCTTCTCTTTTCTTTTTTTTTTTTTTTTGTGATGGAGTTTCTCTCTGTCCTCCAGGTTGGAGTGGAGTGGCATTATCTTGGCTCACCGCAACCTCTGCCTCCAGGGTTCAAGTGATTCTCGTGCCTCAGCCTCCTGAGTAGCTGGGATTACAGGTGCCCACCACCACGCTTGGCTAATTTTTCTATTTTTATAGGGACAGGGTTTCACCATATTGGTCAGTTGGTCTCGAACTCCTGACCTCAAGTGATCCACCTGCCTCAGCCTCCCAAAGTCCTAAAGTCCCAAAATGCTGGGATTGCAGGTGTGAGCCACCGCGCCCAGCTGATACATAAATTTTTGACTCTTAAAACATCCCAGGACAAGACTAGTGACCATTGCTCATCCATCTCTTCAAACTCTCAAAGCCCAATAATTGGGGTGTGGATGAAGGACAGGGAAGGAAAATTGCCAGATTGAAAACTTTGCTAGATAGACTGAAAATAAAGACTTAGCTTCCATCAAGACCATGAATCTCTGGCTTTGGCTAACTTTGGTCTTTGACAGACTGAGTAAATAAATGCAAAATCTTCTCAGAAAATCAGTCCTTTCTGCTTCCATTTCCCCACTGCATTAGGTATTCTTGTGACTGAGTAGAGGGCAAGCAGGGAAGATTATAAAAATTGAAACTCCTGATTTCAAACCTTAAACTCAATTAAGAGATGCCTGAGTCTCAGTAATCAAACAAAATTTTACCAACAAGGAATAAATATGACATAGGAAATTATGTTTAAAATGTATGAAAATAAATTGAGGGAAAATTACAAAAAAATCAAAACAGAACCTGATTCTGTGTAGACAGCATTTCTGCTCTTGTCAATGAAATGGAGTGATATGGGAGTGTTTCAGATAATGTAGAAGAGTGCCAACGTGTCAAATGGTGATTAAAAAAAGCAACATTTCACAGAAATGTACAGAGTGAGCCCCGCACACACAGAGACACCAAGTCGTTCTAAACCACATGGAGCAGCTAAAGGTTTAGCCTACACCTTGGACTCCTGCTGCTGGTGGACGCGCCCACAACTAAATCCAGCGCAGTCTGGGACCTCCGATCAAAGTCTGCGTGAATCCACCCACAGACATTCTAGAAGTCCTTGGAGGCGACTCTTTTAATGCAGATTACTGATTTCATTGAAGCAGTCAATCAACTGTTTCCCTCCCCCCCAGGCTGTTAAAATGTCATTGAGTGAACACAGCAGATAAAAAAAAATGATGAGCAAAAAAGTAATATTTCAACTTGAACAAACTTGCTATTTGTAGACTTGATCACATGGATCTGCTGCAGTCAACATGATTTCAGCAGCAGCTACAGGAATGAATCCCACAAAGGGACTGAGTTTAATCATCCAATCCCAGACTGTATTGATTTTGGGACTACTTGCAATGACTATATAAATAAGCCATTTCTTTGCAACTGTATCTGCAGCCGGTCATGAACCCAAAACCTTCACAACCTGGTCCAAAGTGAATTATGCCCTGCAGAAATAAATTAATAAAACTAACACAGCCGGCCTTCTCCACCAACTTATTTTCACGTTTCAAGAGCTTAAAAATATAAAATCAATAATCATTTAGTCATAAGGGTAAATGAAGCGACATAACATCAAAGTATCCCCTTTAGCCATTCAAGTCATCCTAGGTAATTTATCTCATCAAAAGGCAGAGGTAATAATCCTTTCCACTCTGAGACAAGCTGCCACACAGCTGCTGTATTATCCTAGAGTAAACAAGTTGGGAGAAAATATTAAAAATCAATATCTGTTTCCTTCTATCAGACCAGCTGGCATCCATCATAAATCCGCCCCTGTAAAGAGTTCTTGGAGTTGGGCACCCAGAGTGAAAAACACAATCGAATTAACAACAGAAAACCAAGATCTGCTCAATAGGGAAAGACAGCTGGATTTCTTTAAAAATGCAGTATTTTAACAATTGCAAAAATTTACTGAAATTATAATTATAGGGGAAAAATCTATCCTAGCCATAGGGTACCACAAAAAAAAGCAATTACCAGTGCTGTAAAATAAAAATACAAACAGCAGCTTTCGATAGTCGCTACAAGTGATTCCAGGTATTTGATTTATTTAATTTGTCATTTGTTCATTCATTCATTTATTTATGTAGCCTGATGATTTCCTGCCATGATATTCAGGCCCCAACCCCTCTAACCGGAGAATCTATCACGTTGTCACATATCACATTCCCTCCCCGCCCCAGGATGCCTGGGAAATGGCTGGACTCCCCCTCACGTGATCACAACTGCCCACAGAGAAATTTGGCTGTGATGCGAAATCACGGAGGAGTTTGTTCCTGGGGGAGAGAAGAGAGCGTGCCTGATCTTAGATGTGGCTTCCATGGTGACAGATTCAGACGCTGGACACCCTGGACACATGAGCAGGAGCCAGAAGCTACGTCCACCCAGCGCCGAAGGAGAAGGTTGCTGGGACTTCCCGTCTCCTGCTGCAGGAACAAACTGTTAGACAAACCCTTCCATAAAACAGAGAGCCAGCTGGGTACAGTGACGCACGCCTGTGATCCCAGCAGTTTGGGAGACCTAGGCAGGCAGATTATTTGAGGTCAGGAGTTCGAGACCTGCCTGGCCAACATGGTGAAACCCTGTCTCTACTAAAAATACAAAATTTAGCCTGGCGTGACAGTGCATGCCTGTAATCCCAGCTACTCAGGAGACTGAGACAGTAGAATCACTTGAACCCGGGAGGCAGAGGTTGCAGTGAGCCAAGATCACACCATTGCATTCGAGCCTGGGTGACAGAGCAATATTCCAAAGGAAAAAAAAACAAAAAACAAAAAAAAAAACCCTTGGATTCTGAGGATCTGCTTGCCTTAACACCTAGTCTAAATTTTATTTCTGGAAAATACGATGTGATTGTTGTTCTTACTGAAGCTTTCAGATTTACTTTTTGTAAAAGTTATCAGAATGTCTATACACACAGGCAAACACATACACAAACACACATAAACAAGCACAGTGTCGTAGATACTTGAAGAACAAAATCCTTTAGCTACAATTACTTCTCAGGAATGGTTGACTCAGTCTTTGGAATTTAGTTACACGTCATCATCATTCTGATAAACCACTTCTGTCTCATACCCTCCTTACAATTGTCTGTACTTTAAGCTCAATACAAGGTCTTCCTCCAAATTTCCCAAATCCAATGGCCTTATGCATAAGATCTTTTCACAAAGAGGCTTCTTCGATTCCCGAATAATTAATACCTTGAAGAAGCCCAAAAATAAACCTCTCAGGGTAAATCCTACCTGTGTCAATTTATCTCATATTTTATTTTTAATAACAGTGTCATTCTATCCTATCTCCTTCAGTGGCGCACCCCTGACCCCAGGCATTCTCATCTTTAAATGTGCAGCCTCAAATCCAACATCTTATTCAGGTACTGCCTGATAAGCACTCCTGCCCTCCTAGTCCAGGAATAGACACCAGGTATTCATGAACAAGGGCTAAGAAGACATCAGATGACACTAGAATCTTCACCATGGCTGACTTATGGGGAATTTCTAGTTAACCAAAAAGCCTAAATCATTTCTACATATATTCCTGTTTAGAGATTCATGATTCCTCACCTGTCTGACAATTCGAAGTTTTCATTTTGGGTTTTGTTTTCACCTAGGTAGCTGCCCTTCATTGTTCCATAGCAAATGTGATCTCATGAGTGCGCCCCCAGCTAGCTCAATGAAAATTCCATATGGATCTTGATTCTCAGGTAGCAACACATCTGCTGCTATCCGCAGATCAATTGTCATGCCAGAGAGTGGAGGAAGACACACTCAGAATGCACAGGGCCACAGGGCCTGAGTGGTACAGAGCTTTCTGCTTCCCTAGAAACAGAAACCCCAAGAGAGCAGGGCCTCCTGCACCTGCTGACTGTGCACCTGCCAGACTCCCACACACCTGCAGCTTCGTGGGCAAGCGCTCAGAGACAGTCTGAGCAATGGAAGACACCACGGCTTTTCATGACGTCAGAAAATAGCAGAGAGGTTCTTTTGTATTCCAGGGTCAACCCAAATTAGAAACCAATTACAAACCACTCCAAGAAGCTAAAACGATGTGCTCTTGTTAGAAATAATCAAAGGTGATGTTTCAGGTCACTTGGCGTCCTCCGCAAAGCATCAGCACTCTTAATTCTCATTTGAAAATTTTCCTTTGCCGGGCGTGGTGGCTCACACCTGTAATCACAGCACTTTGGGAGGCCGAGGCAGGTGGATCACCTGAGGTCGGGAGTTCAAGATCAGCCTGGCCAACATGGAGAAACCCCGTCTCTACTAAAACTACAAAATTAGCTGAGGTGGTGGTGCATGCCTGTAATCTCAGCTACTCGGGAGGCTGAGGCAGGAGAATCGCTTGAACCCGGGAGGCAGAGGTTGCGGTGAGCCGAGATTGCGCCACTGCACTCCAGCCTGGACAACAAGAATGAAACTCTGTCTCAAAAAAAAGAAAAAAAAAAAAAAAGAAAGAAAGAAACAAAGAAAATTTTCCTTCAAATTAGACACTTTTTAATACTAAATGCTGGCAGTAGAATAATATTTGCAAAATTGTCCTAGTCTTCGAAGATAACTTTTTATCAGAGAAATGACTAAGTGAGCTCTTGTGAGCTCTTGTTATCTGCTTAGTTTAGAACACAAAGTATAAACTTAAAAACCTTCAGATTATGATGTATTGGAGTATCAAACCTCAGAAATATCACTTTTGCAGGCATGTAATACTACATTAAAGGATAAAATCATTACAGACGGGACTCTCTCAGAGGAAGGTACCTAAGAGCCCAGTAAACACCATCCTAAATCCTGACCCACAGCTTGTCGCCAAGACAGCTACGAAGGCAGGACACATATCGCAGTTCCATGGCTAAGTGTCATGATGTGGGCTGAGGCCATCCATCATGTGAGCCTCCCACAAGACTCTCCCAAGCAGATGTACTGAATCTCTTTCTTTTAGGAAACATTTAATTATTGACACACTTCTCAATGGGTATTGAGAAAGTGAACTCTTTAAATTTCTATGGTTGCTAAGAGACTGATATTTAGTGTTTGAAAATTTTCATCTATATCAGATATATTGTTTTTTTTCCATTGCAGACAGAACCCAGAGATCTGCTAAAAGGTGCCAAATGGGACTTTTATAAAGAGAAATAATACAGTGTCATATGTCTGATCTATTAAGGAATGTTTAGCACAGCAAATGAAGCATAGTTACTCTGGCTAATGACGATTATTTACTTGAATTTACTAATTGAATATTAAACAAGGAAAATATTTATGTACTGGGTAACATTTTTCTATTTATACTAAAGATAATATTGAATGTCATGTAATAAACATCTAATTTTTTTCAGTTGTTTAATGAATTAAAACTTTATTTTCCTATAAAATTTGATTTAGAAAAAAAATACTTTCAGCTTAATAATTCTGGAGAGTGGAGATGTGCTAAATGCACCATACTGCTTAGTTCCAGTGACTCACGCAATCTAATTGACTGAGAAGCAGGTATAGAAAGGGAGACTCCCGCCTTTCCTACGGGAAACATGTCCACGGGAAACTGGCACCCATGTCTGTTGTTCATGCTCCTGTCTGAGATGAAGTTGACTCGTGGCCACTGTGAGCCAGATTCTCCTTCCTGGGAATGTTGATTTGGATGGGGAAATACCAATCTACTCTCAGGGTTTGGGCGGAACTGTAACTGTGAATTGGCTGCTTAGAAGAAGTAGAGGATTAAAAAGTAGAGAAAGCCAGCCATCTTGCAAAAGAAGAGAAACAAAACCAAGGGGAAGAGGAAAGAGATGGAAAACCATGCTGAAAGCTTTTCAGCTCCTAGTTCCAGGCCCTTCCTGAGCTTTGACTACCTTTCTGCCCTTGAGTTCCACAAGACTCTGTGTTGTTGCAAGAATTCCTTTCCTGCTTGGGTTAGACTAAGTGGTTTCCTAAATCAGATTTGAAAACTTAGATGAAATGGACAAATTACAAGATTAATGTTTACTTCTAAAGCAGAGGCCAGAAGAAATAGCAAACGTAAATAAATCTACACACTTTAAAAAATTGACTCAGTAATCAAATACCTGTGTCTTCATCATCATCACCATCACCACCAGATTCAGATGGTATTAGGAGAGTTCATAAGCAAGGTCTTATAACTCCAGTTTTCCACTTAACTGTCAACCATAGAGAAATTCATGCACATATATTCTGGCACACAAATATTGATTTGGGCATTACTTATGATAGCATTGTATCTTCTACCTCTAGACCATCTGGTATATATTTTACAAAATACTATGCAGCTGTTATTACACACAAATACATGCAGGTTTTGTTATTTGTTTGGTTTATGTCTTTGATGTATAACTACAGCCAATTGTCCATGTTGTGCTTCTCTCACTCAAAACCTAATAGAAATATACGCAAGAACCAAATAGAACTTCTAGAGGTAAAAAAGTCAATATCTGAGATGAGAACTCACTAGATGGATTTAGCAGATTAAATACTACAGAAAAGTGTCACTCAGAGGGCAGAGGAAAAGGGGAGATGATAACAAAGCAGAGATGAAAAAGAAAAGAAATGACTGCACTAAAATAAAACATATAAAATTATCATATTAATTATTTTGTGTAAATTATATGTATATAAGCAACTAGAAATGTTTGAGTCAGAGGATTTGAAAAGTGAGGAAGATTGGAAGGGTAAATAATTTTTAAAGTAAATAAGTATTCCTTTAGCCCAAAGATCCCAGACCTGGGACTCTATCCCATAGAAATAAATTAAGTGAAAATATATGTACAATGATATTTGTTGCAGGAACATTGCAAATGGCAAGAAATTGGAAATAATGTAGTGCCCTAATTAGAAAAATGGGTGAATAAATTATGATATTCTACTTTCATGAGATAGAATACAATGCAACCATCAAAAATAAATAGAGCTATACACTGCAGAAGACAAATCAGATAACCAAAAGAGATAAAAATGCATCATATATTAAAAAAAAAATAAGCACAGAGAGGGAGGAAAAACACTAGAATCTCAGGGACCAATGGGAAAACATTAAACAATCTAATAGAAGCACATCTGGAGTCCCTGAATCAGAAAAGAGGTCAGAAATACACTTGAATAAATAATGATTAATATTTTTCCAAATTGATGAAAACTATGAACACACAGGTAGAATAAGCTCACAAAAGCCCAGTCAAATAAGTACAAAGAAAGCCCTGCAAGCAGCCAGGGATTAGAGGGTGAGAAAACATGAACAGTGGAGACAAAGATAAGAATGATTACAGATTTCCTAAGAGAAACAATGAAAGCCAAAAGACAATGAAAACAATCTATAAAGTGTTGCAAAGAAAAAAAAAAAAGTCAACCTATAGTTCTATGTCCAGGGAAATACTTGTCAAACATAAGGCAAACTTTTTTTTGAGTAAAGAAATCCAATTATCACAAGTAGATATGAACTACAATGTTAATAGGAAAAAAACTCCACAACTTTATGCTGAAATTAAGAAAAACCAGTTCAGAACTTGGATCTATAAAAAAAAATAAAGAGCCCCCAAAATGATAAATGTGCAAGTAAGTATTAAGATTATTTTTTCCACTTTTGAAATTTTTAGAAATAACTGATCATTTAATGCAAAAAGTAATACTACATTATGAGGTTTATATGTGTAAATAAGATATATGACAATGGGAAATGGAATCACGCTCTTATAAAAGTCTTGCATTATATACATTGAGATATAACATTTAAAGGTGTACTTCATTGAGTTAAAGTTGCATATTGTAAACACCAGACACCACTAAAATTATATATAATTATAAAGAGGTATAACTAGTAAGATGATAATTGTGATAAATTGAAATAATTTTATAATGTCAAAATAAAAAAAACGCAAAAAAAAGAAAGACAAAGAAGTAAAAAACAGATGGGACAAACAGCAACAGGTTGATTTAAATCAAATCATAGTAATAGTTACACTAAATATAAAAAGTGTAAAAACATTAATTAAAAGGAAGAGACTATTAGATGATAGAAAAGCAATACTCCAATTATTCTGTCTGTAAGAAATAAGCTGTAAATATAAAGACAGAACCAGGTTAAAATAAAATGACAGAAAGGGGTATAAAATGCAAAAGCTAATCATAAGAAAGTTGAAGTAACTATCTTAGTATAGATAAAGTAGGCTTTAGGACAAGAAATATTATAATATATAGAAAGACATACAGAATATATTTTATTATAATAAAAAGCTGAATAAAATGTAAACTAAAAATGCAACGTGTAAAACTTTGCAGGCTTCAGCTAAAGCAGTTCTTAAAACAAAATGCATAGCATTAGATGCTTTGTTTGAAAAATGGGAAAAGTCCAAATTCAGTAGCCTAAACCTCTACCTTAAGAAACTGACAAAAATGAATATCGAAGCAAACTCAAAATAAGAGGAGTAAATAATAAAAGTCAGATCTGCCATTAATAAAATAAAAATGGAAAAACAATGGAAAGAATGGAAAAACAATAAAATCAAAAGGTCATTCTTCGAAAGGATCAATAAAATTTATATACTTTTAGTTGACTGAACAAGAAAAAGAGAAGAACAGATATAAATTACCACTATCAGGAGTCAAAGAATACATACCACCACAGATCCTAGAGGCATAAAAAGTTTATAAGGAAGGATTATAAAGAGACAGACTTATGCAAATATGTTCAACCACTTAGATACAGTGGGGAAATTTTTTAAAGATACCACATATAAGAAAAAAAATTAAGTCTGAATAGCTCTGTATCTATCTAAAAAAAAAAAAATTTAAAAACCTTCCTACAAAGAAAACTCCAGGCTCATATGACTTCAGTAGTAAATTCTATCAATCATTTAAGGAATAAATAATAATACACTTTTTATTTTTAGAAAATAGAGAAGTTTCCTAATTTTTTTTATGAGGCCAAACTACCTTGATACCAGATTACCAAAACCGGACAAAAATATCTCAAGAAACATACAGAACAATAGCTATCATTGAATATGCAAATTCTTTTATAAAATATTAGCAAATTAAACCTAGCCATAAAAATAAAATCTATTGTGACTGAATAGAGTTCATCCCAAAAATTTGGGATTAATTAACATTCAAAAATTGATTAACATGATTCACCTTGTTAACAAAATAAAGAAGAAAAACTACCTGATTACCCGAATTTACGGAAGAAAAAAAGAGAAAAGCATTCGACAAAATTGAAGCTCTCAACAAAATAAGGGGAGAAAGGGACATCCTCAATCCAATAAAGAACATATACAGTCAGTCTACAATTAACAACATATTTAATGATGAAAAACAATGCTTTCCTCCCTATAATCAGGGGCAAGGCAACGTCTGCTCCCACCACTTCTTCTCAGCATCGTCCTGGGGCTTCTACCCAGTGCAATACGGCACGAAAAAGAAGCAAAAGTCATACACATTGCAAAGAAAGAAATAAAATTGCCTTTATTTGTACATAACATAATCTCTGGATGTAGAAAATTCTAAAGAATCTACAAAAGCTGCTAGAATTAACTGACTAATGTATCAAGGTCATATAACAAAAGGTCAACATATAATAGTTAATGATATTTCTCTCTGCTAGCAATGAGCAATTGGAAAATGAATTTTTTAAATGTCCATTATCAACAGCATCGAAACCTATGTAGGAATAAAAAAGTCAAAATATGTGCCATATTATATACTAAACTACAGCATATTTCTGGGAGAAATTAAATAAATCTAAATAAATGGCAAGAAATATCATGTTCATTGATGGAAAGACTCAATATTGTGATATCAATTTTCCCCCAATTAATCAATAGAGTCATTGAAATCAAAATCCCAACAGACATTTTAGTAGAAAATGACCAGATTATTCTAAAACTTCTATGAAAATGCAGAGAATCTGGAAGAGCCAACACAGCTAGGGCAGAGCTGACAAACTTACGCCAGCTGACTTCCACGTCTGCCTCAGTAACAAAGTCAATGTGGTATCCACTTTGAAAGACACATGCAGATCAATGGAATAAAGTTAATAGCCTACAAATCGATGTGCACTTCAGGGTTCAGTTGATTTTCCAGTCAAGTTAATAGGGAAAAGATAATCTTTTTAACAAATAGTACTAGAACAACTGGATATCAGCTAAAGCACAAAAACAACAAAAGCAAAACAAACAAACCAGCACCTGTCAGACACACACCAAAAAAACTTGAAACGGGTCATAGGCCTAAATCTAAAATTATAAACTACAAAACTCCTGGAAGAAATGAGGAGAAAATCTTTGTGACATAGAGGCTAGCATAAATTTCCTGCATATGATGCAAAAAGCTAAATCCCAAATTAAAAAAAAAAACTGATAATTTGAACTTCAACAAAATAGAAAACTTCTCTTCTTAGACTTTTTTTTAAATGAGGTAAGCCATATATTGGCAGAAATATTCATAATACATATTTCAGACCAAGGTCCTGTACCCAAAATATGTAAAGAACTCTCATAACTTAAGAATATATTGAAAAACCAGATTTTTTCAAAATGTTGGCAAGTATTTCAACATGTCATTTATAAACAAAAGATACATAAATGACCAATAAGCACATGAGAAAAATGTTTGCCATGTTGTCAGAGAAATGCAAATTAAAATCTCAAGAAGATATTAGCACAAAACCACTAGACTAGCTAAAGTTACAAAGCTGAAAAATATAACGAGTAGCAAGTGTTGGTATGAATGCTACACCTCACTGGTGGAAATGTCAAGTGAGACAGCCCTTTGGCAAGCAGTTTGGAAGGTTCTTACAAAGTCACACATACACTAAGCATATGGCATGGTGCTTGTACACCTAGGTATTTGCCTAAGATAAATGAAAACATAATCCAACAAAAGCTTGCATGTGAATGTTCATAGCAATTTTACTCAACAGCCCCCACTAAATCACCACATCGAAAATGACGCCTTAATAATGATGCTTGAAAAAAATTGTATTTTTGAATATAATTAGAGAGAGGTTGGAAAGTAACTGAGAAAACATTGTCAATTAAAAACAATGACATTTATGAGGAAAGAATAAAATGGGAAATATAATATCTAGAAATAAACTATTTGACAGAAAAGTAAAGCAGATCAGTACTCATAATAAATGTGAGTTCTGTTCATGTAGCCAAAGAGAGAATCTTACAAATTGGGTTAAAAACATCCAATTATGCACCAACAGAAGAGACGCACCAAGGCACAACTTTCATATGGAGGTTGAAAAGAATGGGATGGGAAATGGATGCCAATCCAATGCTAATAAAAAGCTAGCAACTGGAGGTATTGACAGAAAGTAAATTAGAAGTCAGGGTGAAAATAACAAGGGGATAAAACTGGTTATTTATACAATAAAAGGAATAATGCATTAAGAAGACATGTCAGTCATAAACTTTTCTGCACATAACAACTTAAAAACACACAATGTACATAAAGTAGAAACTTCTCAGTCATTGTAAGAGACAGTAACTTAAAATTCAGAAACTAACAGATTAAATAGAAAGAAAGTAGAAAAGTTAAATACCTATACGTAATAAGCTTAGTCTAATTCGCCTTTCAATATTGAACTTGAACAATTAGACGATTTGTTTTAAGTGTTCAACAGGGGCAGGGACCGGCTTCCAAGCCCACTCACCTGGCTGTTGACCAGCCTCACTCTCACCACGTGAGCCTGTACACAAGGTGGCCTCATGACCTCAGGTCACTGGTCTCAGGGAAACCTCGGCAGCTAATTTTCCCCAGATCAGTGACCGGAGGATAATGAGAGAAAGGAGACTCAAGGTGGAAAATCAGAATCTTTTAATACTTAATGTTGGAAGTGACATTCCATCATTTCTGACATGTTCTGTTCATTAGCAATTAGTGAAGTCCACTCTCACAGCTGACATGTATATATGTATACATACGCCTTACATGTCTACAGGTGCACATACCTGTGGATGCAGGCCTTACACATCTATAGGTGCACACATATGTTTACACAGGATTTACATGTTTATAGATACACACGCGTGTATATACAGGCATACTTCAGAGCTGAGTGGTTCCAGACCACTGTAATAAAGCAAGTCACACAAATTTTTGATTTTCCCAATGCATATAAAAAGCTGTATTTGGAGGTGCTGGAAACGTCTGGGTGCTTCTTGCTCTGCTGCGTTAGCTCTCGAGTATTTAGCGATGGGGCAGCAGGAGGTGTGGACGCTCATGTTGAGGTTTAATGCATTCAAAAGGATTAATACCATACTGCACCATTTGAGAAAGTCCAAGCACACAGAAGTAGCAGAAGATGTGCTAGTGGAATAAAAAAACAAACAAACAAACAAACAAACAAAAAAGGGTGTGCAGGAATCATAACACTAAACAGACCAAAGTTCCTAAATGCACTGACTCTTAATAGGATTTGGCAGATTTATCCACAACTAGAGAAGTGGGAACAAGAGCCTGAAACTTTCCTGATCGTTATAAAGGGAGCTGGAGGAACGGCTTTCTGTGCTGAGGGTGATCTCAGAGTGGTCTCGGAAGCTGAAAAGGCAAAACGGAAGATAGCTCTAGTTTTCTTCAGAGAAGACTCTATGCTGAATAATGCTTTTGGTTCTTGCTACACACCTTATGTTGCAGTTATTCATGGAACTACAATGGATGGGGGAGTTGGTCTCTCCGTCCATGGGCGGCTTCGAGTGGCTACAAAAAGTGTCTTTTTGCCACGCCAGAAACGGCAGTAGGACTGTTCTCTGATGTGAGTGGAGGCTATTTCTTGCCACGCCTTCGAGGAAAACTTGGTCACTCCCTTGCATTAACAGGATTCAGATTAAAATGAAGATGTGTACAGAGCAGGAGTTGCTACACACTTTGTAGATTCTGAAAAGTTGGGCATGTTAGAGGAAGATTTGTTAGCCTTGAAATCTCCTTCAAAAGAAAATGTTGCAGCCGTCTTAGAAAATTACCATACAGAGTCTAAGATTGATCGGGACAAGTCTTTTTACTTAAGGAACACATGGGCAAAATAAACAGTTGCTTTTCAGCCAATACTGTGGGACAAATTACTGAAAACTTACAGCAAGGTGGTTCATCTTTCGCCCTAGAGCAATTGAAGGTAATTAATAGAATGTCTCCATCATCTCTAAAGATCACACAAAGGTAACTCATGGAGGGGTCTTCAAAGACCTTGCAAGAAGTACTAACTATGGAGTATCGGCTAAGTCAAGCTTGCGTGGGAAGTCATGACTTTTATGAAGGTGTTAGGGCTGTTGTAACTGATAAAGACCAGAGTCCAAAATGGAAACCAGCTGATCTAAAACAAGTTACTGATGAAGATTTGAATAATCACTTTAGATCTTTGGGAAGCAATGATTTGAAATTTTGAGGTGACAGGCTTTCCAGGTATATTCTGTACCATGGGTTGGCAATTTACAGTACATAGGCCAAACCCAGCTTGCTGCCTATTTTTATACACACTGCAAGCTAAGAATGGTTTCCACATTGCTAAATGGTTGGGAAAAGAAATCAAAGACTAATATTTCAGGACATGAAAATTATATGAAATATCAGAGTTCACAAATAAAGCTTTGTTGGAACTAGCTATAAAAAAAGTTATGTTTATCCTGGCTGGGTATGGTGGCTCACGCCTGTAATCCCAGCACTTTGGGAGGCCAAGGCGGGCAGATCACAAGGTCAGGAGATGGAGACCATCTGGCTAACACAGTGAAACCTTGTCTCAACTAAAAATACAAAAAAATTAGCCGGGTGTGGTGGCAAGCACCTGTAGTCCCAGCTACTCGGGAGGCTGAGGCAGAAGAATGGCGTGAACACGGGAAGTGGAGCTTGCAGTGAGCCGAGACTGTGCCACTGCATTCCAGCCTGGGTGACAGAGCAAGACTCTGTTTCAAAAAAAAAAAAATTATATTTATCCTTTACAGTAGTCTATTAAGTGTGCAATAGCATTATGTCTAAAAAGCAGTGTGTATAACTTAATTTAAAATACTTTATTGGTAAAAAATGCTAAGGATGATCTGAGCCTTCAAGGAGTCCTCATCTTTTTGCTGGCGGATTGTCTTGCCTCAATGTCAGTGGCTGCTGCTTGATCAGAGTGGTGGTTGCTGAAAGTTGAAGTGACTGTAGCAATTTCTTAAAATAATACAAGAATGGAGTTTACCCCATTGGTTATATCTTCCTTTCATGAAAGATTTCTATGTAGTATGTAATGCCATTTGATAGCATTTTACCCACAGTAGAACTTCCTTCAAAATTGGAGTGTTTCCTCTCTGCTGCTTTATCAGCTAAGTTTAGGTAATTTCTAAATCCTTTGTTATTTCGACAATGTTCACAGCATCTTCACCAGGAAGATATTCCATCTCAAGAAACCACTTTCTTTGCTCATCCATAAGAAGGAATTCCTCAAATGTTCTCTCATGAGATTGTAGCAATCAAGTTCCATCTTCAGGCTCCACTTCTAATTCTAGTTATCTTGCTGTTTCTACCACATCTGCAGTTACTTCCTCCACTGAAGTCTTGATGCCTTCAAAGTCATCCATGAAGGTGGTAATAAACTTCTTCTAAACTCCTATTAATGTTGATATTTTGACCTCTTCCTACAAATCATGAATGTTCTTAGCAGCATCTAATATGGTGAATTGTTTCCAGAAGATTTTCAACTTATTTTGCCCAGATGCATCAAGTGGAATCACTGTCTATGGCAGCTAGAGCCCTACAGAATGTATTCTCAAATATTAAGACTTGAAAGTCAGAATGACTCCTTGATCCTTGGGCTGCAGAATGGATCTGGTAATAGACATGAAGACAACATTCATCTCCTTGTACATCTGCATCAGAGCTCTTGGGTGGAAACCAGGTGAGCTGTCAATGAGCAGTAGTATTTTGGAAGAGATCTTTTTTTCTGAGAAGTAGGTCTCAACAATGGGCTTAAAATATTCAGGAAACCATGCTGTAAACAGATGTGCTATTATCCAGGCTTTGTTGTTTCAACTATAGAACGTAGGCAGAGTAGATTTAGCATCACTCTTAAGGGCTCTAGGACTTTCAGAATGGTAAATGAGCATTGGCTTCAACTGAAAGTCACCAGCTCCACCAGCTCCTAACAAGAGAGTCAGCCTGTCCTTTGAAGCTTTGAAGCCAGGCATTGACTTTTCTCAAGGTACGAAAGTCCTAGGTGGCATCTTCTTCCAATGGAAGGCTGTTTCATCTACACTGAAAATCTGTTGTTTAGTGTAGTCACCTTCATGAACGATCTTAGGTAGATCTGCTGCATAACTTGCTGCAGCTCCTCCATCAGCTCTTGCTGCTTCACCTTGATACTTTCATGTTATGGAGATGTCTTTTTTCCTTAAACCTCATGAACCCACCTCTGCTAGCTCCTGACTTTTTTTTTTTTTTTTTTTTTTTTCAGTTTCCTTCCCTCTCTCAAGCTTCATAGAATTGAAGAGAATTAAGACCTTTCTCTGGATTGGGTTTTGGCTTAAGGGAATTGTGTGTCTGGTTTGATCTTCTATCTAGAGCATTTAAACTTTCTTCCTATCAACAATATGCCTGTTTCACTCACAATTCTTGTTTTCACTAAAGTAGCACTTTAGTTTCCCTCAAAACTGTTTTCTTTACATTCACAATTTGGCTGACTCTTTGGTACAAGAGGCCTAGCTTTTGGCCTATCTTGGCTTTTGACATGTCTTCCTTACTCAGCTTAATCATTCTTAGATTTTGATTTAAAGTGAGAGACGTGCAACTCTTCCTTTCACTTGAACACTTAAAGGCCATTGTAGAGTTATTAATTGGCCTAATTTCAATATTGCCATGATTCAGAGAATAGGGAGGCCTGAGAAGAGGAAGAGAGTTGGGGAACAACTAGGTAATGGGGCAGCCAGAACACAAACAATGGTTATTGATTAAGTTCTCAGTCCTATATGGGTGTGATTCCTGGTGCCCCAAAACAATTACAAGAGTGACATCAAAGATCACTGATCACAGACCACCAAAACAGCTGTAATAACAAAAAGTTTAAAATATTCTGAGAATTTCCAAAACGTGACAGAGACAGGAAGTGAGGATGTGCATGTGCACCTGTAGACATACAAAGCCTAAATGCATGTGCACTTGTGGACATACATGGCCTGTGTGCATGTGCACTTGTAGACATACAAGGCCTGTGTGCATGTGTGTGTGTACCTGTAGACATACAAGGCCTGCATGCATATGTGTGTGCACCTGTAGACATACAAGGCCTAAATGCTTGTGCAGTTGTAGACATACAACACATGGTCTGTGTTCATGTGCTCTTGTAGACACAACGCCTGTATGCATATGTGTGTGCACCTGTAGACATACAAGGCCTGTGTGCATGCATGTACACCTGTAGACATTCAAGGCCTTGGTGGATATGTGGGTGCACCTGCAGACATCACTCATGGGCACCTGTAGACACGTAACGCTTATATATGTGAGCTGCATCTTTTTTTATGGTGTTTCACTTTATCACACTTCACAAAGAATGTTGTTTTTTTTGTTTTGTTTTAAATAAATTGAGGATTTGTGGCAACTCTGCATCAAACAAGTCTATTGAAGCAATGTATGTCTACATACATTATATGTCTATAGGTGCACATGTCTACAGGTGCTCATGCATGTCTACAGGTGCTCATGCATGCACACAAGCCATGCATATCTACAGGTGTGCATGCATGTGTACCTAGGTCTAATTTGTTTATAGGTGCACAAACATGTATACATGTCTGTAATTGTATAAACATGCATATAAATACTTAGAGAGAGCTCTGGGGATTTCCCTGGGGAGGGGAAATAAGATTGGGTTAGCGGTCTATAGAGGGTCAAATGGTGACCCCCCAAAATATTCCATATCCTAAACCCCAGCCCCCATGAATGTGATATTATTTCAAAAAAGGGTCTTTGCAGATGGAATTAGGTAAAATAGCTTGAGACGAAGTCATCCTGCATTATCTGTGTGAGTCCTAAATCCAATGGCAGTCATCCTAACAAGAGACAAAAGAGAAGACAGGAGCAGAGGGAAAGCCATGTGAAGAGAGAGGCAGAGACTGGAGTGATGTGGCCACAAGCCAAGGAACCCCAGGATTGCCGGCCAGCCTGGGACACAGAAGGTAAGGGCAGAAGACTTCTCCCCTGAGCCTCCAGAGGGAGCCAGTCCTGCCAGCACCCTGACTTAGGACTTCAGGCCTCCAGAACTATGAGAGAAAACATGTCAGTCATCTTAAGTCACCAAATTTGTGATCATGTGTTACAGCAATCAGGGCAATCTTATTTTTATCAATAATGTTGAAATTATTTACAGAAACAGTAGAATCCTGTATAACTTACGTAGATAAAATGTCAGCTCCAGATTTGTTTGGATCTGGTTCACTCATGAAAGACACAAAGCCGCCAGACGTGGTGGCTCATGCCTGTAATCCCAGCACTTTGGGAGGCCGAGGTGGGCGTATCACCTGAGGTCAGGAGATCGAGACCAGCTTGACCAACATGGAGAAACCCCGTCTCTACTAAAAATACAAAATTAGCCGGGTGTGGTGGTACATGCCTATAATCCCAGCTAGTAGGGAGGCTGAGGCAGGAGAATTGCTTGAACCTGGGAGGCTGAGGTTGTGGTGAGCTGAGGTCGCACCATTGCACTCCAGCCTGGGCAACAAGAGCGAAACTCCGCCAAGAAAGAAAGAGAGAGAGAGAAAGAGAGAAAGAAAGAAAGACAAAAAGAAAGAAAGAAAGAAAGAAAGAAAGAAAGAAAGAAAGAAAGAAAGAAAGAAAGAAAGAAAGAAAGAAAGAAAGAAAGAAAGAAAGAAAGAAAGAAAGAAAGAAAGAAAGAAAGGAGGGAGGGAGGGAGGGAGGGAGGGAGGGAGCCAGAACAATAGTGGTTAAAGGACTCTCCCTGTGGGTGTGACTTGTGCTGGGAAACAGGCGTGGGCATCTCAGCACCCTGACGCCACCCTGGGAGCCTGTCTGTGCCCCTTGCTGCTCCTGCCCTGTGGATACAGGGTCTTGCCCCCATCTGCATTGTGTGGCCACATGGCATTCCAGCCAAGAACAAGGATGCTGGGGAAGACTTGTGAGCCATCCACCGACGAGGACACTGCCAGGGAGTTGCCTTGATCTCTTTGCTCACACCCTATTGGCCAATGCTTAGCCATATGGCTACACCTAGCTGTTAGGAATCTGGGAACTGTAGTCTCTCTTCAAGACACCCATGTACTCAGGTGAAAGCCAGGGATTCCATTAGGATACAGCAGTATTTCTGGGATGAGGGTGATGTTGGTATTCGGGGCAGGGTAATTTGTTGTGCGGTAGGGTACTAAGTTATCCAGTTCCCCACTCATATGACAATTCAAAATCATCTCCTGCTGAGGACGATTGCCCTGTAAGACGCAGAGGGCTGCTGCCGAGGTGCAATCGGAAGTGGTTGCTGGATCAGCCCAAAGCAATACATCACTGATGCCATTCACACCAGCTCTATTCAGGATGAATGACCGCTGTGACGACGGACTAGGTCAAGGAAGCAGGTGTCGTTTTGCTTTACACGTCTTTATTAATGCATACACGTGCACACATGGTTATGCCGGTCACAGTAGCTTTGCCACACATGTAGATATTCTAACAAATTCTAGCGGCTGTGCTTCCACTTAATTGCAGGCACTGCTACTTCATTCGTTTTAGCCATATTATAACATATTTAACCAAGGACCTATTTTCTATCTTCTCTTTTTCTTTTTTTTTTTTCCTTGAGACTAAGTCTCACTCTGTCGCCCAGGCTGCAGTGCAATGGAACGATTTTGGTTCTCTGTAACCTCCGCCTCCCAGGTTCAAGGGATTCTCCAGCCTCAACCTCCCGAGTAGCTGGGACTACAGGCATGCACCCCCACGTCTGGCTAATTTTTGTATTTTTAGTAGAGATGGGGTTTCACCATGTTTGCCAGGCTGGTCTCGAACTCCTAACCTCAGGTGATCCACCTGCCTCGACCTTCCAAAGTGCTGGGATTACAAGCATGAGCCACTGTGCCTGGCCTATCTTCTCTTTTTCTAAAATTATAAACTGGAGTTTTCTAAAATTAAAATAATAAAATCATATGGAAATAAATAAGTAAGCATACTTACTCTATCTTCTCTTTTTCTAAAATTATAAACTGATACATACTTATAGTAGAAATTAAAATAATAAAATCTTATGGAAATAAATAAGCATATCCTAGATCCCATTATTCTATTGCTCAGAAATTAAACACTTAACCATATAGTGAAAATCTTAACAAATATTTTAACATACATATAATCTGGATGAACGACTGTAAAAGCTACTAACTATTCTGTTCATCAGTGTGTTGTTACTTATTGGAAATCTTTCTGCTAGCGGGTGTATACACAGCTTCCAATTTTAGGCTATTGAAAATATGCAAGAATAAATAGCCTCAAACCCATATTTCAGTGTATTTCCATAGTTTAAATTTCTGGAAAGGTAATTCTTATATCGGAGATTATGAAATTTGAAATTTTTGAATTGTGATAAATGTTTAAAAAAGGCCTCCAGAAATACTTAACCAATTTACCTGGGCAGCAGAAATGCATAATTTCCTTTTCCTCCCCATGTTCATGAACACATGCACATTCATTCTTTAGATAGTTTGAGCTCTGTTTCTATTTTTGCTAATGTTGTTTAATTTTCAAGTAGTCTATTTTAGACTGCCTTGTTGTTAATTTATGACATTATTTCAGCCTCCAAAATTTTTATTTAAAAAATAATGAAATAATTTTGCAAGTTAAGCTTCTCTTTTTATGGATCTCTATGTATTTTATAAATATTCATTCTTTTGGAAAATGTTTATATATGTGCATTTTTTAGCCACATAAAATGTATTAGTTAACAGCTGGCATAAGCAGCTCTCTTAGAGAGGAATCTGTCTTCGTCAGCATAAAACCTTCTTAAGAAATTCAAGATTGATGGTTTGGCTGTTGGCAGAAACTCGCACAAAATTGTGGTTTTGCTGGTCTTCGTAAGATGTGAGAGTCGTCAGGGAGGGTGGAGCAGAAAGGTGAGTCAGGGACTAGGAGGGTGAGGAAGGCAGCCAGGAAAAGGCAGTGACCGATATTTAATCTGCAGTTGCCTTTGTCTTACAGTAAACCTGCCTCACACACTTCCTGGCTCTTCCTCAAAGCCACTGAAGCCCAGAAGATTCCAGACGAGGAAGGAGCAGAGGGAGCTGGTGGGTGGGAGAGTGTGGTCATCCTCTGCACTCGTGCCCCCAAAGCTGCCTGCACCCCAGCAATGCGCTTGTGTCCACCGCAGGACTGCAATGCAGGGCCAGGAGCGCCTTTGGTCAACCCCTGTCTGGGGCAAAGGAGGACTCCGGGCTTCTGGAACTGGTTCTGGAATGGCTGGGATTCCATCCCCTGGTCCCCTGGTGGAAAAGCTGGAGTGGAAACAGGTTGAACCAGTTATGCTTAGAAGCCTCTCACCTGCATTTGAGGTGTGTGGGACCCGAGGGCACATTCCAGCAGTGTTGGAGGCAGAGGGCTGGGGGCGGGGGAGCAGGGAGAGAGGCCAAGTGAGTGGGCAGCTGAGGCCATTGCACAAGCGGAGAAGGACCCAAAGTACAAGAGCGAGCTTGCCAAGGTCCTAGCCCATCTGGACGGGTGCAGCCCTGGCTTGAATTGTGCTCTTTTACAATTTGTATGTTGACGTCCTATGGCTAAAATGTACCTAAAATGGGACTGTATTTGGAGATAAGCCTTTTAAGAGGTAATCAGGGTAGATAAGATTCTTGGGGTGGGTTCTAATCCCATGGGACTGCTGTCTTTGTGAGAAGAAATTAGGATACAGGCAAGCACAGAGGCCATAGGAAGAGCAAGTTCTCCCTGCAGCCTCCCAGGGAACCGACCCTGCCCACGCCTGGATCTCAGGCCTCCAGCATTCAGAACTGAGGAAGCTTAGCAAGCGTCTGTCCTTTAACAGCCCCCATGTCAGCCCTGGCTAATGGATTCAGATGCTTTCAGGAGCGCACTTTTAGAAACGGTGAAGTGGTGAACTCCGCCCTCCACAGCTGGGGCCGTGGCCCTGCCATCACGGGCCTGTGAGGAGGGAGAGAGAGAAGGAGCAACATGGGGCCCTGGAAACCATGATGGGAGGAATGACCACTGAAGTCAAAGGAAGGCAAAGAGAAGACAGACCAGGGGACTGTCTGTCCAAAAGACCCACAAGGCCGACCTGCCAAGGTCCCAGCCTACGAGGCTGCTTCCCTCAGCACCCAGTTCCCCTGGGGCCTTCTGTTGCTCTGTCCGTTGAGTTGAGCAAGTCACCGCTGCTCTTTGGCCCTGTGAACATCGTGTCCATCTGAGATTGTATCTGAGTCAACCAGCCTGAGGGCAGCCACTCGCTCAGCCTCTTCCTACACCGCGCTGGGTGCTGACAACAAATGCCCTCTCCAGAGTGCGGCTCTCATGCTGAATTCCTTCCAACATCTGTATTTTCTGCACGCATGGTGGATTGGATGGTCTCCTTTACCCCCAAAAAGATACCGTCATCAGAATCTGTGAATCCAACCTTATTTGGAAATAGGCTCTTTGCAGTTGTGAATAAGGTAAAGATCAGCCCAGGTTAGAGTGGGTCTAAATCCAATAACAGGTGTCACAGACCAGAGGAGAAAGCTGTGTGAAGACAGGGGCAGAGCTCAGAGTGATAGGGCTCATCCTACTACCAAAGCACCCTCCTGAAAGTCCACGCTGAGGAAGAAGAGCCACTGAGACACAGGCCATGTCACTCCACCCAACAGCAAAGGTGATCAAGCTATCGGTGAGAAACTGGGTTTATTAAAAACCACACAGGACGTGGATAACAGGCCAAAGAAAGATTCTTTGACACGGTCATACTTTTAAAAATAAAAAGTGTAAAGCACACTCTGAGCCTTGGAAAGGTCGTAATTCCTCAGCAGATTCTTAGGAGACAAAGAGAGGAGACCAAGAAGAACCACTGGGGATGAGAGGGGGCTGTGAATGCAGGCTCCTGCTTCGAATGTGCGAAAATGCAGCCAGGGAGGATCAACTGAATCTCACCATTCAGCATCAAGTGCCCCGTACCTTTGGAGGTGGGCAATGGCCTTGGAGCTCCTCTTCTGACATTCTGCTCTCCCTGCGGCAGCGTTCTCTGTATTACACAGATAGGTGAAGATCAGCATCTGCAGCTAAGCGTGTTCTCTCCAGATCGTCCAGTGGGTGGAGGTGGGAACTGTTTCATCAGCTCTTTCTGCTCCACACCGCTAAGTGTCCTTGTACAAAGTGAGCATGCAGTAAACATGTGAACATATAAACAGAACATTCTGGTGCCCCTGCTCATTCTGGCTTCAATTTCCTTTTGCGAATGCAAGGACAGATACCCTGAAAAATAAAATTAGATCTCAGTGCCTTCTTACCCAAGTTTCACAAAATGTGGGGGAGTCCCTGGCTCTCCGTGACTTCCTCAGCCTGCGGCCCGCGTGCTTGGAGTGGTCAAGGGCACGTGCTTCCAGGCAGGCTAGCATCCTACCACTTCCCTGCTCTCAGGAATTCTGCCAACAATGTCATCTATTTTAAAACCCCAACCTATGTTCTGAGCACCCCACCAGAGAGAAATTATTTGGGAAGTGTGGGGCTCCATTCTTTCTTCATTGGGTTATGGCATGGAGTTTAGTGGGCAGGGGACGATTGCAAACACCACGGAAGCTGGGTGTCACCCTCAGGAGAGGCCATAAGAGGTTCCTGCTGATGCTGGTGTGACTTCTCAATTTGTGATTTCCATCCTCACTCCCACCTGAGAATAAACCCCAGGAAAACGAAAGTCCGGGGCTTCATCCGTAATTTATTCTCTTGCAGTCCTGGAGCCTGGAAGTCAGAGATCAGGACTCAGCAGTGTTGGCTCCTCCTGAGGCCTCTTGTGTGGCCTCACACAAGTCCTTGATGTGTGGGCGACTCTCGTCTCCCTGTGTCCTCAAGGGTCATCCCTCCATGTATGTCTCTGCCCTCCAGGGTCCTCACAGGGAGGTCCTTCTGTGCATGTCGGTGACCTCATCTCCTTCTAAGAACAACAATCATATTGGATTGGGCCCACCCTAAGGACCTCATTTTAACTCAATCCCCCCTTTAAAGGCTCCATTTCCAAATGCAGTCCCATTCTAAAGTACTGGGGGTTAAGGTTGCAACATATGAATTTGGGTAGGTCACAGTTCAGACCACAACAGTGCTCAAAAAGTATTTTTTGATGCATTTAACAAACGAGATAACTACCCAACCAAAAAATAAATAAATAGTCCTGGCACCGTTGCTCACGCCTGTAATCCCAGCACTTTGAGAGGCCAAAGCGGGCGTATCGCGAAGTCAGGAGTTTGAGACTAGTCTGGCCAACATAGTGAAACCCCGTCTCTACTAAAAATTACCAACAATTAGCTGGGTGTGGCGGCGATCGCCTGTAGTCCCAACTACTCGGGAGGCTGAGGCAGGAGAATCGCTTGAACCCAGGAGGCAGAGATTGCAGTGAGCCAAGTGCTACTGCATTCTGGCCTGGGCAGCAGAGGGAGACTCTATCTCAAAAATAAATAAATAAAATAAAGTAAAATACAATAAAACAAAATAAAATAAAGGCAAATTTCAAATGAGGTCAGATTCGCCCAATACGTCCAGTCCTGGGGAGAGAGCTGCCTACCTTGGTCCATGATCTGGTCAGGTGGTGAAGACCAAACAGGAGATTGAACCTGCCATAAATAAGAGTTGCAGAGTTGCCCAGGATTGGTCACAACACAGTGGCCAGCGTCCTGGGAGGCCAGTTCTGCTCCCGTGGTTCAGAGCCACCTGGGCAGGGTACTTCCTGCAGAGCTTTGTGAGCGAGCAGTGCCTGAATTTCAGCCCAGACGGTTTCCTTGTCTCCCACTCAGAAGTTAATAAACTGAAGCTTCACTGCTAAGATATGCTTCTTACCAATCTCCAATTACTTCTGAAATCTCCTCATCAAAGGCCTTGTGCTGAGTTTCTTGTGTCCTAACCTCCCATTGAATACCCCACTCCAGGCAGCCAGCTTGGAACTGAGCCTTCTCCAAGTATAGCCCTGCAAACCCCAAAAGTCTTTCCTTCCTGGAGAGGATTGTGACTACTTTTCCCCTCTGCTTTCCCAGCTGGCTGTTTTGTGTGTTTTCCGTCTTCCGCCTTTCCTGCTCTGAGACCGTTCTTCTGAGCGCCACAGCCAGAGTCCTCCTCGGTTCCGAATGGCCTCAAACTTCCTTTCTTTGGGGAAAAAAATGTTTTCTAAGAATGTTTCTGAACGCTCATTCTCACTTCTGTTGTTTTCTAAAGGCCCGAGCCCAATGCCATATTTAACCAGAAGTCACACTTTGGCAACAGCTGCTGAAAAGTCAAGTTTCTGAAGCCTCATCCTTGCTCTTCGAAGAGGTCAGGTTGAGCCCACGGAGAATACGAAGTAGATACTTTTAAAAGAGAAGGCCCTCAAGTTTATTAACTCGATTGATTCAGATATGAGACAACAATTATAGGAGACAGAAGATAAATATGTTAACTATATAAGAGAGGAAATGCAAAATATAATCAAGGAGTAGGAGACTATAAAAAATGAACAGCTGGACTAGAAACAGAGCCAAAGAGTGTCCATGACTGCAATTTAGGATTCCATGGGTGGCTATAGGAAACAAGAATACATTGTGTCTTTCAAAATAGCTAGAAGGGAAAAGTTGAAATGTTCTTAACACAAAAAAATGATCAGTGTTCGAGTTGATAGACACCCTAAATGCGCTCACTGGATAATTACACATTATATTCACATATCAAATATTGCATGTGTCCCCAAAATATGCACAGTTATATGCATCAATTAAAACACTAAAAAACTCTATGAGTGACTTACACAGTATATATGACATAAATGAAAAAATCGCTTGAAAGACAGACCTAAAAGAAATTACTGCTAATCGAGCACCGAGGAGGGAGACGCAGGAAGATGACAGAGAGGTGGAGGCATGTAAGGTAAAGTGAACCATTCCAAAACACATCTCCTTGAACTTCCAAAAACATTGAGCACAAAATGAGAGGAGAGGCAATATTGAGGAGATAATGGTTAAAATTCTCCTTAAATGAATATACACATAATTTCTCAGAATCAGCAAGATTAATGGATTCAAGAAAAACATTTAAAAAACTTACACCTGAAACATCAGCAAAAACATAGCAGCCTAAGAGAGGATCTTCAAAGCAGCCAGAGAGAAAAGTTAACTTACCCACAAAGGAACAAAAATTAGATTGGTAACTGATTTCTCACAACTGATAATGAAGATGAAAAACAATAGAATTGCTTTTGGAAAGGCTGTGGAAAAACAAAAAAAAAACAAAAAACAACAACAAACAGTCAACCTAGATGATATGCCCAGTGAAACTATCTTTCTAGAAAAAGACCAAAGCACTGATAGACTAGAAAAACGTTCCTCAATAACTCCTAAAAAATGGTCTCCAGAAAGGGAGGAAATTATCCCACAAAGAGTATCTAAGGTGAAAGAATGATGATAAAATTAAGAAGAGTAACATGCAAGTAACTCTTGTCCAACATTGTGTAAAGCACCATGAATAACATATTTTGTGCAGTTAAAAAACCTAAAATGTAATCTATTATGCATTTAATATTATATGTTTATATATTTACAAAATATATAAATCAGAAGAGTTTTATCACTATTTCAGGCTTCTAAAATCCTTCTAAAAAGGATTAATTAATTCATACTGCTTGAAATTAAATATGCACATATCAACCATTATAAAAATTAAAATCAGCTTTGTAAATTCCGAGCAATTAGTGAAAAAGAGAAATGGCAATAAAATTGTTTCTAAATATGGTAAGAAAAGAGAAAACACATAGAAACAATGCATGTAAGTACTTTTCCAAAGTATAGTAAAAAATCAAACTACAAAGATAATCAATACATGTGTACAGCCAAAATATTCCAGTTAAAAATGCAAGTTTTTCAAATATAATTATTTTTTTAAATCCAGTAAAAGCAGTTCACAGTAAATACAACTAAAATATGATGACATAAAAAGATTAAAAATAAGATATGAGAAAAGATTTTAAGTACGAACTAAGGGTAGGTTAGAAAAATCATATTAAGATAAGAAAAATAAATAAATTAAATCAGTAATTGAAAACATTTCCACAAAGGAAACATCAAAAACAGATGATTTTTAAACTACTTCTATCAAATATTTAAGGAACACAAAATGTTGGTCGTCTAGGAATTCTTCTAGAAAGCAGGTTAAGAGAACTGTTCTAATTTATTTGAGGCAAGGAATACATGGATTAGTCTCCCTAAATAACATATACATAAAATTTCTAAATAAAGGTTAACAAATCAAATCTAGAAATGTGCTCCCAAGAAAGTAAATTTTTATGACCAGATTGGCTTGATTCTATAATATGAGGGTTATGTATTATTTATTTATTTATTTATTTTTGAGATGGAGTCTCACTCTGTCACCCAGGCTGGAGTACTGTGGCATGATCTCAGCTCACTGCAACCTCCGCCTCCCTGGTTCAAGCAATTCTCCAGCTTCAGTCACCCATGTAGCTGGGACTATAGGCGTATGCCACCGCACCTGGTTACTTTTTTTATTTTTAGTAGAGATGGGATTTCACCATGTTGGCCAGGCTGGTCTCAAACTCCTGACCTTAGGTGATCTGCCTGCCTTGGTCCCCCTAAGTGCTGAGATTACAGGTGTGAGCCGCCATGCCAGGCAGGTAGTTTAATATTAAATAATATATTGACGTAATGCACCCATTGACAGATAAAAGAAGAAAAGCCTCTAATTATTTCAACAGATGTGGAAAAAGGATGGTGGAATCCAGATCACGTCTAGAGTTTGGTTACTGGTACTACACCAATGTTGGTTTCTTCCTTGTGACAGTTTTTCCATAAAGTTTCACTTTGACATTGGTGGAACCTGGGAAAGGGGGATACGGAACTCTGTACAATCTTTGCAACTTTTCTGCAAATCTTAAACTATTCCAAAATTAAAAGGTCATTTAAAAAAATTCAGAAAGGAAATTATTTTCAGTCTTGAATTCTAAATCTTTTGAAGTGTCAGTAAAATTCTAGGGTAAATAGAAATACACTGTCAGACTTTAAAAACTCAAAATACCTGTCTTGTAACCTCTATTTCAGGAAGTTGGGGGAAATGCACTCCAGTAAAATGAGAGAGGGAAGCGGGCAGGGGAGAGGAGACAAGAGCCCCTGGGTGGGAATGTGTGGGTTTGGAGAGATGTGCAGGGAGACCCAGGGGTGAACAGACAGCGTGGGGTGATACAGTTGCAGCAGGTGCGGTGACTCCCAGTCCTGACCAGAGCACGAGGGGAGATGGAATTGATGGAATGCCTGATGCGTCCAATGGCTGAGAAGAGAGGCAATAGGTAGGGGATAGGTCTAGGTTTGAATTAGTCAAGCAAAAACCAAGCAAAAGGAAAACAAAACAACTATTAACTCAGGATGTACTGTACATCTGTGAATGATGTTTATATCACTGAAATATAACTCTACCAAGCTTACCAAGGACATGTGTAAGTATATTGGGAAAGTGGGTGGATAAGGAGGGCCAGGGCTGAGAGGATCCAGGCTGCATCTTCCTAAAGTGAAGAAATGCATGGAGCACTGGGATTATGGAACCCAACAGACAGGGGAGAGGACGCATGTTGGCTGGCAGCAGAAACCCCAGGAGAGGAAGCCAGGGAATTGCTGTGGGGCTCTCTGAGTCTTTAAAATATGGGGGATAGAACTTTGATAAAAATAAAAACAACATTAGAAAAAGAAACATACAGACTAGATAAGAAACACAGATTTGGGGAATTTTAATATGGAAAAAGGAGATCATTTCAGATAAGTTATCAGTAGAGGAGATGAATTAGAGGCTTGAGAAAATTTGCTATTGATTTAATAAATGTAATCTTACATAATTAAAAAGTAAATTCCAAATAAATTAAATATTTTAATATGAAAGTCCAATAGATATAAGAAAAAAATGCATATTTTTATTTCATGACTTAGAAAAAATGATTTTAATCAACCAAAAGATTACAACCCATAAATTATTAATATACTATACCATTAAAAATTGAGAATTTATGTAAGCTAAAAAGCATTTCACAGGTTTACACCAGCTGGAGTGAAAGTAAAAAGAAAAAAAATTTTAAACTAACTTGAAAGACCAAAAACATGAGGAAAATAATCTTGATTTCTATAGCTGTAAAAGGCTTAATATCATAAAAATACAAAGATATCTTTTAATAACAGAAGATTAACAATCAAGTAGACAGAAAAGGACCTGAAGAGAAAATTTACAGAAAGATAATTAATAAATAAATATATGAAACAATATCCAGCTTCAAATATAATAAAAATAAAAGAGAGTTAGAAGAAGTAAAATACTACTTATCACACATCAGATTAGAAAGATAAAAATGATAACATCCAGTCTGACAAGAGTTTATAAACAGGCATTGCAACAGAAATGTAAACTCTTCAGTGAGTATTTTAAACATTATAATTTCAGTAAAAATGTAAGTATATGCTTTATTAATTGAGGTGTAATTTATATACATTAAAAAGCCCAGATATAAAGTATAAAATTTGGTAGTTTTTACACATACTATATCCATGTAATCACAACCCCAACTAGCATATGAAATACTTCCATCATCCCATAAAATGCTCTCCTGTCCCTTCTCAGTCTTCCCTTCTCTCAGTCCCAGGAGATTTCTATCACCATTGATTAGCATTAATCAGTATTGCTCTGGAGATGGTATAGACTGCTGCGTAATGAAATCACAGGATGTACTCTTGTGTACCTGTTTTCTTCCATTCAGCATAATGATATTGAGATTCACCTGTGCTGTGTGTGTGGTTCCTTCCATTTTACGCCTGTATATATTACATCGTATAATTAGACCACTAAACCACTCGGAATAGCCAAATGTTGATGAATATTTCGGTTGTTGCCAGTTTGAGGCAATTGTAATAAGGCTATCAAATGCATTTGGGCCAAATATTTCAGGAGACCCATGTTTTTATTCCTCTTGGGTAAATAACTAGATGTAGAACTTTCTGAACAAGTGGTAAGTGTATGTTTAAGGTTATGTTAAACTGCCAAACAGTTCTCCAAAGTTCTAGTATAATTTTACACTTCTACCAATGCTGCTTGAGAATCTCAGTTGTTCCATGCTGATACTGTTCGCCTTTTTAACTTTAGACATTCTCACCAATGTGTTGCAGTATCTCATTATGGTTTAGATTTATGTTTCTCTCAAGACTGATGTGAATCATTTTTAAAACACGTATTGCAGTAGTGTGATCTCAGCTCACTGCAAGCTCTGCCTCCCAGGTTCACCCCATTCTCCTGCCTCAGCCTCCTGAGTAGCTGGGACTACAGGCACCCGCCACCACGCCCAGCTAATTTTTTGTATTTTTAGTAGAGATGGGGTTTCACCATGTTACCAGGTTGGTCTCGATCTCCTGACTTCGTGATCTGCCTCAGCCTCCCAACGTGCTGGGATTACAGGCATGAGCCCCCGCGCCCAGCCTTACTCCTGTGTTTTTTCTAGACGCTTTTCCTTTTGCAATTAGGTCTATGATCCATTTAAAAATAATTTTCTGTATGATGAGAGGTAGGGACATGATTAATTCATCTTTTTCATGTGGACATTGAGTTGTTCTAGCACCAGGACACTGATAACAATAATTAACTGATCCTATATCCAGAGATCTCTTGCTGGGTTATTTATTTATTTGTTTTTGAGACAGGGTCTCACTCCGTCACCCAGCATAGAGTGCAGTGGTACAATCACAGCTCACTGTATTTGGTCTCTACATTCTGTTCCATTGATCTGTGTCCAATTTTTCACTAATATGGGACCTTCTTAACTACTGTAACTTTATGGTAAGGCCAGGAATCCTGTAGCATAAGTTCCTTGGGTTGGCATGTGTGTTTCCAAATTATTTTACCATTCTAGTCCTTTCTAATTCCACATAAACTTCATGATTAATTTATCAGTTTCTACAAAAAAAGTACAGTTGGGATTTTGATTGTCATTACATTAAATCTATGTATCAGCTTGGGAAGAATGGAAATATTAGCAATGCAGAGGCTTCAACCCATGACTGTATTTTATCTCATCTTATTTGTAAACTTTATTGTGTGTAACTCTTTAATAATGCTGGACACTATGTTGTAGATTTCCATGTAGAGTTTTTGTGCATCATATTTGATTATTTCATTTGTATTTGTTTAATATTATTGATGATATTGTAAATGGTATTTGTAAATGACATTTTTCTGTAATTTGTTGTCTCTTTGTAGAAATGTAGGTGACATTTTAAAACACATGAACTTTATAACCTGTGACTTTGCTAACTTCTCATGTTAATTTTAAGAGATGCTTTGTAGACGCCCTGGGATTTTTCACAGAAAACTAGGCTGTCTAGAAAAACTTTCTGCACTTTGTCTTACTGATTCATTTGTTTGTTAACATGCAAATGTATGCCTGTGCTTGTTGACTTATTATACTGGCTAAGACCTCTAGCACATTGTTGAACAGAAGTAGATGTCTTTACTCTGCTCCCAATCTTTAAAAGCACTCAATATTTCATAATGAACAATGATGTCAGCTCTAGATGTTTTGCTGATGTCCTTTGTCAGAATGAGAAATTTCACTCTACCCAGTTTTCTGTGTGTTCTTAATGAAGGAGTTGTAAATTTTGTCAACAGCTCTTTCTGCATGTATTGAAAGGATTATATGGTTTTTCTTCTTTATTCTATTCAGATGGTGACTTACATGGATTGATTTTCCAAAATGGTGTTAATCTTAAATTCTTGGGATGAACCCAATTTGTGCATAATGTGTTGGCCTCTGGTATGCTACTGACCGTGATTCACTCATGTATTTGATGATTTTTCTTTCTATGTTCACGAGAAGTATTATTGGCTGGTAAATGATAATTTAACCCTAAGTAGTATTAATCTCAAATGCAAGGTTGGCTTAACATTTGAAGATCAAGTAATGTAGCACACCATATTATAATAAGAAAAGTAAATTTAAAAAAGTGTTTATCTCAATAGGTGTGGAAAAATAATCTCCAGAAAAATACAGCCCTCCCCTCATGACAAAAATTATTAGGAACCTAGAAATAGAGGGAAACTTTCTCAACCTGATAAAGGACATCGAAAGACAAAACAAACAAGCAAACCAGTAGGCTGGGCATGGTGGCTCATGTTTGTAATCTCAGCACTTTGGGAGGCCGAGGCAAGCGGATCATCTCAAGTCGGGAGTTCGAGACCAGCCTGACCAACATAGAGAAACCCCATCTCTACTAAAAATACAAAACACAATTAGCCGGGTATGGTGGTGCATGCCTGTAATCCCAGCTACTCGGGAGGCTGAGGCAGGAGAATCGCTTGAATTTGCGAGGCGGAGGTTGCGGTAAGCTAAGATCCCTCCATTGCACTCCCGCCTGGGCAACAAAAGTACGGGTATCATTCTATTTAGTGAAGAAAGATTGAGCTTCCTAACTAGGATAAGACAAGACAGGGAACACTGGAGGTCACAGCCACTACAATCAATATAGGACATGCAATTTTCAAACAAATTGGAAAGTAAGAATTAAAATTCTTTATTTACAGAAGACACAATAATTGACATAGATTTTTTAAAAATCTGCTAAAAAGCTAATATAACTAATTACTGAAGTAAGCAAGGTTGTAGAGCACAAGGTTACTATACAAAAAAATCAGTTGTACTTCTATATATTCACACTAAGTAATTAAAAATATGCTACAAAAATGCATTTCCAAAAGCATAAATAATACATAAATAGATAAAATACTTAGGCATAATGTTAATAAATGTGTTCAATATATTTACACTAAAAACCATAAAACATTGCTCAGAAAAATCTTCAAAACCTAAGTAAAAAGAAAGGTATACCATATGTATGAATTGAATAAGTCAATATCCTTAAGAGAGCATTTCACAAATTGTTCTGTATTGTCAATTTAATTCCAATCAAATTGTAGCAGGTGTTTTGTAGACATTGAGAAGCTAATTCAAAATTTGCATATAATGTAAATAAATTAGAACTTCCAAAACAATTTTATAAAAGAAAAAGAAAGGTGGAAAACACACACTACATGATTTAACACTTACTCTAAAGAGATAATAAACAAAACAGTAGGATATTGGTCTAAGGATAGACATAAATACCGAGGGAAGACTTAAGAAGCTAAAAATTGACCTATGTGCAAATAATCAAATCATTTTTGTCAAAGGCACCAAGATTATTCCATGGAAAAATAGTCTTTAATAATTGATACAGTATGGGGAAAAATAAACATTGACCCTTATGTTCATGACACAGCATAAGCAAAATATTTCAAAATAAATTGTAAAAGACTTAAATGAAAGAATTAAAGCATAAAAAGTTCTAAAAATTAAATGAGAGAAAATCTTTATGACCTTGGATGAGGCAAACACTCCTTAAAGGGAACACACAGTCACATATATACACAAGGCAAAGCAAAAAAAGGAGATGTTGTAAATTGGAGCTTTATCAAAATCGAAAGTTTTGCTAATTGAAAGATTTGATTAATAAAGTTAAAAGATTAAAAAGGCAAACTGCAGATTGGGAGAAAGTATTTGCAAAACACTTATCTAAAAAGGGCTGTGACCATAACGTGTAAAATCTCTTCATAAGGAAATAATTAGAAGAAAAATAAGACAATTTTAAAATTGCCAAAAGAGTTGAAAAGATACTTCAGAGAAGATACCTGGGTGGCAAGCAAGCACGTGGAAAGATGATCAGCATCGTTTGTCATTTAGAAAATTTGAATTAAACCACAATGGGAAGCCACTTCAACCTGAAATGTACCTAACAGGATTTTAATGCGTGGAGGTGCCCAGGCAGAGACTGAGGCTATTGAAAGAATTTATTACTCACGTTCCTAAGAAAAGAGAGCATAGCTCGTCAAGCAGGGTCATGTGATGAGCATCAGGTATGGCCAGAAGGAGACGCAGGATCCAGGGGACACCAAGGCCAGAACCTCCACCAGGGATTCCAGGGAAAAGGTGAGTCTGGGCAGACATGACAGTTTAGCATGGGCTGATTTGATATGATTCTGGGGCTCTGGGGGTGCAGGTGTGATCTCCAGCTGCCTGGTACCTGTTCCTGGGATGATTTAGGGCAGTGGAAACTTTGCCTTAATGAGTGCAACCTTGCCCTGCTAAAATACTACAATTAGATATTATTTTTACATATTATATTAGAAAAATTCCAAGTTCCTTTAGGCAGTCTAAATTGGTTAGGCTGTAAAAGGAACCTGCAATCTCTTACACGGATGTTAGGAGTACAAAACAGAGCAGAAACCTGGCAATTCTTGGTAAAATTATACACTTACTCACTACAGGAGCCCACAATCCCACTCCCGAGAATCCATTCTGAAACTGTGTCTTCACTAACACGAAACAACAGGTGTAGAAAGCCGTGTGTAGCAGCACTGTTTATAACAGCAAAAGATTATAAATAGCACAAATTACCTGCAATTGGATCTGGTTGAATAACTACTGTGCATTTCTAAAGTAAATGCCATTTACATATTTTTTTAAATAAGGAAAATCTCTACTCACTAGTGTGATCGCCATTATTATTAAGAAAGGTTCTACCAAGTTGTAGAAGAGTGTATATGATAGGTTACATTTTACCTAAGATAAAAAGAAAAAAGGGTTTGTTTACTTATGCTTATGCATACATACATGTATGTGTTTACAGATGCAAAAAGAAATGCAGCAAAGACTGCCTGGAAGCTAATGAAAGGGAAGAAGAGAGGGCGGGGGCAGTGAGCTGGAGAGAAGGAAAGACACCAGAAACTACCAAGCATACTTCTTACGACTTGTCTTTCCTTTCTTTTCCTTTCCTTTCCTTTCCTCTCCTCTCCTCTCCTCTCCTCTCCTTTTCCTTCCTTCCTTCCTTCCTTCCTTCCTTCCTTCCTTCCTTCCTTCCTTCCTTCCTTCCTTCCTTCCTTCCTTCCTTCCTTTCTGTTTATTTATTTTCTGCTCTTGTTGTCTAGGCTAGAGTGCAATGGCGAGATCTCCGCTCACCACAACCTCCACTTCCTTGGTTCAAGCGATTCTCCTGCCTCAGCCTCCCGAGTAGCTTGGGATTACAGGTGTGCACCATGCCCAGGTAATTTTGTATTTTTGGTAGAGATGGCATTTCTCCATGTTGGTCAGGCTGGTCTCGAACTCCCGACTTTGGGTGATCCGCCCGCCTCAATCTCCCAAAGTGTTGGGATTACAGGCGTAAGCCACTGCACCTGGCCGACTTTTAAACCAGGTAAGTTATTTTGCAAAACTGCAAGCAAGTCAAAAAGGGGAAAGACACTAAAACTGAACACAGAAATAAATAAACCTTTCAGTGTATAAAATAGGTAACAGATAAAACAGTATTTTCAAGGAAGCTTGAAAATGATGCTTTCAGTATAGATCCCAAGTGTGATACTTTATAGATGCAAAAAAATGTGTAAAGAATTTTTTAAAACTGTACTCAGTGAATTTATTGTTAGTAGTCATGTCGATATTATGATTTTGAAACTTTTATATCTATTTTAAGATAAAATCCAGTAAATAAACAGGTCAATGTTGAAGAAAACAAGGCCTCTAATCTATGAGAAGATATATAAATAAAAACACTTCAGTTTTAAATATGAATTGGAAATACATGTGTGTGTGCAGAATTGAATTAAGATAGACTCTTTAGTTGTGTAGTAGTCTACCTTAATCCAAATATCTATGTATGTGACATTTCTCTCAGTCATATAAATCTGTGGAAAACTCAGAGATTACAAAAGATAACTTATATAAAAACATGCTCTTCTCATTTCGTTAAGATATACATCCAATTCAACATTTTTGTATGCAAATTTTTTAAATCAGCAAATACACGCTTACTGTAAAATGGTCAAAAAGTATAGGACTGATAAAATGTGAATATTTCCACTTTCATGCTATAGATTTCATTCCTCACGATAAAAGCATTGGGAATTCTGTTTGTATCCTTACAAATCTTTCTGCAGATAATAACTGTTTTTAGAAACAAAGAAAAACCATGCCACAGTCCCATATTGTATCTAACACTGACATTCATCCTTGCGAAATGTTCTGTGCCTTCTTTGCTATGCCTTCCTTAGTTACAGGAGAAGAACCACGAGGTCACTGCCTATGAGATGGCCATGACCCACTTGTCCAGCTGACACTTCTGAAACCCCTGTTTGCAAGGAAGCTCCCCTGGAGTGCAGGTGCTGATGTGGTTCCTAGCTCTGCACCTTCAGAAGCGCAGCCTGCCCTCTGCCCTCATCACTTGCCCGACCTTTGCACCCTCAGAGGAGTAACCCTGTCAGCACATTCCACATCTCCTGCCCTCGTGCCATATTGGTCCCTTGAAAGCATCTAAAAACAACATGGTAAAGCCTGTCACATTAAGTTCGTGTCCATTTCTTCATTAAACATATAAAATACCTGTTACATTAGTGACGGGTGCTAGACTGCAGGAGGAACAGGGGCCTGTGCTTGTGACAGAGGCACCGCCAGAATGTCCTGCGTGCTCAAGCGAAGGTTGGTGCAGAGCTGAGGGCCTTGGGTATGGTGGGTGGGCAGGAAGGACCCCACTTGCCCAAGCACCCACCCTGGGACCCCGGGCAGGGAAGCAGGATGTGACTGTCCGTGGAAGATGGGAGAAGCGTGGCTGGCACGGTGAGGGGTGGTTTTCCTGGTCCCTGGTGAGTGCAAGTGGCCATGACAGATGTGCTCCCAAGAGAAGCAGCAGAAAGTGTGCCTTTCCGTGCTGCCCCCAGACTCACAGCTATGACCATGAGCTTGCACTGGACTTCCGTCCTGGCCTGGCTGGAGCAGAAAATGGTGACATTCCCAATGGGGCTGCGCAGCTTCCTCTGTTTCTCGCTAGCTTGGTGCCCCTTCCAGAGCCCTGGTCCCAAACGCTCCTCCTGCTTCTTTCATTTCGAAACAAGCTTGGAACTCATTGACCACAGGGAGCTGCCGCCGAAGCGAGTGTGACCCTCACAATGGTTTCCCATTCCAACAAAGATCAGACTTGACATGAAAAGAGGCTCTAAAGGAGAATCGCGGACCCAGAAAGAAGAACGTGAGAATTAGAGAAGATTGAAGTCAGGGATACTCCGGTGCTGATTATAGGCAAGTTTTAAAATTCCTTATTATGATTTGGATCAATTAAGACCATTTTACGGATAAACTTATGATAGAACTTGTTTTTAAAACACATGCTTTCTTACATTGTCAGATTCTCACTCAAAGGAAAATGAATGAGCCAGATTGTCGCTCAGCCCCCAAAAAACAAAATAAAAGCAGGTCCTGCTATCAAATGGAAATGATGATATTATACCACCTGATAGTAGCTGCAATAGCTGTGGGCCACCTCCCTGAGGCCTGTCCCCAGAGACCTGCACACCTGGACATTCCAGAAAAGTCAAGCGTACATGCACCCCACACATATACACATGTGTGCAGTCATACACAGCCTGCCCTGCACACCAGCATGTACACACGTACACACACACACGTGCATGTAGACTCACAGGCAGGCCTAATGACTGTGTACACAGCAAAGAGGATACTATCAAAGAGAACTTTCGGTGAGGTCTCTGTGTCAACAGAGTAACAATTTGGACACAAATTAAACAAAACTCAAGTGTATGTTCCAACTAAAGTAAAAACAATATACCCTAATAGAAACACTGGAGGCGTCTCTGCACCTCAGGAGGACAGGGGTCTCCCAGACCTCCCCTTTAGCCTGGGACCCAAGCATGTACAGGAGGAAGCCCCAGCCAGTGCTAACAGGAGGCCAAGGTTGTCCCACGCCTCTCGCCTGGTGTTGCCTTCTCTGGAGAGGAGGCCAGGAGTGGGGACACTGGCTAAGGATCTGGAGAGATCAGTCCTGTGTCTGCTGAACAGATGCTGGGGCCATTCAGCAAAAGACTAGGAGAGGTTGTTGGCAATTTCAGAGAGCACTCTTCTGCAAGTACAGTCCAGTGTCAGCAGTGGGATGTGGGTGCTGCAGCGGCCGGAGCAGAAACAGTTCTCTAAGGTTTCACTGCTTTTGACGATGCATTCCATAAAGAGATTTAGAATGTTCCTAAACACCGCAAAGAATGTCCAGCAAAGGACGCAGGGCAGGGTGGTTGTGGGGAGCAAAGTCACCCACAGGTACGCAGCGGAGCCACGGGTGGCAATGGGGTGGCAAATGCAACACCTGTGCCAGGGCCTCCTAGGGTGGCCGCCTGGCTTGCTGTGCTCCCCCTGAGCCTGAGGGGCCTCGACTTCCCGTTGACCGTAACACTCCTGAAAGAGGAAGCAAGACAAAGCCAGAACACTGGCCTGGATGTCATTCGGAGAATTTGAAAAACAGAAGTGGAGGGTCTGGGTGAACAGAGGCATAACCACCCCCCACCGTCCACGTGCACTGGCCAGATTGTCGCCCAGAGCCACAGCTGCAACTGCTCTCCAGAGGCCATTGGTGAACTCCAGGAAGGGACAAGATACATCCTGGGGCTGTACCTCATGGTGACAATACCATTGCAGCTTCGAGTCACTCTCCTCAGCCCTCACCTTCCAAAATGGGAAGCCAATAATAAATAAATTAATTAATTTCAGACATAGATCAGGTCAACAAAGGAAAGCGTAAGATTATTACTTTATAACATGAGAGTGAATGCTAAAAAAAAAAAAAAAAAAGTCAGAATAACTGCAAATGCTGCCTGTAAGAACCAGGATTTTAAGCTGCAGATGGCAGGACAGGAAATTATACATTGTACTAAGCATTTTAGAACTACTTATCCATTTTAACAGTTTTCTAAATGTATATGTTACTTAGAAAAATAAATATTTGTATACGTGTAATTTCTTATGTATGCATATAAAGAGCTTTCTAAACACTGCAATAGTTGCTGTGTCTTCCTCTTTTTCTTCTTCCTTTTCCTTTCTTCCTTTCTCGCCTTCCTTTTCCTCCTTTATTTTCTTCCTTTCCTCCCTCCCTTCCTTCCTTCATTCCTTCCCTCCTTCCTTCAATTTTTCTCTTTTTTATTCCTTCCTTTTTCCTTCTTCCTCTTTTTTATCTCTCCTCTCTTCCTCCTTCCCTCCCTTTCTTCTTTCCAGCTTAGAGCTGGGAGGAGGGGCCCAGCCTCCTGCTCCCTCCCCTTCCTCTGCCTATAACAAGGTCTAGTCTCCTAAAACCGACAAAGCCCTCCCCTGTGGTTGCCCAGTGCTGTTCCCTTGTGCGGATAAACCACACTCTGCTTAGTCATCCTTGGGCAGGCAGACACTCTTCACTCTCCAGCTATTGCAAAGAAAGCCACTAGCAGTGAAACTCAGAAACAGTATCTTCAGCAGAGGAGGCCAGACACAAGACTTCCAAAGTATACAGGGTTTCATTCTGGGAAGACAGAAATTTCTAAAATTAGATTGCTGTGAAGGTTGCACTACTCTTTAAATATGCCAAACATCATTGAACTGTACACTTAAAATAGGTAAGTTTTCTGGTATGTTAATTATATCTGAACGACTCTTCTTTTAAAAAGTAAATGAAACTATTTTACCCCCTGCCTAAAGCCTGCCCAGGATATCTGGGCTGATTCTGGGTTTTGTCTGTTACAAATAAAGCTGCTGTGACTGTTGGTATACAGGTTTCTGTGTGAAACATAAGAGTCTCTGGGACCAACAGCCATGAAGGCAATTGCTGGGTTGTATGGTAGTTGCATCTCCAGTTTTACAAGAAACTTCCAGACTGTTTTCCAGAATGGATATAAGATTTTATATTCCCACCAACAATGTATGAGTGACCTGTTTCTCTGCATTTTTGCAGTATTTGGTATTGCCACTATTTTTAGATTTTTGCCACTCTGATAGATATATAGATCTCACTGTGGTTTTAATTTGTATTTCCTTGATGATTAAAGAGGTTGAAATCATTGTATGTGCTTTTTATTTTTTATTTTTGGCATCTATATTTTTTCTTTGAAAAACAGAAAATGCATTTGTGTTTTCCCCCTAAATTCTAATTGGTTTGTGGTTCTGTTTTTTGTTTTTTGTTTTTTGTTTTGTCTCTGTTTTACTACTGTGTTTCTTTATATATTGTAAATATGAGTCCTTAATCAGATATGAGGTTTGCAAATATTTTCTCTCCATCTCTAATACATCTTTTCATTATCTTAAGGGTCTTTCACACAAGCAAAAGTTTTACATTTTGATGAAGTTCAGTTAATCAAAATTTCGCTTTTATGTATTGTGCTTTTGATATCTGATTTGAAAATTCTGCGGAGCCCTAGGTCCTGAAGACTTTACCCTATTTTTCTCAAGTTTTATAATTTCCCATTGAAGTCTGTGATTCAATTTTGGTTAATTTTTACATAAAGTGAACTTTTTTTTTTTCTTAATGGGTGTCTAATTGCTCCAGCTCCATTTGTTGAAAAGGCCAACTTTTCAACAAAGTTGAAACATTGAATTGTTTTTCTGCCTTTGTCAAAAATAAATGGAGCGTATTTGTGTGGCTCTATTTCTGGGCCTGTCCGTCCACCAACACCACCCTGTGTTGATTACTATAGCCATATAAATATCTAGAAATTGGATGAGTTGATTTATCCCACTGGATTCTTCTGTTTCAAATTGTTTTAGCTATTCTAAGGCCCATGCCTTTCCATATATATTTTAGAATAAACTTGTCTATGTCTACAAAACCTTGCTGGGATCTAATTTGCTTTTAAAATAAGATATCTATAACTGTTTTCCACTTTTTTTTTTACTGAAAATATTATTAAAGTTTAGTTTGCTTTTATTAAACTTTCTTTTTCCCCAAATTTCAGCATGCATTCATTCATTCCCTCAACTATCTGTATTGAGCACCCACTCTGTGCTGGGAGCTGTGGAGGTTCTTTGGGATAGAACAATAAAAATACATGTCTGCTTTTCTCAAGGAACACATGGTTTGGGATTGTTAATGAAAAAATTTATTTTACTAACTAAATATTATTTTGAAGGTACGTATCTATTTACTGAACCCTAAAATTTAACCTACACAACTGTTCTTGCTTTGTCCTTGGGAGCCTGTGCTGCTGAAGAATGCCATCAAATGATTTGGGTGGAGCCTGGGTGGTTCACCCTGGTCGTGTCTAGTGACAGCTCTTGATGGGGCAGGTGGCCCGTAGGCAAGTGTTCCTGTCATTCTTGTTTACCTCCTTCATCACCCCGCCATGCCTTTTAGAAATAAAGAAGAATAACCGAGAGTGAGTCATTCATTCTTTCTCACATACGTTCATTTAATCAATGTTTGTCGAGTGCCCCCAACATGCCAGGCGTGGAGTCAGGGGTTGGGCTGAGGCCAGAGAGCCATCCCAACAGGAACCTACAGCTCTGGCAGCGGCTGCCGCAGAGCTTTGGGAGCCTCCTGGGCCTCTGCTGACCTCCAAGGGAGAAATAAATGCAAAGCCTACAGGAGGAAGCCACCTGGAGAGCCCCAGCCTGGCGGGGAGCTTGGGTGCAGGCAGAAAGGCAAGGGGTGCAAACACATCACCTTCTAACTACTGACCAGGCCTGGAGCACATCAGTAGAGGGAGGGCTGGACTTGTGTCGCTTCCCAGGAAACAACAGTCTCCTCCCTGACCAGATCTGAACACAGCAAGGAACAGAATCAAATACACAGACCTCGTGTCCCAGATTGTTTGCACTGCTATAAAGGAATACCTGCGACTGGTAATTTATAAAGAAAAAATGTTTATTTTGGTTGACGGTTTTCAGGCTGTACAGGAAGTGTGGTGCCTGCATCTGCTTCTGGTGAGGCCTCCAGAAGTTTCCAATCACAGCAGAAGGCAATGGGGGATCAGGCATGTCACAGGGTGAGAGTGGGAACAAGAGAGAGAAGAAGGAGTCCCAGCTCTCCCATGAATTCATGACCACTCATTACTGTGCCAAGCAGTTCATGAGGACTTTGCATCCATGACCTCAATACCTCCCACGAGGCCCACCTCTAATACTGGAGGCTACTCTGCATCCATGACCTTGACACCTCCCATGAGGCCCGTCTCTAATCCTGGAGGCCACATTTCAGCATGAGATTTGGAGGGAACACACATCCAAACACATCACCTTCTAACTACTGACCAAGGCCAGCCCCGAAGGCCTCCCACTGTGCTGGGGCTCTCAGTGGATTTGTATTTGCAAAGATCCAGCTTCTTCTGGCCACGGTGAAGAGAACTAGGCAGAACTGGTTGTTTCTGGAAGGAGCATAAGGGCCAGAAAGGTCCTGTGTTCTATGCAGAGAGTGAGAGGAGATGTGGAAGGGGAAAGGGCCTGCCAGGAACCTGGAGTCCAGCTGAGCACCGAAGGCCAACCTTCCCCTCTGCCTCCGACTGCCCTTTTCCTTTCCAGGCTATATTCTTTATACCACAAAGACTCTGGAATGAGAGAAAATGTCAAATAGCCCATAGAAGCACATCTTTTTCTGTAGATGCATGCGGGTGATGGCATGCAGCCACACTGTGCCCAGCACACCCAGGCTTGTCCTTTGCCTCGAGAGAGTACCCCTTCCCCTTGTGCACCACCATGAGCAAAGTGGGAACCAGGCCCTGGGCTTAGAGAGGAAGCGGAGGGAGGGCCAGGGCTGGGACAGCCTCTGCAGGATGCCCAGGACAGGGGCACAAAGACATGTGTGCAAGCGGAATTCGCTTTAAGACTAAATGGCAATTCCAAGATATGTTTGGGTTTTTTAAAAGTGGGGGAATTGAGATGAGAAAAGGAACATTAAAAATAAAATATTTTAAGAAAGCTGTTTTATTTAAATGAATTAATCCCAAATTACCACATTATACTTCAATGCATATGACATTTTAATAAAAAGCTACTAGTTTTGTCAGAATATAAAATATTTCATCCGATGAAAAAAGAGTAATATAAACCCATGTAACCAGTATTCCAAGGTAAGAATTGTTTAGATTTTGCAACTGTTACTTCAGATCTATTTTTCAGAAATAAAACATGACTAACAGAGTTTAAGTCCTCCTCCCATGCCCACTCTCCCTCTTTAAAGATTCCACAGGCCTGACATGTGTGTGAGACTTTTGTTTCCATGGTAATGCTGCTGCTCCCCCACCCCCATGCCTGTAGACACCACAAAATATTGCTGTTTGTTTTTAAATTCCATTGTCAGCATCACCTTTCTGTATCCCCGCCCCCAAGGTTACACTTTTAGGAGGCACTCGAGTTGGTACAAGTAGAATGACTTCATCCCCTTTCGCCCCAGGGGACATTCTGTTCGGTGAAATATGCCACGAATTCTTTATCCAGGCCTGGGAGTGGAGGCCTTGGAGGGGGCTTCCAGTCCTGCACTCCTGCAAACCATGCTCCAGGGCTGCCTCGTCCGTCCCCGCTTCCGCAGCACCTGTGTGCTGGGTGCCAGGGAGCAGGCACCTTCTGCTCTCTCAGATGCAGCCAAATGTCTCCCGAATTTCTCTATAGAAATTTAAGTTGCACCGCAGGAAGAGTTTCAACAGTACACACTCTAGGCCTTGCTGGGTGTCATCAGTGAGTGTGAAGTGGCATCTCCTGTTGCCTAGAGATAGACAACCAGTGAATTTGCGCATTCTCAGGCGTCTCCTCTGCCTGAAGGGCTGCCCCTGTCCCTGCCCCTTTATTGCCCTGGGTGCCTCGTCTTCGCCCATTGGCAGTCAGAGTTCCTCCTGGTGCTGTGAAGGAGTCTTTGCTATTTACAGGTAGGGCAAATATCTTCTCTCCCGTTGGGGTTAGCAGTTTATGTTTTGTTCAAGAGACGTTTTTACTTTTAACACACTCGAATGTATCCATTTTTAAAATTTCTGCATTCCCAGTCATATAGATATTAAAAAAAAAAAAAGCAAAGAAAGCAAAACCCAACCCTCCCCTCCCCCTGCCTATATACTCTAGGGTGTAGGATCTTGCAGAAGGGTTTGGGAAGGAGGAGTTCGATGTGTGTCTGGCCATGGGCTGCCGAACCCCTGGTCAGAGCTAGCTGTTTCGGGCACACACGCCGAATTTACAGTTGGCAAAGGGTATTCAACACGGCCTCAAGATAAACGCTCTTTAGAGCCTCGCTGGTTGGATTAAAATAATTGTAAAAACACTCGAGAAAGTATTTCCTTTTCTCCAATGTTTCTTGCGAGCCTGGAGTCCTATCTGCTCTCGCCGGGACGGAGCTGACCCCTGCACTCTCCGCAGCCTCCTGGGTGACCGCACACCCCGCGCCCCCCACCCCCACCGAGGCCAGCACCGAGGTGCGCTCTGGTGTTTAAAAAGAAGATTGCAAAGCCACGGAGGAGCTGCTGGAGGGACGCAGGATTGAGGGAGCTAAGTTCTGCGGACGACTGTCTCCCGCACATTTAAAAGACAAAACAAAAACAAAGCAAAGCCCTGACAACTCCACTTGACCAGAGCAGCTTCAGCAAGACGCGCCGACCTCTCCGGGAAGCGCGAGTGCGCGCGTGTCTGCGTCTCCGTGCGGATCTGGGCCTGCCGTGCGCGTGTGTGCCAAGGTGAAACGGCGGCGGAGTTTCAAACATTTCATCTTCGAACCATCTCCTGCTGAGGAACGAGGGCGGTCAGGTGGTTGCTGATTCTGAAGAGGGTCTCTTTCAACTGCGATCCCTTCAAGGAACTCGGGTCTGTCCATTTCCACGGAAATGTCCCCTTTCCTCCCTCTCCAGGCGCTGCAGGCTCCGCGCTCCCTCCCAGGCTGAAGCCGCAGCTGGCGGGACGCGCCGTTTCCAGGGTGCGCCGGGTGAGAGCCGCCCACGAGCGGCCCAGCGTGGCGGGACCTCGAACTGGAGCCGCGCAGACGCCTGACCACGAGGCGCTCCCGACCCGGACCGGGAGAACCGCGACCTGGGGGGAGGGGGCGGGGCGCGTAGGAAGGAGGAGGAGAGAGAAAGAGGGCGAAGCCAGCGCGAGATTGGGGAGGAGAGGAGGATAGAGACGGAGTTGGCGAGATGCTGGAGAATTCACGATTGTGGGGACCCTGCGCGGGAGAGAAACTTCAGGAAGCACGTCGGAGGCGGGGCATCTGTGGAAGGAAGGCAAATTTTGCAGAGCAGTAAAGGAAGCCGGGAAGGGCAAGTTAGCCATGGGGAGACGCCGCAGAAATCCGGAGCTGAAAACAGGGCGGTTAAGTAAGCAAGAGCTGGTTAGCTGAATACGAGGTCCCTAGAATGTAAATTATAAATAAATACATAAAAAGGAAAGAAATGAAAGAAAAAGAAAAGAACGCGCTGTAGGGTCCCAGATCCAGGCACTGGGAGCAACCCGGGCGGGGACCCTCCCAGCCCACAGTAGCCGCCGCCCGGAGTCCCTAAAGTGGCTCCCACGTGGCTACTCGGGGATCTCCCAGGCCTCGGGGGCCCATTTGAAAACCTCGAGAGGCCTCGCACATCCTGCCGGGACTGGAGCTGCTGGGGCCCCTCAGTCTCCCACGGATGCTCCTCTGCGCGTGTTTTCCAGGAAAACATTTAGGCCTCAGAAGCGTCTTTGAGAGCCTAGAAATGCCGGTTGCGCTTGAAATCCAGTCCAACCTACTCACAGAGTACTAGACCTGGAAACGACGTTTGAAAGAGATGTGCGTTCCATGCTGACTTAAATTTTGTTCCATTTATGACGACGTATTTGTTTTCAAAGAAAAGAAAAATTGCTTAGCCAAGCTTCTCACGTCCCCATCCCCCTATTCCTGCCTCGCTCTTTCCCTAGACAAACGCGGGGAGCCCTGGAACTGGAGAGCCAGTGACCGGTGACCGTGAATACGGTAGCGATGTGATTTGATGCATTGAAACTACTTATATTTCCAATGTTACTTCATTAAAGGAAACCCACATAAAACGTGTCTGTTTCATCTTAATTGCCAAAAAAGTTTGCCACACCCCCGAACGGTAACTGTTTCCCCCCCAGACACCGAAAATCTCATAAGGAACCACAATGAGAAAGGATCAGGAACCGCTTAAGTTTTATTGAAATGCCTTGATGCCGTTTTTTCTTCTTCCCCGAATTAAGCGGCCGTGGGAGGAGGTGGGTCGCGCCCACCGTTGCCAGGACTCAGGCCGGCCGACACGGGCCACAGCGCCCCCTCGCCGCCCGCGCGCACCACTCCTGGCCTGCGTCGGCTCCTTCGTCCCAGCGACACGCAGGACTGCGCCGAGCCTGGCGAGCGCCCGGACCTTCTCGGCCGGCCGCGTTCCCGGGGAGACCCCGAGCCCGAGCCAGAGCCTCCGAGGCCGGCTCGTCCTCGCGCTCGGCCTCGCAGGAAATCCCCACTCGCTGAGACTTGCGTGTCCACGTGGACTCGTTCTAAATTCCTTGGCTGCTGGAGGGACAATAAAGAAAAATAGAACAGTGTTAACTTTTTCCCCGTCTCCTAGAGCACACCTGGGAAAGGGGGCAGGGCCCACCATGAACCTGAAACTGCACGTCGCCTGGGTTACTGTGGCCAGGGGTCGCGTTTTCAAAGCAGTTACTCGGTTTCCGCTGCATGCCTGCTCATTCCCTCCTTCCAGCTCGAATGGCAACTGAAAAACCGCAGAAGCCCAGTGCCCGGCCCTCCCCAGCGACCACACAGGTCTGAGCACCCCCTTCGCCCTTGAGCAAAACATCCCAGGCCCTCCTGTTCCCGAGCCGCGGCCTTGCGGCCCTCGTGGCCCCGAGACTGAGTCCGGGCTGAGCCCGCCACCCTCTCAAGCAGCCTCGCCGGGACCGCCGTGCCAAGACTCCAGGCTGGCAGCATGTTTTCTCCTGACTGATTTTTTTTTTTTTTTTAAGAAGAAGAAGACCAAGCCAACTTTAACTTAAGAAGGAAAATGATTTTTTTCTTTAGTATCTGAGAACTTTAAAGCAAAACGGAGTTTATATATTCCAATAACAATGACGAGTGTAAGTTTTTAATGTCCCTGCGTAGGCATTTTAATTTGCTACAGTCACTACCAATAAAAACGGCATGTAGTAAGAGTCGACTGTTTAATAGTGCAAGGTAGACGGTTTTTATTAGTAACAGGCAGCAACGGTATGGAAAATTTAGATTCAGTGGAGGAGTATAATTGCTGCGGGGAAAATACACACAGGACGGGAAGAGCCCATCTTCAAACTCTCAACACTGAGCTAAAGAGAGGGGAAGGGCAGGCGGCGTTTCTGGAGATGCACCCTGGGTGAGGGGACCCTCCCGGTCACTGCACGTGTCTGGTTATATATTTAATTGATGTCAGAATCGACTGTATCCAAAGCAGACACTCCAGCTCCAAACTGAGGATGTTTTTGTAATAACTGGCTGTTTTCTCTTCTGTCCCTGGAAGAGGTCAGGCCCGGGGGTGTCAAGGGAGGGGGAGGGAGGATGAGCCCCAAATGCTAATGAAACCACAGCGGGAACCGCTCTTTAGAAATGGAAATACTCCAGGCCAGTCCTCCCTGGTGATAAAAATTACACTCGATTTTTTTTTTTTTCATTTAAACTGATCTGATCGGAAAAGAACCCTAAAAGCTGCCATCTGATCTGCCAGTGTTTGTGTTTGCTATCCAGCGTGTGGGCCTCTCATTTACCCCTCTTCTTGGAGGAATTCCCTCCCAGGAAGCGGCAAAAATGTCGCAGACTGTCGACGGCTTGCCCAACCCCGCTGCTTCCTCTGTCTGTTTTTCAACTCTCTAGTAATTGAATAAACGTATCTGCGCTGAGTTGACTTAGGATGTCCCAGGTGGACTCGAAGCATGGTTGAAACCCCCCTGCTGGGTCGTTGCAGGAGCCCCAGCCTGTGGGAACGGGGAGTCTGTGGGTGGAGGGAGCGGTGGTCGTGGGTGTGTGTGCTGAGATGACCTGGAGAGGATGCGTGCAGGATGGGGGTGTGGTTTGTAGGAAGAGCGGTGGGGGAGCAGTGTGGGCCAAGGGGTGGGTGGGAGAACTAGTAGGGGGCGACTGGCTTGGCTCGGGAGCTCCTGGCGGGAGGGGTAACATGCCTGGATCGCGCCTACCGGGAGAGTCGCCCTGCCTGCCGGCTCAGGAGGAGCCATCCTCAAGCCCAGCACTGCAGTTTGCAACTGGTTCCCGTGCACCTGGGGAAAGACAGCCTGATGCCGTGAGTGTTTCTCTTGCCCCCTGGACCAGGCTGGTAAACCGAGCTCCGCTCCCTCCGCGCCGCTACAGCTGCACCACGGGGAGGCCGCAACATGCCCTGCGTCCTGAGATCACCAAGGCCGCCCCGCAGGCTGCAGGGCCAGCGGGGGTGCAGGAGTCGGTTGCAGGCCTAAACTGAGGCCCGCCCCAGGCCACGGCGCTCTCTCTCCTCCACCGCACCCACCCGAGACGGCTTCTGAGGATAGAGGCACCTGTTGGGTGGGTGCTTCCAATAGGCCAGCACACACCTGACACTCTTCCATCCCCCTGAGCGCCCCCCATAGGTGACCCTTCGGAGTGGGCCGTCAGACGCCCTCTTCGGCCATCCCCGAGTGGAAAAGGGATGAAGAAGCGTGATGGGGAGCGGGTTCTAGGAAGCTAGGGTCCCAGGGACCCTCGCCAACCGCCTCGATTCTGAACCCTACAAGGCAACTGCCCCCCAACTCCAGCCGCGCGTCACCTGAGCTACCTGTAATGCCACTGCACCGGAGGCGCCAGCCTGAGCTCCTGCCCGTTCCCGAGGTGACGGGGAGGCTTCAGGTCCTGCCAGAGGCAGTTTGTCGGGTAACAATCATCCCCCCAGTGTTTTGACAACACAAATCCGAAAGAGGAGTCAACTTAGAAAAACAAAATCAAATAAAACTCTTTAGGGGACGGCGTCGTCTTAGGTGAAGCCCTGGCGGCATTCCCAACAGTGGAAAGTCGTAACGTTCAGGGCCCTGGGGGTTGCGCTGAGGATTTGGGGGCGGAAAGCTCACCTCAGGGCCCTCCTGGCAATTCGCAACCAAGGCGCCCCGGATCCAGGTCCATGCTGCGAGGAGCGGGCCGCGAGGGGTAGGCGACCAGACGCGAGGCCACGCGGGGAGCCTCGGGCCGGGAGGCAGAGCAGGTCCGGGACCGTGGAAGCGAGAGCCGCGCGCACTGCCCGGAGGAGGACCCGAGCCGCGGGCGCCACCATCCTGACCTCCCCACTTCCCTGCGACTTCCGGATTGGACACAGGGGCCTGGCCTCCTAGGGGTGTAAAGCGGGGCAGACCGTGAGCCCCCCAAGTGGACCCGGCCTGGCCTGACCGCGGGCGGCCTCTGCCTAGTCCGCGCGGGTGGAGAAGGGGGTGGGGGGCGGGGTAGTGGCTGGAAGGGGCGGGGGCCGGGCGGGGGCGAAGAAGGTGGCCGGGGACGGTGGGAGCCAGCCGGAGCGGGGCAGGGGACGTGGCTGCCAGTGGGTGGGAGTGGGAGGGGTGCGCGCCGGGGCACGCAGCGCGGCCGCGCCGGGCTCAGGTCCGCGAGCCGCGGGCTGGGGCCGGAGCTGCTAGAGAGGCGGCTGCGCCACAAAAGCCTGTCGTTCCCTCCCGCTGCCCGCCTCCGTCGCCTCCTCCCTCCCCCGCCTGCCTCCCTTCTCTCTGCCCCTCCCCCGGCCGCGGCCTGGAGGCTGGAGCGGGCGGAGCAGGGGAGGGGCGGGCCCCCGAATATGCAGATGAGCGCGTGATGGACAGCTGCGCGTTCCAATGTCCCTCGGAAACTCGAGCGCTCCTTCCTCAACTCCTCACTCCCGACTCCAGACTCCCCCAAACCCCGACCGCCGGCCTGGCGCGCGGCTGCGCCCACCACCGGCTCCGCGCTGCCGCCTCCGCCACCGCCACCCCGCCGCCGCCCCGGCCCGCGGGCCGCCCAGGCTAGTGCCCGGGCCGGCCTGCCTACGCCCGCCGTCCGGGTGCCCGCCGCCGCGCCGCGCCCCGGCCGGGCGTGGATGGAGGGCGCCGCGCGCCCTGCCCGCTGCTCGGCGTGACGCGGGCCCGGCGCCCCGCGCCCACCATGTCCTACCCGCAGGGCTACCTGTACCAGGCGCCCGGCTCGCTGGCGCTCTACTCGTGCCCGGCCTACGGCGCGTCGGCTCTGGCGGCTCCGCGCAGCGAGGAGCTGGCGCGCTCGGCGTCGGGCTCGGCGTTCAGCCCCTACCCCGGCTCGGCGGCCTTCACAGCGCAGGCGGCCACCGGCTTCGGGAGCCCGCTGCAGTACTCGGCCGACGCCGCCGCCGCCGCCGCCGGCTTCCCGTCCTACATGGTAACCGGGAGCGGGCGGGACGCGGGACTCCGGGGCGCCCGCGGAGCGGAGCTAGTGTTCGGCGGGCTGGGGCCGCTGGGAATGTGGCGCGGCCGGCAGCTCAGGAGTCGCCGGCTCGGTTGGCCGCCCCGCAGGCTGAGCTGGGCCCCTGGTGGGGAGGGCAGCGCGGCCGACAGGGAGGTCCCTGAGTCCGGCCGGGACCCGCGCTCCCCCGGCGCGTCTCCTCGGCTCGCCGGCTGATTTTCTCTGAGAGTCTGGGAAGTGCCTCTCCGCCGGGGGCCGGGGTCTGGCGCGGTTTGTCCCTCGTTCCCGCACCGCAGCCTGGGAAGGCGTTGGGAGCGGGTTGTGTGCTCTCCTGCGTTGGCGTGGGGCGCGAGGGTCGGCGTCACTGCGGCCTCTGGGCGGACGGCCAGGCGGTTCGCATTCACTAGCGGGGCTGGGGGCGGCGGGGGCCACCGGGGGTCACCGAGTTGGGCCCGGGAGCCGAGCGTCCAGCTGCGGCTCCCGAGTCCGATCCGAGGCGCCCAGGTTTCGGCCTTAATCTGTCCGGCGGACCATGCTTTCAAAAATCGTGCATGCGGGCGTGTGACCCGCTAAGGGCCGCCTGAGTGCTCCGTGCCCCGAGCGCAGCTCCTGCTCCGGCGACCTGAGGCGGCCCGCGAGTCTCGAGGTTCCTGAGCTGGGCCGGGCCCGGGCCGCAGCGAAGCACGTTACGGGCGATTGAGGCCATTACGGGATTGTCACCACTGCCGTCCCTCGGCGGAATTTCTGGGCAGCGACCGAGTCGTTGGGGCCTTGGCGAAGGCTGCAAATGTCTCGAATTTAAAAGTTAAAGGATGAATTAAAATGCTAATTACGGCGTATTTGAAGAATTCGAAACGGTGACTGGCTTCTGAGTTGCAAATTGGATTTGCCCAGCTTTAGAGCAGTGAATAGTGAATTGGGGGCTCTGGGGTGTTTTTTTAACCATATAAGGGCGGGGAAGAGGGAGTAGGGGGAGGCAGCGGCACTCCAGGCAACGGCAGAAATTTAGATATCAAAGAGCTACCTGTGGGCCTGTGTGCGCGCACGTGCGAGGGTTTGTGTACATCGCCACACGCAACTCCGGAACACTTGGGGGAAGATGGGTCATTTTAGGAAAGTGAAATAGTTCAAAAATTCGAGAATAAAACTATGGTACTTTTTGTGATCAACAGCTGGTCCCGAATCACACTTCGTTTTTCCTGCTCTTTTGCCGCGGGAAGCGCAGCCCCAGAGCCAGAGACTCACGGGGGAACGGTGGCCGTGGGCGGGCGGAGGGGCAGCATCCTCCGGCTGGTTGCTCGCCGGCTCTCTGCACACTCCACTCACAGGCTCTTGTGGTTCCAGGGCGCACCCTACGACGCGCACACCACCGGCATGACCGGCGCCATCAGCTACCACCCGTATGGCAGCGCGGCCTACCCGTACCAGCTCAACGACCCCGCGTACCGCAAGAACGCCACGCGGGACGCCACGGCCACGCTCAAGGCCTGGCTTAACGAGCACCGCAAGAATCCCTACCCCACCAAGGGCGAGAAGATCATGCTGGCCATCATCACCAAGATGACCCTCACCCAGGTCTCCACCTGGTTCGCCAACGCGCGCCGGCGCCTCAAGAAGGAGAACAAGATGACCTGGGCCCCGAGGAACAAAAGCGAAGATGAGGATGAGGACGAGGGCGACGCGGCCAGAAGCAAGGACGAGAGTCCCGATAAGGCACAGGAGGGCACGGAGACCTCCGCCGAGGACGAAGGTGAGCGGGCAGCGGCCGGCGCAAGGTCTCGGGGCGCTTTCTTCCCAGGCGGGGCGCAGAGCTAAGGTCGGGAGGACGCTGCCCACCGGACATCCCAGGTCCGGGCCGGAGCCCCAGCCGCCCCGCATGGGTCTGGGGTCTCCGGGATTTGAGCGAGCGATTCCTGGGGCGCTTCCCGGGGAGGTCAGGCTCCCCCTGTCACGTGGCCGGGTGGGGGCGAGGTGAGGGGTCCTGTGGGGAGGGCCCAGTGCCGCAGGACAAGGGGCGGAGGGGGCTCCAGGTGCCTGCGCTGTCCCCTGGTGCCACCCACCGTGCCCGCGCCCCCGCAGGGATCAGCCTGCACGTGGACTCGCTCACGGATCACTCGTGCTCGGCTGAGTCGGACGGGGAGAAGCTTCCTTGCCGTGCCGGGGACCCCCTGTGCGAATCGGGCTCAGAGTGCAAGGACAAGTACGACGACCTGGAGGACGACGAGGACGACGACGAGGAGGGCGAGCGGGGCCTGGCACCGCCCAAGCCCGTGACCTCGTCGCCGCTCACCGGCTTGGAGGCGCCGCTGCTGAGCCCCCCGCCCGAGGCCGCGCCCCGCGGTGGCGGCAAGACGCCCCAGGGCAGCCGGACGTCTCCGGGCGCGCCGCCCCCCGCCAGCAAGCCCAAGCTGTGGTCGCTGGCCGAGATCGCCACGTCGGACCTCAAGCAGCCGAGCCTGGGCCCGGGCTGCGGGCCACCTGGGCTGCCCGTAGCCGCCGCGCCGGCCTCATCGGGGGCACCGCCGGGAGGCTCGCCCTACCCTGCCTCACCGCTCCTAGGCCGCCCCCTGTACTACACGTCGCCCTTCTACGGCAACTACACAAACTACGGGAACTTGAACGCGGCGCTGCAGGGCCAGGGCCTCCTGCGGTACAACTCCGCGGCCGCGGCCCCCGGCGAGGCCCTGCACACCGCGCCCAAGGCGGCCAGCGACGCGGGCAAGGCGGGTGCGCACCCGCTCGAGTCCCACTACCGGCCCCCCGGCGGCAGCTACGAGCCCAAGAAAGGTAGGCAGCCCGCGACCGGGGGCGCCCAGGAGGGGAGGGAGAGCCAGCCCCGGGGAGGCGGAGCGCTCGGGAGACCCGGGGGAGGGTCCGGGAAGAAGATCCAGGGGGCCGCTCCTGGGACCCAGAATTAGCAGAGTGAGGGCGGAGGGCGAGATGGAAGCCAAAGAAGGTGTGGCCCTCTTTTTAGACTTGCCCTGTTATTATTTATTTTTACTTAATTCACTGTTATTTTGACTATTATTATCTTGGCTGTCTTAGTTTCGGCAAACCGAGATTGCCACGAAATTCCAATTACAGCGTGTCCCCCTAATGAGCCTGGGTGTGTTTCGGTGTCTTGTTGGTTAAGGAGTCAGAGCTGAATCTGCTTTTCTGCCGTTGGCTAGAAGCAAACGGAAAGTTCCAGTTACTCTCAGAGGCGTTTGTCTTCAAAAGAGAAAATCAAACGTTTTTTCCGCTTTTTGTTGTTGTTGTTCTGAAGAAAACCGTTTTTTTCCCCTGTTCTATATTGCCTCTGTTGCTCCTGAGTCAGGCTACCCGAAGGAGAAGCTCAAGGGGGAAAGTTAAGAACTAGGGAACATCACCAAAAGTCGTCTCAGCTAGCGGCCCTGAAGACAGTCCGTTTCCTAAACTGCTGTTTGCCCGGGAGTGGAGGATGGTGGGTGCAGGGTGGTCTGCGCAGTCAGCAGGCTGTGGGGTCGGTTCTGACTAACTGCCCACTCCCCTGACAGATGCCAGCGAGGGCTGCACCGTGGTTGGCGGGGGCGTCCAGCCCTACCTATAGAAGGGCCGAGCACAGCAATGCAAGTAAGTGGGCACCCTGGTGCTTCCCAGACCCTCTGGAGCCTCCCAGCACCAGCTTGCTTAATGTGTTTTTCTTGCTTCTGGTCATGGGGTTAGAAGACAGAGCATTTCAATCTTGTCCAGTCTTTTCTTTCCTTAAGGGGGAAACTATCTTTTCTGTTTTATAGATTCCCTCTTTTTGGCACAAGTTCTATCACTCCTTTACCTAGGAAAAGAAAATATATATATGTGTGTGTATGTGTGTGTATTATATATATGTGTATATATATAGTACATGTATATATATATTACACACTACTGTTGTTTTCTTTTGAAACAATAGATTATTACAATCTGGGCATTCGTATGCAATTTAGAGCCATTTTTACTATGCTAGACACATAATACACACATGCTTTGATGAGCTTGGGTTACCAAAACTCAGAGTAGCAAAAACCTTTATAGATGATGTTTGCAAAATAAGACTGAAGAGACACAAGGCGTCCTAGTCTTTTATCAGCCCTTCCCAACCTCCCCTCCACCCATGTCCAAGTGGACAGGACTCTGACATTCTCCCGGGGCTCACAACAGTATCTGAAAAAATTTGTTGCTTTGCAATGAGTCAGAATTACTAAGTATAGATCTTGAAGATAAGAAAGAGGTAGAACCACTTCAGATCAACTCGTTTTTTTAATGGTGTTGGTGTGGAACTGAAAGATTGGGGATGATTTGGTTTTTCCTTGGTCCACAGGTAGGTGTCACAATTGCTTTGAAAAAAAAAAAAAAAAAAAAAAAAAAGTCAGGAGGCCATTCTCTCTTCCCAAGCTCATAAATTTACAGATACAACAAACAGATGTCTAAATCCAGACCACATCTTGTGCCACTGTAAAAGAGAAGGATCCACACAGCACTGTCAACCCACAGACTCTAACAATTGGAACAGACTATTGTTGGACATACGTGAATTTGTTGGCATAGTATAGTTTCCCCTATGTATGTGTGACTTTTGAAAACAATCTGTTTTTCTCAGGATATCTTGAATTGATCACTTCATTGCCACGGTATATATTCTATAGGTGTGATAGGATTTACTGTAAAGTTTATTTGTAAAAGATGTACACAGTAGAAATAAAACGTGATTGAAGAACTTGAGTACTTCAGAAGTGGAAACAAATTTGATATTTATTTTTATAATGATATAAAGCTTCTAGTAATTTATGCAAGTTGTATTGCAATGGAATCTAAACTTTTTGTAAATAAATTCTGCCTGGTTTTTATTTGAACATTGCTGGTTATACAATCTTTGTTGGTTGTTTAACACGAATTCTTTACTAATTTATATCTTAAATTGTAAATAAAAACAGACTAGTCTACAATAATATGGTGTTTGGGGCTTATTTTTCCTAGAAGAATGATTTGGGGTGGAGCTCTAGTGATAACCTCCAGGTGATCTGACCTCACCTTTTTAATGAAAAGCTGTGTGAAATAAACTCTCCTTTCCGATCATTAAAAAAAAAAAAAAAAAAAAAAAAAAAATCAGATGGAAGAGAAGTATACAATCGGGAGAAACATGTGCTCTAGATGATTTCTATATATGTATTGAAAAAAAAAAAAAGATGTTTGTGCCCTGAGTATGCTAATTACTTGTTAGTGTAAATTTTTAAAACTTGGCAAAATAAAATGATCTGACACCCTATGCATTTTATATTTATTTCTGATGCTGGCTTCTTGAACCTGCTTAGTAAACCAAACTGGAGAATAATATTGATAATGGAGAGTTACACACCCCCCCCACCAATAAATTACTGATGGAAATAATTGTTTTTTTAAAGCCTGAATTATCCAAATTGGCCTAATTATTCAAATTTATGGAAGGATTTCTTAACTCTCCTTTTCCTATAATGCACATTAAACCTAGGGTGAGGATCTGGGGGAGGGACTAACTTTCCTTTCAGTGGCTCTTACTCTTACCCTGGGGGAAGAGAAACCTGTAAACAACCCTAGACTACTGCCTCTTTATTGTGTTACTCACTTTCTAATTATAGGACAAGTCTAAAATTTGTAGTCAAGTAACATATTCCCTTTGATTAGTATCATAAAAGTAGCAAGCCTGTCACTTTAATTTTCAGCAAAATTATATGGATATCCATATAATATAATTTCAGAGAAGAAATGAACAATCATTTATTTCCTCTCAAAAGATAAATTGAGTGAATATAACTTACGGTTATAAAACAAGAATAATAGCTTCTTAGATTGCCCTTTAATCAATCATACACTTATTTTTCAAGAGGTTCATCTATTTTATTCCATGATTAATAATGTTGCAGCATGAGAGCATTATTGGATCCCAGCGGGGGAGGCCTGGGATGCTTTTAGCTGCTTTGGAATGGTCAGTTGGGGTTCATTATGGGCTGATATTGAACAATTTATAAAATCTTGTCTAAACATCTGCCAGCTCCGATAGGCCAATGTGTCTGAGGATGGGAAATTGCTGGACCAGTTGATATTGACAAACGGATCTCTCTCTAGTGGCTTTTTTTGCCATAGAAATTAGTGGCCTCTTGCTGGGGTCTTGTTAGAAAGGGTATTTGAAAGTAATCTTAGATACTTGAGGCCAAGCCAGGGGACTGTTAACTGGACACAGAGTCATACTGATGGGGAGGAGTGATTGGTTTGACTGTGGAGAAGCGGGGCAGAACCAGGTTTTTGTTTTCTGTTATTTCTTATGCATTTTGTTGGTTTTAAATACTTAAGTATTTGGAGGTCAGACATAAAGTAAATCTCTGGGGTGGAGAACTATTTTTCTGTCTTCTCTGCCTCTCCTAGCAATAGATATGAACATGTTTGGAGCTGAGCTATCTACTGGTGGGAGGAAAGATTTTTTGCCAGGGAAGCGTTGCCACTCTGTGGCAGTGTATCTGGAAACAAACAAATCTGAGGTCTGGAGAGGTAAAAGGGGGATTGAGTATGTTTGCTTGTTTTGGTTTTAGAAATAAAACCTTCGTAGACCTTTCATAGAGAGAATGATTTTCCCCTTCAGGAAGCATTTCAGATGGTAGTCTGAAGGTCTTACGTAGTTTACTTTTATTAATATTACCCATATTTCCTAAATTAGCAGGAAATAAATTGCCCATGGCCGCAATGTCTCTGCTCTATGTACTGTTATAACTAGAGTAATTGGAAGACTTCTGTGGAAAGTATGAGAGTTAACAATATTTAACAAAATAAACACGGAAAGATCATGCACTCTAATGAAGATACAACATTTAAGGCAGTACATTTCTTAAGTGTGGGAGTGGAGAAGCCAAGCCAAAATTAACCTTTGTGCTTATGTTCGGGCATTGGAGCAGGGGTAAAAGCCGCCTCGCTTTGGAACAAGGAAGATTGTTGTACCTGAACATGCCATCCCTTTTCCCTTTCAACACACACACACATACACACACACACACACACACACACACACACACACGACTCCATTCTCTGGGAGGACATGCACATTTCAATTGGTGAAAACTCAAAGCAGCTCAGGAGATTAGCTAAGGCTAAGGAAGCTTCTTTGATGTTTATATGCCCAACAAATTATTAAAGATTTCCATAACTTACCCACTCTGTCTCCTGACCTGAATTTCCTTCTAGAGAACTTGATTTCTAAAATATACACTAAGAACATAAAACCTGCAGGTGTTTAGAGGGATCTTTTAAATGTAGAGTGATTTATGAGCTCCTCTCTATGCTGGTCATTGGGAAAGATGAATGAGGAAGGAAGGAGAGAGAAAAAGAGGTATCTTTCACTGGAGAGGGAAGCTAATGGGGTCTGAATTTTATTTTTGCTTTAAAATTTTCATAGTCAGAAATTACCTAGCCCTCCAAGATACACGTTGGCTGTTGTTGACTGAGGCCGGGGAGACGCTGGCAAAACGGGGCAACCAGGAGCAGATGGGCTTTGGGGCGGCAGCCTTGGCTTTGCTGCGGGTGCAGGCCTGGGCGCGCTCCCGGCTCCGCGGCCCGGCGCCCGCGTGGTGGATCCGCGACAGCCCCCTTCTGCTCTCCGCGGCCCAGGGTTTCCTTAGAGCTGATTTATCGGAATTCGCGCTTTAATCTCAGGTGGGCCCCGGGGGCCGGGCGCTGCCGAGAGCACCGGGGCGCTTGCCCGGCGGCCGGCGCGGGCGCTGCCTCCCGCGCCCGTCAAATGTCAACATTTGTTCCCAATAAAAGAGTTATTGTTTCTGCAAAGCTGCCCAGCAACTGCCTTTGAAACTTGAAAAGAACTTCATCCACCTTTGTCTGATGCGAGGAAGGAGGGGCAGGGATCGGAGAAAGAGGAAGGGGGCTGGGTACTGGGGGCCTACGGGGGCAGCCTTGGGCCTGGGCTCAGGGTAGCCCGCCAGGGGTGCGCCTCCCCAGAACCCCATCGCCGGGCCGCCGCGGATCTCATTCTGGAGATGGGAGAGTGGCGGGGGAGGGCTCGGGGTTCCCTCGAGGCTCTCTTTAACTTACGTGTTTATTAGATCTCTGCGGACTCTGGGAGGCGCGAACCACTGCGAAGAAACACAGTGATGAAATAGCCACCTCCGAAGCCCGTGCGCGTTTTCGGATCATTTACAATTGCATTTAAATACTTATCGAGGCAGCTAAAAGTAAAGTGGACCCTTTGTTTTTTTTTAACTACGCAGTAAATGTACATCCTAAACTATCACTGTTACAGCCCAATTAAACAGACATCAATTTAGAAAAAATTATTCCAAACCAATTTGTGGTCCCCTCAGAGGCATTTTCAAAGTTCAATAACACTCTGAACCGAATTATGAGAAAGTTTCATCCAAGTAACAGTAACCAATAATTATCACTATATAATTTTTATTTAGTTGCCCAGTGCCTGGAGAATCCCAAGGAAAATATTCATTTAGATTCAAAATTAAAATATAAATCGATCTGTTAAATATGTGTTTTAAACTGCTTTTACAAAAATAACATTTTAACTATTTTTTTGAAAGCGTTAACCCAAGAGGCTATCTTGGGAACAGCACACAACCGTCTGTGCTATGTGGTTATTATCATTAACATCATTTGAATTTCTACAAATCGCAAGGGGAACATGTCCCTTTGATGTATTTTCAAACCTTTATGCAAGTGACAAATCCCTACAGATATTTTAAAGGCTAATTATAAGGAGAAGTAATCTATGACAATATAATTTTCCAGTTGCTGAAAATTACTTTCTATTGGCCATAATGAAAGCACTCACTAGCCCTCCCCTTTGCTTGGGCTAGGAGGCTATGAATCTGGTTTTCAACAATATGCACTTGGACCTCAACCATTGATGGGTGGAAGAGAAAGCACTTTGAGCCCCAGTTTTAGGAAGGGGACACCCTACTTGTATGCGGCAGCCTCTCCCTTCAACTGCATCCCTGGAAACAGATGGATTTGGCCTCAACCGGCACCTCTGTCCCCTCCACCCTTAGAATAGAGAATAGTCTTGTGTTTCCTACCGTGAAGGCAGAGTGTTCTCTCTCTTTCTAAGAAATATAATAATTGAAGACACAATTTAGGAGGACTATATTGCTAATACAAGGAAGAAAGGAAGTATCTGTTGTTTGTATTTGCGCAATCCAAGAGAAAAGGAAAGAGGAAGAATGTTTTTTTGTTTGTTTAACTCTGGCCCCGTGATAATAAAGAAAAGTATTTTTCAAAGGTGTTCTAATGTCACTTTGTTCTATATGGGGCTGAAAATAAATGAAATCTAATATTCTTTAAGAATTGACTGTGAGGTTTGGGGCTGCCTCCAGTACAGACTCCATATTCACAGAAAATACCCAGAGGGAAGAAACAAAACACAATCCTACACAAGCACTGGCATTTTTGTGGGGAGATAAATTGACAATTTATTGCGTGTGACTCCTGATCAATTATTAATCGTTAGTGTCAACAACACGGTTATAATTACCTTGGGTTATTTTAGGGAATTTTTTTTTTCATTTCTCTGATCTGGTAATTAGTTAATGCTCTTGAGTAATAAATTCAAAGAAGAGCTCATAAGACTAAAGACTCACCTAAACCTCCCTTAAAGGAAAAATACATTCACCCAGTGGTTCTCAGAAATTCCCTTCTTGCCTCCATTCTAACAGTGGGCTTTTTTTTCCCCCCTGCTATAAATAATGATTCCAGAGGAAAAGGGGAAAATGACAAACAAATAGAGCACAGCTGGAATTAATAAGGCTGATCAAAGTTAGTGGGACTGAGACTGCTGGCAGCAGCCACAGGTCTGAGGCCCATAAAGGTGCCAGGAGTTCTTGCCTCTTCCTTCTAAGATCAAGAAAAAGGGCAAATCGAACGGTTTAACCCTTGACATCTTCTTACTGGGGAAAGGTGGGCTTCGGGGAGGACTTTGTTTTTAGGCCTTACTAATAGCTGCGTTGCGGTCCGGCTCGGCCTGAGACCAGGAAGGGCGCCGCGTGTTCGCCCAGTGCGGGTGCGGGTCCCGCGTGCACCTGGCTCTGCACCCAGCAAGGTGGGGCAGGACGCGGGTCCTCCTGGACCCTGAAAGGTTAGGAGGTGAGAGACCAGATTAGGTGGGGTCAAGGCAGCGTCCTGGGGAGTCCGGGTCTGCCCGCCTGGTGCTCAGTAAGCTCGGAGGGGGCGAGGAGGTCTCAGCTCCGAGACAGGCTCCTCAGTGCGCTCAAGGGGGACGGTGCACTGTCGCCGCCGTCGCCCTCCCCAGTGCTAGAGACCCTGGGCGGAAGGTGCGGGAGCTGGAGGCGCTGGCTCGGCTGCCTGGTACCCTGCCCGCGTTCTTCCCGGGGTTCCAGATCACTTTCCACCTGGCCCACGTCCTTCCCCGCACGCGTGCTCCCAGGGGAGTCTTGCGGGGCAGAAGCTGGCTCAAGCCCTTAAACGACCACCCAGGGTTGGTTCCCGGCCCACGTGTTTTGCCTGAGCAGCTGCAATCATTTCTTCAGGGAACTGGGTTGCTCCCGGCTCTCCAGCCCCGGGACTGTCCGATTTGGGAAGGGCTCCTTCACCTCCAGTCTATTTCTACCCTGCTGCCTCCCCAAGTGCGGCGCTGCCTCTGAGTGTCTGCTTAGTTGGTCACACCGAGGCCCTAAAAGGCAACCACCAAGACCAGGCGGGAGAATCGAATAGTCGCCGGTCAGGGAAGCTTGGAGACGGGGTGAGCCGCCTCCTGGCCTCCACCCCGGCCTGACCGCCCGCCTTCTGCAGCCCCAGGGTGCTGACTGGGAGCTCTGGGCCGAGGCTCACCTGGAAAACGAGGTAGAGACGGCCAGGGAGGCTGCAGACCGAGACCCTGAAGTCAACCCGACGGGCAGGACGCCCCCCACGCCACGACTGCCCCGGCGGCCCCAGACGCGGTCGCCTGTGCATGAGTTTTCGACGCCGCTTTTGGGACCCCGTGCCCTGGAGGGGAAACCCAGTCGGGCCCTTCGAAGCCTCCTTAGAGGGGAATGCAGCCGGGCTTCCGGGGACGCGCGGCCACCAACCGGACCGCAAGAACCCGCGAGGACCCTCCAGCTCCCACTGGAGGCCCAGCTCCTGGCACCCCCAGCTCTGGTCCCGGGTTTCAGCCCCCTTTCTGGCCCCACCCCATACCCCGCGCCTGAAGCCGCAGCAGAACCCATCGGGTTCCTCCAGCCCTGACCCCGGCCTCTGCCTACGTCCTGCCTCCCAGTCCCCCTGCTCCCGCTCCCGTGGTGGTCGGGACCCCTCCGTGGCTGGCCCCGGGTGCTCGCCTCGCCCCCTTGCCCTCAGCCTCAGGCCAGCAGCCCGGGACTCTGGGGACCGCGCGCAGGGTGAACAAAGCAGCGCCGCAGAGCGCCGGGAAACCGAAAGCGCCTGGTCCGGGTTCAGGACGATCGCGGGGCCTGGCGGCGAGGGCCGCGGGGCTCAGGGTCCCCGGGACCAGGGGAGGTGCGGAGCGCCCGGTTTCCTGCAGCAGCCAGCCTTCGCCTCCTCCCCAGTCCCTCCGGTCTCTTCTGTTTCGGGTCCTGCCTGCACACCGTGTTTCTGCTGCGCTAGGCAGCAAAGCTCCACAGCCCGAGGCCGGCCTGCCCAGCGCTTTTCCACCGCTCCGGCGGCAGCGTTCGGTCGGCTCGAGCTGTGTAGCCCGGGTCTGTGACCCCAGCGCCCGGGCCTGCAGTGGACTCCGACGGGACCCCAGGCCGTATCACCGGCCCCGCCGCCGCCCCCGGGACCCGCACTGAGAACGACGTACGCGGCCGCCTTGCAGGCGACACCTCTGGGGACGCCCCTTGGGCACACGGAGGAAGGGTCGGAGGGCTCCGGGCGGGTTGCTGCGGCGTCTGCACCTCTCCCCGCGGGTCACTGGTCTGGGAAGTTTGTTCTCTTCTTCTGGGAGTTTATGCGACAGGCCGGATTTTACAGGCCCAACAAAGCGCGTTGAGCCCCCTCGAAGCGCTCGGCCCACCAGAACCCGCTGGAGGGCTGCCTGGAGGTGGTGATGGATCCAAGGGGACACAGCGGAGTCAGCGGCCGAGATGGAGGCGACGGAGAGTGCGTCTGGTCGCCTGAGTCCCATCCCACAAAAGGCCTACCCGGTAGCCTGGGATGTCAGAGGAGGGTCTCCAGCCACAGCCATTACCCCGCTCCTTCCTCTCCCGGGACTGGGCGTCCAGGCCCATGGGCTTCACCCTCCGCGACCTCTGGCGGCCTCGACAGGGGGTTTTGGGAGCCGGTAGTTCAGGCGGAGGGTCTCAGAAGCCACACATCTGGCCTCCCGCAGGTGGGGAGACGGCCCCGGAGGCACAGGAGGAGGGAGACCCGAGCGTGAGGCTGGGATGGTGAGAGTCAGATGGGGAAGGGTGTGAGCTTTGTAACCTCTGGGGTCCAGGGCGCTGTGATGAGCCCCATCCTTTCTGCCATTGAACTCTCGGGGTCACTGCACAGCTCAGATGGAGAGACGGTGGAGGCTTCCCTGGGAACAGCCCACTGAGGCCGGAAGGCCAGGGGACCAAGGAGGCGGCCTGGAGGACAACTTGGCCCAAGCGGGGAACAGGGGGACGGATCAGCCTCCTTGGTACCCAAAGATGACGTTCGTTTATTTAAATAGGAGGCCATGGCCCGTCCAGGTTTATTCTCCCCGGCTCTCAAGCAATGGAAAACCAATTTGTTTTATAATGCTAATGTAATACTCAACTCCTCAAATAAAAGTGCCCTTCATGATAATGGGCCCAGATATAAACAGAAGTGGCTGAGGGGCCCAACCTGCTTCTTCCAGACAGGCCTGTGACTGGGAGGGGCCTGAGCCCAAGCTCAGAGGAGAGAGACAGTTTGTTTAAAATTTCTATGGAGCTGGACTGTTTTATAAAGGAAGGGGCTGAGTTAAGGCAAGCTTTGAAAGAAGATAAATAGACTTTACAGGAGCTAGACCCTCAAATGAGTTATATTTTAAACAATTTACTGACTTTATGATCTTTAAGCAGAAGCAAATAATACATTCAGGTGCACAGCCGATGCACCCCAACTTTTCAGTGCAAACAAGGCCAGGAGGAGTGGGAGGAGGCCTAGCAGCAGGCAGGACAGGTGGGCTGTGGGCTGCAGGGGGTGGGCAGGGGGACATCCCCAGGCCAGGGGTTCCCTTAACCTGGCTGTTACTTTGAAGTCAGGAACAGCCCCTGGTGAAAAACTTCTCTGGTGGATGAAGATCAGTGATGGCCCTAAATCGTCTCAGTGTTCTGAAGCCTAGGAAAGCTGTTGTTCTGGCACCAGAGCCACTTCCTACAAGAACTGGCAGCCTCAGGTGGAATGTTTGGGGGCAGGTACTGGTTACTATGGGTAGACGTGAGATGGAGTAGGATGGGTGACCACGCAGGCATGGTCCACAGCCCTGTCTATGGACAGTTGCCCTACAGAACAGGCAGGAGATGGGGCTGGGGAAGTGGGTGCTCACCATCGACTCCTATGGTGTTGGTGGGGACAACACTTGAGACCTGCTAGTGTGGCTCATCCGAGTGGCCCAAATGACTCCCCCTGAAAGCCCATCTCCTCCAGTGTGCCACTTTGTCCCACGTAGCTGGCTCTGCAGAGGGCTCCTTGTTACTTAGATGAAGTCAAAGAAGGCCAGCGGGCACAGAAACGTGTCCAGGGTCTGCCTGTCTCTGCCCTCTGTCCTTGCCAGTCCTGTCACTTCTCTGAACCTCTGAACACTGAGCTCTTTCCTTTCTCAGCTGGCCTGAACAGACTGATCCCTCTGCCTGCAAGATTCTTCTAACTCAGCTGGAGAACAGCTGGTCAATAATGCAAGTATTTTTCTGCGTTCACTTGTCACCTGCTGCCCATGGGGATGTTAAAGTGACCAGGAACCATACTTGAGGCTTTTCATGAGTGAATGGAGCTACTTCCAGTGTCAGGTTTTGGGGTTCCACAGGCATGAGCAGGCCGTGGGTCAGGCTGATTCCAGCATGGCTGTGGTCTGCCCACTTCCACAGACCACCACTGTATGGTGTCCATCTGTCCACCAGGGATGGCCGCAGTAGGGACCAGGACAAGAGGACAAATGAGGCCCTGTGTGTCTGAACACTGACCACTTGTAAGTCAGCTGCTAGATACCATATGTTTATATACAACATGCTTATCCTCCTGCCTTGGAAAATACGTTTTCAAACGAGAAAAATCACAAAATATGTACAAAGCACGATTTGCATGGAAGTCATCAGCATATCAAAGAGGACTAGATTTCATGATTCTTATGCACGTCTGGCATTCTATTCTGAGGGGGTAGTAATGTTAGGATTTGTAAAAAAATAAAGACAGAATAATTCATAAATTACATATTTATCCTATCAAATATTTTGCCTTTGAAAAAAATAGGATCACTCCATATCCTGTAGCAATCAAGATTTTCACATAATTTGTGTGTTGACGATAGTGGTTCAAAAATTAAAAAGTGACCCTTCTCAAAGTGTACATTTAAATATATCTTCATCAAAAATTGATAGTAAATCAAATGTAAGAAATAAAAACAACTAAATTATTTGTGGTTTTCCAAAATATGTTTTTCTTCTAGCATATTCAAAGTTTTCTGTTAAAATTTAAAGACACAAGGCACACTATAACTTATTCATAAAAAGTTTTCAATAAAAAGTTTAATTATTTTTATAATTATTTTATATATTTTTATAATGAAGTTGAATTGTTTTAATTCTAAAAATTTGATCCCTGAGATGAAAGAGGTCTCAGAAATCATAGCAGAAGGGGACAGAGTAATGGGAAGGGCATACATTTGGGAGATCCCAGGTGTGAATTCAGGGCTAGAGTGCTTCACCAGGACCCAGTGGAGGGCAAGGTTGCAGACATCCCTGCTGAACCTTATTCTCCCACCTGCACACATCACCCACCCGAGGGCTGTTGGGAGGAGTAAATGCCAAGGTGTGACACAGGGGCTTGGGGGAAGACTGGGATGTTGTTTTCAACTACACTAGAGGTTAGGAACCCATGGTGTGGGCTGAGAGAGTGAGAAGGTCAGTTCAGATGGGAGGAGGCCAAGTAGCATGGCAAAACCTCAGAGCTGCCCCACAGGGAAAATGGCGGCATGCAGAAGGGTACGGAGTGGAAATTTTTTTCTTCCTTGAGGTTAATAGTTCCAATTTCTACTTCCTTTCAACCTAGGTGCAGCACAGGTAGACTCAGAGGTACCCTTTGCTACAGTCTGGGCTTCTGAGTTCAAATCTCAGACAATTACCAAGCTCCACTAGTTGCTGGGGAGCATCTTATCAGCAGTTCACCAGGGTCATGGGGCCTGGCATTCAGCTCAATTCTCAGTTTCCTTCTAACTTTACACCCAGGACGCAAACTCTGCTTACATCATATAGAAAATAAGGTATATTAGCATGTGTTTATACATGTTGCATGTTTGATTTTTAAAAAAAAATACTTTATTTGTTAGAGAAGTTATGGGTTTAGAGAAAAATGCATAGCAAATGTCGTGTTCCCAGATAACCTGACACTCAGGTTTTCCCGTTATTCACATCTTGCATTAGTGTGGTGCACTTGTTACAATTGATAAACCATTATTGACACATTATGATTAAGTATATCCACGGTTTGTGTTAGGGTTCACTCTTTGTGTTGTACTTTCTATGGGTTTTGATTTTGTATAGCACAAAAACAGATCCCTTCCTAATTTCAGAAGCACACCTTAGATATCTGAGACAAATAAAAAGTACAATAAAAGTACAATGCAATAAAAACAGAAATGATACATAAATATTCAAACATGAACATATAAGTATATGTAAAGTACAGAGTTGCTAAATACAAGACAACCAGTTACATTTAAGTTTTGTTGGTTATCTGAAATTCTAATTTGACTAGGCATTCTTAATTTTCATTTACCAAAATCTAGAAAACCTAATATTGATGAAACATATTGAAAAACACTTGACAAGTGAGGCTTTTCTTTATGCATAGCTTGGAGCTCTGGAGTGCAGTAGGGGGAAGCTGGGTCAGAATTCACATAACTAAGCTCAAACATCCGAATATCTTTCATGGGTGGAGATGAAGGGTTACACAGCCTTCGTTCATCCAGAATCACCCTATGGTAACATATAAAGTAGACAGACCCTGTCTTTCAGCACAGGCATCTCAATATTCATTTCAACATTTCTCTCTTTGCTTGGTGGGCTTCCAAGCCTCCCTGTTCTTTCCTTTCTCTAAGAAAGTCTGTTCTTGAATCATGTACTCTTCTAATGAATAAGTAAATGCTACCATTTAAACATGATCATTTTAACTCAGCATGGATTTACTGACAGTCAGCCTGTGTGAGTCACTCACCATCCACATTCGGTGCCTTCATGTCTCAAGCAAGGGTCCCTAAGCCTGGCTGGACATTGGGGCCGCTGGGAAGCAGATTGGAGCTCAGTGGGCTTGGAGTGGACCCAGGAATTGGCACTTTTTTTTTTCTAAAAGTTGATGAACCAAGGCTGAGAAAATAAGAAATAAAAGCCTCACAGTGAAAATTTAGGCAGCATTCAGGCAGCCAGGCAAAATGAGGTGGAGCTTGGTCCTTCCCAGCATCATTGGAATGGCCTCTTCCTGCGGCAGGACGCAGGTCTAGAGTGCAATGCCTCACTCACTCTTGAAATGGACTCCAGACTTTTCCATATAACCCTGAGGTCTCCTTGACTTACAAGGATGCAAGATTCATGGTCCAGGGAGAATTGCTAGGTTTTCACTGACCTGAAATAAACACAGCATGTATTTGTGGACTCACTCCAAGCAGCCTCTCCAACGAGAGGATGTTTTTAAGAGTTCACAGATAGAAAAGGTGGGAAACAATTTGATGCAATCAAAGGAACAGCTCTGGGCATGAGGGTTTTCACTGAGATTTGGCACTTGGAGCCACCTGTGCAAGCTACATTCAAATGTGTACATGTTGGATACATTGCTTGTGGCTGATGGATTAGAGTTGCCTTAAAATTCTCACTTGCAGCTCAAGTGTAGCTGGACTCATGAGATGGTAACTTGAGCTTCTGATAATTTCTTGTTGGATTTCATTGTGTTTCTGTGCAATCCAGCTTATGAATCTAAATGCACTAGAAACGAGACCATCAAAACCCACTGCAAACCTACAGGCAAGACAGCTTTCTTAAGGGTCCTCACTGGCTCCAGAGCAACACAGCCACTGCTATCTTGAGTTGTGTATTTAGAACAACTCCTGGATGCCTTTTGCCTATTGTGTGGTCCGGAGCAACACCTCATCTGGCACCCTATCTGCTCACTTCTTGACTGTGGCTACCCTGTATGTCTGTGGAAGACACCAGATTTGTTCAAAAAGGATGCACTGTGCAAGTAGTAATTTATGCTCCAGATCGAGAGACTTTACAGGAAGAAGAAGAAATAACAGATGTCATAAGTCACCATCTCATATGAGATTGGGCATTTTCTTTTCAGCAGTTTTGATAGGAAAACACACCGCAATTTAAAAAAGGATGCTCATCTGCCCACGGGCCTCATTTTACTCTCTTGTCCTGCCTCTCCCATTCCCTGCTGCTGCTTACCCTCTGCCCTTTACGAATCCTCAACACCAGCCTCCCGCCTCAAAGCCTCCCTTTACCATGCTGCTTCACACCCACCACCAGAATGTCCTCCCAGAGCACAGCACAGCAGCACCCTTGCCAAATCACAGGACTTTTGGGTGAACTGCTACCCTGAAGACTCCAACCCAAGGCTGCTGGAGCGCCCCTGGGAAGCCCCAGTTTTGCCAGTTTCCTTCTGCTCCACTCTCCTCCTTCATCCCTGCTGCGTTTCCAGTGGGTGCATTGCTATCACCTGAAAACACCTCTTCCTTCTGGGACTTTGCGCAGACTGCTAGCTGCATGGGCCCCCTGTAGAAAGCCATCTGCTGGAGGCTTGTGTAGACAGTCAGGTGCAGGAGGCTTGTGTAGACAGTCAGGTGCAGGAGGCTGTGTAGACAGTCAGGTGTAAGAGGCTGTGTAGACAGTCACAGCAGGTGTTGTGTTGGCTGCAGGACCCGGATGCAGACAGCTGCCTGCCTCAGAGTCCTTGGGCCTCCTGACTGGAGGAAAGATCTTTGTGTTTGGGCCAGGGAAGCAGCTCATTTGTAAAACAGGGGATTCTCCGGCTGTTTCATACAATCTCAGGACCTCAAAGTCAGGCTCTCAGTGTGCATCCTTTGCTCTCTCTCCTTCACAGGAGACTCATGTGGCCCTCTTCACATTCTCAGACCCTCTTCCTGTGAATGCTTTTTAGCTCAATCTAAGATGCAAATAATTATAATTTATTTTAAACATGTGCCCTTATTAAGGTACATGTTTAAATGATCCTGAAGTCTTGGAATGCCATAAGCTGATGGAAAGATTTTACAGTGAGAAGCAGAAGTGGATGTGATAGAGAGAAGGAGGAGAGGAAAAGCCGCAGGTGGAGCACCACACCTCGTCCAGGTCCTACTGGCAGCTCCTTGCGGGTACTTATGGCACCCCGTCTCTCCACTGTGCAGGGACATGAGCAAGCTCATGTCTGCTTAACCAAACACGCTTTCAGTAAAACCTGTAGGAAAGCTCTCTATGAGGAGTACAGTCCCCGTTAGGTACAAATACAAAGGGAACCCAAGTTTCTGTAACAAGTTTAAGTGCTCCTTTGCTGAACCTCTGGGCTTTTTTCTGCTGTGGAATAAGTGATGGCCTTTTAGCAATGACGTCAGTGAAGTTCACAATTCTGCTTACAAATACATGAGATATATTATTATCCAAGGTCAAAAACTGCACAGAACTGTGTGTGCACACATGTGTGGATGTATGCACACATGTCTGAATGTGTGCCCATGCAGGTGTGAGCATGCCTCTGTCTGGGACAGCACACACACACTTCCCCTGCAGGCCTGTATTATCTTCCCTCTCAGGACCACCAGCTCAGGAGAGGCAGCATGTAGACATTTCGATAGGGGAGGAAACTCAAAGATGAAAAAGAAACTCATGAAACTGAAAAAACTGGGTTTGTTAACATTAGCTACTATTCGTTTAAATAAATGGCCTTGACGAGAGAAGTTAAAGAGGCAAATGCATGTGAAGGCATCCTCTCTGCCTAATATTTTATTTCTTTAATTAATGACTGGTGACGTCATTTGCACGACAACTCAGTGAATGCTCCTGGTCCTGGAAAAGAAATAAACTACACATGTGTTTACTCTGATTTTCAGGGAGATTTTGTTTTCGGGGGTGGCGGAGGCATGGCTGTGTTTGGGAGGTGAGAATGCAGGCAGAGATGAATTGGGATAATTATTATGAAACTCACAAGTGCTTCTGCTCAACAGCTGACCCCAGGCCTCTTTGACTTATTGGTGCAGGAGGAGAAGCCTCCCAGGACCCAGACTGGATGCAATGACAGGCACCAAGGACCCTGGAGAGCTTTCATTCTGCCACAGGGGTTACCCAGTGCTGGGCCCAACCAATTCATCCTCAGGTCACAGTTTATGTGACCCTAAATAGGTCCACTAACTGAAAAACACACGTCTTTCATGGCTAATATCTAGGGCCCATTAATAACAGTGAAATGGGGGAAGCTGGAGATGTCTGGGTGGTGTTGAGCATTTTGGACGAGAACTTGGGTATCTCCTGTGGCCTGCCCTGGGGAAGGGCCTTTGGCTTGAGTTGTTTTACAGCAGATTTTATTCACAGCTGTGGTTGATACAAGCTGTTGTGAGATTAGTTAAGATTTAGTTGTACATTGTTTACATAACACCTTCAAACACAGCTTCTCATTTATTTATTAGTTTCTGAGATAGAATCTTGCTTTGTGGCCCAGTCTGGAGTGCAGTGGCATGATCATAGCTCACTGCAACCTTGAACTTCTGGGCTTAAAGCAAATCCTCCTGTCTCAGCCTCCTGAGTAGCTTGGACTGCAGGTGCACAACAGCATGCTTGGCTTATTTATTTATTTATTCATTTCTGTAGAAATGGAATCTCGGTATGTTGCCCAGGCTGGTCTTGGCATCAAGTGATCCTCCTGTCTCTGCCTCTCAAAGTACTGGAATGTCAAACATGGGCCACGGTGCCCACCTAGCATCTCATTTAAAGGTCATAACAAGCATGGGCCACAGTGCCCACCTAGCATCTCATTTAAAGGTCATAAGAATTCCTCAACTCACTCTGAGTTGATGCTGTTTTGTTCTCAGGATACACAGGAGGCTGCAGAAGCCCTGAGTGGCTTGTGTAAGGATGACAGCTGATTATAACGGCAACTACAGCATTTAGTTAGTGCCTGCTCTGTGTACGTACCCTGAGACATCTCGTCTTCACAACACTCCACAGGACAGGCAAGGAAACTGAGGCTTGTCATTTGCCCAAGTTAATCAAGGTTCAGGCGTTTGCCCTAGATGCTCTTCTGTCGAGGCACAGACTCTAAAGTCCCTGAGGCCCAGGCAGTCTGCACCCAGTTTTATCTCCCGAACTGAGGTCCTCTTGTGCTGTGTGCCCTGGGCAGCCCCCACCCTCTCTGGCCCCTGCTGCCAGCTTTCATTTAGCTTTGGGCAAACGATTCCATGGAGGAAACAGAGGCCATGGCAATGACCAGCAGCCCCAGCTAGCAGCTCTGAATGGTGCCTTTCCCAGACTCCCTCCTCCCTCCAGGGAGTTGCCTTAGTGAGGGCCCCTCAGGACGCTAAAGATTTGTGCAAACATACAGCAAAACACAAAGGCCCTAGGCTCAGCTCTACAAGCAATATGGACTTTCTCTCCACAAATGGAAATGGCAGCGTGTCCTTCCTGATTGAAGTAGAGCTGCTGCTAGCAGAACTTGTTTTTCTTGAATTATTCCATGTCAAATTCACAAGCAAAAGGGAATCAGTATTTGCAAAAACAAATCACACAACCCCAAACCATTGCCATATGAAAAAGTCATGATGATGACTGTGGTGCTGAGCTTCCTTTCTTGGCCCCCAGGCAACCCCCTTTGCCGTTCCTCAGGGTGCACACTGCTGTGGGGCCACGCTGGAAACCGCCCCTGTGCTCAGCCTGGGCCCCGCACGTGGGCACCAGGAAGCAACTGTAGCTCTTGTTCTTCCTGAGTCTGAAACTAAAATCCAAACCCTGGGTTTCTTTCTGAGATCTTACCTTTTTCAGTTTATAAACCCATGACTATCTATATATCTAATCTATATCTATATCTAATCTATATATTATCTATATCTGTATCTATATTTATAATTTATATCCCTGTCTCACGGAGTTTAAATTTCTGAGAATAAGCAGAAGTCTGAGAGGGAGATGGAACACACAGCTGCAGCTTTTCAAAAACATTTCCTTTAAATTACTCTCTCCTTGTCACCTTCTGGCTGACTCCTTGGCAGGTCAGCGGCAGGCCCTGGATTGGCACTGAACGGAAGCAACAGGCTCAGTACACACGTTCCATCTTCAGCTCTTTCTGTCCTGCTCCTTTCTCTTTTTCTGCCAGGCTTCCTTTGCCTTTAGGTTACACACACACACACGCACACACTCCTGGAAAAGCCCACAAGTCTCCCCTAATTACATAACCAGGCTCAAATCCTCCGATTCATGCCTCGCCGGCACAATCTAATTTTGGCGCAGGGAGTTATATGTGTGTTACTGCACATAGATTAACAACCCTTAAGCAAGACCTATCAAGTTGACCGTGCATTTCAGGAATATTTTAGGATTGTCAATCATCACCAATCAGCAGTTTGGCACATTCTCTCCAACACCAGTTGTGTGGAGAAAATTGCAAGGGTACGTGGTGCTCACCCTCTCCTTTTCATTAAGCAGTCTCTATTGAGTGTATCTGGAGCTCAGGGAGAAATCTGGTTTCAGGAGACACAGGCTTCTAGTTTTTGAAAACAAATACATATTTTAAATTGAGGACAAACTGTAAAGGCACAGCTTGAGGACAGGCAAGCACGTGGTTCCGGGCAGAATGCTGAGAGGGACGTGTGGACTTCCCTATGTACTTCCTGATGTGCGGACCCACGGTCCAGTCGCAGAGATGCCCCTCCACACAGAGGCAGACACCTCGGTGGCATTCTCTGAGCTCTGCACAGGCTCTGGTGGCAACCAGCTAATCACACAGTGCACCTTCCTACAGCTTTACCTTTCTTACTGGACCATCAGCACCCAGGAAAGGCCTATCTTTACTCGGCTGTGGCTCCACTCCTGGTACGGTGCCAGGACATGGTGCATTCTGAAGGAATAGTTGTTAGATCCAATATTTCAAAAACTACATTTTAATGTGCATTTATTAAGCACTGTGTAACCTGAGAAGATATGGCAAGAACACACGGCACCTGGAGAGACCTCTGACTTCCCTGGTCACCATCGCCTCACAGGTGCAAGGAGAGGACAGTGCGTGATCATTCCCACAGCCACATCCACACAGAAATGCTGGGATTCAGCTCCTTGGTTTGGATCAGGTTGCGAGACAATGCTACACAAGTTTACAAATATATGGTATAGTAATTAGCTTACTACCTGGAAGTAAAGTTAGTCTTAATTGTAGACTTTCGTAGCTTCAAATGGAGTATTGTGGTTAAAAAAAACCTCAGATTAGTTTCTTTAATGAAGGTTATGTTGAAAATGTTGCACACCAGAAGCACTCAGGGGTCAGGAGATTTTACCACGCTGCTAAGAATTATTAAACATATTATTCAATTCATTGAATATTATTAACTCTATTGTGCTATGTTGAGAATTTTTTATTGGAGGGATAACTTAGAATGGCTCATAAACCTTCTGCAGTGTAAATGGATGTTGTGGATACTGCCCATAAATGTGCTTCCAAACCTAAAAGGAAATTTTAATTAAAGAGTGAAAAACCCCTCCAATAGCGGCCTGCTCATTCGATGGTGGGAAGGAAGGAAGAGATTGACTTGGGCATGACTTTAGAACAGTTGTAAGAAGCCAGCATGAGCTCCATTGGTTTAGGATTTGTCGGTGAAACAGTGAAGACGTAGCGGCAAACTCTTTGCTTTTATTTCAAAGGCAGGCCCGTGAGCACCTGTGTTCCTAAGTGAGGCAGGATGCCAGAATTAATGGGGGTCATGGGCCAAGGGAGGTCACCCAGCAGCCAGGAGCTGCCTCGCGACACTGGGGTGAGCTGCCAGTTGGAGCCGGATGCACGTCTGCCTGTCTCTTCTCCACGTGTTTCAGTCGGTGAGTAGAGGAATACGACTCCCGACTGCGGAGACTCTTATCCAAATAGTTCCAAATACTTTACGAATAGTAATTCACGAAGGCACTGACAGCCAGGGGAGGCAGGAAAGTAGAATGAAACATTATCCGCGTGTTCAAGAGACCGAGTCCCAGCCACAGTGTGATTTCTCTGAGGTCAGGAACGGCTTTTGCCAAGCTGGGGGAGAAACCCCTAACTCTGGACGCTGAGGCTGTTCCCCTAACCACAATCCGTCGATTCATAGAGAGGGCGGTATATACTTCTACTCTGAGCCAAAAGCCCAACTTCTTTTTTTCCTCCTTGAGAAGAATCCTGTTTCAGATTGCAACATTTTCATGATGCGGTTGTGAAGAAAACAGTCAAACGCGATTAGGCTGATGCTTTGCCTTCTCTAAAATGCTAGCTCGTTCGAGCTCTGCTGGAGTTGGAAGGGCTGTGTACATGGACAAGCTTGTTCTGCTGCACTTGGAAGTTACACAATATATTGAAAGACACTTTAGAAAAACTTTTCTGGGATAGCAGGAGGATGGCAGGCAGGGAAGGGAGCGTCTAGTGTGCTCAGAGTGAGGCTCTTTGCTGGAAAAACTGTCAGGTTTCCCATTTATATGAGAAAAACCAGCGATTGTTATCCTCATCCTCTCATAATCCTTAACACCTTGCTTGTCGAAGCATATAGATCATGATTCTGTTTGAACAGTATGTTCAAAATTTCTATTAACAATTCCTCACAATCATGTGACTGGTGACTAAAATGACCTTGGATTCTACAAGCGAAAAATTATCCCAACCACACGCAGGGGTGGGGGGTAGGCAGGAGGCTGCAGGGACCCTGGCACTGTGACATTATACGCATAGCCTTCCTAGGCAGCTTCACTTCAAAGTCTATTTTAACTTCCCTTGGGCTATTTCTTGGGTGTGTATTTATAGAAAACACTTCCTGTTTATTTTATTTTTTTATTTTTTCCAATCCAACCTCATCAAAAGGTAGAGCTTTATGAGATGAGCTTTGTGCTTCATGAGATGAGTTTAGATGAGTCTAGATGAGTTTAGAACAAATTTAACCACTTCTGTACACACAAGCCCCATTTTGTCTCTCAACTCGGAGGCCTGGGAGGCCATGAATGTGAAGGTGGCTCAGAGTAATGAGGATTCTGGTGACTCTACCTGGAAGGAGGTTTGAGGACGGGTCCCTTTGGATAGTGTGTGAGCAGCCTCTCCTTCCAGGGCGTTCTGGGTGGGGGGCGGAATGTGACGAAGACTGTCGTGTAGTACCCTGAGTTGGCTGTCATAAATGTTCTAAAAACTACATGGGAAGAAAAATGCTCTGCACCCTGGGACCAGAGGCCCAGGTTTCAAGCCCCATTTCTTCCCAACATAGAGCACAATACTTAAACCTGATTTGCTTCCAGGGCAACCTTCTTTCAGGAAACCCACCAAGGAATATTAGTCTTATGCTATTTAATCACCAAATCTGAACAACGAAGAGTTCTCTTCATTAAAGGCACTCAGAAATTCTGACCAGCTGTTTCCTGCCACTCGGCTGAGGACGAGGTGGAGAAAGACAAGCCACCCAATCCCCAGGAACTCTCTGCAGTGCTCGACCCCCACCACGTGACCATTCTTTCATCGTCCTGTTCCTAAACCGGAATCGGAATCCAAGAGAGGGCCTGGTCTTAGGGGCTTAACTGTTGACATGCTTTAATGCATAGTACACACACCGCAGTCCTGGAACTTGTAGAAATCATTTCGAGCTAAGTCTTTGTTTTGTCAACCGCTTTCACCCCTTAAATTCACTGAACGTAAGGTAGCAGCATGGCTGGAGAAAGAAACTGTAGCTAGTACGCCATGTTCATTTACAACTGATGGGTGGTTCGCATGCCCAGTGTCTAACGCAGGCTGCAGAATTCTTTCCTTCCACTTTATTTTAGAAGATGAAGAATTCTTTTCTTCAACAACCGCAGCTCCAGAGCACTGTGCTCACTTTCTAGGGGAAGTGATTGTGAAACCCCCAATTCCCCGGATACCGCCAGAGAATGGCTGAACAGAAAGCTTTCTTGTTTATTTAAATTAGTAAATTCGACTATTCATGCGAGCTAAAGGCAGTGTCATTGGTACCTGTGTGGATCCGAAGGTGACCTTGTCCCGTGAGAGGGACACTGTCCACCAGGGAAGGGACCAGCCCAGATCGATGGGACTCTGGGTTCACTGTCTATGAGCACCCACATCATTTTCCACAGGTAAATTCCTTCGTATGTTTCTTATTCTTAGGCAGGTTAATGGTCACTTTGTACCACGGTAAGAAGTAACTGCATGAGTGCATGTGGCCTGGGCTTTGTGTTTCTGTTTTAATCTGTTAGGAATCTTCCCCTGTATAATGTTCTAACAACATGTTAGTCCACGCAGGATGCTCTGTGGTGTTAAACCTGGCTATTCCTCTCAATCAGGAGGCTCCATGGCCAATAAAGTGAGGGCTCCTCGATGAGCAAGGCAATGAGGCTCAGCAGTGCCCCGACCAGGGCTGCAGCATGAGACAGTCCTCGGGCCCAGAGTTCAAGAAGAACAGGCTGAAAACCTCGAGCTCGTTTTTTTAGGTTTATATATTTTCCAAATTAATATAATAATTTTCTACGACTGAAAAATCCAATAAATGTCAACAGTGATCTCTGCATGGGGTTCCCGGTGCTCTTGGCGCCTGCTGGGTGAGGAGCTGGGAATGCATCCGGGCCAGGGAGGACAGTGGAGGCTCCGGTCTGATGTCGCTGTCAGGGAGTAGGGAAGTTTCTGAGGGGGTGACAGTCCCATGCCAGCCTCCCCTCCTCAGGCAGCAGCACCCACCCGGGCCACGCAGCCCCTTAGAACCCTGCCTGGGCCACACAGTCCCTTTAGTACCTCATTCCAGGCCACATAGCCCCTTAGTACCCTGCCCTGGTCACACAGCCCCCTTAGGACCTGCCCCTGCCCTGCCGTCATAGCCCCTTTAGTACACTGTCCTGGTCACACGGCCCCTTAGAACCTTGCCCCAGCCACACAGTCCCTTTAGTACCCCACCCTGGTCACATAGCCCCTTAGTACCCCACCCTCCAACACAGCACACTGCCCCTTAGTACCCCACCATGGCCACACGGCCCCTTAGAACCCCACCCTGGCCACACAGCCCCTTAGCAACCCGCTCCAGGATCCTCCGAGGATTTCTCCCATTAACATGAAGGTGTCGGATCTTTTCTGGGGTCCGTCTGTCCTCCCAGCTCTTCATGTGCCTTTCTTCCAAGCTCCAGGTTTCCTTCCACCCAGTGTCACCGACATGGATGGTTTGAATAGAGTTGGGCTGAGGGAGAAGGGAGGAAGGAGGAGGAAGCATGCACCCAGCTGTGGCCACGGCCGGTCTGGCACTGGTGGTGGCTCATCTCTGCACCATCGCTACAGCTGCTGGGAGATGGGATTGTGTAAGAATCTGGTACTTCCAGTGGCTCAGCCCTGAGCCAACCCTTGAACGTGGGGCTCTGGCAGAGTTGATGGACTGGATTGGTCCTGTGTGTCTCTCCTGGAGCCGGGCACAGTCCCAGCTGAACTCCAGGGACCAACAGCACTTATGTGTGGGATGGGGGGTGGCAATTCAGGGTCCAGGAGGCAAAATCAATCAATGCACACCCCCACCTTGAATGTCATATCTGTGCTTGTCCTCAGCACCCACCTGCCTGTCATTCCAAAGCCACAAGTGTGGAGTTGCACAGAATTACTCACCAGCACATTCCCAATGGCTAATTGGGGCTCTTCTGCCACTGTGGCCACTAGAAATCTAAGTGGCCATTGGGTGTACTTGCAGGGAGAAACAATGTATAATTAATAATGTAATGGACATATTGCTGTATCTTTTTCCTGCATAATACATGCCATTGTGAGTATGAGGTCTTCTCACTTCAGGAGTTTTTAAATATCAAAGTAATTCATGGGGCCAGGCACGGTGACTCACTCCTGTAATCCCAGCACATTGGGAGGCCAAGGCGGGTGGATCACTTGAGATCAGGAGTTCGAGACCAGCCTGGCTAACATGGTGAAATTCCGTTTCTGCTAAAAATACAAAAAAAAAAAAAAAAAAAGAAAGAAAGAAAAAGCCAGGCATGGTGGCATGAGTCTGTAGTCCCAGCTACTGGAGAGGCTGAGGAAGGAGAATTGCTTGAACCGGGAGGCAGAGGTGGTAGTGAGCTGAGATCATGCCACTGCACTCCAGCCTGGGCAACAGAGTGAGACTCCATTGCAAATAAATAAATAAATAATAAATAAATAAATATTCTTGGAATTTTCTTTCCCAGGCATTTTAGAGCCAGCTAAGCTCCTGGCTAGCCGGCATGCTGCCTTCAGCCTTGCACTCCTTCCTCAAATTCCAGTACTGAAGAGTCAATTCTCAGTGCAGGAAGACGGACGTGTAAGGCAACTTCCTGGGTGTTGGTAACATGTAGAATGCCTCCTTCAGGCGAGAGCAGAGGGGACTTGAGGGAAAACAGGATGAAATCATGGCTATGCTTTTGTTCGTTTTAAACAGGCATCATCAGGAGCTGCAAATTATTGGCTTTTCTCAAAGACACCTGAGTGTGCTTTGGGGTGCCAGGACTAAGCTGCCTGCCGACCTGAGTGAGATAAGACCACCTTGTGCCTAACCAGAGGCTGGGAGCGCCCTGCAGGTCTGGGGGATGCACCTCCAGGTAGTGGCCGTGACTCAGGGCAAGGACACCATGGAGGCCCCTGATGTGTTTTGGGCTTGATGATCTCTGAAGAGCCAGACGTGTACTGTCTGACCCATCACAGTCACTGTTCATCCTGCTCACTTGCAATCTGGCAAAAGTTAGAAAATATAATGCCTTCTACTTTTAAACATACAGGCAGGGATACTCCGAATTATTAAGTTCTAGTGTCTTTCTATAGCCATCAAATACTGGGGCAACTTAACACTCTAAAGGGAAGTTTATAATTTATAAATGTGGATATTGGCATTCTGGTAAGTAGAAAAAATAAATATTCCTTAAAAAATATATGTGCCTTTTTTGCATTGACAAATGATATGTAATTATATGTAATTACATAGTAGTTTTATTTTAAATTAATCATGGGAAGGGTTAGCAAAATGTAATACTTTAGGCATGCCATATATTAAAAAAGCTATTTTTGCTTCTGAATTTATGTTGTGTTCTGCAAAGCCAAGAAGCAGACAAAACTCATTCTGGGATTACTTTCCTAATTCTCTCCTGCTAAAAGTCCCAGATCTTTGTTTTTCAGCCAGAAATGATTAATTCTATTTCTTTGTGCTTGCAAATGTAGAAATCAACATCTTTCTCCACTGATTCTTCCCTCCTACTGCAAATAAAGAGTAACAGTTTTTGGATTAATTTAAGACATATTTTGGAGCAGAATTTTCTAAATGTTTATAAAAATAGTAGGACAATCAAAATTAGGCACCTGAAGTGATCACCACTTTAAACCGTGTTGATCAATGGTGGTTCTTTCGAATGGGAAGCCCTGTAGATTTGCTGGGGAAACACGACTAAGGTGGAATGAAACTTTAGAACTGGAAACCTGTTCAGAGAACCTCAGCATCCACTCATTCCATTCTGGAGGTAACATAATGGACAACATGAATTCTACTAGTGATGATGTTGATTTGCAGAAGGCGTTCATAAACATCTGAGAGGGAGAATTAAACCGTGTTAGCATCTGTGCCATCTTCATGAAATAGTCTGCTTTTTATTGCCAGAATGGCAGTGCCCACGCTGCAGGGAGGAATGCTGTGTGTTGTGGGGAGCCTCCTGGGCTGGGGTCTGACTCTGAGCCTTGCACCCGGGGCCAAAACATAGTGCTGTGCCCTTCCTGGGCCCAGTGGGCTGAGTGCAGCTTGCAAGAGGGCCTTGGTTGACCTCAGGAGTGGCCACCTCTTCCCTCACCCTCAACCCCTTCTCACTCTCCTGCTTCTTTCTTTCTCCAGAGACTGAAGAAGCTATACATTCACTTCGCAAGAATTTCCTGCAGCTAAGCCTTGGCCACATGTCCCAGTTCAAGTCCATGAGACAAAATGGGAAATTACTGTGGGTGTGTTCTGGGTGGGAGGTGAGGGATTCCAAGAAAAATGTTCTTTCCTGATTGCAATCAAAACAAAACAAAACACACTTTCCTTATTTTCCTGCCTTGCCCCTTTCTTCCTGTAAGCTGCTATGGGAGCGGGTGCTTCTTAGAAGGGCAGTAGCTGGTTCGCAATCTACAAGGACAAGCCTGAGGATAGAGAGTCTCCAAGGTGCGTGGGAGACTCAGAAAGATTCAGGGCATCTGGGTCCTTGGCCCCAGGACTGATCTTCTAAAAAAGACTGTGTGTGTTACTTGTCTTCATAGTGAGGGCTGACTGCAGAAATCAGAACACAGGAATCTGTTACTTGCATAGTAACAAGCTTTAATAATGGTCAATTAGGTCAGCAGTTTAATAATGGTCAATTAGGACTGCTTTTGGGTGCAAGTAACTGCTGAAATAGGAATTTTGGCTTATAGTACTAGCAATACCAATAAGAATCTGTTACTTGCAGCCAAAGGCAGTTGTAATTGACCAAAATTCAAGCAACTGAGACCTTGAATACAGTGTCAGTATCCAAAGTGTATTCTCAGCAACAAGCAAGGCAATTTTATCTATTCAGTGTGGGATGAACTGAAATGTGGTTTGTGGACGTGTCTGTCACCTTATCCAACTCCTTGGCACAGGTAAGCATTCAGTAAGTATTTCTGAGCAAACAAATTAACTCTGCTCTCCATTTTCTTGCATGCCACCTTTGACAGTGTCTCTATCTGAAGTTTATGATGAAACTCACAGAGGAGAAAACATTTCCCTAAAGACATTAGGGCACCAGGGCGTAGGACTTCTGTTTTGCACACAAGCACCAGTTTTTCACGTAAAGATGGCTTTTGAGCATCAGTGTAAATATGTGTCACATCCAGATATGATATGACCTGTTCATTTTCTTCCACTCTGATCTTCCCCTCTACACTGATGATTTGGCAGTGAAGACATCCTGCCTTCAGGACAGGGACGATGCAGAGAGAGCAAGAGGCCATTCCTTTCTACATGTCAGCTTTCTAGTTAAAATCTACAGTCAGTGTTCAGTCTACTCAGTCATGCAGGTAAGTAGCCTTCTTTCTCTGCATGGATATCAACCCCTGTACAAACTGCTTTTGTTGCTGGGGCTGGACGTGTGTGGGTGGGAGAGAGAATGACCTCTTGGCACTGGCTGCTTTTAGTTATCTCCAGGTTAACTTAACCTCTCTCAGGAAACTAAGAGACTTGTGAAGTGTCTGCCTCTGCTGTCCTCTCTTCATTTTCTTCTCTTTCTGTTGGTAAATGTACCTGGCTCCTGTGATTCCAGGTATCTTCCCCTGCTCCCATCCCACCCCTCACTCAGGTGGCTGTGTTCATGCTGGGGTCCCGGCACCCTCAGTTCCTGCTGGCAGCTCTTCCCATGGCTCCTCGTGAGCTGGCCAGCTCCTGGCGTGGCACTCTGGGGTACGTGAACCCAAATTCCTCTTCACTGTCTGCAAGGCAGAGAGACCTTGGGTAGGTGGTCTCTTGGGTAGTGGGTGTGCAAGGACTATCTCAGGGCCCCTAACTCCAGCCCTTCCTTCCCTCGCCTGGTGGAAAAGACACTCTGCATGTGTCTGGCTCTCTGGGTACCCTCTCCATCCTGTGCCCATAGGCTCTGGTTCTCAGCATCTCAAGGGAGGCCTTGGGAGGCCAGGACATCCTTTTCTCCCTCAAAGACATGGCTCTTGCAGTTGAAAACTTGGCTTCCAAATATAGAGGCTCCTCTTTTTTTGAGACAGGGTCTCATTCTGTCACCTAGGCTGGAGTGCAGTGGCACGACCAGGGCTTACTGCAGCCTCGACTTCCTAGACTCAAGTGATCCTCCATCTCAGCCTCCCAAGTAGCTGGAGTAGCTGAGACTACAGGTGTGCAGCAGTCTGCCTGGCTATATATTTTTTCTTTTTTTGTAGAGACAAGTTCTCCCCATGTTGCCCAGGCTCGGAGCTCCTCTTGGAAAATGCTATTTTGAAAGTCAAAGCTAAGTAACGATTATTGTCTTGCAGCTTTATCTACCAAAAAGCAGTGGCTGTCTGGATTTAGGAAAAAATGAATGATTAGCCAGATAAGAGTCAAGGGGAAGTCAAAATATATTGTGCGAAAGAAAATAAAAAATACCTTTAAAAACATTTTACAGCACGTGATCCCAGGACAGGAACTTTCGTAAATCTTCAATGAAGACAATAGACTAGAAGAGCAGGTTTGTCAATTCTAAAAACAAAGTCTAAAGGAGGAAAAACTGTTCCTGAATTCTAAGAGCTTCAGTGGAAGCCTCTAGAGCCAGAGGCTGGAGGGCTTGAGGCCTGGACGATTGTCTGTATTTCTCTCTATCCACACGTAATCTATTGTCTGTCTGTCTGTCTGCTGTCTGCGTATCTCATGGACGATTGTCTATATTTCTCTCTATCCACACGTAATCTATTGTCTGTCTGTCTGTCTGCTGTCTGTGTATCTCATGGACGATTGTCTATATTTCTCTCTATCCACACGTAATCTATTGTCTGTCTGTCTGTCTGCTGTCTGTGTATCTCATGGACGATTGTCTATATTTCTCTCTATCCACACATAATCTATTGTCTGTCTGTCTGTCTGCTGTCTGTGTATCTCATGAACAATCTCTTTGGGAGACTGGTTGAGTCCTCTTGTGATGAGGTCTTTAAACTCAGACATCAAGACAAAAGCCTGCCTATTACTTCTTAGAGACAGTAACAAAGACAAGTTCATTAATCAATTAATTAAACTTTTCATTTATTCTGTTAACAATTTATTCATTCAACACCAACTACAAGTGAACTACGAGGTAAGGCACTTTTCCACCTATGACCAATAACTGCAAGCGGAAAAATCAAGATAAAATATCACTGCATGTCGACATTAAGCATAAAACTTTTAAAATGTCTAATTGTTCGTTTCAAACCAGAAGATGTTTTGAGAACAGCATAAGAAAGCTACTGGATTTCATACTATGAAATAATGAGTAAAGCAAAAAAAAAAAAAAACCCTGAAGAAATGTTTTCAGAGTTCAAGAGTTAAACCCTTTAAAATCATTTTTTTAAAGATAAAATTTTACTTTATGGAAATCATGAGCCATGTTACTACAAACCCAGTTCAACCCACTGCATATAAAAACCCCATCACCTTGCCTCAAGGTAAGAAAATAAAGTTTACTGCTATTGAATCATACTAAAATATTCATCTGTCAGTACTTTGTCAACCATGGTTTTGATGGCATTTAAATTGAATTTAATATAAATTTAAAGGCATCTCCATTTGATGTAATAAATAATGTGGTGCCACCATCAACTTCAATTTTAATACCTTAAATGTAGGAAGTTCCAGCTGCCTTGATGCGTTTACAGTTGGAAGTCACTTGCTATAATATATTTTTTAAAACATTTTGTTATTTTAAATGTGCAAATAATACTGAAGCCAGAGGTGGAATCCCAACATTAATATCATGCTCCTAAATAGGTGCTGTGAGCAACTGTAGGGCAGTTCTGCCTTCAGTGGTGCCTCTTTGCAGCCTACGGAGGGCTCCCTGGCTGAGTGGCCACCTCTGAAAATGCTGATTTTAAATATGCTGATGGCACCAGCTTATGCATTGGCCTTCTTTAAATATTTTATGCCTGCATAATGGGGGAGCATCATCATTCTGTCTCTTCTTTTTTTTTCTTTTTGCAGAACATTTTCCTTCCTCTGTTTTTTTGTTACAAAAATGGCTGATAAAATACATTGACAATTTTCAAAAGTAGATGTGGTTAATTTCCTGGGGGTTGGTCCAGTAATAGATGAAACTGTAAGTTGTAGAGATTATTTCTGGTGTTTGGGGGGGTGTGTGTGTGTGCGTTGCTTTCAAAGAGAATAATGCACACTGATGGCAGAGCTGGATCCTGAAGGATGGCTCCAGCAGATGTGCTGCTAATGTTGGTGAGCCACTGAGCCAGTGACTCCCTCTGGGTGCCATGAAAGGTGTGAATGAGAATAAGACTGCAAAGGTAGAAATACATCTGGCCAGGTAGCATTTTGTATGAATTTGGACTTTAACCTGGGGGTAATGAGAAGGTATAAAGGGTTTTAAATCAGAGCAGTGGTGATTTTCAGGGTAGAAAAAGGCCTTGGGTAGCACTAGTGATGAGAGTTTGGATGTCGTGAAGTGGCAGACAAGGGGATGTAGATGGTTCCGGATGAGAGATGATGAGGGACTGAGCCAAAGCAGTGCCAGTGAGAACAGAGAGGAGGTGACAGACAGGAGAGGGGATGGAGAGTGAGAACGGGCACAGCTCGAAGAGGGGAGGGGGAGGCAGGAGGATGCCAGCACTGGTGGGGATGACAGGTGTACGGGAGCCATTGCCAAGACAGGGCTTTGGGTGCCTGAGGAGGTTCTGGTACCAGTTTTCATGGTGATGACACATTAACTTTGGACCTGCAGTGATTGGGCGTTCTTTAGTAGAAAGTTGACGTATTGGTTTGCAGATTAGGAGAGAAGTCTGACTGGTACTCCTAGAAGGTTACCAAGTGTGTTTGGTAAACACAATGGATATGTTTCTCCCAAAGAGAGGGAGTTAGATAGGGCGAGAAGACGGCAGACAAAGTCTCACCACCTCTTAAAAGAAGCATGAGATGCAGTGGTATCTCCCATGCCAAGGGATCGAACAAAGGGGTCAGGTTTAGAAGGCGTGGAGGCCAATTTTCCAGATTTGACTATGGGGAACTTTGCAAAATATTCCCAGGTCATTTCTCTTGAGTGGTTAGAGGAAGAACGAGACTGTAGCTAGTTATGGTGCAGTGCACAGTGGAGGGTAGAGAAATGAGCCTGGGGTCTCTGACAAGGTTAGTCATGAGGGGAAGGAGGGGAGAGGGAGGTGTCCAAGGGAGGACACCCGTTTTGAAGTCTAGGGTGCCTTTGGTTATGACAGTCAGTGTCTGTAACTTGAGCTGTGTGGGATACTTAAGAGCAGGAAGCCAGGAGGGCAGCAGGAGTAGAGTTGTGCCTTGTGTTGGTCTCTGTACTGAAAAACGTTGAAGGCTCCTGAAGAAAGGAAGATGATCCTGCTCTTGGCATTCAGATAGGATGAAAGCTTCCAGCAACAAGATGAGTGGCATGGTACGTCAAGATGCTTGGCAGTGCTCATGGCAGAAAGTGCATATCCCTGAGACTGTTGACGGAGCTTGAGCTATTTCAGTGACTGATGACTACTCATTTATAAACTGCAGATTAAACACGCAGTTGGAGGCTTAATTGTGGGTAGTTTGCTTAGACTGTGCAAGAACCAACTTCATTTTTGAGAAAATGGTATACTAAATGTTGTAGACTGATAGTTCAGTATTTTCTTAGGTTTAGGTTATTTTTTCTTTTATTTTCCTTTCTAAAGACCTGCGTTTGCCTATCAGATGGTAAAAGAAAAGTGTTGACATTTGAAATTGAAAGTATAGGGTGCAAAACTTCAAAAGAATGTGATTGAAAACATGGAGTCTGTTTTCTTCATAACTCTATGACGGTTTTGCTTCTCCCAGGAGAGCATCTGACTGGAGATTTCATGGAGATACTCAACACACTGGAATCAGCGGGAATGCCCCTGCTATGCGCTTCGTGGCGGGCAATGGAGCGGCCTGTCTGGTGACACCCTGTCCCTTTTTGCTGGGTCTGACATTCATGCAGTTTTTGTGCTCTCAGACTCCTGAGGCAAAGACCCCTTGCAGGTCCCATTTATTCTACAGGGCTTGTGAATTCCTGCCTGGCCAGGAAGGGCTGCAGCCCAGATGTTCCACTGCAAGGAGAAGTGCAGGGCCCCGGGTTCAAGCTATTCTCCTGCCTCAGCCTCTCGGGTAGCTAGGATTACAGGCACAAGCCACCATGCCCAGCTAATTTTTGCATTTTTAGTAGAGACGGAGTTTCACCATGTTGGTCAGGCTGGTCTCAAACTCCTGACCTTGTAATCCACCCACCTCAACCTCCCAAAGTGCTGGGATTACAGGCATGAGCCACCATACCCGGCCACAAATACTCATTCTTACTTGTGACAGGCATCACACATACGATGCCTTATGCCTTTTGATGAGTCTAACTTTTCTCCAAAAGACACCACGGAAGGGAGCTCTTCGAGACCGGGGCCCACACCTGGACCGCAGTCAGTGAGCAAGGAGGAGCGAGGAGCACCAGGATGCCAGGCATAAAAAAAAAAATAGCTGTAAAGTCTCTGCCATTACAGTGCTGTGGTTCTGGTGCAGCGTTTGACAAATGGGCCAGTGGAATAAACCAGAAAGGACAGAAGTAGACCCAGAGAACATGAGACTTCAGTAGATAATAAAGGTGGTCACATTTGAGCAGAGCAAAGGTAAACGCCCTCAACGGAACTGAGTCTCCATTGGGAAAAACAACAATAACATTCAATTGAAGCCATATCCCACTCCGAACAACAGAACAGACCCCAAGGACATGAGAACCTGCGTGATAGATATAATGAGACTACACTTGTACTAGAACACAAATTACTAGGAAAAGATGTGTTTTTGACTTGAGTGGTGAAATTCTTTGTTATGGCTCAAATAAAAAATAAAAATTCAACAATGTATAAATGTTTACATCTACCTCCTGCCACTGGAGGTGGAGGGAACCCGTCGTAATCCAAAGCAATGGCCACTGGGAAACATGTTTCCAACTCTTACCCTCAGGGCTAAACATGCCCAGTGACAAGTGTCTTTGTGATTGTGAGGCAGAGGGAGCTCAGACACAGGCCCGGGAGGAAGGCACCAGAAGGCAGAGGCAGAGACTGGGGCCATGCAGCCACCAGCCAAGGAACGAGTAGGGGCTCCAGACCCCAGAAGAGGCAGGAAGGCTCCTTCTTTTCAGCCTTGGAGGTAGCGTGGCCCTACGTCACCTGCCTGTCAAACTTCTGGCCTCCAGAACTGTGAGGGATTAAACGTCTGTTGTTTTAGGCCACCCACTTTGTCGTGGCACCCCAAGACGTTCCTACAGTGACCTGCGTCCTACACATGGTGATGGTGATGGGGACAGCCCTTCACAGAGCTGCGTGGTTGCAGGATGCAGAGACGGAGGGGGCGAGCGTGGCGGCACGGTGAGCAGGGCGTGTTTGCTGTGGGTGCTCTCAGGGACGGCTTGTGTCAGAGAGAAGGTGAAGCACAAACAGATATCGCTCCTTACTCAGGGAAAAGAAAACCCAGAAAGGTCGGTCAACCTAGAGCGGGCGAGGAACACAGCTCCTGGAGAGGCTGAGGAGGGAGTGGAAGGGCTGATTTTTGCAACATGAAAATGTCTGACATGGTCAAAAATACAATTATTAATTTTTTTAAGTTAAAAAGCAACCCGAAAACTGAACACAAACAGGAACAAATCCATATCGAACTGATAAAGGTATAGGAGAAAAAATAACCAGCTGACATGTCAAAGCCCTGTACTCTGTGTGCTCTTAGTGGGATCGATTCCAAGGCCGGCATAATAGTTTGCCAAGAAATACTTGAGGGATATTAAACACATGAATCGAAAGATATCACATAGGAAAAAAAAAGATCAGAAAGATACATGGTAAAATGTGAATGAATACTGCCTTTTCCCCTGGTGGTAGACTTACATATGATGTTCATGCTCATCTGTGTAGCTTTTGGTACTGTGTGATTTCAATAAGGAGCATAATTTTTTAGTGATCAGAAAAAAAATGAAGCAAATTTTTTTTGTTTGTTTGTTGTTTGAAAATGATGGTATCAGTTGGTACAGAGAGCAGAGAACAGAATCTCAGCTAAGTTGTAGGTGTTCTCGTAGAACAAGTTAAGGCACCTAAAAGACAAGCATATCAGAAAAAAAAAACATGGAAGGAAATTTTCCTATCTTAAAAAAGAAAATTTTCAATGCTCAGCATAGTCCAGAAAAAATAGTGCTTGCAAATGTATTATTTGTTAATCATAGAGATGTCAAAAGGTATCACTCTATAAAGGGAGCAGAAGTGAGGTTTACTCCAACTTCTTGGCAAGACCAACTCTATTATAAAGATTTAGGAAATTATACTTTTATTTCAGCATTTTACACCTAGGTGACTGGTTGCTTGGGCAGGAAAGCAATGAAAAACTATTGTCCTGTAGAGCACATGTGTTCACCGTTCCCTCTTTCGAGATTGTTTTTCCAGTGGCTTCCCATGCCTTCCCTAGGTGGCCTGGAGCCTCAGAGGAAGCCGGCCGCTCACCCCGTTCACCACAGGCCTGACGTGACCAGACTCATCCCAGACTCCGCCTGCAACTCAGTCAGAAATGAGAACAGACCCAATTCAGATAAGCAGACCTAAAGAGAGATGTGTGGCGGCTGCTGGGAGAACCATCTGATTGTGACACAGAGCCATGTTCACCCAGGAGGCATGACTGAGGGAGAGCGTGTGTGGCCCGGAGGGGCGCTGGCAGCCCTGCTGTGACCATGAGGGCTTCCAGGCCTGGGATGAAATGACTGCTCCATGTCACAGAGCCAGCGGCAGAACACGCCTGCAGTACTGATGCTGCCTTTTAACTTCTGCACCCACCACCTGGGCAGCCTGCCTCACCTCTGCCCTAGGCGAGTCCAGGCGCCTTGTTCCGGCTTGTTGCAGCAGGCCTTGTGTCACTGCAGCTGAAAGCTTCCCGGCTATGTAGACACGTCACCCAGATAAACAGCCTCAGCCAGCAGGACGCTTAGTGACCTTTTTTAAAAGATAAAACCTACAACTTTAGATGCAAAAGAAGGCTGGGACACGGGGCAGAGAGGCTGAGAATGGCCTGGGGCCTTAGAAAGTAAACATGGATGGAATCCCAAAAGTGGCTGGAGAGGAGGTGATGAAGGGTCTGAGTATTGAGAGGAAGGTGAGCTGTGGCTCCAACCTCAGATTTATCAGGAAACCCAGGGTGTTGGAAGATGGTAAAAATACATTACAATTTCATTTTGTGTTAGGAGATGAAAGTGATTGTCTATTTGCCTTTAATAATAAAAGTATGAATTAATATTTCTAAACTTAAAGTAATCATTGCAAATAATTGAAGGCAGAGTAAAGATATATACTGCATATTCCTAGAAAAAATAAACTAAATGTAGTTCAGGTAGCAGAAGACAAAAAACATCAAAGGCATTTTCTCAAAGGCAAGAATAAGTGACAGAAGGCCAAGGAGATCATTTTTATTAAAAGAAATAGGACACAAAATCATTGACGCCAGAATTCTGACTGCATTAGAAATTCAGATACACAGAATAAAGACTAAAATGAAATTCTGCATATTAAAATGATGGGCTAGTCAGATCACACAGGTGATTCATTGTATTCTTTAAATTTTTGTTAATAGTGCACGAGTGCATTTATCAGAAATTTACCATGCACTTAACTAAATCTGGAATACAAATGTGCAGTTATGAAAACAATAGGCAGATGTTTGAGGTTTTATTTTTGTCATGCATTTTGCATTAATAATTTCATGATTGATGGAATTTCCCGGTGTCAGTGCCCTAGGCTGTTGGGCTGGTGCCCCTGGGCAGTGGTGTGAGATGCTGCAGAGCATTGTCTTGCCACCGTCCCAGCCTCCTGCCCCACCCTGCAGGGCACAACAAGCACCTGCTGCATTGTGGAGAATCACTGCCCGCTGGGTCCTTCCACGTCTTCTTGGAAGAGTGAGTCCCTGGCAGAGAAAGTTCCATGTGGCCTGGTGAAAGCCTCTGGGAGTGGGGTTTGTGCCAGGTTGGAGGGACTCAGGACCAGAGACCACCTCTGCTGCCGGGAGGGGTGGGCAGGGCTGATGCCAAGGATGGCAATGATCCTGCTGAGAGACACTCGCTGTCTCCAAGGGTGTGGCAGCAAAGAGTGGAGACCCGACGAGCCAGAGCCGTGTCATGGAAGCAAAGAGTGGTGAAGAGAGCACAGGAGAGGAAGGTGGGAACACTCTGGCATTTCAGAATGAGGACATTGGCAAATGGCCTGAATGTGACTGTCCTGAAGAATATGGAGTTCTAGAAGGAGCGCAGGGTTCAGGCCATCAGTCCCCAACTCTAAGTCAGAGGATTCACGTTCCCAGGAAGCTGACTCTTGGGGGCCTTGGCTCTGGGACAATCCTATCACGACCACCTGAGGCTGGTCTTTGGGGGAGAACACGGATTTCATTTCTCCTGTAGGTAAGCACCTGAAGCAAGCCTGTTTATGGATGCAAACATCTGTTAAAGCCACTCTGCTTTTTGACGAGGAGTTAAGGTGTGTCAGTGCTTGAGTCCTGAGACCCGGGGTTAAGGTGGGGAGGATGCAGCCCTGGGGAGGGGCAGGAAACCCCAGTGCGTACACTGCCCCAGCTGGCAGCTGACCTGTATCTGGGAAGGAAGACCTGGCATTGCGTGTGTGTAGAGATCACCGTGGTACAAGCTGTTCAATGTGCACCCATTCAGCATGTCCTGAGCAGGCAGAGGCTGCGGTGTGAATGCTGGGGGCTGGGTGGGGGTGCCCTGTCCTACAGGGCTTTCTCACCCTCACCTTCCCAGTAGTCTTGGCAGGCTGCAGACTCCTGTCTCAAAGGGAGACTCCTCTTTAAACGCTAAATCACCAAGAGAGCTGGCTTCTAAGGAAAATGGAGCCAGATCACTTCAAGGAGGTCACTGTCAGGGAGATGGAGGTGAGAAATTCGTATGAGAAGGGTCTTACCCAGCCACCCTAAGATGTCATCAGCAGAGCCAGAAACTGCAAAGCAGGCATCATAAATGCCAGGGGCAGCTGCAGGACAGTGTTCAGACTGAGGGGCAGGGGGTGGGAAGGAGGCAGCCACTGGGAGTGACAAGGGGACTGTGTGGATCTCCTGCCAGGGGCCTGATCATTTCTACAGGAAAAACGCCACGCCAGGGGTTACTTAGCGTTAATGTGAGGATATAGAATTGGTTTCCAAGTGACCTGTTGGTAATTCCTGTTTCATTTAATGTCCAGCCATTTTTTCTGTAGTTTTTTTGGTTTCTAATTCAACATCTGGAGAAGCTCATTAAGTGGGGGACAATTCAAAGGTTGAGCAATTCTCTTCTAATTAAAAAAGTAAACTAATTAGGAATATGTCCAGGGTGAGACAGAAAAAAACAGAGACTGTTTTTTCTTACTGGGTAGGGCAATTTGATGGAAGAAAGGGGATGCGTTTCTCAACTGTGCACATGAAAATGAACTCACTAATCATGGTGTAGGGTTAGATGAAAACCCTGCGTTTCCTGAATGTAGTCTAATCCAAACATTTTTAAATTAATAACAAGGTTATGTTTTAGTAATCTTGACTACTGCAATAGCATTTTCTCGTAATATTTTCTTTTTCTTCATCATTATTATTTCTTGTGATGGCAAAGAGGGGGCATTTTCTGAGATGACTCCCAGCTCATGCTCAGAACTCCCCTGTCTCTGTGCCCCTCAGGGACACCCTGCCCTCCTGAGAGGAAGCCCCCACGTTCCCGCCTTCCCCTCTCTTCTTTGCCCACATGGTCAACACTAGCCACTCTTTTATTATATTTCCAAGGCGTATTTGATAACAGTTCCTCCCAAATTCCTCATTCATGCCTCAAAACCTCTTATCTTGGACTGCCCCAAAGCAGCTTCTAAGTGAAGAATTTGGGGACAGGAGTTTATTTGGGAGGCGATCCTAGAGGCCAGGAAGGGGCAAGAGTTGGAGAGAAAGGTGGGCAGGAAAAAGAAAGTGTCCCCCTTACAGTCCCCAGGCTGTCACCAGCATCCCTGCGCTTCTGCCCCCTTCTCCTAGAAGTGAAGCCCGCAGACCCTGCAGACCACACTCTCCCTCTGCCTGCCTCTCCCCAGCCTGGCCCACGGGAGCCCAGGGGAGCCCAGGGGAGCCAAGGCCTTGATTTTGGAATGGAGTTGCCCAATGCCTGTTCTAAAGAGGTAGTTTGGCTTTGAAAGCTCTGTGCAGGAGCCTCACTCGGGAGAGACCTGTGTGTCCAGCAGGAGCCACCTTATCATCAGTCGCTTCTGCTGGTGTGTAAACATCTGAGGTTTGCTGCTCAGGGATTTTCAAACAGACCATGCTGCTACCCCAGAACCAAGGTGCCCACATATATCAGCCTGTCTGAGCAGACGAAGGGTGTGGCCCTGGGTGGCACAGGGAGAGAGAGGTCACCCTGTTCCTCACTCAGCGGCCTCCCTCTTAGCAGTACCCTGCGTGGGGTGCTCTCAACGCGCTGTCTGATGCCAGCAGCACTCCCCAAGGCCCCTTCCTCTTACCTCAGGTGTCCACGTATGCGTGGGTGCTTGGTAGCTGTATGTGAGAAAAGGGGGTGCCTGCTTTGCAACAAGAAGTAAACATCTTATTATAATTCCTGGTTTCCAAAGTGCAAAAGGAAAGGTCTCTTTGGGCAGGAATGCAAACTTTTCTTTAGTTGCTGCTTCGCATAGTTGAAAGATTTGCCCGCAAAGGACCACACGTGCATGTTGGACCCATGACCACTGTGAGAAGTGAGGCTTGTATTGTTATTATTTTAGTTTTTGATCTTTAAATTATATGTATATATATGTGTGTTTTTAACCCTGTAGAGACAGGGTTTCACTGTTTTCCAAGCTGGTCTTGAACTCCTGGCCTCAAGCACTCCTTTGCCTCCCGAAGCACTGGAATGGCAGGTGGGAGCCACCCTGTCCTGCTGAGAACTGAGTCTTTGTAGTTACCACGTCATCTTCTGCACCTGGCTACTTACTTGTGAAGAGTCTCCTTTGCATCAAATAACTGACCTGGTATTTCTCTCGAACAGTGGTGCTGGCCAGGGCTTATGGGGACATCTGTGCTATGGAATGGCCTGAGCTCCCTCAGTGGGTGGAGAAGCTTTGGCTGAGGCCCTGAGGCCCTGTGCAGAACCTGTTCAATGGCCCCATTGCTGGCCCTGGCGACAATCTGGCTGGTAGACATGGGGACTGCTCAGGAATTGGGGGCTCTATCGATCGTTATAAAAAAATACAAATACAATTAACTTATGTGTCATCAAAATCCAAGCGTTTGAAAATAAAGTTTTCTGTTTTGTCCCACCACGTGGCTCCGTGGAACAAGCACTTGGCTTTCATTCCCTCGCTTTTAACTGGCTCTCGTGACACCAGCCACTCATCCCAATACGCAGTAAGCAAAAACTTTCCCAAAACTCTGAGGATTTTCCAACCCCATTAGCACTGCCCACCCCCAGCCCACTCCGATGTCATATCCTCCTTGATCACTTTCATCCCGTCTAATAGGAACACTTTCCTGCTGGCATGTGAGGCCCAAGCTGGACCCTCTCAACAGGAAGGGAGACCCTCACCAGGGCGGGGGAATCCCAAACAGCTGAACTCGTTCGGTATCAACGGGCTGAGACCTTCTTAACATGCTTCACTTCTGATCTTTTAAAGCTGTCAGACCAGAATGATTTTCAGTCACTTTGCTCTGGAGTGGATTTAAAATCATGTCCCTAAGGTGGTAGATTAATAGATTAAAAAGGTAAAGTATTAGCCTAGCACTTCATCCTGTCTCCTTACCCATAAAGGATAGTAAAACTGTCATAAGGTTGTGGCAGGTCTTCAATGAAATATTAACGTACTCCAAGCAGCCTTCTCAGAAGCTTGGCTGCTGACCATTACCATTGGGCCAGATACTCTTCGGCAGGCCCAGATGTGGGGGACGAAGAGGCTGGGCCCACGTCCTTAAAAACACCCATCTTCGCCGCCAAGTCCCAGGTTCTAACTCTCTCCTCTGCACACAGGAGAATTCCAGTAACTCTCAAGCGGTGTGACCACTGTGTGTTTATTTTCTCTATTTTCTTGAAGTAAATAAATATTATATTTTCAATAATAATGAATGTTGAGTTCCCAAGGAAAGCAGAGAGAAGATGTTAATGGCATCAGTTCACTTTCGCATTTTGCTAATAAGAATTTCAGAATAAAAAGAAGAGTTCGGAGCAATCGCCGTCTGAAACCTCACCAGCTTACTGGACCTTTTTTTTCCAGTCATGAATTTGCTAACGTGTTTCTGTGTTCAGAGGATGATGAGATTTTAGTACCTTCTCTTGCATTTTGCAGTTTTGTGGTCCATTTCTGGAGAAGAATTGGGCATTCTGCTTAGTAAGAGAAAAAGGCAGGCTTAGTTCCTCTCTCGGTAACACAAAACTCATCTTGGCAGAGTGGAATTCCAGGAGATGAGCTTGTGAAGTCCAGAGCATGTCAGACATGAGCTCCCCGCGCCATGCACGTGTGAGTGCACGCACGTGCCTCTGGGGCTGGGCGAGTTGCAGGGAGACTGTGTCTCTGTCCCTGCAGGGTGCACACGTTCATAGCCGAAGTGTGTGCACCTCCCACTGAGCATGTGCGAGGTTTGAGGACACAGCCTCTGCCCCTTCCTCTCTCTCTGCATGTGCGAGGCATGCAGTAGGCGCTCAGTGCAGGCGCAGTGGACAGACGCCTGCTTGGCTGAATCCATGCTCTACATCTGCACGTGGAGCCTTCACGCTCCTTCCAGAACAATCTTTGTATGCCCTGAAGACACACTTTGGCAACCCCTCCAATGAGTTGCTCTCGAATATCTTCTGTGCTTTATAGAAAGTGTGCAAGACTTCACGCTTTACACATGGATTTTGGAACCGACTCCCCTTGTGAAGGGAGGCCCGGGAGCAGACCTCTCTGCACACCTTTCTCTCCTGCTCAGCACACACGGGACCCAAGCAAAGTGCGAGGGGGATTTTGAAAGCTGACGGTACAGGCTCATCTCAAAGGTGTGTTTTCTTCTGACATTTCAGAAACAAAAACAAATTCTTCCTGAGATCCCTTCGCCGTCTCGCCCCCTAAATCACGAGGATGTCTGAAGCTTCATGTCACTCGGACCGTATTTTCTATGGTGTTCTTTCAAAGCATGTTCCTGGAAAAGTACTTTGGGAAGCTGAACCTGAAAGTCTTAGAAATTATTATTATTTTCTTTTCGCCGTGCAGCAATGGGGCAGAACGGCCCTCGAGGTCCCCACAGGCCTCTGGCATGTCTTGTCTGCACGAACCCTTTTTGAGGTCCCCATGCGCTGGCTGGTGGGGCTCGGCTGGGGGGTCTAGAGCTTTGCTCATTCTTAAGCCAGACCCCATGGAGCTGCCAGGCGGTGCCACTGGACACAGACGGCTCCTTACAAAGACCGAAACAGGAGACGGGTAGGGGAACAGGGAGTTCAGGTATTTGAAAGAGTGGAGGTCCCTGGAGGGTTTGCGGGGATTAGAGACTGGGGCTGAGGAAGAGAAGAGTTTGCCTGGAAGGCTGTCTGGGCTCCATCTGCAGACCCTCTCATCGCTGCTTTAGAAACTCAGGTTTTCTTGCGATGGCAGTTAGTGCTCGACTCCTTTTGGAAGCAGGACATGTTTTGCTTTATAAACATGATTTTACAGTGAATTCAGCCATGTGCCTTGTGGGGTTATGCGTTTGTGTGCAGAAGGGTGTCATCTCGCGGGGAGTGGGAGTGCACGCTCGATGGGTACATGACCCCACAGGGGCCAATGCTGCCCGCCCCGGGGCCGCGGGCTGTGCGGCTGCTCACCTCTGCCTCTGCTGGTGGATGATGACAGTTTGCCTCACACGGTGACAGAGAGAGAAGCTCCGACAGGTGTTCTTTAGGCTGTCCTGCCAGGCGGGAAAGGCCTCAGTCCGCAGGACTAGAGGGCTGGGGACAGAAACTTCAAGAGCCCCATCACCCCAGGGACCAGAGGCAGAGGACCCAGCAGCAAGAAGGAGCCTTCAGAGGGTAGGAGGTGCAGCCGAAGCGTGCAGTGTCCCGTGGCCATGGGAGAAGCCAGTTTCCAGAGGGCTAAATGTCACCGAGATGTCAAACAAGAGAAATGGGCAGATGTGGCCTTATGATTTATCCCGCTGGGAAGTCTGCGGTAGTGACAGCAGCCGGAACAGTTCTGCGGCAGCAGAGGAGTGCAAGTCTGAAGGCAGACAGAGCAAGGCCAGATCTTAATAAATGTTTTAGATAACCTAGCATCAAGAGTGTGGCATCTCTCGCAATCCCAGTTATTTGTATCTGAGAGAAGTAGAGAACTTTTCCCAGAGGTTTTTGTGAAATGTGAAAGGCATTTAAGCTTATCCATTTTGCAAATTGATCTTTCAGCCTTTGAGAATGGAGTGCTATTCCATGAATCCCCCTTCCTCACCTCAAATGCACATTGTGAAAGGCCTTGCAGGGAGATGTCGTTTATCTGGTGTAACTTGGATATGAACCACGGTGTCCGCCAGGCACCTTCCAGTGGCGAGCAGGGCAGGGTGGGGACAGGTTGTCCTTGCAGAGATGAAAGCGGATTCACAAGAAGGGCTGCTTGGCATCCTAGGCAGGGCTGGCTCTGGGCTGGAGGTTTAATCACCGATGGGAGGGGAGGTACTGGATGGGTTTTCTCCAATTCCGCTGCAGGCACAGTTCCCAGACCTCCTGCTGATCTAGAAACAATCACAGGAGTGAAGTGTGCACGGGCACGGGGGTGAGGTGGAGGGCTGGGAAGGTGCTCGGAAGAGAAAGATAAGGGACCCTGAATGCGAGATCCCAGAAAGGCAGGCCCAGTTTAAGGCCTGAATAAATGCCTGTCTGTTCTCATTCTCTCAGGCTTTCCCTCTCCCTGGTTTGCTGTGGTTGGCTGTAGAGAGAAGAGAGAAAAGTTGGGGCTGGATTTGCTCCTGCCCCTGGAGAGCCAGACACCTGAAGCAACTCTTAAGTTGGTTTTCATTCCGGTTAATATGTAGGAGTGGCAATGCTGCATGCCACCCACCCATCCTGATTTTGTACCCTAGACGAGTATAATTGAGAGGAAACACCGTCCAGGAGAGATCAACGGGATGGGCCGGACTCCATCAATCTTTGCTAGGTTCCATCTGAAGTCACTGATCTGAGCATTCGAATGCAGACCTGGTAGGAGGATTCCCAGGGTGCGGTGAGAGCCCGAAGGATGATGGCCACAGGTGGTTCTCCTAGAGGCCTGCAAGAGTCGCCAGCAGGACTGGGTCTGTCCTTGTCCTCACATGGGAAGTCTTAGTTTGCGGTGAACCCATTGGTTTTCTTGCATGGAGGCGGCGTGTTCTCTTGGTTCAGGATGGAAAGTTGACAAGGAGCAAGATGTCCATGCGGTTTTATGTTTTCATTTTTCTTGGGTACACCGTTCAGGTCCCTGTCACATGGCCTCAGCCTGAGAGAGGTAGCTGGGCCCAGGGCCGGGTGGCTTCTCCAGGTGCCTTTGCCACTCAAGTCCCTCACCTGGCTCTGCTTCCCATCCCGGTGCCTTCTGAGTGACCCGTCTTCCCCGGGGGTCTGAGCCCTTGGCTGTGCCAGCACAGGGTTCTCCGCAGGTCAAAGTCCACACGCAACGCAGAGCTTGTGAGGAATCCATGTTCCAGGTGAAGGAGAAGCGTCCTGCCCCATGCCCTCAAGCAGGTGTCCCATGGCTTTCCCGAGGAAGGCAAGTGCACTGCAGTGTGTGGGCTGCTGACTCAGTGAGCAGGTGCAGCCCCCAGGCCACCTTCCTCACCCCAGCTGGAGCTCTGAGGTCCGGGGCTCTAGGCAGAGTCCAAAGAGGGCCAGGCCATCCAGCTCCTCAGGGGCGAGCAAGGCGCCCGCTCCTCTCAGAGTCACCCTCAGGGTCTTCAGAGTCCTGACTCCCTCAGCACTCCCTCCCCGTCTCTGCTCTGCCTTTCTCAAGAAGTTCCTTCTGCCCATGTTTCCCTGTGTTCCCTACTGGAGGGTGGGAAGGGCTGCTCAGTTCCGCCTGGCTGGGGCCAGGGTCCGGGTGTGTGGAGGGCCCGCAGCACCCCCACCCCTGCCTTGGTCTTCCCTGCTCTCCTGGGGTCCCAGACAAGTCCACCCTCTGTGTCCAGGTGTCCTCTGACATGGAGAGATGAGTCCTGACAGCCTCTCCCGGCCCTTGGGGGCCAGCACCGTCGGGGCGTGCTGGACACCAGTGGTAATGGAGGCTGCTGTCGGGCCACTGCACCAGGAGATCAGCCTCCTGTGGGCAGCAGGCTTCACGCTTTTTCTCTTTTCCCATGACCACCTTGTCCCTTTTCCTGGGTGAGTAAATGTATGTGTTACTGGGGTCACTGTACACATTAACACAGACTGGCTTAAAACAACAGAAAGTTATTGTCTCATTGTGCTGGGGACCAGATCAAAGTTCCAGCAGGATTGGTTCCTTCTGGAGGCTCCAAGGGAGGCTCCATCCTTGTTCCGTGTTGCCGGTCACCCACACATGCTATGGCTGGGAGACACAGCCTTCTCTCTGCCTCCGTTAGCACGAGGCATGCTCCTCCGTGGTTTCTATGTTCTGAGTCTTTTAAGGACACTCCCATTACACTCAGGGAGGATCCCAACCCAAAATACCCTCCTCGTGAGGTTCTTAATTTATTTACATTTGCAAAGTGTCTTATTTCAAACAAGGTCACACGCTGAGTTTTCAGCAGGACATACCTTTCCGGGAGGCCCTGTTCCACCTACTCAAGGGAGGGTCACTAAGTGGTGTCTTACTCGCATATCAGGAAGGTCAGCAGTGCTTCGGTGACGCGCAGGCCTCTGGTTCCGTGGCTAGTGTCCTCATCACTCTCCAGGTTCGGGCAGACTTTTGGGCTGGGCCTTGCCCTCTGATGGACAAGGTCATGTCCAAAGAGACTCAATGACAGTCAACTGAAGAAAATCACGTTTGTTTTACTTCTTGCATTTTATCTTGTGAATATGTTAACTATTTTATAATAAACCAGTCAACGTAGTTTCTAAGGTAAGGATAAAAATTTAGTCCACCTATTGAAAACTTAGCATCCATGGAATTAAAAAAAAAACTTATATGTATATATTCTTTAAATTTTTCTTTGGCTTTCTTTTGCATTTTGTGTTAGAAATTTGAGACCTTCTGAGAATCCCTTGAGAATGGGTGCATCTTAGATTCGGAGCTATTTCTCTGAAAAATCCCAGTCCCCAGCAGAACAGAGCTTTCCGGCGTGAGGAGAACTTGCACAGCTTCATTCCAGCTATCCGGGGAGGCCTGAAGCTTTGGCCCATGCCTTTTCTGCGTTTTGGTTTCTTCTTATTTAAAGTGGGAATCAACAAAAGCAGAATCTTCTTGCTTCACCACAGTGACGTCAGGACAAATGCACCCTGAGTGCCTGAGAGTCCAGAGTCTTCCCCAAGAAGAGACATGCACCGATGTCGTAGGAGGAAGCACGCTGACCGGGACTGGCACGGCCATGACACCTCTAGTGTCAGGTGGGAAATGGTACTCACAGGGCAGGGGAGGAGCAGCTGCTTTCTCTGGCCCTGGTGTGCCCAGCAGCAAACCACTGGCATCTGTTCCCAGGGCAGCCCTGTGGCCCCTTGTGCTGCTGTGTAACTAGCTCCTCTGGGAAAGCACAAGCCCTTGAAATGCTCTCCAGCTCCCTTGTGAGTGATTTTTGAGAAGAACACAAGTTTGCCAAGAACATCCCGCAATCTAGGCGTCTTGTCTCTGGAGACTTCGGAAAATTTGGATGGCGTGCCTAGCGCCATGATTTATCCTTCAGAAGGTAAGGCTGATCTGGGGAAATATAACTTCGACTAATTTATTGGCAGGAGGTCGACTCTTCCCGATGACACACCTGCAAATCATTTTCCCTCCATGCTCTGTTTTGGGGTGTTTTGGTTATCAAAGCCCCAGCACATCTGCTGGCCGCACACGCACGCTGCGCTGGGCATTCCCCAAACGCCCCACGTCCACCACCTGGCAGCTCAGGGAAAAGAGTCGCACGTGGAAGAGGGGTGACAAGCAGCCTCTTTGTGACTTCACTTTTCCTTCTTCTTCTTAAGGCCACTCTTCATCAATGCAACAGAATCATCCATCAGTGGCTCCCGAGGAAAGAATGTGTGGTTTACTGTCAGGTGCAATTCAGAGCTGAGTCCCTCTAACAGCAGCCTCCCTGTCTAAGGCGTGGCTGAGGCCTGAACCCTGCGGCTGAGCCTTTTCCTCCCAGGTTCCTGGACATCCTCCACTCGCTCCTCCATTTGTGGGACCCTGTCTGATCCTCCCTGAGATTTCGGCCCACGTGTGTCAATTTCTCTCTGCCCCCATACAATGGTAGTCACCGTTCTGTCCCCCGCGGGTGCTGGTGAACAAGGTAAGAGGGCGGCCCCAGAGCCTGAGGGCCTGGGAGTGCAGTTTACATATCGGCCAAAACTTAAGGAAGTGTCTGAATAAAAAGAAACGTGATAACCCAGAAAGTTTTTTTTTTTTTTTTTTTTTTGGTTTCCAGAGCTCATGCAAAAAAATAGAGTAAGAAAAAAGCAATTCCTCCCACAGAACAAGCAAGCAAATAAAAACAAAAGCAAAAAAAAAAATCATCTGGTGCAAACAAACCCTGCTCCACAGCCGCCTGCCCAACTGCGGACATTCAGATCATGCGATGGCCTGGGCTGTGCGTCCTCCTCTCAGGCCTGGCGACCCCGGATCCCAACAGGCAGGGTCTCCTCCACAGGGCCAGGGGCCTCTTAGGCTTTTGAGATTGACATCAGCGACTTCTCTGTTGCCTGAACGCACAGGAACCGGCTGGCTAGGATGCCTAAGGAGCCTGTGGGGGATGAGGTCAGGGCACTCTGGTGTGGGGATGCCGAGGTTGACCCCTGCATGGGCAGGGCAGCCATGTAGCTCCCTCTGGCCTGCAGGGGAGGGTGAGGCAGCCCCAGGCCTGGGCAAGTGTGTGGCACCAGGGGCAGCAGGGGTGCGAGTTGCAAGGTCATCTGTGGCTCTGGGCTGCTTTTCCACAGCCAGAGAAGGTTTGGACTCAGTGGCCCAGAGTCTTGAACGATGGTGCCCCTCCCCTGCTTTGTGTGCACATCATCTTGTGGGTACGTGGAAGCGTTTTCTTTCTTGTTTTCCAACTTACTCTTTCTCGTGATTCTGCTAGCAAACAGCCAGGGGTGCTGGCCCGGGCGCTTGGCCACGCGTGTGTTTGCTGGAGACGAAGCCTGTCCCTGCAGTCCCAGCCACGGTGTAGCCCACTGGTTTCTTCCCCCCAGGGTGACTGCTTTCCTACAAACAGGATTTCATGGCACGCACTCCCATTTTATATTTCAGTCCTCAAATGGTACAACTAAGTCAGTCTTAGTAAAGGAAAGACAGATCCAATTATTTGGATAACAGAGAGCGGTGTTGTTCACATTCATGCAAATCAGGCTTTTGGACTCTATAAGGTTACCTTAAAACAGAAGGAATGAGGCAAAGAACAAAACAAAACACCAGGGACCTCTGCAGTTCACACAAAATCGCAGGCAGGAGCCGGCAGGTGTTGGGGGGGCAGCTGCCCGCCCTAGATTGAGAGAAGAGTTTGTTTCTCAATCTCCTTTTGTTTGCCTGAAGAGCTTCCAACTTAAGAAAGAAAGACAGAAGGAAAGAAAAAAGGAAGAGGAGAGGGAGGAAGTAAATGAAAGGAAAAGAAGGCACCCAGAGATGTCCTTAGAGGGAGCTATTTACATCTGAGGCCTAGGTGGTTTGCTTTTAAGAACTCCCTACTATTTAATATTTATTTAGCACCAGCAGTAAGTGAGCTTCTGTTTGGATGATGAAAGCCTAAGAGATTAAATCTATTTACAGGAAGTGATGGCCTCCACATTTCTAATATTTATCTAAAGCACTGGGGAAAGGCTGGAGGGAGGACCTTGGTTTCGGGATACAGCGTGAGTCATCCTGGGCAGCAGGCGCTCCCAAAGGGAATTGCATCTGAGGCTTTAACACTCTTTTGTTACAGTGCTGTGGTTCTTAATGAGTTGGTGGTGAACACAAGCCTTTGTTGGCCCTGCCTGGCCTGTGCTTTGGTCCTACCAGAGGCTGGCCGGGATCTGGAGAGACAGAAAGAGATCTGGCTCCAACCCCAGATGCACCCTACCTCCCTGAGATGCTGCCCTTCATCCCTCCCTCTTACTCCGGGCATTCTATTCTCTGTCACTGTCATCGTGCATTCATCTGGTGCCCACTTGTGTGTCACGTGTGTTTCAGTGTAATACTGTAGACTCTCTGTCTAGTGTTGTCTCTCCCTGTTCTTTCCTCCATGATAACTAGTTCAGCAGGGAGACCACAGCTAACAGTTTTTACACTATAAAGAACTACGTGAGACTGGGCAATCTATAATGAAAAGAAGTTTAATTGATTCACAGTTCCACATAGCTGGAGAGGCCTCAGGAAGCTTACAATCATGGCAGAAGGTGAAGGGGAAGCAAGGCACATTTTACATGGTGGCAAGAGAGAGAGAGAGAGAGAGAGAGAGAGAAGGGGGAAGTGCCACCCATTTATCAAGCAACCAGGTTGCCTGAGAACTCACTCACTATCATGAGAACAGCATGGGGGAAACTGTTCCCATGATCCTATCACCTACCAAGTCCCTCCCTTCACACATGAGGATTACAATTCCAGATAAGATTTGGGTGGGGACACAGAGCCAAATACAATTCCAGATAAGATTTGGGTGGGGACACAGAGCCAAACCACATCACCATGTACCAGGCTGGGGCTGCTTTCATGGCACCTTGTCTTCACACTGTTTTTTGAGGGAGTGTCATTGTGTTCATTTCTTCTGAGTGCTGTAATAAGTTGCCAAAAAATGTGTGTCTTAAAACAATGGATATTCATGCTTTCATAATCAATGCATGGGCAGAGCCTCACTTCCCTCTAGGGGCTCCAAGGAGGACCCCTTCTGCCTCTTCCAGCTTCTGGGGGCTTCAGACTATCTTTGGCTTGAGGCTATCTTGCTCCAATCCCTGCCTCTGCTCTTCCTGTGGCCCCTTCTCTGTGTCAAGTTGGCCTCTGCCTCTCTGTCACAAGGACAGGGTGATGCATTTAAGCCTCACCAGGGTAGTCCAGGAAAACCCCCCATCTCAACATCCTTAACTTATTTCCATCAGTAAATTCCCCCCCACCTTTTTTGCTGTATAAAGTAGCATTCACAGGTCCAAGGATCAGGGTGTAAATATATTTATAATGGGGCAGGGTGTGCCATTACTCAGCCCACCTAAGTCATCTCCAGATGGCTGTGAATGTCATCCCTAAACTCTACATCCTGAAACTGCCCAAACAAACTCAGTTTCTCCAGAGACTCTTCCTCAACTAATATCCCCACTTCCCACTCTCCTTACCTTTCTCCCTCCACCCATCCCTCTCTTTCCTCCCTACTTTCTGTCTCTTTCCCATCTTCCCTACTAGGAACTCAATTGACATTGCATCTGTCACCAAAATCCCTGGTCCTAGTGTAGTAAATGTGTGGTACATGGAGAGGTTGGTACACCCCGGAGAGGCTCTGTAAGTGATGTCCCCCTACCCCTCTCTCATTTTAGCCCAATCATTTTGGCCAAGAAAAGGTTTAGAGAGAGCTGAGACCCCATGCTCTTCTTCAGACTCTGCCTCAAACTCATGAAACTGTCACCATTTCAGAGACTCCCATCTGTACCTGCCTATGGGTTCCTGCCTGTCTCTATACATTATCTGAACATTAGGATTCTTTGGTGTCTGAAAAAGACAACCATCTATTCATTACTGCTACTATGGGATTAGCTTTCCTGGTAGAAGCAGTCTAGACAATGCCACCGCTTGTGGGACAGACTCTTGCACTATACAGAGCTTTCTGTAGGTGGCTTTTCTGGGGGTGGATTGTTTTAGCACAGGCCCTGTGTTGAAGGGACCCTCCTTTCATGCCTTGTATCAGTTACCGTTTCACAACAACACACCCTGAAATGTGGTAGTATCAACAACCATTTTATGGGCTCACAGGCTTTGCGGGTAAGGCGTTCAGGCAGGTTACAGTAGGGAGGGCTTGTTTCTGCTCTGCAAAGTCTGGAACTTCAGCTGTGATGGAAGGCTGGGGTGACTCAAAAGATAGGTGGGATGGTCAATTTTGCATATCAACTGACTGGGCGACAGTACCCACCTATTCAACTGCACCCTAATCTAGAAGTTGCTGTTAGATATTTTGTAGATGTGGTTAACATCTAAAATCAGTTGCCTTTAAGTAAAGGGATTATTCTGCATAATGAGGTAAGCTTTACCCAATCAGTTGAAAGGATGTAAAAGCAAAACAGTATTACCTGAGGAGGAAGAAATTCTGCCTCAAAGCTTCAGTATGAGCTCCTTCCTGACAGTTTCCAGCCTGCTCAACTGTCTTGTGGATTTCAGACTTACCAGTCCCCAAGATGGCAAAAGCCAATTCCCTAAGATTGTCAATCAAGGAAAATGACCTCAGCAAGTCTTAATCATTTCAGGAGGTTTATCTGCCAAAGGTAAGGACATGTGCCCAGGAGACTGGTCTACGCCTTTCTCAGAAGATGATTTTGAGGGCTCCAATATTTAAAAGGGAAAGGATGGAGATACTGAGAAATGCACAATTTTCATGTGGGGTTGGGGGGAACAGTCACTCCTGCCTTTATCTGTCTCAGTGATTCTGCATTTTTACATACAATAAGATAAACAATCGGGCAGAGGAAGCAGTCAGATGTGCATTTATTTCAGGTGAGCAGAGGGATGACTTTGAGTTCTGTCCGTGGTCCTGCACCTGTGGAGTAAGCTATCAATTTACATTGTCATGGTGCACTTCAACAGAAACGCTGTAGAGTAAAGATCTTGAGGCTCACAAGGGATTTCCTGGTGGGCACAATGTGAGCTTTTCATCTTTGTAGGCATCTCATTTAGGAAACAAAATGGGAGGCAGGTGTGCATGACCCAGTTTCCAGCTTGAATTTCCCCTTGGCTTAGGGAGTTTGGGGTCCCAAGATTCATTTTTCTTACATGATATAAATCTCTTAACATATCTCTGTCTACATCTGCATCTCTTTATCCTACCTGTTCTGTTTTTCTGGAGAATTCCAACGGATGCCATGGGGAATGGAGTCACTTGAGGCTACCTTGCTCATGTGTCTTGGCTAGGAATGTAGACTTGGGCAATGTGACCTCTCCTGTTGTGTGGACTTGCTCATGTCAAGGGCCTTAGGATAACAAAGTCCCTTGTATGATGGCACAGGAGCTCATATTGAGTGTGCCAGTAAATATCCAATTTGGGGTCTCATGGGTTCTGTAGGTAAGGAGTTTAGACAGGATGAAGCAGGGAGGGAGAAGCTGGATCACTTCATGTGGAGTAACCTCACAAATCAGAAGAGTGCCTTCTGCTGCATGTAAATTAAAACAAATGCAAGCCCTTCTAGATTTAAGAAGAGGGAACAGGCCGGGTGCAGTGGCTCACGCCTGTAATCCCAGCACTTTGGGAGGCTGAGATGGGCAGATCATGAGGTCAGGAGATTGAGACCATCCTGGCTAACACAGTGAAACCCTGTCTCTACTAAAACTACAAAAAATTAGCTGGGCGTGGTGGAGGGTGCCTGTAGTCTGAGCTACTCGGGAGGCTGAGGCATGAGAATGGCATGAACCTGGGAGGTGGAGCTTACAGTGAGCCGAGACTGGGCCACTGCACTCCAGCATGGGCCACAGAGCAAGACTCCGTCTCAAAAGAAAAAAAAAGAGGGAACATAGACCCTATATCACAAGAGACGTGTGAAAAAAACTCATGGTCATCTTTCTTAAAAAGAACATTACAGTCTGCTCTCTGGCCACAAATCACTTACATTTAATTAGTAAGGCTGAGGCTTTTGCTCATGGTTCCTTTGTACAGTTCCTCTCAATGTGACCTGGGAATGAAGACAAGGGAAAATTGTCTTTGCCCCTCTCCCAATCTCCAACGCTGGGACAATATAGGTTGGCCACTAAGGATACCACTATTCATGGGGTGAGGGAAGAAGGCACGTGTGAGCCAATGGACCACAGCAATTCTGAAATCTAAAGACACCACTATTCATGAGATAGGGGAGGAAGGCCCATATGAGCCATTGGACCACAGCAATTTTGAAATCTAAAGATACCACTATTCATGGGATGGGGGAGGAAGGCACGTGTGAGCCATTGGACCACAGAAATTCTGAAATCTAAAGATACCACCACTGATGGGATGGGGGAGGAAGGCCCATATGAGCCATTGGACCACAGCAATTCTGAAATCTAAAGATACCACTATTCATGGGATGGGGGAGGAAGGCACATATGAGCCATTGGACCATAGCAATTCTGAAATCTAAAGATACCACTATTCATGGGATGGGGGAGGAAGGCATGTGTGAGCCATTAGACCACAGCAATTCTGAAATCCGGTCAAGTGCATGTTCTCTGATCCCTGATTAAGTCGTCATCTCATTTGCTGGGGGTGTTCTCTGTGGCTCTTAGCTCAGCCATCTGGGCTCTTGCTTACATGCTAAGCCCCCTCTCCCCACCCCTGACATTATTATTATTATTTTTGAAAATAAGAAATGATCTGAGTTTATAACTGAATACCCTTCTCAACCTACCTCCTGATGTCAGATGTTATCACTCCAAAATACTCTTTTTCTTTTGTGTTGCTTCTATACTGCTTCAGTCCAAGGTGATGTAAACTCTTTAAAAGCATGAAGGGTTTCCTTTGTATCCATTTGTAACTCCTTCTATTACTAAAAGCCACACCCAAAAATCTCTTCAAGGTAAGTCTTTCTCTAACTCAACCTCCCTTTGAGGATAAGGTAGGAAACACCCTTAAGTTCCTTAAAGTTCTACTGTTGGCAGGCAAGGTCTTCGAGGCACAGTGTTGAGACTCTTAGAAGATTTTTTTTTTTTAGTTTGAAAGAATCTGTGAAGCACTGCCTTCAATATTTCTCTGGAGAGCCTGGATATGTAAAATAGTTTAATCCCAGAGCTAACAAGTCTTGCCTCTTTATATTTTCTCTAAGTTCTCCTTGAAAACTGAATAAATCCTTCTGGTAATTCATCCCTCTTTATCCTTACCTTATGATGTGCAGCTAACAGAAAACAGTTGACACTTTCAACATTCTGCCTAAAAAATCTCTTTAGTCTAATCAATCCTTTCATTGCACGTATTTTCTGCATTATTGCAGGCAACAGTTTTGCTAAAATTTCTACTACATATAGCAGGAGGCTTCTTTCCTCTGGTAACATTTTTTGTTCTCTTCATTGCGTTTTCCTTGGCACCTCCCGTGAGATTTGCCTGGTTTCTGCTGACAGTCTCCTCAAGGCTCTCCAATTTTCCTCAACCCTAAAATGAGTGCCATGTATTTTAAGTTTTTATTGTGGTGGCATCCCACTTCTAGCTGCCAAATTCTGTTGCAGTTCCTATTGATGCAAAACAAATCACCCAAAAGTTAGTGGCATCAACAACTATTTCATTCAACTCATGTATTCAGATTTCAAGAATTTAAACAGGTACAGAGAAGATGGTGTGTCTCTGACTTGCAATATCTGGGGTCCTATGTAGAAATACATGAGGCGTAGTGCTGTTCCCAAGGTTTGGGAACATACTCATTTCAACAATAGCTTAGCAAAACAAAGCGGTCTGGTGCTAAAATGATGAGCTCAGCTTGGACTGTCAGCCAGGAGGATTCCACGTGGCCAGGCTTCTCCAACCTGGAAGGCTCCTGAAATCCTGGGCTCCAGCATAACCATTCAGAAGAGCAGGGTGGACACTGCATGACTCTCTGGATGAGTTTCCAGCATCCTATAACATCCTTCCCTCATACCACATGGACTGGAGCAGTCACAAGCCATCAGAGATTCAAGAGGAGGGGACATAGAGCCCACAATTCAGGAAAGGATCATCAATTTTGTGGCTTTAATAAAAATGGCCTCATGTATTATGTATTCTAAAGAGTGAAACTGTCAAATAACTGAGAGTCAATGATTTTCTACTAATCCATCAATAGAATCCATCCATCCATCCATCCATCCATCCATCCATCCATCCGTCCATCCGTCCATCCTTGATTCATGCATTTACATGCATGTTCACCAGGCTTCAGAGCCTTCCATGCAGCTCATAGGACACGTTACACAGGCCTGTCTCTGTGGCATCCCTTCTGCTGCCCCCAGCCATCCGTGTGCATCCTCACTCCCCCTGCCCTGTCCCAGCAGACCACTCCCACTCCTGGGTGACAATGAAGTCCTCCCAAGAATCCCCTGCCTCCTCTCTCCTCCACTGTCCACCCAGCAACTAGAAAGTTCTCTCTAAAATGCAAGTTAGATGGTGCTTTATCTCACTCACAATTTTCCGGGACTCCATTGCATCTAAGATAAAGCCAGGTGCCCTAGAGCAGCGGTCCCCAACCTTTTTGGCACAAGGCACCGGTTTCATGGAAGACAATTTTTCCATGGACAGGGCAAGGGGATAGTTTGACGATGATTCAAGCCCATTACATTTATTGTTTCCTTTATTTCTATTATTATCATTATATTATAATATATAATGAAATAATTATACAACTCACCATCATGTAGAATCTGTGGGAGCCCCGAGCTTGTTTTCCTGCAACTAGATAGTCCTATCTGGGGATGATGGGAGACAGCGACAGATCTTCAGGCATTAGATTCTCATGAGGAGCACAATGCAGGTTCCTCACATGTGCAGTTCACAGTAAGCTTTGTGCTCCTATGAGACTCTAACGCCACCGCAGATCTGACAGGAGGTGGAACTTGGGCGGTAACGCCAGCAATGCAGAGTGGCTGTAAACACAGATGAAGCTTCACTCACTTGCCCATCACTCACTTCCGGCTGTGTGGCCCCATTCCTAACAGGCCATGTACCAATACTGGCCCATAGCTCCGGCAGTGTTATCTGTGGCTACCAAGTTGGTACCTCCAGCCACCTCCTTCCTGTTCTACTCTTCTGATAGGCCCAAGTCTTGACATGGCACCCTACCCAGGTTCTTTAATGCACCATTGCTGGCTCCCCTCCCTTCCTCCCTGCCCCTTTCCCTCTCTCCTTCTCTTTCCCTGGGCCCTGGTAACTGGTGTTCCTGTTACATGGTTCCCTCTTTTCATTTCCCTTTATAAGAGTAATTCCTACACTGCCTTCCAGTGTCAGGGGTCATGCCAGGCCCCTAAGAAGCTTTTCCTGGCTCCTAGGGTTGGCTTGGCTATGCTCCTGTGGGCTTCTGCCCACGTGCTTCACTGCGCTGGGTTCAGTGTCGTGCCCATGGCTGGGCTGTACGCTCAATGAGATCAGGGCTCCTTCTCTTGCTCAGGATTGTGATTTTGGCCTCTTGCTGTGCACCTTGCACCTTGAAGGGGAGCAGGAAGCATGCGGTGAGTGAAAGGCTTGAGCTGCACACAGCTTCATAAAGGACCCAGCGTAGTTTCAGGAACTGTTTTCTGCGCTATTGTGGTCACTTGAATCCTGGGTGAGACTCCTGAGCTGAGGGAGAGGAGGTTCCCCCAGTAGGACAAGGTCCCAGCAATGTGACAGCCCAGTGGGGCAGTGGCAAAGAGAACCAATGAAGTTCCTGCGTCCCACTAAGGGTGGGTGTGAATGCAGGTTTGATCCTCATGGTGCTCTGTGTGGTGCAGTGGCTCTTTTTAAATTCACTGTTTGATGACCGGGCAAGGTGGCTCACACCTGTAATTCCAGCACTTTCAGAGGCCAAGATGGGCAGATCACCTGAGGTCAGGAGTTTGAGAGCAGCCTGGCCAATATGTCAAAACCTCGTCTCTACTAAAAAATACAAAAATTAGCCAAGTGTGATTGCGAGTGCCTGTAATCTTAGTTACTTGGGAGGCTGAGGCATGAGAATCACTTGAACCCAAGAGGTAGAGGTTGCAGTGAGCTGAGACTGCACCACTGTACTCCAGTCTGGGTGACAGAATGAGACTTGGTTTCAAAAAGCAAACAACAACAACAATAAATGAATAAATTTACTGTGTAAGATTTCAGGCTCAGAGGGAAGAAGAGCTGACAGGTGGAGCTGGAGGGAGATGCAGGAGGCCAGAGAGAGAGTCGGCGGCTGAGCTGTGGCCACCGGGCATTCTGAGCACATCCCAGCCATGCTGAGGGTGCTGAGCACAAGCTCCTCCCTCATAGCTTGCCATGGGGATGCTCAGAGCCCACCAGGGATTTATGGCCAAGCAATGCAGGAGCAGGAAGCGCTGCCAACAGGGCATGAGCCTGTCTGGGTAAAAGCTCGAAGACGCCTGCTGCCCCACAGGAGATCCTGGGCGACCTCCACAAGCTGTAGTGTATGCGCCTCTTGTATTTGCACAAGAGCAGAGCCCTATGGTCCAGGTGAATGCATGTATGTGCACGTGGTTTCTTTGTCCAAATCACAGATAATTTTGACTTGAATATGGGTGAAGAGATGGGCCAGAGGTTTTGGAATCCTCGGTCTGCACCAGTTTGGAGCTACCATAGAAGAGGAGAAGGGCCTCTGTGAGTGTCACGGTATCATTGCGTGTTTGGGGGGATGCATGTGCCTGGCCATGCTTTCCAGGATTGAAGAACCGCACCTCCCACCATGAACTCACAGTTTCTGATTCAGCCATGACCCAACCCCTGAATTGGCTATTTCTATTTCTAGTTTACATGTGGGGAAACTGAGGCCAGAGAGGATACACTATGCATGTGAAGCCTCACAGCCAGCAAGGTCATGGTCAGAATAAGAACCCAGTCCTGAAGCCCCCAAGGTTCCCAGGAGGTGCCATGGAAGCCTGGCAGGGGATGCCGGAGTGGCCCCAAGGTCATCATGGAAACGTATGTCTGCACGCTGCCTGTCCTCAGTGGGTCCTCTTCGACCCCTCCCATGTTGTGGTCATGGTGATGGGGAGAGAGCAGAGCAGCCGTGCTCCTCCCCAGAAACTGTACAAGGCGGAACCTGGGGTCACAGAAGCCCCTCCATCACTTCGTAGGTCACTCCCACTCCTGGAATCTGGGTTCTTTCTTCAGAAGCAGGTTTTCAGAGACGGAGACGTGGGCAGTGTCTTTGTGTGGACAAAAGCCTGCTCCGGACTTCCCTAGCTGCTCCTCCCGCACACACCTGTTTTTGCTGCTGGTGACTGCTCCCACGTTTCCCAGGGAGCCTCCCTGCCCCAGCGGCAGCCTCTGCACCAGTTTGAACCTGTGCTTTCCTGGAGTCACCCCTCCTCGACCAGCTGGGGGCGTCTCATCAAGATGGGGGCGATCGCTTGTGGAGGGAGCCTGGCTGCCCCCCGTGCAGTCACCTCAGCAGCAGGTGCAGGTCATTACTACCACACACGCTCACCACCCTGCACTGCCATTTCCCCTTTAGCAAGACGGGGTGAGTGTGTGCATGTGTGAAAAAACGTAAACAGATTGTATAACAAAGTGTTCTCTAGCTGTCAGCAAGAGCTTTGAAAATAAAACACTTCCCTCCTGACTCACAATTGGCTGGCAGTCGGTACATAATGAATAATCGCTCCGGGGACCTGCGGAGAGACGTGTGGGAAAACTTTAATTAAAAGCTTGTCAGTGCAATTTTACCTGGGTGACATCACCCGCGTGAAATGCTGCTGCTGGCTTTGTTGTCTGTGGGACTGCGGGGCACACACTGGTTTTGCTGACAGCGAGCAGTTCAGGAAGGCCTTTGAGAGCTGCTGGTGGTGGAAGGGAGTGGGGGGGAGCTGTGGGGCTGCCATGAAACCCCATTGTCTTTGGGGCCTCATTGTGTGATTAGCAACTGGAGTCAGCTCCCTGGTGCTCAGGGGCCAGGATGGCCTCAGTCCTGGGTTCCAGTGTGAGGCAAAGCTGGCTGGGTTCATCTCAACTTTGGGTTGAGGGTCCCACTCGGGTCTCCTGAGTGCTGCTGGGTGTGGGTTCTGGAAATGCATCCACCCTGAAGGTTCTCCCAAGCTCTCCCAGTAAGAGAAGGCAGGATAGATAATCCACTCAACCAGACCAAGGCAGAATAAACCAGAACAAGACTGCATAGTCAGGGTCCCCACTCCCTCCTGGACAGAGGCTGTAATAGACAAGATGTGCCTGGCGTGAACCCGAGCTTTCAGATTTGCTAGGAAGTGTTTGAATTTGCAGGCAGTGAATACTGGGGTGTTCATGTCCTCCCAAGCAGACCTGAAACGCTTCCTCCCTCCTACTGGAAAGCCATTATCTTCAGATGTCCTCTCAATTGAAGACACCCACTCCTGCCAAGGTATGTGCATCATCTCTGAGTCATCAAAACTCATGCTTAATGTACCTAAGTCATTGAAAAAGACCTCTGAGGTTAGAAAGAGAAATGCAGTTTTCACCCATGTAAATACTTTGAGATTCCTAACAACTCATTCAAAGCTGCAGGAGGGCCAAGTTCTCTTAGGTTATGGATTTGGCAAAAGATCCTTCATTCCTTGTTGGTTTCTTTTGTTTGTGACTAATTTGTTGCAAGCTTACATTCCTAATATTAACGGATTAATTGCAAGTTATAGCAATTAAATACTAATTAATCCAATTTCCAAACAATGCCCTTCTTTATCTATAACTGTTTACTCGACATACAAATATTTTGGTAGCAATTAAACATGACAATACAACCCTACACTTTCCTAACTGTGTTTAGTCAAGTAAACAAACAATTATATGACTTCTATCCGTCATTTAACATCATTGAGTGAGAGCAGAGGGGAGTCTGAACGTGGCTGAAATCTTGACCAGCCTGGACTGGAGCGAGCACATGACCCTGAGGACACCTACCCTGCCTATTCTGTGGCTTTACCTGGGACAAACCACCTTCCCATTGCCCAGCGGTATCGGTTCAAAGGCCTTGAGGCCACCACAACCCAGGTACCATGGTGGAGAGGGAAGAGCAGGTTCAGCCCGAGGAGACCCATGGACCTGCACACAGGAGTTCCTGGAGCCAGAGGTCTCAAGGGAAATATTTGGAATCTATTCAGCTCTCAGCAAAGGTGGCTTTTATAGCACTGAAGTGATCACCCCAGGAGTTAGCAAATGTAGTTGTGGCAAAGATGGGTTGTGTGCCGCTTATGATTAGGCTTAACTTCAGAAGTTCATTTATATTGAACTATATATTGAGGTGGGGTCCCCAGGCCACCTCATACAAAAAGCTCAGGTATACCTTCTAGATGCAGCTGACGGCCCTAATGCTGACTCCAGGAAAAAGCACTTTCTAAGGTTCAACTCAACACAAGGCTGTGACTCACCTTCTTCCAGGGAAGCCCCACTTGCCATGACTGTTGGGGAAGATGGGGGTGGAGGGGGAAGGTGACATCGCCCGGCACCCATGAGTTGTGGAGTTCTTCCCACTATGGGGGAGAAGTCCCACTCGGGAGCAGCCTCCTCCAGATTCTGCGTTGTCTAAATCAGGAGTGGAGGGCAGGTTCATCCCTTGGGGAGGAGCGTCTATATTTGGACCCAGGCTCGGGAGGCTGAGACTTATCTAGGGTGACTATGAGCTGGGTTGATATTGATTTGGTGTTTCCCTGGTAGATCACCCCTTTATCTGATATTTTTGAGAGCCAGTACTGTCCCTTCCCCAGGGTTTCTCCTCCTTTTTCTCTTCCTTCTCTTCTCCTTTCTTTCTTGCCTCTCTTTCCTTTCTGTTTCCCAAACTAAATCAATTTTTCCAAAATGAGGGCAGAAAATGCTTTAGTCTCTACCTTTTCTTTTCTGGAACGAGATCCAGATATATTTCCAGATATTTGTTCTTATTCTTCTCTCTTTTTTCAAGAGTACCTTTACTTCATTATCAGTTCTAGCGTGTCGCATCGTCAAAGAGATTTTCATTTCTGAGACACCTATGACTTTAGAATGACGAGCTTTCTGCATTCGACTTTCATAAAACTTAAGTATTTCTTTGTCTCTTCCACTGACGTTCAACTTAGTTGACACCAGTAAAATTCAAATATTCTCAAGAGGTCCTTTTATGAAAGCATTTAGGTAGTACTTAGTGGTCTGCTTGTTAAACATCATCATTTTGGTTGGTAAAGAGTTATTTTTTCTAAAATCAGAGTTTCCAGAGAACATTTGTTAAAATCACAAACGCTTGCATGAGAGTTCTAGCCTCAGACACAGGTGATTACTTCTCACAGGTGTGTTGGGTCCTGAGTGGATCCCCGCCCACAGGCCATCGTGGGTTTCTGGAGGAGATGAGTGCTGAGACGCCTGGCAGCAGCAGGGAGGGCTGCAGGCACCCACCACGGGCTTCCAGACGCACAGTGGTGCCGCCCAAACTCGCCCTGTTGGCTGCTGCTGCCCTTGTGGTGAGTCAAAACCCTCAGTCTGTTTCACAAGAGGCCACATTAATCTGGGGCTTTCCTGCCCAGTACAAGTGGAGTCGTTCTGCTAAACCTAAGAGCCCTGCATTGCAGTTACCCGCTGACTTTACCTTGTTAATTCTGATCCCCCACTTTCTTTTTAAAGTCGGATTCTGTTCCTTGGCATTAGCCATCTCTCCCAACTTTGTGTCAACATGATATTTGATAATCCCGCCTTCTGTGTCTTTTTCCAACTTGTTGATACAAACGTTTCTCTTTTACTTTTCTCTTCCTGGCTTCATGTGAGTGGTACATAAGCCATTACCTGTTTTTTATTCATAGATGAGTTATTTAAGAATTCTTCTGTGAGTTATTCACATTACTCTACAAAAATGTTCCAGTGATTACAATAATTGAGCACTTGCCTAGGAAAAGGCAAAACAACAAGTGGGCTTGAATTCCTCGCTTGGGGAAGATGATCTGCAGAGTGGCATCTAACACGTCACGAAGGAGGGGCTTGCATCCGTGAGGACGTGGTGGGACGCTCACCACTGAAGGGTATCGTGGCCATTCAGAAGAAAGACAGGTAGGCAAAAGATACATACTCCATGAAAAATGTATCTTATACAAGCATACACCTTATACAAAAATACAATTAAGGTTATTAAATATACAAGGATGCAAGATAAAACAGCAGAAATTCAGGACGAAAACTAAGTAGAATTTTGGTGATATTGGTTTGGTTGTGAGAAGGGGTCTCCAAATATAAATCTTAATTATACTATAAAAGAAAGAAAAATTTGACTCATGAAAATTTAACGTTCATTGAAAAATAAAAACAAACATAAATGAAATGATAAAATGAAAAAAAGTGCAGCATTTCTGACAAAGAAAAGAGTTATTCAAATGAAGAAGGCTATGAACATCTAAACAGAAAAATCAACAAGGTTTAAGAACAAACTGTCTGCAGCAGCAGCCACACACCACGCAGGACCTGTAACCCGTCCAAAGTTTTAATCCGGCCGAGAGTGGAAAATATGACCTTCATTTAAATAAAAAGTCTATATTTTAAACTGGAAAATACTGAACTATGGCTGATGTGCAGGGCTGGGGAAGGCTGCTGAGGTGGGCACCCACATCCTAGGCTGCAGATTTTCTGGAGGAAGTTGAACAAAAGGTATTTATATTGAAAATGCACAAAGTCCTCAAATGCTCACTATTGGCCTTTCTTCTTTGTTGCTATCTGTACTATTTGATTGCTTTTTTTTTTTTTTTTTTGAGACCGTGTCTCGCTCTGTCGCCCAGGCTGGAGTGCAGTGGCCGGATCTCAGCTCACTACATATTGGATTGCTTTTTGATAAACACACAGCACCTTTATGTTAAGAAAAGTAGTTATTTTAAGATTAAATATTCCTCCTTGCAGGTACACATTTTTAAGCCCTAAAAATTTTAAATCGAATTTGCAAAATAAAAGTTACTTTTTAGTTATGCCCCGTCTTGCTCCTGAAAGAATTTAAGGCAGCTTGTAAGTCGACATAAAATGCTATTTTGCATCATCAAAGGGAGGGGTTGAGAAAGACAGAGAAGGGGGCCATGGAGAAAGCACAGCTTAGAATGAGGCTGAAGTGCACACACCTCACGTAACTCTGCTTTCTGCTTTCCAGTGGCTCATCTGAAATCCCAACACAAAGTGAAATGACCTGAAAACCTGTTCTACAATTCACAGGCCCAGGAGACGACGAGCAAAGGAACTCTCGAAGAAAGCAGCGCTGTTCTCCTTGTCGAGCACCGTCACAGGCTCCTCTTAGCACTTCCCATAAATAGGGTTCCGGTGATGGAGGAAGAACGTTCTCTGCTTCTCTATGAGCCGTGGAGAAAGAGGACTTCTGCCAGTGAAGACATGGACTCTTCAGTGTGAGGCACTGCTCTCCCTCCAGCCACTTCCCAACATTTGGCGATGCCCCAGGGCACCTCTGCCTGTGTACACAGCCCCTGCATCTCTCCAAGCCCAGTGAGATGCTGTATCCTTAGCACCCATCTCTAGGCTCGGTGTCTACAGCCACACCGGGCTGACAAGGAGCTCAGCATCCCTCCTGTTGGCTCAATGATCTGGGTGACTTCTTTGCTAACAGAACTTGGAGCCAAAAGATGTAAGTCCAAGCGTCAGCCTTTTCTGATTAACCTCTTACTTCTTTTCTTTTTTTCTTTTCTTTTCTTTTTTCTTTTTTAGAATCTTAACCATGAGATAGTGCACACAGAGAATCTGGGCACATTTAAGGGGTATGACACTGTAAGAAAATGCAGTGTCTATGGTCCATGCTGTAGCTGGAGCTTGGTGAACTCATGTTGGCCTTTAGTGCTTGCTACTGCATGGACAATGCTATGCACCCTCCACTTCCACCCAGGAACCCTATTTGTGGGAAGTGAAGCTGAAGCACAGACAGTTTCCTCTTCCACCTATGAGCAGCCAAACTGAAGAACAGAAGGTTTCAAAGTAGCTGGGCCTGGAGTGTGAAAGTTGCTGATGCCATCGCATTTCTCTTGGGTCTGCCTGCTGTGGTTATGGTAGCTGACCACATTGTTTGCAAAGCTAAATGGAACCTCTGAGTCAAGCAGCCCAGCCACATCTTAAGTGGAACATCACCTCTTTAGTGGTAGAGTTGATTGAGTTTTCAAAGTCGCTGCTGGGACATCACTCATTTGGCCTTCACTTGGTCCACCAGACTTGTTCATCTTCGGCAAGATGTCACCCAGGCTGCATAATTACCTGTCAGTTCTACAATGCCTGAAGAGTGAAGTCTATAAATAAATATCTGTCTCCCCTTTGCTCGTCCTCTTCATATGTTTTAAGCAATGCATCAAAATTTGCTCTGGTTTCATTGACTCTCCCCAAATCCTGGCCTTCCCTCTAATGAGGTGCTTCTTTGCTGAGTCTGGAACCAAGGAATGAGCCCACCCAGAGTAAAGAGGAAACAGTCCAGGAGAGAGGGGAGAGGGGTGCCACTCACAGAGCCTGACTGAGATGACAAGAGTGAGAACTTGGCCTGAGCATCTCTCTTGCTGCTGATGAAGTCGTGCTCCTGCTGTCCCTTCTGTCTCTCTTTGCACTGCTGCCCCTACCTGCTTCTGTCTCCCCTGCTTCTATTCAAGCCGAGCTCCTGGGTCAGGGTTAAGTTTGTGTTCTGTAAGAGTAGATTGAAACTTTTAAACTTTTGTGAACTATTAATTAAAATAAATTGTAAGCTGCGTGAGAAGTCAACTTTTATTTTGAAAAAAAATTAAAAATAAAAACAAAACACCATGACTATCACGAACTTTTTGATTATGAAAGATCATTTTAATCTCTAAACCATAGGAATATGTAGTCCTAGAATAAGAAATAATTCTTTCCAAGCATGGTTGGTTGTCAGCTTGCAACCCACACATACTACATTCTTTTTATAATTTGTATTTACCTTCAAACCTTAGAAAACTCTGTGGCTCACTGTGAAACCCCATCTCTACTAAAAATGCAAAAAATTAGCCGGGCGTGGTGGCGGGCGCCTGTAGTCCCAGCTACTCGGGAGGCTGAGGCAGGAGAATGGCGTGAACCTGGGAGGCAGAGCTTGCAGTGAGCCGAGGTCGTGCCACTGCACTTCAGCCTGGACGACAGAGTGAGACTCTGTCTCAAAAAACAAACAAAAAAAACAAACAAAAAAACAAAAAAAACAAAGAAAGAAAAGTCTGTGGGTGAGTTGTGTTTGGAAGCCACCACTCTAATATTCCAAGGCACACTTACTTGCGTTACTGACATATTTCTACCTCAGTTCTAAATGGAATAAAATCTAGTTATTATTTAGTCTCAAGGGAAGGATAATTTTAAAACGTCCTCGAATATGCCTCTGTCCATTGGAAATGGATCAAAATTAAACAGGTAACAGAGTTGCTTCCAGAAGCATCTTTTCATTCGTCAACCTTTTACTCAAGTTTTGTTTGCCAACTTCCACATTAAACTAACCTTTATTCCTAAAGATTCTGCTTTGATCTCCTTGTGGCTGCCACCCTGAGAAAATCATGTAATATGAGGTATGTTCTTTGGCATTCATCTAATTCTTCTTTTGGCTTTTGATAATTTTGTGATGTTGAGTCGGCTGAGGAATCCATTGGCTTTGGATTCTCTAATTTACTCATGCCCCTGGCTTTGTGCAACACACAGCATTTCAAATAAGCAGACTCTAATTTCTTTGTCTGAATTTATTTTGGCTGGGAATCCTGTGTCATTGCTTAGATCGTGCCAAGGGCCCTTTCACAGTATATCATTATTTAAGGATTGTAGCTTAAGACAAAACAAAAATAGAGGCACTGAAGCTTCTGCAGCAATACTTCTGCAAGAAAACACAGATCAAATAATCAGCTTGTCAGAACTTCACTCATTTTGTGTTTCAAATTGAGTTATGCAAATCATCATCTAGGAAGCACATAATTGAGTGATTGGCTGGATCAACTCGACTAGTCAAAAAGATCCATCTTGAGATAACAGATATAAACAGTGCTGCTCCTGTTCTGTAGTGATTTAACAGCAAGAGGAGTGCAGATCCTCTTGGTATCCATCAAAACATGCACAGTTTTCAGGTTGATCACATTGCTGTTTACCTAGGCACACTTAATTTTTAGGACGGGGTATTAACCAGTGTTCAGAGTCATCAGTTGAATAAATTAATGACTTTTTCTCCTCATCAGCTTAGGATGGAGCTTTGTATGTGACAAAGAATGCCAATCATCAGCTCAACAATGGCACAGCCTCAAAATCACCTTTGGGTTTCTGAGCCTTTCCATCCATATATCTGGCTGGTCTTGTAATCCTGCAGATGGTAATGGTGGGTGATGCTGGCTGTCTGACTCAGAGACAGATAGGATGGAAGAGAAAGGATGTGGCCCATGTCCAGGCTCATCTGAGGACCAGGGGGTGTCAACACCACAGTTACGATATCGAGGATCAGTAGAAATTTTGAGTTATACCAGGCAAGTGATAAGATGGTTGTTTTAGCAGTGGTCATATATTTAAATTAATTTTTTCTCTCTTTAAGATAACCTCTTCAGTTGGGAGGCTTATTTTAACTCCAGGTCTATTTTAAACCTCAGTAGTGATGATTTAGGATTCTTAAAATCCCCATCGCATCATAGCTTTACATACTTCCTCGACCACAAATATTCTTTTGCTCAGGGTAGATTTAATATGTAGAACCAACCCTTAACAATTAAAAAGTGAAGAAAATTTCAATTTAAATACCCAATAATTAAATACCAGTTATTTGAGGGCATAAAGTAAGTTGTGTTTATAAATAATAAGACTAATTATTTTTAAGATTTTTAGAATATATTTTGAAAGATGATTCCAAAAGGAATTTTTTATAAGTCCTAAAATTTTTAAAGCAGTGGTTGAATTATTCAAAAGTATATATACACTAAAGCTAATACCTATTGAACACAACAGTATGTCAGGTGCTATGTCAAGTGTTACCCATGCATAATCTCATACTACTTCTACAGATTCTTTTAATCCCAGTTTATAGTTTCTTTGTGAGAACAACTCTCTTACAAACATAATAAATCTCTATGTGCATCAAAGGACATTCAACAGAGTGAAAGACAACCAACCCATGGAATAGGATAAATCATTTGCAACTTATATAACTGATAAGAGATTAATATCTAGAATGTATGAATAATTCCTCCAAAAAGAAACAAACAACCTGGTTTTAAAAAATAGTCAAGGAACTTAAATAGACATGTCTCCAAAGAAGATACACAAATGGCCAACAAGAACATTTGTAGATGCTCTATATTACCAACTGTCACCAACATCACCAAGATCACCAAGCATCACTAATATGTCCAACATCACCAACCATTACCAACATCATGAGGATCACAAAGATCATCAAGATCATCAAGCATCATCAATATGGTCAACATCACCAACCATCACCAACAGCACTAACATCACCCAGCATCACCAACATCACCAAGATCACCAAGACCACCAAGCATCACTAATATGCTCAACATTACCAACCATCACCAACATCACCAAGACCACCAAGCATCACTAATATGCTCAACATCACCAACCACCACCAACATCAGCAAACATCACCAATATGCTCAACATCACCAACCATCACCAACATCACCAACATCACCAGAACCACCAAGCATCACTAATGTGCTCAATATCACCAACCATCACCAACATCACCAAGCATCACCAATATGCCCAATATCACCAACCATCAGGAAAATGCAAATCTAAATCACAATGAGATAACTCTTCATGTCTTCATTCGACTGAGATTGGTGGAAGACCTTTAAATGTCCCCAAGATATTTTGACTAGTCAAAAGCATGATCCTTGCCCTGAGATAACTGAATCTATTCAGAAAATTTAACAAAGGACATGATGGCCATGTCTTTGATGAGAAGAAGTTATACCTTCCAATTCTAAAAGCTCTCTAATTTCTAGACTCCCTATTCCTGACTTTATTTTCTGAGCTCAAATATTTTCTGTAGAATCTTGTTAACAATAATTAGCATATGCTGCTAAAAGACCATCATTCAATCTCTTCCCATATAACAGCACATCTAGTAGGTGTATCTTGTGCCACCCAAGTTATCACAGGTGAAGGACTTATCTAATAGTTTACTACTTCATGAGATGTGGTAAAATTCATAAGATGAATTAACAGCCTCACAGGCTTGAATACCAACTTCCTCATTGGCTGATACCTGTCCCCTAAGCCATGCCACATATTTTAGATTGTCTGTTATGCTAGTACCCCACTTCTGGCACTGATTCTGATATCATTCATAGTAAGCAAAGTTGTTTTGTGATAACAAACCATAATAAATGTCAGTAATTTGAAACCACAGATGGTAACTTTTCTTTCTGGAGGCTCTTGAAATGAACCCACTTCCAAGTTCATTTGGGTTGTCAGTTGCATTTAGGATCTTATAGTTGCCGGCGTGAAGTCCCCATTTTCTTGCAGTCTACCAGACAAGGGACAGCCATGGCTTCTAAAGGGCACCCACATTCTCCTTCATGTCCTCCCCATGACCTCTTTGGCAATGGCGAGAGGCAGGATTCTCCTCCCATGCTTTGCGTCTCTCCAGCCTTCTCTTCTGTTGTTTCTTTTCTCCCTCCAGCCAGGGAAAGTTATCTGTTTCTAAGGGATCCAGGGATGAGATTGGTGAGATTGGGCCCACCAGGATAAAGCCCATCTTAAGGCCTGTAAATGTAATTCCCTCTGCAAACTCCCTTTGGCCATTTAGTTCCACACACGCCCAGGTTCCTGAGAATGACTGCCTGGACGGATATCCTGAGGGCTCTCATTTGGCCCTACCACATCATCATAGACTGAAAGAAGAAAGAGCAAAAGATACATAAAACAAAAACGACCTTCAGATCAGACATGTTTGCTCATACCCACTTGGCCTCTGCAGTGATGGACACGTCCTCCAACCTCTCCTTGGACTTGTCCCACTGGGCAGACTCAGCCTCCTGCCTCTAGCACAGGTTGTCCTCCTCAAAGGAACTTCACGCTTGAGTGGAAAGAGGTGAGTTCCAGATCTTCTTGCCCTGGCAAGACAGGAATTCCCTTCCTGACTTGGGAAATGGAGTCATATATTTTTGTTGGCATCAGAACCCCTTGGTCAAATCATATCTTACCTGGAAACTCAATCGGTGCATACACAGAGGGCTCGCTCTGGGCGAGGCCAGGATGGGCTCTGGGACCCTCCCCCATGGCATGGCCCCTTGCTGGGAGACCTTAGAGGGAAAGCCTTGAAGCCCTTCCTCACTCTGCATCATGCAACTCTGGGAACACGTCATTTTAGATCTCCTGATTATTAGGAGTCCTTGAGTGACAGTCTCATGCTCTGTGCATTTTGAAGGATCCTTCAGCTTTCCCCAAGGACATGGCTTGACACTGAATCAAGAGCTCCACCAGGGTCTCCTCTAGATGAGATTTTTGTCCCTTTTTGAATCAGCCACTGGGTTTTTCTTCCAGCTCCAGGAGCGGCAATTACCCTGTGCACAGAGTGCTGCCGTCCTGATAGATATCTCTGCCTACAAGGTTTGATCGGGTTCATTTGTACAGCTCACAGAACTGTCCTGATTTGCCCTGGCTTTTAGTGACCTACTTGCAGGCAAACACCTGCCACGACCTGCCCACAGCCTCCGAGCTCCAGAGCAGCCTTTGGGTCTACTGAGCATTGACTCGTTTATGTCGTGCCATAAAGAGGCTCTTTGAAATCGTCTGGAAGCACTCTTATTTTTTTTCCACTTCTAAAATAATACGTATTTATTTTTAAACCATATAAGTTTCAGATTACAAAAGTGGCAGGTCAAAGGGAAAATGAGAGTGATGCATTCCACATCCTATAAGATTGTGGGTAACATCTTTTCTAAAGGTTCGTTCTGATACTCTGGAGGGGACACAGCATATGTCATTCAAGAGGAATGGTCCCTTCAGAACATTTTGAATCTTTAATCTCAAAAGCAAAGAACCTTGGCCAAATAACAGGGACATTTTCGTCAGTTAGTAGGGGAGACATGTCACCTAAAGTGACAGCATTGGCTGAGTAACCAGACCCAATGTTGACTCTGTAAATACGGGTTGCAGACTATTAGGCGAAGAGGTGAGTCCTTGGGGTGCTTTTGTTGCAACGAGCCAGATCTCACCTCTGGCTGGTCCATAACATGACACAGATCATGCCCAGCATTGGACAAAGTTGGACTGCCTGGAAGTCCCCTGGAGCATGTCCACCCTGCGCTCAGGCCCCTGCAGCTTGGTTGATTTCCCCAGCCAGGACAGGCGATGCTCCTTACACTCTGGGCTAGTGCCCTACGGCCTCTCCTACTCTCCCTGCTCTGGGCCGTCTCCTCTGACTAAGGGGGCAACATTTCAGACAGAAAGAAACGTGGGTCTTCTCCTCGCCCCTGTTCCCACAGATCACCAGGCACAGGACGCTCAAGTGGGTTTCGAGTTAATATCTGGTCAGATCATGCCCACCTGGGTTTGATGACTGTAGACTTCATTTATATTTGGAAAGAAATTAGAGACAGTGTGTTCAAGCAGCCTTATGTGAAGATGAACTACAGAAACATGCCTGTTCTTGGAAACATTTATGAGTTCACCAGCAATCTCCATATATCTCACACCTTAACTGAAATGTGAGTGGCATTGGGGGAACCCAAAGCATAGAATGTGGTTTCGTTTCCATTTTGATTAACCTTCTTACTTAACCAATAGCTGTTTTCTCTGGCTTAGTCTTGTCAAATTTTGTCACTCTTTGGGCTGGTCAGAAGATATTAAAATAGGTTCATGTCATTGTGCCTTCTGCATTTATTGAGCACAGGGTATTGGTGAGTTTCACTGTGTCCACCCATGGTCTTGGGTACTTGATAATGGGATGAAAACTAGGATTTTCCTGTGGAGAAGACTTCACAGATGGCTTCGAGCATGTGATGAAATCAAGATCGATTTTTATTATGAATGATGTTAAAATAATGTATGGTCAATGGCAGTTACTTTCAAACTTTGCAAAAACACCTTTGACATGGTGATTACTGTCCCCGAAGGCTAGGCTTGTAGATCACTGTCATGGAGTGTGGTGTTCAAGGGCTTAGTGACTGCAGCAAGGGGACCAAGAATTTCTCTCCTTTAGATAAATAGCTTTGAACGGGTCCACATAGCCACCAAGTTATCATGTTGGGAATTCCTGGATCCTAAGGCTTCCGCCTAGTTTCCAAGAGTTATGCTTTAATTACAGATGTGGTATTATATAAATTATGAGGTGGAGGCTGTAGAACGGAGAGACATAGAGTAGAAAACCCATCCCTAAATATTTTTGCTCACTTGCAAACCCATTATTATTAAGGATTCCTTTGCCATTACGTAACTTAGTTTCCTACCATTTCAATGTAAAACTGCATGATGAATGTACAATAATCACCATATTCTAAAATGTCTTGAAAAAAATAAAGGCACCTGTGCATGCAGTTAATCCTAGAAGGCCGGTTTGCAAGTGTGGACCTCGGCTGATGTCTCGAAACATGGATTTCTGATGGGCTTTGTCACGCTGACTGATAAGAGTGGCTCGCTGTGCCCAAACTGCTTGTACAAGCCACGTGTTCACGCTGTGACCTTTCCACAGTCTGGAATTTTGGCACGTGCTTGGTAGAGGGTACCTATGTGGGCAGCCCCCAGTGAAAATCCTGGGTGTGAAGTGCCTGATGAGCATCCCTGGTTGACAACATTTTACACATGCTGGCACGACTCGTTGCTGGAGGGAGGAAGCGTGTCCTAGGTGACTCCACTGGGAAGGAACCCTGGGAAGCTCACACCTGTTTTCCCCTGGACTTCATTCCATGTATCTTTCCCCTTTGCTGCTTTTGTTTTGTGTCTTTTTCCTAAAAGAAACTGGAACTGTGAGTTAGACTCTACGCTGAGTCCTGGGTATCCTCCTGGTGAATTGTTGCCCCTGGCAGCGGTCTTGGGACCCGTGGCATCTTTTGAATGTGTGGCTTCAGGCACACCCTCCTCACCTCTGCTACCACCTTACCAGGCTCCCCATGAGCATTTTCTCAGGAAGCTTCAAGCTGTACACGTGATGTTCTGGGCACCATGTGGGCAGTAACAAGAACTCAGAAAATGCAGCATGAGGGGGGCCAGGATTCAAGTCAGAAATGCAAAAGCTGCAGGGTCACGGGAAGTGGTCAGGGCACGATGCTGGAGCATTGAGTGCACACCCACTCTCACAGACATGCTGCCAGGTGGCAATATGGTCCCCTGTGTTTCAAGGAGGATTCTGCATTGCCTTCTTTGTGTTATAACATCCCATGAAGGGAATGTGTGGGGAAGCCATTGCTCTGTTTGCAAGCTTTGTTGGTGCTGAGCAGGCTCTATCCCTGGTAGACTGGAGTTGCCCTTCCCAAACTTCAACATGCAGAAGAACTTTCTGGGAAGCTCGTGATCACGCCGGTTCAGATTACTCAGCAGGTCTGGGCAGGCCTGGGACTGTGCATTTCGGAGAAGTTTCTGGGGATGCCATGCTGCCAGTAGGGAGAGACTAGAGGGCACGAGTGTCCAGGGCTTTGCAGGATGAAGTACCTCCATTTACACCACTTTTTCTGTCTTGCAGACTTGGATTGTTCCTGAGTTTTTACTGTGGCCATGGAGTCTGTACAGGATTTTGAGCAGTACCAGGAAGAATGAGCAAAGTTTTCTTCTATCACTTATCATGAACGGAGGAAGAAACCCACCCAAGTCAGCCCAGAAAGGCATCACAGCTTTGCTCAGTCTGCTCAGTTTGCATGCGCCTGGGAGCCTGAGAGCTGATCATGACTGTTGATTAGCAGGGCATCTTAGGACCACCACACTCTAGTCCCCTGAAGGGTAGAGACCACATTCTATGCCTGACTGCATCCATCCAGAGTTCCAGCGGCTTATGGGCTTTTGATACATGCTGTTGAATGATGAAGCTACCTTCACATCCCATTCACCTATTTACCGTTTTGATGATAATTTCTAGAAACTGCGGCTCTGGAGGAGGGATTCAGGCTCTCCCGGTGGATTTCGCTCTGACCGCCTGGTGCTGTCTGGGAAGCACTGTCTCTGTGGCCACCAGCTTTCGGGGCTGGGTCAGTGTCTTCTCCCCAGTCATTCTTGGCCGTTTACCTCTGGAAGTCTGAGTGTGTCCCTTCTCTACTTGATCCAGACCCTGGGAAATATTCCTGGCAAAAGGGGCAGCCTGCTTGCCAGCCGCGATGGGAAGGACTCCAGGATTTTAGGAACAATTCTTTGCCCGTATGATTCACTCTGCTCAGGGACAGATGTCGCCTTGGAAGGGAAACAGCTTTTTGTGTTTTCAGGCTCACCTGGTGAAATCTGAAAAGTGAAACTGCTGGGGCAGGTTAATCTTCAGGGAGATTTACTGGGTGTCTTTTCCTGGGGTATTTCTGGTGTTGCATAATCTACGCTAATGAGCTAATTCTGAAAAACTTCAGAATGACAAGACCGTTATTGGTTGTGCTCGTGAAGCTGTAGAACTCTCCTTGGAAAGAAAAGCAGTTCGTTTTCTCCAGAGTCACCAAGCTTTCTGCCTTTCTTTACCAATTAAGCAACTAAAAAGCTATAAACCTTGCTGATTCTTCAGGGAAATAGCAACACGCAGAAAACACCGCAGCCGGTGGCTTAGCGTATGTGTTGTTTACTTTGTTCTTGTTCATTCTATTTTTAGTTTTATTACAGGCTTTTTGAATCACACTTACATATTTGTTAATTTAAGTCATCTGAACACTGGGATTACTCAATATGCCTTAAGCCTAATAGTAATTACTGTAAATTCTCGAAAATAATAAAATTGCCTGTCTTTAAAAGTATCTGCGACTGAGAATTTTTATGAAGTAGCTCATATCTTTTTCCATTTAGTTCATGAAGTTTCGTATAAATAATGGAAACATGGACGCGTGCTGATGGGAACCATCAGTGTAGGCCATAAAGATGACCTGTGGGGGAGGGCAAGGTATCAACGTTTGCAAAGAACCCTTACAAATGCAGGTTTCCACTCATATTTAAAACATAACCACGTGCCCACGTGCAGGATGCCTCCAGGGAATTTGAGCTGCGTCCCTGCTGCACCCTGGTGTGGCCCTGCCTCAGCCCAGGGCGTGCTCACTCAACAGGAAACGGAGTGTCCACCCAAGTGCAGTCCCAGAGGGTGGCAGGCAGCCTCTGCGTCTCCACCCTGGGCCTGTGAGACCACATGGGGCTCTCAGATGTCTTCCCACTGACTATAGGCTGAAGACAGGGGGGAGGTGCACAGAGGTGAGGATGAGGTGCCCTTGGAGGGGCCCCTCTCCAGCCCGAGTGTCCACTGTAAGTGGAGTCCTAGAGGGCAGTGGGCAGCCAGTAGTCATTAAAGACTCTGACATGACATGTCACAAGCCCTGCCTGGAACTCTGTTCCCACAAATGGAAGGACCACCCCTGGTGAGAGGGACTGTCCCCTCTGGGCCTCCAAAGGGCTTCCCTGGGCCAGCTCAGGACCGCTGGGTGGGCAAGATGAAGCTAATGAAACCAGCCCTGGCATTCCTAAGTGAGTGAGCACAGACGCGGAGGGCCTGAGATGGCAGCACCTCAGGTGGGGGCTGTATTTCTAAATCGGAGCTTTTAGCTTTAAATCTCACTTGACTGTAGTGTGACCATGTGGATCACACGAGACAGGAACCCCAGTGTTCCTTTTCTTCTCAATTTTCAGAAAAATACTTATTCAAAAAGGACAAAGGCAATTCCATTTAAAGTATATGAATTTCCATTTCTTATGTATTTTATTGCCAGACAAGTCATGCTTTTTTTTTTTTTTTTTCCAAATCCTAGGATACTATTGATAGTGCAAGTATTTGATGAAGTTCCTTAGGTGTCCAGAAATGAATCTGAAACTGCGCTGGTTTGGGAGCTGTGAGAGCAGCTCTGGCATTTGTTCGACCCCTTGTTCAGGGAGTATTTGTTCAGGGAGTATTTCCCAGGAGCCTCTAAGTGCATCTGCAGAGAAGTCTTGAAAGCAGGGCGCTGCTGGTCCAGAAACTCTGAAGTAGGTGGGGCCTTGGGCAGGGATTGGGGCAGGCCTGGAGCTTTGTGCTGCAGGCGCTGGAGGCCAGGTGAGGTGCAGAGCAGGCCGGGGTACAGTGGAAGGGGAAGCTGGAGAGGCCCCTCCAAGGCCACCTCGTTCTCACCTCTGCACCCTGGTGTGACCCTGCCCCAGCCCAGGGCGTGCTCACTCAACAGGAAAGGGAGTATCCACCCAAGTTCTGTCCCAGTGGGTGGCAGGCAGCCTCTGCATCTCCACCATGGGCCTGTGGGACCACGTGGGGTTCTCAGATGGCTTCCCACTGGCTGTAGGCTAAAGATAGGAGGGAGGTGCACAGAGGTGAGGATGAGGTGCCCTTGGAGGGCACCTGTCTTTGTCCTGCAACCAGCGGGAAGCTACTGGAGCCCCGCGTGGTCCCGCAGGCCCGGGGTGGAGACGCAGGGGCTGGTCGGTGCCACTCGTGGTCCTTCAGGCGAGGGCAGCCTAGGCCTCTGCTGGAAACTCAAGTACTGGTTGATTTAAATGACGCCTTGAAGAGCTCCGGCTGTCCTGGAAGGATGAAGCAGCATAGGCATGACTTGGAAGGATGTGTGGTGGAAGCGGGGGCGTTTCACTCCCAAGAAACCGTTCCTGGGCCTTCCGGAAATTTCAGGAAAGGCCGCTCATCCCAGGAGGCTGAAAAGGTATGGCTGTGTGTTGGGTGGGCCTAACGCAGGGCAGTGGCCAGGCTGGCACTCAGGTGAGTGTATGTGTGTGTGTGAGTGCAAGAGTCTGTGTGTGAGTGTGTGAGAGTGTGTGTGTATGTGAGTGTGAGTGCAAGAGTGTGTGTGTCTGTGACAGTGAGTGAGAGTGTGTCTGCTAGTGTATGTCTGCAAGAGTGTGTATGTATGTGTGTAACAGTGTGTGTCTGTGAGTGCGTGTGTGAGTGTGTGTGTCTGTGAAAGTGTGTGAGCATGAGTGTGTCTGTTAGAGTGTGTCGTTAAGTGTGTCTGTGAGAGCATGTGTGTGAGAGCACATTTAGGTATGTGTGTATGTACCTGTGAGTGTGTCTGTGACAGTGTGTGTGAGAGTATGTATATGAGTGAGCATGAGTATGTGAGTGTGTCTGTGAGAGCGTGTATATGTGTGTGAGTGTATGTGTGTGTGTATGTATCTGTGCCTGTGAAAGTGTGCGTTTATATGAGTGACCATGAGTGTGTGAGTGTGTCTGTGAGAGTGTGTGAGAGCATGTAAGAGTATATGTACGTATTTGAGTGTGTGTCTGAGTGTGCAAGTGTGTGTGTGTCTGTGTGTAAGTGTGTGTGTGAGTTTGTGTATTCTTACGTGAGTTTATCTTCTGTAAGAATTTTAGGTGAAACTGAGGAGAACCTCAGTCATCTGCTGTTGTCATGATGGCAGAAATCCAGATCTCAGATCTGGGTGGAAGCTCTGGGTCTGAATAGTACCCATCTCATCACAGTTGTCTCCTGAGATCCACATTCCCGGGAAAGAGAGTGCTTGCCAGGGAAGCCAGCAGCACTCTGGGCGAATGTGTGCCCCTCAAGAGTGGCCGCAGGCTGTGGCAGGGTCCAGAGGAGAGGCTGGGCCCAGGCCCGGTCAGGGTCCCTGCAGAATGAGACTGGGCAGGGCCTCTGGGAGCCTGGGGGACCCAGGGACAGGGAGGTGAAGGAGGAGTAACAGCAGGTGCGAGGCACCAATGGCCAATGTGGAAATAATGAGTGGGCGCTCCAGCTGCGTCTGCTGAGACCTGTCGCTCACTTCTCTCTGCGTTTTCACCCTTCCCCTCCTTCCCGGCGCCCCAGCCCTCTGTTGATGCCATTAATAGTGGGCATTATGTGTGGCACGGCAAGACCATGATCTAAAACATGTGCCTGGGTCCTGGTGAGCCTACGCTCTCCCTGTGTTTTGGGCGCAGACTTCGGAGCAAATCAGTAGTGAGATGTGGAAGGCCAAGCAGCTGCAGTGCACTCACTGCCGCAGCCTAACGGTGCCACACGGACCCGTAAGAGGACTCAAAACAGTCAGTTGACTCGTCAGTGGGAAAAACAACAGGGTTAACTACGCATTTCCTGACGGCAGCGGGCAATCCAGTCTTTGGGGTACTAGACTCATTAATGCCCCCAAACAGCTTCAAAGTTAAGATAAAATGCAATCTAAGTTTTAATAAGAAAGCTGGAATTTGGTTCATTGTTGATTCATAGCAGCCTCACGGGATCCACGACCCCCCGGGGCATGCAGCTCAGCAGCCCATGCAGATGAGGCCTGGAAGGGGGCTCTGGCAGCGGAGGCGGAGGGTCACAGCCGCTCTCCTGCTCCCACGAACTCCTGCGGGATTACTTTTCTTTGCTCTGGTGGGTACGTTTTTGGGCCTGGCAGAAGACTACCTGTTTTAGAATTTGGCCAAGATTTCAAGTGCTTCTGAAATTGTATATTGACAGATCTATTAAAATGTGGAGGGTTGAGAAAAAGAAAATATTATATTTTCTCTCACTTAGAGCTCAGAAATCAAATATATAGTGAGAGGAAAGACGAGTCACAAGAATTCCCAAATCTTCTGTGAATTAAAGGAAAAGGAAAGAATTATTTTCCTCACTGAAGGATCTGAATCTTAGATATTTAATGTGTATTTTATATTTGCTCTTTGGATACAATCTCTATAGCATGAACCTTTGTAAATCCTTCCTACTGGCCAGTGGTGAAGACAGTGTCCATTTCTAGAGTACATTGACAAGTGTCTGCGATTGCTGTCACTCTGATACATGAGAAATGAATGGGAGGGAGTTTTAAATGACATTGAATGAACTTGAGCATACCTGGTCTTTTGCCTATTTTCCTATAAGTTTCTGGTCTTTTTGTTCTCCATTCTTGAAAACTCTTTCTTCCATTCAGAATATTACCCACTTTGCTGAAATATGCATAGAAACCATTTCTTCTCTCGGTTTACTACTTATCTTTCGAATTTCATTACGGTGGTTTATTTTTACCATAAACATTTAAAAAATTGTAATTGCATTTTTAAATATTTCATTGCTTTTGAATTTTCAATCATAGAAGTTTATCTGCACTCCTGTGTTAGGGTGGAATCAATCCACATGTTTCTGGCAAATTCAGATGTCTCATAAATTTGCAGTCCTTTCTATTTTTATGTTTTTAGAGACAGGCTCTCACTCTATTGCCCAGGCTGCAATGTGGTGGCATGATCGTGGCTCACTGCATCCTCAACTGCTGGGTTCAAGCGATCCTCCCACCTCAGCCTCCCGAGTAGCTGGGACTATGGTTGCACACCACCAGGTCCGGCTAATTTGCAGTTCTCTCTGGCATACAGTATGAGATGTGAATCAAATTTTGTCTTCAGGCAGATGGTAAATCAAATGTTATTTATGAACAATCCATTGCTTAAGGTAGCGATTTGAGAAGCGAACTCTACCGATGACTCAATGCATGTTTTACTTTGGTCCTGGGCTTTCTATTCTCACCTCATGTCTGGTCTGTATGGCAGGTCTGACACCGTGGGATGCAGAGATACGAATCTGCCTGCCTGTCGCCTCCTCTCATGGAAACTGTGCATAGCTCGCCTTTGATGATTTATAAAGTTAAAGCCTTTTTAACTTGGGTAACTATTATTAAAGGTAAAATGTTGTCAAAATTACAGGGATCCTTTGGTTAATAATGGGAAGAAAATCATAAAATCATGAAGCATTTGGAATAAATTATTTCCTCAGACTTTGAGATAGACATTTTAGCCACTATACATTGGCTCATCCAATATTGTGGAATTCTCTATTTCTTGCTTATTAGACAAATGTTGAATTTCCTTTTTATGTCTGAATTATTACTTTTTCTTCCCTCTGTACAAGGCATTCCCTCTAGTAACTCTTATTCATTGCTGACACTGCAAGGTATTTCCGATTGGGAAATAGTTGTAAAAATAAAGACAATGTATTAGAAAGGAACAGCTGTTGAAATACTACTTTAAGCAGAAGTCACAGACTATAGTTTATCTTCTTCTGTTAATAAAATGAGATGCTTTCCCTCGACAGAGCAGTACTAAGTTGAAGAGGGTCACGCCCTTCCAGTCGAGGGTGAAACAGTTTGAGTGATGCAGCGTGCAGGCTCACGGGGGCGCACTCCCTCCCCCCAGAGCAGAGCTGGAGGCTCCCGGATGCAGCGCAGCCTTGATCGCCTCCTCGTGAGAGTGGGTGGCTCCAGGGCGGGCAGGGGAGGTGCGTCCATCACTCTTGGTGAGATTTTGGCCTAGTGTGGTTTCTAGGCAAATAAATATATTTTTCTAGTCCCTGAAAGACATAACCCATGCCTCCAAATGACTTAAAACAATTCTGGTTTCATTGAAAAGAAAATATGTTTAACATTATGTGATTTTCAGCTTTTTAAAGACGTTTATGTCAGTGAGAGGGAGAACACAAATACTGATTTAAGGAGATGTTGAAGAGCATTTCCGCAGTTGTTCTTTTCCTCTGAGATAATATTTGAATTCTAAAAACTATCAACTTCAGTGTGCAATTTTTTGTGACTTCTTTTAATACTATTGGCAACACATTCATTGTTTTTTAAAGAATAAAGGAAAATATCATATTCTGAGTTAAAAATGATAGTCTTTCGTGGTGTATATTTGTGTGATTACATTTTATTTCACTTGTTCCTTAAATCCCTTGTCTTATGCCAAAAACAGATAAATTTAGTTTTTGGAAAAAAAGAGAATTAACCCCCCACAGACATCAATCTGAAAGCAGAATTTCCTTTTATTAAAGCAAAAAGTTCCCAAGCATGAGGCTGTATGTTGAGCGAACACCTCTGGCTGCTCTCTCTAATTTCTCACTTCTCAAGACTTCTGAACACGATGGGGGACAAAAAGACCAAAACCGAACTTGGGAGGAAATTAAATGTAATAATTTTTTTTTTCTCGAAAGAAAACATACCGAGCATATATCTGTATACGGTGCTGGTAACAATCTTATAAACCTCAAAAGACAACAATTTTTCTTTCTTTTGTTTGTGCAGAGGGATTTTAAAACCTTAAAATGCTGGCTGGGTGGCTCATGCCTGTAATCCCAGCACTTTGGGAGGTCGAGGCAGGTGGATCACCTGAGGTCAGGAGTTCAAGACCAGCCTGGCCCACATGGTGAAACCCCATCTCTACTAAAACTACAAAAATTAGCCAGGCATAGTGGCGGGTGCCTGTAGTCCCAGCTACTCCGGAGGCTGAGGCAGGAGAATCGATGGAACCCAGGAGGTAGAGGTTGCAGTGAGCTGAGCAAGATCGTGCCCCGCTCCAGCCTTAGCAACAGAGCAAGACTCAAAACAAAAACAAAAACAAAAACAAACAAACAAACAAAACACACCCAAAAACCAAAAGAATAAAAAACAAAACAAAAAACCCAACTTTACAACGCTGATAAACTTTAAAACTATGAAACAAAGCTCTCTTGTCCTCCTGGGGCGTCCCCGCCCTGTCACAGCCCAGCCTTCTTCTGCTCCTCTCTGTTCTGAGGAAACTTCCCATCCTTGTCCTTTTGTGGCTGTCTCAGCATTTTCCCAGGGGCTGTCCCTAAGTGAAGCCCGGTTTAGCACACGGGATGTGACGCTGAATGATGGGAGAGTTCCTCAGATAAAAGTGATCTTCTTTTACTCATCTTTTCCTTCCTCCCTCTCTATCTCAAATTAGAGTGAGATCAAATACAGTGAAAACTTTACAAGAGACTTTGGATTTTAAATCTCTGTAAACCCAGTGAAACACACTATTTCTGGGGTGTGCACAATGTGGGCAGTTAGTTACAAATGCCTTTTTATCTTAGTGAAAGGTGTTTGGGCAATCCACATGCACACAGAGGAGCGTTTCTGGTGATTTGATCAAATCAAAGTGAGCTCGTTAGTACTTGCGTCAAGCTTAGAACTTCTTAACTCACAGACATATTAAGAAATTTCCTAGGTTCACAGTGATTTTTGGTAAACATGAATTTAAGCACCAAAAGAGGCTGAAAAGTATTTTGCAAAGTTGTGTTTCCTTTGAGCTTCTGACTCAAAAGTTACATCAAAGATGTCCCTGCCTACCCTTAATATTTAAGTAATGGGATACAAGCTTAAGGGTCCCAAGGCTCAGGTGGATGCCTACAGGGGGAGGCAGGTAGCACAGCACCTGGCATTTAGTGGCTCAGCCCTGGAATGCTAGAGTCTTGGGTTTTCTTTACAATTGGGATGGGATTGGCCACACCTATCAACAATTTCTGTTCACTAGCCAATTATAAGAAGTTTATGCATGCCTAGACAATTAAAAAAAAATGAAACATTTGGGGGGTCTGACTTTGTTAGCGTGGTCAAATGATTTGTTTTTAATGTAAATATTTTGCTACATTAAAGTTACCCAGTCAAAGATTCTGCTGTTCTTTTGTTCTACATATTTTTGGATGATACTTTGGCAGATGCATGCCAGACAAGCTGTGTAAGACAACTTGAAGTGATGTGGTCCTTTTCAGGAATTTGTGCTGTTTGACTCGCCGAGGTTTGCAGGGTGAAATGTGGTTATAGGCAGAGATGAGCAGCCCAGGGGAAGCCTGTGCTTTGCATGATGGCATGGCCAGATAATCAGATCCATTCTTTTCTGAGAAGGGGAGAGAGAGGGAGGGACAGAAAGAGAGGAGGGGAGGAAGGAGGACCGGGAGGGAGGCAGCAGAAAGGTGTGAGGAAGACCTCCTAGGACCTGGGTCATCATTGCCCAGCTGCTGGGCTTCATTACACTGAAGATTGTACAATTACATTGATTTATTGTTAGAAAAAATGTTTAGACTTCTGGGCTCCCCTGGTTTAGGAAGTGTGTGGGGGTGTTGAAGCGGGTGGCTATGCAAGTTCTCCCAAGGATGCAAACATGCCCGAATTTAGGGTTCAGGGTCAGGAACTGTGTAGCAATGAGGGTGGGAGAACCTTTACAGAGGGTGAACTGCAGAGAGTTCTGCTGGGTCGCTGAGTAACCCTTCCATGAAGAGAAGGAGAAAGAAGTCAGAACCTGCAGCAGGACCAAGTCCTGGTGTGAGCTGGGAGGTGTGCAATTCTGCATGAAAAGTGCCACCTGCCCCGGTGTTGGGGACAGCCATTACTCTCCACAGTGAACAGAAAGACAGATGCCCCAAACGAGACAGAAACATTAGGTGAGGCGCCATGGCTCACACCTGTATTCCCACACTTTGCGAGGCCAAAGTTGGCAGGTTGCTTGAGCCACAGTTTGAGATCAGCCTGGGCAACATAGTGAGACCCCGTTTCTACAAAAGAAATAGAAAAATTAGCCAGGTGTGGTGGTGAATGCCTGTAGCCCCACCTACTTGGGAGGCTGAGGTAGGAGGATCGAGGATCATCTGAGCCTGGGAGGCAGAGGCCACAGTGAGCCATTATTGCACTACTGCATTCCAGCCTGGGCAACAGAGTGAGACATTGTCTCAAATCAAAAAAAAAAAAAAAAAAAAAAGGAAAAAGAAATATCAGGCTTTGATTGACATAGGACTGCACCTTCTTAAACTAGACATTAGGCCAAATCACTCTTTATTATGACATTCCTCAATGAGGAACGTTTTTATCAATGGTTTCAATTCATTATTCCTTGTAAGTTACCGATAATTTTAATTTCAGAATTTAGTAGCTTGCTTTTTTAAAAAATATACTTGTATTTAGAGACAGCAAACGATTCTGGTTACACTAAACATGAAGTTTTGTCTTACATTAACTTTATTAAGTTAAAAAGGTGAGTCTATCTGATGAACTAGCAAGTGGCAAAGATGGGCAGGGTCTGGGAGGAGTGGGCAGGCACCTGGCGCCATCCAGGAAAGGCCTGCGTCCTGCCCAACAGCATGGACTCCATCTAAGCAGGGGTCCGCCAGAGCCTAGCCAGAGCTGGGCAGGGTCATGGCTGAGTTACTCCTCCTTGCCACTGTCTGCAGTGGGGTTAACCCAGGAGTCCAGTGGAGGTGGCAGAGGTGAGAAACAAGCATCGGCTTGGTCTTCCCTGGGTGCTGACATTGTAAGCAGGTGTACAGATCCTTATCTTCCTAGGGAGAAAAAAAAAACGAGGCCTCAGAGCCATCTAATACGGGAGGTTGGCCCCAGCACTTTCAGAGAGCTTGTAAAATGGGTTCATTACTTACACACTCTTCAAAACACAAACACGTTTTATTAAACAGGTTGAAGCAGTAAGTGTAAGAAGCCGCAAAACCGCATTGGGCCTAATGCACTGAAGACGATTGTTCACAAACCATTTATTCAAGTGAAAATTGTCCCTCCCCGTTTAGAACATGATCCTTCTTCCACCCCAAAGATCTGGCCATCTCTTCAAGCGTTAGTTCACTTTATCATACACACTCCTTTACTACAGAAAGCTTACATTTTGCCGAATCCCTTTGGCAGTGGGTTTTTATTGTGCTTTTGTAAGGAGAGAATCTCAAAGACTGCATAGGTTTCATTTCCGATTGTAAGCTACTAATGACTTCGGTGACCTCACCTTACAGATCTGCTCAGCACTGACCTGAACACTTCGTGAGACTGGTCCTGTCATTGTTTTCAGTTCTTACCTTTGAGCTCACTCTGTTAGCGAATCAGTCCACATGTAGGTTGATTTTGTAAAAATGGTTGGTGTGTTTACACAGCACTCTGCTCTTGAGAAGATGAGAATACCAAGACAACAGTCAGCTATTTTTTAAAAATTAAAACTTTTAATCATGACTTTTCAGGAGGAGGCCTTATGTATAAAATGAGCTGATGTGAGGAGATCCATGTGAGAAATCGAGAATGAATTCCAGAGACAAATTGAGAGACAGTGAGCGCTACAGGAATACATATTATCCAAACGTCTTTTTTGTTTTTCTTTCTCACTCTAAAGTTCAAGAGTTACCCTGGTTCCCCCACATGGGGGAGCCGGGCTTGGTCACAGCAAGTCCTGGGACTTCTTGGAAAGATGGCGGATTGTTCTGGGTCAAAGTTCAAGAGTTACCCTGGTTCCCTCACATGGGGGAGCCGGGCTTGGTCACAGCAAGTCCTGGGCCTTCTTGGAAAGATGGCAGATTGTTCTGGGTCAAACATTGCACGACAGTTAGATCAAGGATGCAGATATTCCCATCTTATTGAAATAGGCAATTATATACTCCTTAGTTTACAAATGGTAAAACAGAAAAACAATTTAGCTGAATGGTGAGTGAAATCTGACATGACTTATTTCTACCCATTGTTGCTTCAGGAGCTATTTATGTTGGTGTTACTTATAAATTTCAAATACATATCATCAAAGACACTGTGGTTTTAATCATTTTTTATGGGAATCTGAATGTCACACATAATGCTATTTTTATAAGAAAAAAATCCCCAAGCAAATGCAGCTAAATGCAGTTAAAACCAGGTTACAAAAATATAAAGGAGAAAATGAAAATGTTATTACCATCTTTAATTTTTATTTTCTTGGTGCTCCAGACTCCTGTGTTAGGAACCATATCACAGGGATACAATCACAATGGTCTTTATGGAGGCAAATGCTAATTTTTCAATGATGGCAAAAATTAGAAAAACTCTACTGGCTCTATATTTTCTTTTTGTGAAACCAATGAAAATGTAAATGGGCTGTGTGCTTTTGTGTGAAGATTCTCACCCAGCTTTATCGCTCTTCTCCCACCCTCAGCCCCAGAATCCAATTACATTACCCACGGTCCGAGTGCACGGCCCAGGGCTGTGTGAGGGGAAGGCTGGAAAATGAGATGAGAGGCTGCAAGTTAAATTCTTTTCTCTGCTTCCAGGACATGGCCATGGAAAAGCTTTCCTTTCCTTTTACATCTTGCAAAAAGATTTATTGGCCTTAAAATCAGAAAGAAACAGATCTTAAGCCCTTTTAGAAGCTAACTTGGGATGTGGAAAGATGAGACATCCTAAGAGTAAATTGGGGTTCCTCCAGGTTGTTGCCTAATAGACCTGTTGTTTCTGAGAGAGCCGCCATCCCTGGATGTGATCTTGGCACAGCACACAGGAGATGAATGCTTTACTTAATTTCGGCCACTTAGATGTGTTTATAGGCCGGGCGAGGCAGCTCATGCCTGTAATCCCAGCACTTTGGGAGACTGAGGTGGGTGAATCACCTGAGGTCAGGAGTTCGAGACCAGCCTGGCCAACATGGAGAAACCCCATCTCTACTAAAAATACAAAAATTAGTTGGATATGATGGCGCATACCTGTAATTCCAGCTACTCCGGAGGCTGAGGCAAGAGAATCACTTGAACCTGGGAGGTGGAGGTTGCAATGAGCTGAGATTGTTCCACTGCCCTCCAGGCTGAGTGACAGAGCAAGATTCCATCTCAAATAAATGAATAAATAATAAATAAATATTAAAAATAAATAAAGATTTCTGTTGACAGTGTGGATGTTCCTTTACCTTGGAATCCTATCAGATGCTAGCACTAGACACTTCAAAGCAATCAGGACATCCAGGGGTGCTGTCTGTGTGTGAGGGAGACCACTAAATACAGTGAGGGGTGGGAGGTGAGGTGCACCCCTGGGACAACCTGAGAATGTTCCCTTGGAGAGTAGGGAGTGTTTACATGATGGTTATCAGTTGTAACTATGATGGCAGAACCATCAATTAGCCCTCTACTTGCAAAATAACACCTGGGAAAGCGTCTTCCAGAAACTTGTTTAACCTTTCTTCTCCCCTTCTCTTCAGTGACAGGTTAAGATTTACGATTTTTAAAGACTGTTGCAGCACCTGGGCTGATGTTATCACATTGATGAGAAATGCCTGGGAGGCGGGGGGGTTGAGCAAGAATTGCAGTTCATTAAGAAGGAACTTTACCCTCAGAGCAAATTTAGTGTTTCAACTAATAACATTCTAGACAACAATTAATTCTGACAAGGCAGTCCTGGGCGGCTGCTTGGATCATTGGTAAGAAGCGCGCCTAGCTTTCCACCCTGGGAGCTAAGTTTCCCAGCTGCACCCGCCCCACCCATACTGATGGGAGAGATGAAGATGGAACTGAGTTCCCAACAGTCGTAGTATTTCCAGAAAAGAGAGAGGCTGGGGAGCTGTGGAAGACACACCCAAGTTCCAAGTCGCTCCGTTAAGTGGTGAATGTGATTTTCATCCTGTAAAATCTGGGTTCAATTTAACATTCCTAAAAAACACATAGGGATAACAGAGTCGATTAAACCAGCTGTCTCAGCTCCGCTTGCAACCTCAGCTGTGACCTGCACATCTCTGATATTCTGTTCCTGGCCCCTCCTGCCACCCGGACGCCTCTTCATTAGCCCAGTTATTAGAGAGGGTCGGGTGTTTCGCATTGTGTGGTAGTCTGGCGATGAAACTCGGGTTTATTGGAAAGATGTAATCGGCTGTCCCTGTTTGTAAGGAACCGTAACAAGCGTGCTTTGTGTGCACATCTTGTCGAGAGTCATGTACCTTCTTTCATTCTAAGCTGTCAGCTACATAGCTCAGGCTGCAGATAGGCATCTGATTATGTTTAATGGGCTGCCTTTTTTTTTTTTTTTTTTTTCATCATTAAGGTAGGGCTATGACTCTAAGAAGCTGTGCTTAAGTTAAAGATTGCTAAATTTGGAAGTCTGGAGGTGATCCTGGGAAGGTAAGTCAATTAACACGGCATGCGGAGAGTATGTGAGCTGCACGTCAGTGTGAGCGGGGGCGGCATGACGTGCTCTTCCTACCACCAGCCCGTGGGATGGGGCTGGGAGCAGAACAGCTGATTACCAGCGGCTCCAAATAGGACCTTGTTCCCACTCAGATGAAACAGCATCTTTTTATAGGCTGTTTAAAAGAATTTTCCGTAATTATAACAAGTACGAAATCAATGAAGCAGAGGGAAATTGAATTTTAGCCCAATAAATCAGTTCATTGTTTTCTTGCATCTGTCCTCCATGTGAGGGGTTTCATGACAAGGATCCCGCTTGCCAAGGCCCCTGATGGGGGGTGCCTCAGATATGAGGGTCACTCACGGTTTTTGGGGATGACTGGGGAACCTTGGTTGGTGTCCACAATGGAGCCCAGACAAGGATGGGGTGGGGAGACAGGGGCTGTGTGCTAATGCTTTGGGAAGGCCCAGCTCCACTGGGAGGTCCTGGAGGCGCCCTGGTCTCCCTCTTGCTCAGCTTCACCGACCTCCAAAATGGGAAACATCACGTCCCCGCCAGGGCCATGGGGAATGGCACGAGGCGTCCCTGAGAGAAACATCTCGAACGTGAAGCAACGTTACCAAAGTCTTAAAAGCGGTCTTTGCTTCCTTTCCACCGGAAATGTAATGGACTGTGGCCAAAGGCTGCCATAAGTTAGCCGAAACAAATAAACTTAGATTCAACTTTTATTTGACCTGTGTGCTTGCAGAGAGCCACATTCCAGAGGCCACGAAGCCACCTCTGGTGAAACACAGAGCGTGGCAATCAGATAATGCTGTTTGCATGGGAGGACGAACTTAAAACTATGATTTTCAATGGCCGTGCTACCTACTGGGGGTGGTTGAGGAAAAGCTTTTTCCCCTCCATCCTCCGGAAGCATTCCTTCCCTGCCAGCCCTTCAGGAGGAAGACGCTGTGCACTCACTGGATGGACTCTAAGGAAAAGTCACTGCTCCCTCTCGCTCCCACGGCAAAGCTGGGAAGACACACTCCACTTGGGGTCAGGCCTGGTTTCCGCCTCTGCTACCTCAGTGGCACCCGAGCTCACCCATCGTCCCTTCAGACGCACGCCATGAACCTGTCCACTTGAGGTCTGTGTTGGCTGCAGTAACTTAGACTTTGACCTCACAGACCTGCAGCCAGGCCACACCCGTCTGGTGCTGGGTCTCTTGCGGTCCTTGCATACACTTGTTTCTCATGTCCCTTCGCTGGGCACGGGGCTCCTGCTGCCAACCCTGTACCCCTCATGGCGGGTAGACCTGCTTCTTCCAATGCATTCATTCCCCACCGGCTCCTGCCACTGGTCCTTCTGTCTACCTGGGGAGGGGCCCTGGTGGGGATGGAGTGGATTCTACTGGTGACAAGGAGGACGAAGTACAGAGACGCCATCAGGCCTGACATCTGGGAGTCACCACGGAGTCACTGCAGGAGGGACCGCCCGGGAGTCACCATAGGAAGGGGCTGCCTGGCCACCAGGACCAAAGACCCCTGCCTGGGTGAGCCAGCCTGGCGGCCTCATGAGAGCTTCCCAGCATTTCCCGTCCCTCTTTTAAGGCAAATTAACAACAGCAAGGGCAACAACAATGAACGGAAGTCAGTCCCCATTTTTCTAGCATCACGTCTGCACAGCATCAGCAGCATGCATAAATAACAATGCCAGGCCGGGACATTTAATCTCCCTCAACTGACTTAGTATTCGAATGGGGCACAGACGTAAGTTTCCCCATCACCTTTTCATGTCCCAGTTTCCTCATCTATAAAATGAGCATCCCATATTGTCTGTTCACCTCCAGTTTCCTCATCTATAAAATGAGCATCCCGTATTGTCTGTTCACCTTATCTGTTTGGTGATATGTTTATCTGGAGTAGAATTGGGATTTAAGACTTTTTAAAGGTGACATAGCACAAGGCACTGGCATTCTTTCATGACTTCCTCCCACTTTATTTTCCCCTGTGGTCTTCCTAAGGAACTAGCACCAGTCACTCTGCCCTCTGAGAAACGAACTGAAATGCCTGTGAAATGAGTGCTGGGTGGTGGAGGGAGAACCGAAGGTTGCAGGTCCCTGCTCTTCCACATTACTCCATGGGGACAGGACATGAAGTTTGCAGTTCATTTTGTTCATTGACATGAACGGAGGAATGAGCTTCAAAAAGGAAATGAGTCAGAGTCTCTGGGGTTGGGAAAATTCCCCAAGGCCAGCCGGGGGTGATAATGACCTCGGGAAAGCCGGGAAAGCCGTGGGCTGTGGTTGGCACAGACTTTGCCAACGCCTTCTGACAGGTCTTGTTTGCATAGATTCTCATCTGGCTGAGTTCTGCTTCAACGTAAAAACATCCCAGGCCAAAAATCAAAGCAAGTCCATTGAAGCTCAACATCTTTGCGTGGCATCTGCTAACAGCAATTCATTAGCCAACACCTCTGAAGTCTTGGAAGGCAAGTACTGCAATTTCTATTTTTGTACATGCTCAAAAAAGGGAGGTTGCCACTTGTCACACTGTCAGAAATTATAGCATTATGGTTTCCTGGCTGGCTCAGAATCCTTGGCTGGGTCTCCTTTTAAGTCTTTTGCCCTCATTAAGACCGAACTTTCGGCTGGATCACAAGGAGAGCCTCCATTGCAGAGTAAACTTCAGACTTCCCTGAAGACCATCGTCTCTCCTTCCAAACTGCAGGGTGTTCAAGGGATCACCTTCCGATTTCTTCCTTAGACTTGCAACTCTCTCGAACGTGTCCTCTGACATATCGTCTGTTTAATTCCTCTTTTTAAACTCTGCTTAAAGGCAAAATTTTCCCGCCTTGTCCGGAAAATTGGAGTAAAGTCCTGCTCTCCTCTCCTTTCACCCACTTACAGAGGGAGCATTTTTAAGAAAAGAATAATCAGGTTTGAAGCAAAATTCTTCAACTGCGTGGCTAAAACAATACAAAAAGAGGAGACACTCCTCTTGAGATTTACAGAATGATAAAAAGTAGCTTTATTCTTTAAAGAACTACCTAGTAGAACTGAAAGTGCCTCTAGGCTTTGGTAAATATAAGCGGTCATCTCTAAAACAACAGAGTAATTAATTCCGTAAAGTTTCCAGGTTCTCAGTGATAGAATTCACCATTGAAGCCAGCAATCTTGTCCCTATAAATTTAAGTCCTTCCCAGTTACCCTGGCCTGAAAATACCCTTTCTTCCTCTCTGCATCCCATCAAGATCAGTGTTTAAAGTTGTGGATGCCCCGTCTAGAACAGGGTGAGAGTCAGTGATCACTCGCATCCTCATTTCAGATGCTCTCTTGGTTGGTGTGTGGGACACACAGTCTATGCGATATTTTTGCCCAAAATTGGTTCATCTCTATAAAAATTTAAAAAAGTATTACATCTGATCATATCACACGAACACAATAGCTTCTTAAATACATCCTTAAAATAAAACCCTTGTAGAATACAAATTACTTATCATATTCCATTAATCTGATACTCCCACTAACTAGCCGGATAACAGATTTCCAGTGCGTATCTCTTAAATCCTGTAATTAAAACACGCTAGTTAGTGTTTCTGAAGTTCCACTTAGGAGAGCACAGTTGGATGAGTGGAGCCAGAGGACAGGGCGCCTATTCAACTTCTGGAAAGTTCCATTTTGCCAAATGTTTCTCACCAAACAAATCAAAAGGCAAAAACAACAACATGGTTAGATGCCTGAAACCACAGGTTACTATCAAGCAGCAGTAAATCAAAAGTTTTAGGAAGTTTAATTTTGATAATCATGGAGTGAGATAGACATCTTTTTCTGATCATGTGTTTTTTTCACTGTCCTTTGCTGAGGGCTCTAACACTGTTTGCAGTTTTTCTCACTGGTGACCTCATTTTCTCTCATGTGTCTATTCTGACAAGGGCGGTCATTCTCCCGTGGACTGTGGTTTGATTGCTTCTGGAGCCATCGAACAGTTCACAGTAACATTCCAGTTCCTCTCTTTGGGGACTCCTGCGGGACTTCACTTCCTGTCTCTCGGAAGTCAGGGATGTACAGGGGACTTGTGCTGGTTGGGAGAGATTCCAGTGGAGGTGGTGTGTGTTGCTTCCACGTGGATATTCTAAGAGCTGGTGCGTGGGGGTCACACCTTCCTTGCCTGCATCCCAGGGAGCATGTGCAGAGGTGGGGCCTCTGTGAGCCCAGGCTCCTGGGTGACCAGCATGAGCAGAGGTTGTACCCATCCCCCCCAGCCCCTCACCTATCCACCTTGTACACTTAGTACCAATGCTTTAGCAAGAAAACTCAGTTGTTTAAATCCACTGAGGTTTCAGGCTAGGAGTTGCCATAGCATTGTGCCCTAGACTATTCTGCTGGCTGCAGTTACTGGTGGGCATTTTTGTGATAGAACTGCTTATCAACCAGCTGAATAAATCTCTGATAAAAGCCCTTTGCATTCTGTTTAAAACATTCTGAAAAGACTTGCTGTGAAAGGTTCATAGTTTAGCTTCAACATCATTTCTTAGCAACTGTCTCAGGAATGACAGTGCAGAAGGGCAGGTTTTCCTGGAAGACAAGGGGGACCCAGGAGTCCATGGGCACCTGGCTTGACAGATTCCACCTGCATCCAGGCTGAGTGTTCAATATCTATCTGTCTCCATATGTAGGAAAACAAGACATGGCACTTTGGCCCCTGTGGGGACAGGATTCAGTAGGGTCCTCAGGCCCAGGCGCAACTCAGCAGGACTCACCCTTATACACAAAGGAAGATGTTTCGGGTATTCAGAAGACGTCCAGTTGTAGGGTGGTTGTAAATTCAAGGAGAACCCAAAGAGAGTTGATATTTGAGCACTGCTTTTCTTGTGCATACATCCTTTCATCCGGGCTGACAGCCACTGATTTAAGGCAACTTCAGGGAAAATTCTTGAGCTCTGTCAGAATTAGGGACAGGGCCAGTCTTTATTTCTTAGGGGTCATTACTCTCTGTGTCCCAGTGGAAACTCTGTGACTGAGAATGGATGCTGAGTGCCCCCCAAGGTCTGTTCAGCAAGCTGTTCTTTAGGTTGGACACAGAAGGAGCATGGATGGGAGCCCTTCTGGTTACCCCACAAGTTGTCTCTGGATTAGAAGGAGTGGCCCCAGAAGGAGAGCTTTGAATGTGCGATGAAGGAAAATGGAACAGCAAGAGAAGATAAGCCTATTGAGTAATTCTTTTGATTCCCCTATCTCTTGTTAGATGAGAGGGAAGAGATTGGGAGGCTGGTGAGTGGGAACGTGCTGATTGCTATCAAAAGGAAAAAGCCTAACTCAGCAGGAGGACGCTCATGGAGAATTTCAGACTAGGGATACAGGGCATCAGACAGATGTCCACAAGCAGATGGCCTAAAGCAAGTTGTGGTCTCTTCTGGATGTGGTTTTAATTTTGGAAAATAATTCAGTGCGAATAACCAAGAAGTATTACAAGGAAGTCTGGGAAAGAGACCAAGATTCGAGTAGATTGATTCACCCTCTCCAACTTTCCATTAAAATGTTGTTATTGTTCTTTTGCTTTCCCTAGATTTATCACATTAAAATATTATTGAAGACATAGAAGATGAAGAAAACATACAGATACTTGGGTGAATTTCAACCAAAGCCAGTTTACACTGTTCGAGATCTATCTGTCTCCATATATAGGAAATGTAGCACTCCAAGAGAAAATGAGAACATTGCTTGTGCCTTCTCTATTGTCTAACTCAGGGCCAAGAGATCCAGGGTGGATACCTGGCAGAAAACAGATTATCACTTTCTGAGTGGGATAAAATTCTATTTTCTGTATCCTGGGCTGGTCACTCTTTCCACTCACTCAGCTCCTACAATGCAATGTCAAGGAGAGCACAGGGGGCAGGTGGATGGAGTGAGGGCTGGTTGATAAATGCAAGGGAAAAAGAACAGAGGACAAGCTGCTACAGGAATTAGAAGAAAATGTTCCCTTATCATTTAATATTCTTAAAGAAACGTAAGAACGCACGGTCCCTGGGAAGCAGAGGCAGCATTCTGAAAGATAGAGCAGACACGGGAAGACACTGAGGGCATGAAGCGTCCCTCAGGCTGGCGTTAAAAGACACAGATGAGTCAGAAATGGTAAAAAGTACAATTTTGAGAGAAAAGATATCTCCTGCACTTGAGGAAACCAGAAGCAGAATTTACACCTTAAAAAGTTAAATCAGATTGTAAAGTACAGAGTGGAGCATGTCTCTAAGAAGGTGGGAACATGGACAGTGAGAAAAAACTGATTAAAAAAGAGAGCATGATGTATGTGGAGAGTAGAAAATGAAGGCTCAACTTAACAGCCATAGCTCTCTGAAGGAAGAAATTACAAGTAGAAGAACAGCAGTAACTGAAAAGACAATGGGGAAAAAATAACTTTTTAAGATGGAAAGAGATTATATGGATTAAAATGGCTTTCAGTGTTCTAGGCAAAATGACTAAAGAAGTCCCCATCGAGACACACACAGACCTACATTGACTCTGGCAATTTTTTAAAGCATGTGTGTGTGTGTATGTGTGTGTGTGTATATATATGTATATGTATATATACATAAACACTATATACACATATACATATATAACAGTATATATACATATACACTGTTGGTGGGAATGCAAATTAATTCAGCCCCTGTGGAAGGCAGTTTGGAGATTTCTCAAAGAACTAAAAATAGAACTACTGTTCAACCTAGCAATCCCATTATTGGGTATAAACACAAAGGAAGTAGATTGTCTGCCAAAAAGGCAAGTGCATCCATATGTTTATTGCAGGAGGCACTATTCACAATAGCAAAGACAAGGAATCAACCCAGGTATTCATCAATGGTGAATTAAATTCTTTTTAAAAATGTGGTACATACACACTATGAAATATTATGCAGCCATAAAAAGAATAAGATCATATCTTTTTCAGCAAAGTGGATGTAGCTGGAGGCCATTATCCTAAGCAAATTAATGAAGAAACAGAAAACTAAATACCATATATATATATATGTATGTGTGTGTGTGTGTGTGTGTGTGTGTGTGTGTATATACCTGCAAGCATTTAGAAGAATGAAAATAAGAAGTTAAGTTAGCTCAACTTTCAGTTCTGTGCTTCCAGCTGATGGGAGGTCAAAAAACAACTTGACACATGAAGACCCAGGTGGCTTACACCAAGATTTCAGTCTTCTAGACATCGTCTTTCATGTGTGAAAATGTTCTGAGGAAAAAGCCTGGAAAATAGACCACTTGTGAATGTTTGCTGAAAAGAAAGTACACTCTGTAGCTTTTGGAGACAGAAGTTACATAAAATCAGTGTGAGGCACTCACACTACCAAGGACATACATACAGACCTGGAGCCGAGGAGTCCTCTGACTCCCTAAGAGGGGTAGATCATTGGCCTCTAAACACCAGCTACCCATTGCAGCTTGCGAAGAATTCTAGAGCAGTGGTCATTCTGGTTCATTGTGGTTTGTTTCTTGCTGGTTTGTTTAAATATTGCTGATTTGTTTTCTTTTCTTGATTTTAAATTCAAGAAGTTAACATAACTTTTCTAAGTTACAAATAAGGAAAGGACATTTAAAAATTTCATGCCTGGGCTACAGGCTAAGAAAAGGTGGACTAAATATTTATTGTTATTTGGGAACAGCTGACTCGAATGGCAGTTTTATTTTTCTGTGCAATAAAAATTTACCTGAAAAGCTGAATCTATCTATCTATCTATCTATCTATCTATCTATCTATCTATCTATCTATCATCTATCTATTATCTATCTACCTATCATCTATCTATCTATCTATCTATCATTATTATCATCTATCTATCTGTCTGCCTATGCCTATATCCTTCTGTGTTTTAAATATGCTAATAGTTGTTCATTCTTCATGACGGTGCTTATTGGACATGCTGTTAAGTAGATTTTTTAGTGGAAATATGAGAAAGAGTAATTAGTGGTGATATTGTTCTGGAATCCACCCAATAATACATATACAATGATCTAAGAAAGCCCTGCAGACAAAAATCCTTGCACTCTAAGACCCTACTGATTGGTCTAGCTTTCCAGCAAATCTGCAAATAACTATCACTCAATCAATCTTCTGATTCCATTACCTGTGACACATTACGATGGCTATGATATTTTAAAAATAGTTTCTACTATCATGAACTTATAACATAGTTGGAGAAGCAAGCATTCAGGAGATGAAAATGTACAGGAGACAAATTGTGATTCGCCTCCAATGTTCCCCTTTCAGAGACCTATAGTTTCTGTCTCAAAATTGCTACAATCTTCAGGGATATAATTGAACGATAGTAATTAAAATTTAAAATTCATCCTCCCTATAGTCTAGCATTCCCAGTTGCAGAAATTTGCTTGATAGAAATGAGATTACTCATGACTAAAACACCAAAAACAATTACAACAAAAGCCAGAATTGACAAATGGGATCTAATTAAACTAAAGAACTTCTGCACAGCAAAAGAAACTACCATCAGGGTGAATAAGCAACCTACAAAATGGGAGAAAATTTTTGCAATCTACCCATTTGACAAAGGTCTAATATCCAGAATCTACAAGGAACTTAAACAAATTTACAAGAAAAAAACAAACAATCCCATCAAAAAGTGGGCAAAGGATATGAACAGACACTTCTCAAAAGAAGACAACTATGCGGCCAACAAACATATGAAAAAAAGCTCATCAACATCACTGGTCATTAGAGATATGCAAATCAAAACCACAAAGAGATACCATCTCATGCCAGTCAGAATGGCAATTATTAAAAAGTCAAGAAACAATAGATGCTGGTGAGGCTGTGGAGAAATAGGAACACTTTTACACTGTTGGTGGGAATATAAATTAGTTTAACAGTTGTGGAAGACAGTGTGGAGATTCCTCAAGGATCTAGAACCAGAAATACCATTTGACCCAGCAATCCCATTACTGGGTATATATCCAAATAATCATAAATCATTCTGCTATAAAGACACATGCACATGTATGTTTACCACGGCACTATTCACAATAGCAAAGTCACGGAACCAACCCAAATGCCCATCAAAGATAGACTGAATAAAAAAATGTGGCACACATACACCATGAAATACTATGCAGCCATCAAAAATAATGAGATCATGTCCTTTGCAGGGACATGGATGAAGTTGGAAGCCATCATTCTTAGCAAACTAACATAGGAACAGAAAACCAAACACTGTATGTCATCACTCATAAGTGGAAGTTGAATAATGAGAACACATGGTCACAGGGAGGAGAACATCACACAAGGGGGCCTGTCAGGGGGTGGGGGGTAAGGGGAGGGAGAGCAATAGACAAATACCTAATGCGTGTGGGCTTAAAACCTAGGTGATGAGTTGATAGGTGCAGCAAACCACCATGGCACAAGTATACCTATGTAACAAACCTGCACATTCTGCACATGTATCCCGGAACTTAAAGTAAAAAAAATAATAATAATAAATAAAATAAATAAATAAAAAAGATCACTAGTCTGCGATGGTACATACCTTGTTTAAAATTAACATGTCTAATATTAATTTAATTTATTAAAATTAACATGTTTGTTGTTTAAAATTAATTCAGATGTTGAATAATAATGGCATATAGATACCATAGGATATAATGTGACTTTATTAAAAAGAATATCTTAAACCTCTACATATTGGTATATAGGGTGGTCATAACACATTTTCTATGGAAAAGGGGGAATTTCAGAACCCTCCATTTGCATTTGCGTGTTACTGAAGAAAAACAGTTCCCACGAGTGTCTGCTCCATACTGAGCTGAGTGGTCAGAGCAGGAAGGGATGCAGGTAGGGGTTACTGACCGGGCAGCGGGAGGCTCGGGGGTGACCATGGATGTTTTCTTTACATACCATGGAGTAGTTTCAGTTGTTACAATTACCATATCTAATTATGACACTATAAAAGTAAAGTGAAATAAATCTAAAAGCAAATAAAATCCACTTCAATCAAGTGTTTCACAATCTGAAAGCCATTGGTGACTCAGCCACAGCATTCAGCTGGAAAGTTCGAAGCACGTCAGGCAAGACCACTTGCATCTGGCTCCTAACTGCCTCTCCAACTCGCCATCTACAGCCTGGTCCTGTTGCCACCCTGCAACTCATCACGGCTTCCTCCTACCAGGTACTCTCCCCGCTTTCGCTCACATTACCCCACTTAACTGGTATAATTCTCCACCTCCTCGCTCTCAAAAACTGCTTAAATCTTACCTTTTTCTTAAACCTATTCTAACATACTAACCTGATTTCTGCTTCCTCAGAAAACTTTTAGAATTCTTTACCCATGAACTTCACTGGGTAATTCATCCCTGACTGTCTTGTGTCATCCGTTTGATACAGACAGCTCTCTATAGTATAGTTTCCCCATTCATAGAACTAGAAACTTGAAGGTAGCAGCGCATCAAAAAAGACGATGGTGAGTTGAGACTTTGCATCCCCAGCCATGATGTGGATCACCTTTCAGGACAAATGTAAATGATTCTGCACATGTGAGGAGTTTGAGAGAATGTCATCCTGTTTTCTATATAAGGAAAATAATCAAGAAGTAGCTTATCAAATGACAACTGAATCAGAAATCTCAAGACAGGAAAAGACAAAAGTCGGGACAGAATTTCAAGCCGTCAAACTTAGAGTATTTTATTCCTCAAACTTACAAGCAAATTAAGTATTAAAGAATGCTTTAGCAAAACCCAGGGATGCGGGAGATGCAGGAATTTGGAGAAATGATGAATTTAGGTGGTCAAGGGCCAGGGTGGGCAGATTGACCTGGTAAGGGGCACGGCTCTCCTAACTAGGCCATAACTTAAGGTTGTCACAGCATAGCAACAGAATAAGCAGAAAAGTTACCAAGACTGCAAATCAAGAAGAGGAAGAAGCGGCAAAAACATGGTGCAATAAACAGGAAACATGAAATATGGTGGGGTAGAGCCCAGCCCATCCATTATCAAGTTATTGAGCTAAAGGAGAGTGGGCTGAACACTCACAATGAAGGGTTGAGGGGTGGATTGAATTATAAAAGAAAATACAGCTCGGCCGGGCGTGGTGGCTCACGCCTGTAATCCCAGCACTTTGGAAGGCCGAGGCGGGCGGATCACAAGGTCAGGAGATCGAGACCATGGTGAAACCCCGTCTCTACTAAAAATAGAAAAAAAAATTAGCCGGGCGCAGTGGCGGGCGCCTGTAGTCCCAGCTACTCGGGAGGCTGAGGCCGGAGAATGGCGTGAACCTGGGAGGCGGAGTTTGCAGTGAGCCGAGATTGCGCCACTGCACTCCAGCCTGGACGACAGAGCGAGACTCCGTCTCAAAAAAAAAAAAAAAAAAAAAAAAAAAAAAGAAAATACAGCTCTGTTGTTTGCAAGAAACTCCTCAAGATCAAGTAATGAGAGAGGATTGAAGGGATGGGTCAATGTATCCCGCTGAAGAGAAGACTGAAGATATGGGCCAATATGTTCCACTGAAATCAAACAAAATCAAACCAGAAGTAGAAATGTTACCACTGAATACGGTGGACACAAAGGCCCAGCACACCAGACGGCACTTACAGCAACGTTCCATCGTGACAAAATGTGCCATGTACAAAAAAGCTGTGGCATTCTCATTTTTAAAAAATAAAAAGCAGCTGAATATAAACACAACGTGTGTGTTTATATCCACAAAAGCAAAGACCATGCAATGACAGTGGTAGGTTCCAATAGGCTTTGTTCATAATTTGACAAATAGGTCAGTGTTTCTCAAACTTATTTTTCATCATTGCTCTCCAATGAGCTTCTGTAAGCTTTTCCCCTCAATTGCTGCCCACACAGATATTATAGACCCAAAATATATCTATTGATGTATTATATGCACTGAGTCTCATGCTTCATATGTGAGAAAGTAAAGGTTTTACCCCCTATAAACCAATTTTTGCCCCTTCGAGGCACTATTATTCCTGTCTAGAACGCATAAAATAAATTAGTTAGAAAAGATGTATAGAAAGTGTGAGTAACACAACCCATCAGTCTGTCAGCCTTTGAAGGATGACAAGGTTCCTAAGTTGGAAAGGAAGGTTTTATTTCTCATCCAGGGTTGTAGCTGGCAGGGCGGCCGTTCCACAGGCTGGGAAGTCTTGGCTCAGTCCAGAAGCCTGCAACAGGCACTCGGAGGCTAGGAAGAATCAGACAGGATCTATGTGGGGACAGGGTGGGCAAATACATAAGCTGCAGGAGGATTTGTGGATACTCATGGAAGGAGAAGCGTGCGCATGTATAACTGAGCTCCATGCCTCTCCATGGGACCCGTGTTCAAAGCGCGGTGGGAATACCTTGAGCCCAGGGTGGAGTTTTGGGGCCTCTGAAGTGAAAAGATGAAGCAGAGGCCACAGAAACCCTCCCTGGGCACCCTCCGCAGACTAGCCAGAACCACTCTGGGGGCGGCAGTCTCCCGTCAGGAAGGAACCTGGTTGCTTGTTTTATTGATATCTCCAAGAGGGGGAGAAGTGTCGGGCAGGTGGTTGATACCAGGTGTGGAGGATTTTGGCAGGGCTGGGTCATGCTTGCCCTTAGGGAGGAAAGTCAAGCCTATGTGGTTAGCGAGGGAGGGTCAGAATGAGGCATATCCACCGCCCATCCCGTCATGGACGGAGTTCAGTTCTCTTTTTTGTTTAGTTGGTTGGTTTTCATTTTTGAGACAAAGTCTCGCTCTGTTGCCCAGGCTGGAGTGCAGTGGCACAATCTCGGCTCACTGCAACCTCTGCCTCCCAGGTTCAAGTGATTCTCCTGCCTCAGCCTCCTGAGTACGTGGGATTACAGGCACTCGTCACCATGCCCAGTTAATTTTTGTATTTTTGTGGAGACGGGGTTTCACCATGTTGGCCAGCTTGGACTTGAACTCTCGACCTCAGGTGGTCTGCCTGCCTCAGCCTCCCAAAGTGCTGGGATCACAGGCGTGAGCCACCACATGTGGCTGGAATTCAGTTTTCAAGGTTTCTTTTGGGTCCCTTTGGCCAGGAGGGGTCTGTTCAGCTGGCTGCTGTGGGGTTTAACATTTCATGCTAATTTCTCAGGGCCTCTGAAGTGATAGAGACTAGAACTCTAGGGGCAGCAGACAAAGCCACAGAGGAGAGGAGTTCCTAAGCTGCAAAGACCCCCATATCTGAGGAAGAAACTGCACATGCGGAAGCCTCAGCTTTGGCTGAGGAGGTTTTGTGCCATGGGTGATGCAGTCTCTGAGCTGTTCCTCAATAAAAGGACACCCTGGACAACAGGTTTGAGAAACAAAGTCCAACCCAAGCCACTGGTCACTCCGGGGGGACGCCAGTGCTCAGTGCGCTGCAGCCCCTTGTGAGGCTTGAGCATGGAGACCAGCAAGCAGTGTCCTAAACTCGTCCTGCTATGGAGGCCGTTGCCGGGGACTTCTAGGAACACCCCATGAAACAGCCTAGAGAATCTTGTGTGAGAAATGATGCCTTCGTGTGTGGACTTCCTCACTGCTTCCAGCAACTAAACTAGACAGAGCGAGAATAGAAATAGGATTAGACAATGTATCTGACTTTGAACTTGAGCTTCTTCCCTCCCTTTTTCCATTTCTCGTTTTTCCTTCTTTCTCATGAACCAGGTTTCAAAACTAAGAACATTGAAAATATAAAAGGAAGGAAACATTTAAAGAAGAGAGATCAACTCCAAGGCCACCCGCTCTTGTTGTGCTGCTTCTCTGGGGTCCCTGTTGAAACCCAGTTCTGTGGCATCCCCACCATGTGCCAGGCCCTCATCTGATTCCCCCAGGGAGGACAGGGTCACAGGCAGCAGAGACAAGATGTGGTCTGCACTCCCTGCCCTTACAATCCATCCTGGAACATGACTTTCCACATGCAATCACACATAGGGTGTCAGTGCTTCAGGAGGGCCACACCTGGCGTGCAGAACAGAGCAAGTTCACTCCTACCCTTAAAAGCAGTCTCACAGTGTCATCTTTAGAATAAAATCACATGAAGAAAGCAAAGAATGGCACGTGTTCCAAATGCGACGTGGTGGAGGAGAAAGCTGTTCTGTTAAAACCGTAGAGCTGGTTCCAAGACCGCCTATCCTGTTTTCTTTTAGAGGAAAGTGGTGCCATCTCCCCATAACTCGACGGTGATTTGGAGCTGGGATGAGAGCGGGTGGAGCTCATGCTGGCCTGCCTTATGTCGCTGTGAACACAGTGTCCGCCCTTCACCAGGCGCTGTGAGGAAGTTGGAATGGACGGTGTCGAGGGGCACAGCAAAGTTAAGTCAGGTGTACTGCAGGTCCTCATCTGGCTCCGGCGGTCAGTCCCAAAAAGCCTAGGACCAGGTTCTGGACACAGAGGCATGTAAGCAGAGCCTGTCAACACCTGCACAGCCCTCACAGGAAGTTAGGAGAGCAACTGGGAAGGTCCTGCTGTTTCTATCAGGCTCGAATTAGCGACAGTGTCAACCTCTGCCTGCTGTCCTAGAAGGCGGCTGTTGACCAGAGCCCAAGGACCTTTTACAGGAGTGTCAGGGCCAGGTCCCTTTGTTTTTGAGCATTCTGAATCTTCAGTGGTGTAAACTGCGAGTCAGAATTGGAGATGAGGGTTTGATGCCTTTGTGAAGTTCTCTGTAGACTCGTGGAGGAAAGCACTGTGCAGGGATGAAGGACTGGACATAAGATACCATTTTCATTAGGGTTTTGTGGTTTTCCAGGGTCTCCTTTATTAAATGAGAAGGAAATGACACTGGTGCAGCTTCTCATGGGACCTGCCATTTATGTATCATATGTCCACTCTCAGTTTGCAGTTGAGAAACTTTGAATCTATGCCTGATATGGCTGTTGTTCAAAAATTATATCTGAGAACATTTTTAACTCACTTAAGAGACTGGCCAAGATTCATCAATGAATCAGAGCTTTGGGAAGAACTCCCATTCGTATTTTCATGGTGCCGCTAGATCCGCCTCGACAGTGTTGGATTTTGTATTTGGCTTTAAAGAAATAAAGCGAAACCTATGAAAAAGTCATCGGCATTATGACCCAAATATCCAGTTTTATTTAGCTTTGCAAAGCCTAGTTTCCTAAAAAATGGTGATTTCCACACTGCCGTCTTTTGTTCAAGAGAGATGAGTTGAGGTTAGCTGGAAACTTTCTTCCTTAGAAGCTGCTAGGATGTGTTTGGAAGTAGGTGAGGCGGCGACACCCGTTCATAGCACCCCATGAAACCGGACACCTACCCCTGGATTGATGCTTTGCTTGGACGTCCTGAAAATATGAAAAATCTGCTCCCCATGCAAAGAGCTCAAGGAGGAGAAAAGAGACCCACTCAGACCCCCGAATGGTGAATACAAAGGCCGAACTTGAAGGACAAGCATCAGGACGTTCCGCTTCTGGGGGGTAAACTGCAAGGCGCCAGCGAGGGAAGAGTGTGGTATTTCTGCCCTAAAACTGAAAGGAAGTTTTGAGAGCTTCCCGCCACTGCCTGCACCTCCGATTGCCACCTCCCTGGGCCCGTTTCTGCCATCACTCACTGCCCACCAGGCCGGGCAGAATCCCACCACGTTGCAGGTGGGGCCGGCTGCTGCCAGTGGCAGAGACGAATGATGTATTTATTAGCTTGTCAAAGCCTCCCCTGTTTATGGAAGGCTCACCCAGCTAAACAAAACAGTCTGCTTCCCATTGGCTCAGCCCAGGGCCCCTGTTGAGAGCTTCAGCAAAGTGCTTGATGAGGCATAAAATGATGATTAATTAATTTACTGCTCAGTTGATCATCACACTGCGAGGTTTATGGTTCTCCCAGCGGTCAGCCCGCGCTCTGTGGTGCGTGGCCGCGGCTGCCTTTGCTTTGACCTAAGCTCGGAGACTCCTGGGCAGGGAAGGAGGTGGAGGCCCCAGGCAGCGGGCACAGGGCACAGCGACAGAGACACTCCCAGCTGGTCATTAATCAAGACACACTTGCCCTGGGAACGTCGCCGGCGTCCAGGGCGGTGGTGACGGCCATTTCTTTACTGGCGATGTGCTTGGAGCCGCATCTCAAGGGCCCAGCTCTCCACCTCCACAGGAGAGCTGAGCAGGCTGCAACCTCCTGTTCCCCCTCACCCTGGGGGACAGCACCCAACGCCCTTGAGGGCTGTGTTTGCTTCACAAGTTGAGTAAAAGGGAGTTGCTGGCCTCGCCCTACCCTGGACAGAGGTCAACATCAAACACGCAGCTGAAACACTGCAATCATGCAGTTCAGTGAAAGGAAGGCTTTGAGGAATGCGGTCTTCTTTCTTCTTTCTTAATTTTAACTCTACTTAATGCCTAAGTAATTCTATTTGTTGGATTTAAGAGTTTGGGGGGTCTAATTTTACTAAAGTGAAAGTAATATTTCAAATGAGAGGTCTTGGTCTATTTACACACTTTCACATCACTGTAAAGAATAGATTTACAAGACGGAATCCATTTACGTAGTCAATGGTAGACCGAAATGTTCACATCTCTGAGGGACACCAGTGAAGAAACGCACTGATGGGTGAATCACTTCTGTCCTGAGGAGTTTGCCCTCGGGGCACGTAAACACCACCACACAGGTTGCATGGTCCGGAGGCCACTGCAGCACAAAGTCACGAGTGTCAGCTCTCCTTCAAGGGACACCTTTCCACTCAGGCCCTTTCACGGCAGGCGGGGACAGGGGTCCTGAGGAAGCTCCATCCATCCTGCAGGCCCAGTGCGTGATTCTGCATTCTCCTTAGGATGTCAGGAGCCCAGGCTCCTGTGTGCTGTTGATGTAACCTTCCTCCTCTGGCCCAGGTCGCCTTCCAGAACTGCTCTCGGTGGACCCTGTCGGCTGCTCTCCCACGTCAGCAGAACATGTATGAGCTCCAGGCTGGAGAAGTCCTAGAGACCTTGCAAGACAACTGCTCCCTGCCCCCGTCTCTCCCCTCCAGGTTTTAGGGTGAAGAAGAGGCTCAGATGCTGACCTCGCCGACCTGAGATCACGCCTTTGGCCATGCCGTTCTCTCTGAGACAATCAGAGCCAGTTCAGCCGGTAACTGAGTGGAGCCTCTCAGATGACCGCCACGGTGAAGCCATCAAGGGGTAGCGCGGGGTGATGGGGGCCAAGTGCTGTTCCTAGCAAGTGACCTGCTCCAGGGGGTCTGCTGGGTGGAACAGGTGCTGGCCCAGGAGGGTGGTCCACGGGGTGGGGGGGATGGGGGCTGGGCCACGAGGCCCCATTGCATTAGGGGCCAGACCCTGCTCCTGGCTTCCAACTGGAGCAGGCCAACGTCACCCAAACGGAGGCTGCTGTCTAATCGGGAACACAGCATCTCACAAAGCATTGTTGCCCATGCATCACAAGCACCACTTCAACCCGGGGGACCCTCCTGCTCCCATTCCGTCACCCACTCCAAACAGCTCAAGGGGCAGAGGCGTGCCGCCTGCCATGAGTCAGGACCCAAGGGCCTTTGCCTATAATTCAGGTCACTGTCACCCTTGGTTATTCAGGGACGTGAAGCGAATTAAGGAAGCTATAATATGAGAAAGTATTTTAGAAATGTAATTTTCACAGGAGGATTTCTCATACTGAGTTTCCCTCAGAAAAGGGGCTCATGGTCCATTATGGTTGCAGTTCCCTGAGATTCTCAGTCTAGTCAAACATGAGCAGTGCTAAGAAGCCCACCAGCTAAGAAGCCCACCAGCTAAGAAGCCCACCAGCTAAAAAGCCAGTTCGATTTTCTCATGGCAACACTGCCCAGACTTGGAGCACACAGAACTCAGCATTCACCTCGCACGGCCCGATTCTCCTGGGAGAACAAAGCCCGTGTTCCTTGGCCTACACTGGGAAAAGGTTGGCCTCTTAATTTAAGGCATTAGAAACAACCACATCTTCACTGAGTGCCAATGTGCAAGATGCTTCTAGGGACTGAACAAGGCCTGGCACATCATCTCCTTGCAGGAGGAGCTATGCTGGCCTAAGGGACCGGGCTCACGGGGATCAGGGCTGGGCGGGGAGCCTCTGAGTGGGCTTTCAAGGAGCCCTCAGCAAGTGGCGATGGGTACTGGATGTTTCTGTAGAAGGAGCCCTGTGGGAGCCGTGGGTTCAGTGGCCTGGGGACCAGGGCTGGCATTGGATGTCAGGAGTGAGGGTGCATTGGGAGGCCATAGGAGAGGAGCACCCTGCAGTGAATCTGAACCTGGGGCAGGTGGGTGCATGATCACTGGACTGGACTGGCACTGAGGACAGGAAACAGATGCAACCTGGAGCTGCCTGGGAGTGGCAGCCTGAGGACAGGCCTGGAGACATTCAGGATCTCCACAGCCAGGGGTGGAAGCCTCAGGTGCAAGGGTAGGGGCAGTGCTTCAGGACAGCAGAGGTCCCAGCTGCTTCTCAACCCACTCTCTCCCTACACCCAGGGCACAGCCCCCATGGATGGGAACCTCTGACTCCCTGGAGTCCCACAGCGAGGATGTGCAGGCAGCTCAGCCACACTCACCTGGGTGTTCGGCTGGGACCCCAAACGTGCAGGCGGTTGTGAAGATGGCAGAGAAATGTGCTGTTCAAACACGTAGGGCAGGGATGGCCCTTGTGGTGAAGTCTCCTCCTGGACAGAACAGGGCAGTCCTTACCTTTTTGGGTGATTTGAGGAGATTATATAGGAGAATGAGCTGATGCTCGGGGACAAGGAGGAATGCCTGGCAAGCCTTCCACCTTTGTTTGCTTCCTCCTGCCGCCTGGGGAAGAAGTCGAAGCACTCAGCCCAAGGGGAAGGAAGGGGCCTGCTGGGTCTTTGGTGGGTAGGTTTGTCCCCAGGTGGCTGTAGGGGCTCAGTCGGGGGCAGTGGTCATCGGGGAGAGGGTCCCAGCCAGCGTTGGGGTCGGATAGAGAAACACCACCCTCCTGACTGCTATCGCTTCCTCTCTCGGGGCTGAAAATAGAAGTGCCTGGAGTTGGTTATTTACCCCTAATTTACTGCTTCTCTTTTGTTCTTTTCAAACCCCTGCTTGCATTTCCTCCAGTTTGAAAGGGTCACTTTGGTGTCGCCAGGATTATAAAGCATGTTCTCCATGAGCTCATGCAAAGGGGAGGCTCTCTACAAGGGGCATTTTGAATTTTCCAGCATATATATATGTATCTATATATACACATACACACACGCATATATACCCATATATATGTGTGTGTATATACATATATATACACATGTATGTGTGTATATGTGTATATATATATTTCTTTTAAAAATCAAAACCTGTATTTTGCCAGGCCTGTGCATGGGACAACTTAAAACCAGAATTTCATTTTTAGAGAGTGGCTAAATGTGGCCGACTGCTTTCTAAGGCCAATTATGACATCATCCCCGGAAAGGCCGTCTGTGCTAATGGGGCCGCATTCGCTCCCGTTATGGTAAATAAGCCCATGTTTCACACAACGGCCCAATAACCCCATCTGGCTTGCACAATTTTCTCAGAATTTTTTTTCCTACTGACTGTTAGCCATGTGTCCAGGATATTCAAGCTAATGAGTGCCATGTTTCCTTCTGCACACAAATAATTGAACTCTACAATCGGGACTTGATCAAAACTTTCAAGTCAGAGAGGTTATTTTTTAAAAAGGGATCTCAGTCTCCTTTTCCTGAAATTTCCAAATTACTTGTAATTTGGCATCATAGGAAAAAAATTAAGTTAAGCACAAAGGCACAACTGCCAAGAAGTGTGATTCCCCAGAGCCCGTCTCTGAGCCGTGCGCGGGACAGAGATGGGATGGGCCAGGCACCTTCTGCTGCGGGTCCAGGCCCCTGGGCTCCTCCCCTTCCCCCCCTGAGCTGTGTGGGTGGACTCACCCCATCTCCTGTCCCAGCAATCTGGGAAACAGCAGAGCTGCATTTTTCTTTAGCAGCCTGAGAGACTGCCAAGGAAAAGGATAAAGGAAGCAAATTGAAATTTAGCATATTTCAGAGGTATCAAGGATGAAACGAGAAAGCAGAACCATCCCAAAAGTGACGGTTAAGGCTGAAGCATATTAGTTGAGTATCATAATCAAACTTTGTAAAGTGTGATCTTTATACATTTCTTCCTAAGGAAGGAGCATTTTGGGTGCTCACTGGGAAGGTGGTGTCCTGAATTCCAGGTGATCCCAGATCCCTAAGGATGGTGGGGGCACTTCCCATGCAGGGCTCTGCGTCCCACAAGAAGACAAATGTTGACACTCTAATCTGACTTTTATGGACTGCAACAGGCTCCCCTAGTGAGTAAAATCTTTTTTTTTTCCCAAAAGAGCATCAGGAACTTGGACTAAATCAGTGAAAGAATAATAAAAAACAACCCTGTATGTATTTCTTGAGCAAATGAAAGATCAATTGTTTTCCAATGCAAATGATCACACGGCCTCCATTCACAGTGGTTTCCCTGCTCGCTGGAGGCCCTCCACCTCCAGATGAAGATTTTCGAGGATTAGGTTGCCCAATATCTGATGAGATGTTCATTATTTTGAATGAGGAGTTAAAAAGTAAATGTCCATTTTTCCCCCATTTGATTTACAAGTGTTATAGTAGGGAACTTTTTTCCCTAAAAAAATAAGATTTTTTTAATTGAAATGCAAATGTAAGATGAAATGACAATATCTCGGTTTACAAACAGTGACTGAGGTAGGCACAGTCAAGGTGGGCAGGACAGTAACTGAGACAGGTTGACGCTGGCTTCACCCTTGAGATTTCATTTACTCCTTCCCATCCTGCTGACTCCTGAGTTGTGTAAGTTTCAGGAGACTTGTTTTATAGACGCGGAGCCCCAGACCCTGAAAGATCATGTCTGAGTCTGGGCCAGAAAAGGTCCCCTGTTTCCTTATGTCGGGTCATAGAACAGAGACTGTGGGAGAAACATATGGACCCACAGTAGTCCCCAGACGCTGGCCCCAGTGTTAGAAATGGAGAAGGGGAGACAGTCCCTGAGTGGAGAGGCCCATTTCTCATGGAAGTTCCAAGCCCTAACTGACCGTAGCATCAGCAGCTCAGTTCCTTCTTCCTTTCCCACGCAGATGCCCAGCGGCTCTCCCCACCTCTGCAAAGACGCTCCCTGCAGCACGGAGATGGACGGAGGTCCAGGGAGGGAGTTTGCATGCAGCACTGCTCTCCCACTAATAAAGATGCAACGCCTCACGTTAGGTGGAGATTTACTTGTATTGATGCAGATTTACTGCTCCAAGGAAAAAAAAAAAAAGAAGCCTTATTGTATGATCAAAGCTAATAAAAAATAGAAAACAAATGACATTGTAGACTGAATAGAACCCATGCACTGTTTAATGAACATTTATTGACCAGTAACCTGCAACTAATGTAGCTATGGATTTTTACTTTGTCTATTTGTGGCTTTAAGAAGCAATTCGTTGGTCTCCCTGGACAAGAGGATGAGGCGGTAGTTAACAAAGCTGCATTTTATTTAGTGCTAAACAAAGCATCAATTTAAATTTGAGGTGGATGGGAAAACCGTCTCTTTGGTTGATGTAGGCTGGGGTCATTTCAGTGAAGGTATTTTTGGATGGCTCTGTGGTGGGATGCGGATTGTTTAGGATGTAGGGTAGCATCCTATCCATTTACAAAAACTGATGGGAGAATTAGTCAATGTCCAACATCCCTGGGTGGGAATTTAAAACTAATATCCCTCATGCAGAATGATTTTTCAAGTAAAATCTGCCAAAACACAGTGTTGTGTCTTCCGGAGACTCAACATTCTAGAGTCTATTATAGCCCATTGTGCATAGAGATACAAATGAATGAATGGGGTCTATTCATTGTGCATACAATTTTAAGAAGACACATGATCTGAATCAGATAACCAGACTTCCAAGGCCACCACCCTGGGAATTGACACAGCCTAAGTGGGGCCCTGGGGTGCCTGTCTCGACCCCTACAGGATCTTTGAGGGAAAGTTATCGCACTGCCCCTCTCCTGAAAGGGCAAACTCGCTGCCTCACTGGGCTGCCCACTTCAACGAGAGCCAGGGCAACGTCCAAAAATCTCTTTCTTTACCATGAAACCACCCCCATCCCAAGACGTGAGGCAGAGACCAGGCCCACCCCACCTTCTCCCCACCTCCGGGGGAGGGCAGCAGCTGTCATCGCCCCGAGTCTTCTCTTCACCAAGGCTCCTGCTTCTGAGGTCTTCTGTTGAGCCTCAGACACTGTCCCCTAGCCTGCCTGCCTCCCTCCAGCTCCGAAACCAGTCCAGGGACCTGACATAGTACCAGACCTAGGGCCATCTCTTCTCATCGTCAGCTCTGAGATCATCCTTTTCCAAGACGAAACTCAACCTCAGAAAAGCTAAGCCTTTGGCCCAAGACCCCACAGGAGGTTAGTGGCAGGTCTGGGGCTGGCTGCCAGGCATCCGGCCCACTGCCTGCATCCTTCCAGCTGGACTTCTCATGCTTCTAATTGGCCGTCCGTGTCCTTAAAAAGTCCACATCTCCGGCCGGGTGCCGTGGCTCACGTCTGTAATCCCTTTGGGAGGGCGAGGCTGGCAGATCACAAGGGACAAGAGACGGATACCATCCTGGCCAATATGGTGAAACCCCATCTCTACTAAAAATACAAAAATTAGCTGGGTATTGTGGTACATGCCTGTAATCCCAGCTACTCGAGAGGCTGAGGCAAGAGGATTGCTTGAACCCAGGAGGCGAAGGTTGCTGTGAGCCGAATTGTGCCACTGCACTCCAGCCTGGTGATGGAGCAAGACTCTGTCTCAAAATAAAAATAAAAATAAAAAAGGTCCACAGCTGCCACGATGAAGCTGCAGTGCACAGGGACCTGCACAGGGAAACACAGACCATTTTCCTGCCTGGGCCACAGCCCGAGGCTCTCCCTGGCCCTCAGTGCTCAGGGCTCTTCCCACTGTCGGCTCACTGTGAGGTGCTTCTACGTTCACTTGCCTGGGGAGCAGCATGGGGAGGAAATGGCCTTCCTGGTGCACTAGTGGGCCCCTAGTGCACAGTGGGCATTTTTTGGCCTCAATTCCATTGGGTTCCTCCAGAGAGAAATAGAGAGCATGCCAACCTCAGTGTCCAGAACGAGAAGTCCAGGCTCAGCAAAGGTGTCTGTCCTGGTTGGAATAACTGGGTGCATTTTAATTTCTCCATTGGAAGTCGTGTATGTGAGGAACAGAGAATACAAACAATTTCAAGTGACTTTGACAGCATAGATTCTGACCATCTTGGCAGTACCAGCCGTTGACTCTCTGTCCCCTGGAAGTAAATCAGGTCCTGTACAATCCATCCCGGGCTTGCTCTCCCTTCCTGCCAAAGGCCGGAGTAGCTTGTGCGATGCAGTGGATGACTTTTCTTCAGAAGGTTGGGGAAATGGCCCTGCAGCCGGGGGCGATCTGGCAGGTTCCTGGTGCCATTTTTGTTCCTGGGCAGGCGCATGTCTGACATGTGCAGCTCTGCCAATCCTACTGTTAGCACAAAGCGATTATCCACAGTGGGGGGACGGCTCATTCCTTCTCGAAGCATGGTGTGTCACCGTCAATCAAGGTTTGCTGAAAGTCGAATGTCGGCGGTGTCGCTGGGTTTTTGTTCAAATGCTCCCTGCAAGGGGCTCAGTGCACGGTTGGAACTTCCAGAAAAGAGGGGTTCTGGGACAAGTCAGTTTATTACAGACCTGGCCCAAAGATGTTCAATACAGTGAGTTCACCTGTGGCTCCGGATCTTACCCCCCTTCCTAACTGAGAAGACACAAAATTGACCACCTGGGGATTGGAATCAATAAACAGAGAGTGGGCTGAGGTGAGAGGAGAAGCTCTAATATCTGGGAGCTAAAAATAAAACAACACCTGGAAGGCAAGCAGAGCACTGGTGTGGATGCCGACTTCTGCCATGGGCTGGGTTCCTGCAATCTGAGTAGTGAGCTCTGGGGTTATTTTCAGAGCAAACCACAACCCGAAGCTCATCCCAGCCTGAGCGCTGGACTTCAACAGCCCAGCTCCCCACATCTGCCTTTCACGTGTTTAAAGCTTCAGCCTGGAGGAGGGTGCCCTGCAGGTCAGAACGGTGAAGAGCTCCATCAATCCCCTGAGCAGAGCTGCCTGGCCGTGGCCCCTGACTCCATGTCTTGCAGTTAAGAGCCCTTCTCTTAGTGAGTTCCTGGATCTCTCCCAGCGGTGGCTGCAGCCAGCTATACCCTCACTTTCCAACTTCCCATGCAGTGATGCCATCCTGGGAACTCGAAACTGGCCAGGCTAGGGACATTTACACCACAGAAATGGGCACACACCAACTCAGCACTTCTGTTTCGCACACAGCAGCCACACACTACCTCCTCCACATGCCATTCAGCTTCTTTGTGCAATGAGTGTCTGGATAGCACCGACTCTGCCCAGGTAGTGTGAATGCTGAGATGACACAGGAAGAAAGCTTGTAAATATACAAGTGGAGTTGCCCTCATTTTTATTATTAGTCCCTGTCTTTGGGCTGGACTCCTGTATTCAGTTCGTCCGGTATGACAGTTTCCCCTATCCAGAGAAATGAAAGCTCGGAGCGAAGCAGCACCAGCCTGACGGCACTGAAGAGCAGGTGCGGCCTCGAAGAAAAACAAACTTCACATGATTCATGTTCAAGGTGAATTTTGTACAACTTGTGGAGGGGAAAAAATAAAACCCAGCAAGATGTGGCAGTGATTGAGCAAATAAAATCCAAATGAGTCACAGGCTCCGCAGGACTCAGTCCTCCACAAGCCTTTCTGAGAGACCTGTGAAGCAGGTGTCAGAGTGGCCTCCTCCCGCCAGCCTTCTGCAGCTCCACGAGTAGAGGCGTGGGCTCCGCTCACAGAGGCTTGGACGCCTTCTCCGAGTGCGTCTCCTTCTCGCTGGCACACAGCTGACTCGAGCAGATAGGGGCACCGCGGGGAAGGAGGAGAAGACTCACTTTCCAGACCTTATGTGAGCTCCGGTTTCCAAAAGATTTACATTCTTGTTCAACAAGCACATAAACACCCTGCTTGCCATGTGTTTGTGATCATGGCTGGAGCCCGGGCATGGTTCGCATCCGGCCCGCAGACTCTCCTCCGAGCAGGCGCGACAGCGGAAGAAGTGCAATTCCTTCTTTGCCACCAAAGAAACTATAAACCGCAAATGCTGTCACTCCCCTGCAAAGGGTATTTTATCAGGAGTCTTCGGGAATTCTCAATATACGTTTGCGGTGCTTTGACATTTAGTTTTAAAATTCTGACCCACGGCAGTGTTGTGAGTGAATCACTCAAACTGTTTGGGCATGAGGCCCCTCTACCCCTTGAACACACGTGGTGACTCTACCCCTCAACACGGATGGTGACTCTACCCCCTCAACATGGATGGTGACTCTACCCCCTCAACATTCATGGTGACTCTACCCCCAAACATGGATGTGACTCTACCCCTGCAACATGGATGGTGACTCTACCCCCCACACGGATGGTGACTCTACCCCTCAACACAGATGATGAGTCTACCCCTCAACATGGATGGTGGCTCTACCCCTGACACGGATGTGACTCTACCCCCCACACGGATGGTGACTCTACCCCCAAACATGGATGGTGACTCTACTCCCTCAACACGCATGGTGACTCTACCTCCTCAACACGGATGGTGACTCTACCCCCTCAACACGGATGGTGACTCTACACCCTAAACATGAATGGTGACTCTATCCCCTCAACACAGATGGTGACTCTACCCCCTCAACATGGATGGTGACTCTACCTCAACATAAGAACCATACAAAATAATATAAAGTGTGAAGAGATTTTTTGTCTATAAAACCCGAATTGCATGCTTTGTAGGTGTTTTATGAGGATATCATTTAAAGATTCCATCATACAACGCTATAAGATTTTTTAAAAAATCTGTTTCATCACTACACTCAGGTTACTTTGCAGATACCTGAATAAATTACTGGACTTTACAAACACAAACACACAATCAGAAATCATAGATGCCAAATCCCTCTAATGAGGAAATTCTAATTCAAAGAAAAGTCGTTGATCCTATACCAAAACTAGTGATTTGAGGAGTACCTAGATTTCTGAATGTCTGAAGCATGCTTATGTCCTTTATAATTGTCTTATTTTCACTGGTGGACCTACTGCCCACTCCAACAGGAAGGAATGGAGGCTGCCATTTGCTTGGGACGCCTGGGCTCTCTTGGAGCACCCGGTTGTGGAGTGCTCCCCCGACGGCGGCTTCTACACGGAGCCCCTCCTTAGCAGAAGCTGCGCATGTCTTGACCTATTACATCATAGTCATTTTCCTGGTAATTAAATGTACATTCCTCACCATGAAAGGTTAGAAGACATCAAGGGCTTCCTGGCAGAAGAACTGACAGGGATTTGTGCGGAAGATCCTTGTATACACATCACAGGCAAGTCCCTGTGCTCTGAGACAACGCAGGGATGACAGATGTCAAGAACAAATGCTAAAGGTAACCATTTTCCAATATTGCTTGAAAAGTACATACCTAATTAGAGAAAATCTGTTTACACTCACCCATAAAACGAACTGATGAAAGAAAGAAAAAAACTAGGTCAGTTTGAGATCTGTGTAAGTCTGGTCTCTAATGGCACAATCATTAAAAATAATTTCAATTATTCACATTTGAATGACTTTAATATAAAGCTCTTTAAATAACGTGAAATCTGCTGCACAAAGTCAAAATTAGAGAATGGCCGAGTTCATCTCTGACATATTATTTGAGCTTGTGCAATGTGAAAAAGAGCACAGTGGAATGTTAAATTTCACATAAAATATTCTGGTTTTTTTCTGGTTTATTTCGGAGTTATGGTGTCATTTATGATTATATTTTATGAGAAGATAATTACAAGCCGAATTATTTTTCTAAGCATGCAAAATGTAATGTAAACGTTAAGATAAATGCATTTGAGGACATTAATAAGCTCAATTATTTCCAACTTGATGGATTTGTAACTTTCAACTGTGCCTTGTAGACTTGAAATAGTGCTTCTTTATTGCATTCTTCTCTACAGCCCAGTGCAGTTCGGAAATTCCTACCTCATGAAGAGGAAGACAGAGTTAGGCTCACAGACAAATACAATCTCTAGCTCTAGATGGGATGTAGCCAGATCATATATTGAGTGAAGAATTAAGCGCTTTGAAAACATGTAAATATTAAGAAATGAGACCTGAAATGCGTGTGTCTTTCGCTGTGGTCACCAATAGTATTTTACTATTGGAAAAGGGTGAGGAAAGCAAATTGAAATTTCGACATTTTCTAAGGAGTAAAGGATAAAATGACAAAATAGAATAGAGCTTCCTAAAAGTGAAGATCAAAACTCAAAGTATATCAGATGAGTAGCTATAATCAAACTCGTACATTTGGGCTTAGGACATACTTCATTTCTGAAGAAGGGGCACACAGGGAAGCCAGTGCACCTGCAGTCCCAGGTGAGGGGATGGGTCCCTCTTGGGTCCCTGAATTCTTCTCGTTAGCCCTCAAACACTGCTAGTTCCCCAACAGTCAGTGAGTTTCCTGGATGCAAAAGCTCTCTCGAGGTGTTGCAGACGTCGCGTATATAAGAACAGGGTCTGTACTATAGAGTATATTCCCCAAAAATGGCAGGTACCTGCCTTCTGGTTACCGAGTTAACGTGCAGATTTCTTCACATGTGAGAAAAATGTATGATGTTCATAGTATTCTGAAACATAACAAGTATCTATTAGGTAAGATTATGATTACATTCATTTTCAAAACTCATGCTAACAGATAAAAACAAACCAAATTGAATTATTAAGTGGTCTTGTTCAATAATTGTCAAATGGCACAGACTACTTTTAATGAGGGGAAAATGTGAGAAAACAGAGAATATCTTCTGAATGTCAAGAACTCATGGAGAGGAAAGCTGAGGGCCTTATGCGCTCTGGTTTGAATCCCATATTGAAGACATATATCTAGTTGTAGATTAGATATATTCTATTTTTTTTTTCTAGCTGTCTCTCCCTTTTCTTGATTCTTTTATTTCCAGGCTGGAGTGCAGTGGTGCAATCTCAGCTCACTGCAAGCTCCGCCTCCCGGGTTCATGCCATTCTCCTGCCTCAGCCTCCCAAGTAGCTGGGACTACAGGCGCCCGCCACCACATCCAGCTTTTTTTTTTTTTTTTTTTTTTGGTATTTTTAGTAGAGATGGGGTTTCACCGGGTTAGCCAGGATGATCTCGATCTCCTGACCTCATGATCCACCTGTCTCAGCCTCCCAAAGTGCTGGGATTACAAGTGTGAGCCACTGCTCCTGGCCCTTTCTCCATTTTACAGATTATCTTACATCTGTCCATGTTAAACTACATATTACCTGGGAGTGATTAATTGTTATTGTTCCTTTTTATTCAGATGGTTTAAATTTTTCATCTGTGTTTAAGCTGTTCTATTAGTTATTCTATTTCATTTAAAATAATCAACATATATAATGAGAACATTTCCATTCTTTCATTAAAATACTTGGTGGAACAGCCGGGCACGGTGGCTCACACCTATAATCCCAGCACTCTGGGAGGCCAAGGTTGGTGGATCAGTTGGGGCAGGAGTTTGAGACCAGCCTGCTCAACATAGTGAAACCCCATCTCTACTAAAATTACAAAAATTAGCCGGGTGTGGTGGTGCACACCTGCAGTACCAGCTACCCCAGAAGCAGAGACAGGAGAATCGCTTGAACTCAGGAGGCAGAGGTTGCAGTGAGCCAAGATCCAGCCACTGCACTCCAGCCTGGGCAGCAGAGAGAGACTCTGTCTCAAAAACAAACAAACAAAATGATTGGTGGAAGTGCTGGAGTAGCATGGTCTCAAAGTTATCACTCCACATTACTCCAGTAGTCTCAATCTCGGTCAGACCATTTTGGTGAAAGAGGGGTCATTCTTTTCTCTACATGATAAACAGCAGTGAGGTGAAGCTCTCAGGAGATAGCTTGTTTATGAGAAGCAATGCTAGTGAAACAAAAAACCTCATTTAGCCCAAGACATAGCCCCCACCCTCGCATTCCTGTGTCTGCAAGATCTCCTTGCTCTAGGTCTGGTCTGACCTAGGGTCTCAGGGTCATTCCAGCATGTTCCTGCATCAATCCTCTGTGTGCTACGCACTGTTCTAGGCACTGAGGATCCCGTGGTGAGCTGGAAGGCATTTGGTCTCTGCCTTCAAGGAATTTATAGATGAGAGGCAGCACTGGCATGAGTTAGACATCACATGAGTTCACGTGAAATTGCAGCTATGGACAGTGTGAGGAAGAGGAGGCACAAGCCAGCATGGAGCCCTGGGATGCAAGGAGCTCAGCAGGTCTGGGATGTCGGGAAGCTTTTTTGACAAAGTGGGCTTGAGTTGACATATAATGGAGCTCCCTGTGCAGGGGGAGGGAGGAGCCACTGAGAGAGGAAGCAGCATGTACAAAGGCCCTGTGGCAGGAGATGATGCCGGGAGTGTGAGCTGCAGGACATGGAGTGCACGGGGCGTTCTGGAAGATGGGGTAGGAGCAGGCAAGCCCTCCTGACCATAGTTAGGGAGGGCTTTCTCTCCAGAGCTTCAGGAAGCCCTAGAAGGTGTGCCAGGGATGGGACTAGGCTGCTGGGTTTGCTGTGTGTTTCCAACAGAGCGTCTCACTGCCTGTAGGGGTGGGGGACACTGAGCAGGAGCTGAGTGGGCGGGGCACGCTGGCCAGCGAGTACCTGGGGAGGAGTCTGTGGGCTGTGTCTTCCTGGAAAGCCAGTGCTGTGAGCCCATGGCCAACACAGCAAGGCTTATGGTGCCATTAGGATCCTTGGCTGGGGAGAAGCCCAGCGCCTGAGGTCTGATCTGTTCCCACGGTGAGAACTGGAGCATTTCTGGATCACCTAGAAGCCCTAGGTGGAGAATCTCTAGTCTGGTTCCATCTTATGGAAATTTCGTTTTCATATACAATATATGCCAACCAGAATGAAAGGAATACTTGGATTCTTGGTAGACAGTACTTAGGAGAAATGTTTTCCTGGGACCCAGGAAACCAGAGAGAAATAGTGTTCTGTGCTGGCATCACCTGGGCGAGCCTTCACCTCCTGCTTCTCTCCTCACGTTCCCGGACAGGCTTGCTTCCCCAGCCCTCTGCACCCTGAGAACCTCAACTCCCGTCCCAGGCTGTCATCCCCTCTCCTGTTCCTGCTGGAGCCCACGTGCAGGTCCCTCACTGACTGCAGTGCCCCTAAGCCACAGTCCTGCCGGATCCACCACATTCTTCTAAACCTCCTGCTTTCCCGCTGTTCTTGGTGGCTTAGATGCTGACCCAGCCGATCAAACTGGACCCTGGGTCCTACTGAGTGGTCTCCTCTTCTCTCTAGTCAAGTCCTGATGCTCTGCCTTCTTGGGATTTTGCAGTTCTCCATTGCCCCTCCACGCTGAGTGGCTTCCTCACCTGGGGTTACTCGCGGCCCTGCTGTTCCTAATTGCTCGTGGTCAAGCTTTCTGCCAAACCTTCAGATGCGGGAACTTTAAGGAAACCAAGAAGCCTGCTGTAAACGACAGGGATCTGTAGGCTCTTCAGAGGGTTAGAAGCGCCCTGAAGGCAGACATGAGGTGGTACCCCTCTGTTTGTTCATCTTTTAATTCCCCACGCCAGGCAGTGTATGTTACATGTGGCAGGCAGCCAGAATCAGTTGTTGTGAGGTTGCATGTTAATGTTCTGCCAGATCACACTGGTAGTGGGTTGGGCCATAGGCAGACAAGCGTCCTTTACCACATGCAGAGGGACTGTCCACGCAAGGGAGAACTCAGAACTGCCTCAATCCCCTCCGGGCTGTGAAAATCATGTTCGGCTCTGGAGACGTCTGGTGTGAACCTAGAGACCTAGGACCAGACATCTCGGTCATCCTGGATGACCCTGGTAAGAGGTGCCTTGTGTCTACTTTTGCAGGTCTCTTGGGCACACATGGAAATGGTGTGGGCCCAGTCAGTGGGAGGGAAGGGCAGGAGTCTAGAGCGATTCCTGGTCTCAGGTTTGGGATCTGATCTGAGTAGATAGTAAGGCCTTTTCCAGAGGTGAGGGCATGCTTTGAGGGAGGCCAGTGGGTTGGTTTTGGGCATGTGGAGTTTGAAGTGCTGAGGGCAGTCCCAGTGTCCATGTGCGGCACCTGGGCAGGGCAGGGGCCAGGACATGGATACACATCTGGAATTGATTTGGGGGTCGGGGGGCCGGAGCAGTGGATGAGGTTCCTAGTGAGTGGAAGGAGAGCATGTACGTGCCGTGAGTGAACCAGAGGGACAATTGCTCAGTCTTCACTTTGGACTTTCTTCATGTCTGTCTTGAGGGGAATAATTTACTTTGTTATGACAAGAAGTAAGGAATGTTTGATGACAAGTCAAGTGATGTCAGAAGACAATGAGGGCATCTGATAAGACATTCTAGCTTAGTAATTAATAACTGTGTTTCCAAGAAGTCATAATTGTCATGCATTCCACCCACATAAAATGGTGTCAGATACTCCAGTGACTGACAAGTGGGAGGAACAGGAAAATCTGCTGCTCACTGCTCCTCTGTGTAGGTGTCTGATAACGCCTGGCTGTGTGTCAACCCACTGACAAGGTTGACAAGGGAATATGGTTGTCTTACCTTCTAAAACTGACTTCTCCCATCCAAGTCTGATCACACTTGAAGAAATCTTCGGGCTCAGCCCCCCCGCCTGCTTCCTGTGCTCCCCAGGTGTTGGGGGCAGGAGCTCAGCCCTCAGGTTTTGACAACAATAATTGTCTGTGTTGAAGAACAACCAGGAACGTGAATCCCTCTCCCTCTTTTGCCAGTGCAGATTGAGGGCCAGCTACTGTGTTGCTTCATTTGCCCTTTATTTTCCCAGGAGTTCTTAATTGCTTTTGGCACTAGATTGTAGATAGCATTAATTTAAGGCATTCAACATATTTCTGATGAATTTATTCCATGGGGATGGGTCAGGAAGCCCCTTGCCGGTCAGGATTGTGTTGGTTTGCAGCCAGAGTGAAGCAATGGGACTTGCCTGCAACAGGCAGTTTTGATCATTGACCTCACATAGTTAAGTAGGTTGACAGTTTTCCATTTTGGAAAATTTCTTTTTAAAAAATTCTGAACCACTGGATCAATCTAGCTAACATCTTTCCATTTTACCTTATCAATGGGAGCAAGAGCATGCTCCAGTTGGCTGGGCCAATTTTTTCCTACTCTCCACAATTTCCCTGCATCTCTGAGACTCACATGTCATAATAGGGTGTACATCAAAAGGCAGACCGTGGTGCCTCTTAAGCCCTGTGTCCCACTAGGTCACCTCCCCAGTGGCTCTCTGTCTTGCTCAGAAAATGCATTTCTCCAACCACAGGTAAATATTACCCATAAAATTGTTGAGCAAGTTTTAAAACACGGAAGTTTTTTTTTTCAATTTACTTTATCACTTATATTCTTAAGAATACATCAGTGAGATGCAAGATTATGATTTTTGACATTATGAGAAATATTTACTTTGAATTTCTAATATCTACCATCTTGCATGATTTTTAGGTCACATCTCCCAGAAGTGTCCTCTGAGACAGGCCGTGTACGCATATGCTGATTATTAAGGGATGACTTCCAGGTGTGGAGGGAGCAGGACAGGGAAGGGAGGACACCAGGCGGAGCTGGGTCCGGACAGAGTCCCAGCCTCAGCCTGGGCCCATGGGGAGAGATCTGGAGTGCGTTCCTGCTTTTGAGCTTCTCCAAACTCAGGCAAGGGATCTGGGTCCCTCCTCTGCCTCAGGCAGCCCTGGGCTGGGCATCCCTGAAGGGAGCGAGCAGGGGGGTCCATCTGCAGGCACCTGGGCTTTCATCATTTAAACAGAGTGGCCCCAGTGGCCCAAGTGGAGTGCTCCAAAGAGAATCTCAGATGCAGGCGGTTGAAGTGGAGGCTACATGAGAAGGGTGCCACAGGCACACGTGCAATAAGATTTCGGAAGAAATACATGAAGAATGAGCAAATAGCAGCTTGAGCATAACCATGATTTTATTCAAGGAAGATTCAGCAAGTATTCTGCAGCTTTGAATTTTAAAAACTCATTTCACTAGAGACTAAGGTATCAGCCCAAGAAAGCTATTAATTTATGTGGCTGATAAATCTTGGTTGATAAATGGACATTTCCCATGCTATGGAAAATGTTTTTGTTGTTTTGCTAAGATGATAAATGTTTCTTTAAAACTTTTCAAAATGAGCTTGACTATATAATACTAACAAATAATTTGCATTCCTTTGATCATGAAAATGCATATAGAAAAACATATGGAAGTGTTAAAATGTGAATACATTGCACTGATATTCTTGGTACATCCCAACTCAGTACCAATGGGAAATGTTACTGCAATATTTGCTTCAAAGCAAATTGTTTGAGCTCATGTCAATTGTTTTTATAGTAAAAAGAAGATCATGGCAGTGGAAAGAATAGGCCAATTATAGGTGAGCAATTTGCCCTCTCTCCAAATAAAGGGTGTACTTTTGACAGCAGAATATTTTGTATGAGAGAGCTGGGTCATACCCAGGTGGGCAAAGAATCTGAGAAGGAGCCACAGGAATACGGACCCGCCGGATGCAGAGTCTGGGAAGAGCTGCAGCCGGAGCACTGTTCCCACGGAGCCCTGCTCCCCCTGCCCACGGCTGGCTCCTTTCAATACCTTTTCTTTTAATCTCTGAAGAAATTAAAATTTATTCCAGCACTTAAAAAGGAAAACGATTTGTTTAAAATCCCATAACTGCCTTGTATTTTATAATCTTTCATTTTTCCGCTTTTGCCTAAAACATATACATATTATGTTCATCTTTTAGGAATGATTTACTTAATATTCTCTGAAGTTAGATTCATGAAAATACAAAATAAATGGTGAGTCATATTTGTAAAGTTGAAATCAAATATTCAAATGCTAACACTTAAAAAGAGTTTTGTTTGTTTGTTTGTTTACTAGCTACCTTAAATTATTTGATGGAAAAAACTGAGGTATAAATAAGAATAATAAGTAAATACAGAAAAATTAAAAACTCTCAGGGGTCTCGTTTTCCAGGTCAGCCCTGAGCTTAAACAGACAGACTGGGTTAAGACACTTGCCCACACGTTGTGACCGGGGATTTATTTGTGGCTCGTATATCCCCAAGGAGTCCACCAAAGAGGGAGAGGAGGTCAGACAAAGCAAAAACAACAAAGAAGGACACAGCAGAAGAACCTTGCTCTGAGCTTCAGGCCAGAGTTTGCAGATTGCAAGAACATTGCAGCTACTAGTTAGTCTGGGCAACAGCGAATACGTGGTCATTTCCTGGTAACCTTTTCAATGGTGAGAATAAGAAGAAACTGCTACACATTTTTAGGAAAGAAAAATAAAACACTGGATTTTTTTTCCTAAAGGGACAAAAATAACCTTGGTTCAAGAATTTTTATCCGTAATATGAAGAAGAATATTTAGTAGCATAGCTTCTTATTTGGGGGCTTAAGCAATTATCTCAAAGGTTCTATTCATACCTCAAAAAGTTGTTCACATGTCAGTAAATGCGGACATACACAGTCACACATGCACTTGAACTCACACTCACGCACACTGGGACAGTGCTGGGTTTCAGATCCTGTACCATGCCTGTGTGCACCCGAGGAAAGCTCTTCAGGTTGAGTCAAGGTAGAAGCAAATTTAACGGTGGTGGTAACTTAAAAAAAAAAAAGGTAGAGGAGTGTTACGGAAAACACTGGTGATTAGCAACAAACCTGGTGCATTGATTAAGGTCTACTAATTCTTTTTTTTTTTTTTTTTGAGGCTGAGTTTCACTCTTGTTGCCCAGGCTGGAGTGCAGTGGCACGATCTCCACTCACTGCAACCTCCACCTCCCAGGTTCAAGCAATTCTCCTGCCTCAGCCTCCTTAGTAGCTGGGATTATAGGCATGTGCCACCACGCCCAGCTAATTTTTTTTGTATTTTTAGTAGAGACGGGATTTCTCCATGTTGGTCAGGCTGGTCTCGATCTCCCGGCCTCAGGTGATCCACCCGCCTCGGCCTCCCAGAGTGCTGGGATTACAGGCGTGAGCCACCACGCCCGGTCTACTAATTCTTACATTAGATAAAAGCTCTATATCAAAATCAGTCTTTATCTATAAAATCGATCTTTACACATAAATATGACTTTTATTTATATATACTTATCTACGAATAATGTATGTATAAAAATCAATCTTTATATATAAAATAGGATATCCAAAATCAGCCTTTATATATAAAATCAATCTTTATATTTAAATATATCTGTTATTTATATATGCTTACATATATCAATATATATATAAATCAGTCTTTATATGTAAAATACTAAATCCGCTATCAGTATTGGAATGTAAAACATGTATATATAAAGCACATATTTACTAAAAATGCAGTGATTCTGTAATGCTAGCGGGTTCTAAAGTCCATTTCCCAGAGCTCGGAGGTGGAAAGGTGAAAAAACAGAGGCAGCAGGTAGGTTGTGTCATTCTGCTTAGGAGTGCACGCTACACACCATCATGCTTCAAACTGACAACTGGGAAAAATGAGGTCATCTCTTTATAATCAGAAAAGAGTGATATAAACACTGTCGGTCAAAGGCTGCCTGGTCGAGAATTGCCTGTGGTCAGTGGGAAACATCTCCCACTGTTGATGCTTTGGGTGTCAGATCCAGTGAGCTCGACCCTGCACCAGGACAGGGATTTCTGTCTATGTTGTTCTGATGAGCCCAGAAAGCTTTGAACAATGCCTGCCACAGAGGAGGGGCCTAATAAATGTGGCGTAAATAAAATGGCTCAAAACAACCATTGAAAAATAGCTATTCTCAGGCCTGGCCCACTTACATGGCCAGATGGGGCAGCGCTCAGTCTAGAACCCAGGTCAGGATGTGTCCTGTTGTTTCCTTATTGAGGTCACAGTGTCACCTTCTGCCAACTAATGGTGGGTGCTAAAAATCTCTGCTCAAACATCTGGCAATGTGGGACCGGCTACCCCAACATGTCTTTTTGAGCACTGAGCAATGCATGCCCAGTATCAGCTCTTCCCCTGTTCCGAGAAGTTAACATCACAGATCCTTGCGGACCACCCTAAGCATGGTGTCCAGCAAAGTCTGTGTTGCTGCACCCACATGTGCACCAACCTCCGAGACTCCAGAAAATCCCACCACGCTCTGGAACCATTGTAGACAAGCCCATGCATTTGGAATTTCTGGGACTTTGTAATTGACCGGAGACCTGTTTCATTCCATGACAAATTGTAGAGAAATATACATGTGATGCTTTGGGGATTTCATACCCAAAACAAATTATCCATACTTCTTCAACCATGTATTTCCTGTGAATGCAAGTTCCTAATTAACAGAGAAAGTGATTCAGCAAGAATTACAAGCTTTTACATATGAATTCCTTTCCGTTTTGAAAATTTGCAAGTTTTAATTTTTTTCTGATTTCTAGCTAACTAAATTATGACCACTTTCAGTGACCTCATGGTGCTGTTGACGTACCATCCACACCTGCTGTTGATGTAAAAACCTGTGCAGGTATAAAGAAAAACAATTTCCAAACTGATGTGGGCTTTCCAACTGAAGTCCACTTTAGGCAAAGATGGGGAGTGGGTGGGATGAGCAGTAACTGGACCGGAACTTGGTGTCTGCCCCTCGCTGTGAATCCCAGGAAAGGTCAGGGTCACAGAGGAGAGAACCAAGCGGCAGAGGAGCTTGCCTGGGGCCACGCAGCCCTTCAATGCCTCAGCAACCTCTGAGACTCAGCCCAATCTGAGCTTTGCTCTATGTCATGCTGAGATTTATCAGAACTCAAGAACGGCTCTCTCGCGCTCAGCATCAGAAACATTATTTCAGCTAAGCTGACGTTTTAGTTTACTTTATTGACACATCAGTGCAGGGGACAGAAATGGTTATGAATACTTTACATAGTGTGGAGGCTTTGAAATGTATTATCATGATACGTAATCGACTTCTAAGAAATATGTAATTTGCATGCAGTTTTCAGTCTTCATTAAGAAAATAAATTTTATATTTTAGAATCATCTTATGTGACGAGTGTTTCTGTGCATTCTTTAGCATAAGACACGACAAAGAATAAGCTGCTTTTATTTTGCATGTGTGAAGCAAGTCATTATTCTGTGCTGTGAAGCAGGTAATTATTAAATGGCAACTTCATGTAACCCACCCATAGTCACGAAGCCTAGAAAGGCAGAAAACAGAATTCTGTCCAAACCAAAGTAATAGGACTCAATTTCAAACAGCAACTGTAATAACTAATAAGCCGGGCCGCAACATCAGCACGTATCTGGAGTTCTGAGTGTGCTATGTGTTAAACCACCCCAAAAAGGCTGCACAGCAATACCACAAACACACACACAAATGCCAAGCCTGAGGAAGGTGCTTTTTTCACTGCACGGACAGAAACGTCAGCAGCACTACGTCCAGCACAGCAAAACTAGACTGTCATCTCCAATGTATCTCAGGTCCAAACTTTCCACTGGTGGGGACTGCAGGCTTTTTAAAAGAAAAAACCTTTTTTTTTTTTTTTGAACAATTGTGTGGGATTCTTCCTCCCTCTGACGTCCCTCTTTGGCTTCTCCCATAATAACAAAGGACAGTTGGATCTCTATTTTACTTGACAGGTCTCCAGCTTGAAAACTTTCTGCTGTGAACTCTGGATAGCTTCCTCCAGGCTAAAGAGGGCCCACATTTTCATTTGCCACCTGCCCCTCTCAGTCCATACTCGATACAAAAAATGTAAGAGGCATGTGCTTTGTCCAACTGGGGAGTCAAAATTATCCTAAGAGTCTCCCCAATGCTGGCATCGTTTTTCTGCATTTCTGTTGTTTTGCAGAATTGGCTTACTCAAAGAATCCTGCATTTTTCTATCAGGACTTTCTGTGGTGATCATTTCCTCATTTGTTTTCTTCCTATACTGATCTAGAGTAAATTTTAATGAAGTCGAAGCCTTTTCAGGGTCAATTGTTAACTGTTTTCTGTTTTGAATGAGTGCAAAGTTACCTGTTTACTTCACCTGTGACCTCTGCAATGAACTTTGAGGTGGTGGAATCATTGCTATTTTTCTGAGTGGGGAGCCTGGGCTCTGAGCCACTGAGGTCCTCTCACCGAGCCATGGGTGGACACAGCACAGATGGGTGTTTGCTTCTGTGTCTCACTCTGCCTTTGGGGGCTGCCTAGGGTCTGGGCCTAGCCACTGTTGTGTCTGTAAGTGGGTTCTGTGAGATCCCATGTGGAGCTCGCTGTTTACACCACTTACCTAAAAGTGGCTTAAATAAGCAGGACTCAGTGTGTCTTCCCAGGCAGGTCCACAGTGAAGGCTCAGGGATGCTCCAGGAAGCCTACCTTCAGGGCTGACCTTCACCCTGGCAAGAGGGGCCTTGGCATTCAGGGACCCACTCTGCTGCCTCCTCTGTGTGTGTTTCCCCAAGCCTGAGAAGCTGCAGGGACTGGGGACCCACATGTCCCTGCTCAGAAAACCCAGCACCTACTTCCTTGCCTTGTGTGCATCTCTAGCCCTGGCTGCTGGAGGACTGGCCACACTGGCCCAAAGCATAGCCGAGGGTGGCTGTTGGATGAGACGCATCTCAACTCAGAAGTGCCAGCTGAGATGTCCACTTATGGGTGGCACAGACCTCCCATGAGTAGGGGAGATGCAAAGCGGGGGGGTCTTATCTCCCCCGCTTTGGATTCTAAATCTAACAGGATTCTAAATCTAACCCCAAACTTTCCATTACATATGAAGGTGTGTTGTTAAGGCAGGAAGCTAGAACTTTTTGTTGTTATCAAGAATGTTGGCTTGGTTGATAACTTTTACCTGTTTAGACATATAGTATTGAAAAGGAAAAAAAAAAAAATAGCCTGCTAGAAATGTGTCCTGCTGACTGGAAAGAACTGATTGTTTCTTTTCAGGCATTTTGTGATCCAGTTTTAAACCCTTAGAAGCTGGAAGTTGGCTGGGAGCACGTATGCCACGGACATGGGCAAGCACTTGAAATCGTGTCCTCTCCTCCTGCTGCTTGTTGGACATGACCAGCCCGCCAGGGACTGTTGCTCCAGCCAGCACGTGACAGGATGGGCCTGCAGGCTCCTCTGTGCTCTTTGCTGTTCACTGTTGTCTCATGGGCACAGTCTGGCAGTGGCAGCCTCTTCAAGCATCCCCTCCACGGTCCAGGCTGACGAAGGGGGAAACGGAAGGGGAGTGCCTGTGCCAGGACAACGCCAGGCTTCTGTCCCCAGCAGACTTCTGCTTTTGTTCCCTCAGCCCTGCTGCTTGTCTGCACAGGAGCTTTGAACTTAGCCTTTGCCTCTCCACCGCACGCATGAGACAGGTTAGGAGTGTGCAGTGGACGGGCGACCTGAAGGCTCTGCTACACCCGCGTTCTGGCTTCCTGGAGAACTTCTGGATCCTGTGTGGACACTGATCCCAAGCTCATTCAGGTTCCCTTTCTCACTGCTGTGGGCTGGCGATGAGGAGACTCTGGGGAACTTCGACAGGCTGCCCTAGCTAAAGGAATGGGAACCGGGAACAGCTGCACTCTGGCAGGCAACCTTTGTCCTGTAGCAATGGTGCAGAGGTGGCCAGGCCATAGCAGGAGAGGAGCAGAGGCCAACGAGGAAGTGCCAGGCAGGAGTGGGGCCAAGAGAGCCGCGTTTCTGCAGGGGGAGCTGCAAACTGAGCTGCCTCATTGTGAGGTGCCTCTTCCTGCTTCCGGAGCTGCAGTTGGGTTCATAAAGTCCCTGTGGGTCTCAGGAACACACTGCACATTCCAGCTTAATCTAACCTGGTCTGGTTCTTACACATTAGCACTGAACCATGTTTTAGTTACTTTTTTTTTTTTTTTTTTTTTAATTAAGACAGATTGTACTGTCTTGGCTGGGTGCAGTGGCTCTCGTCTGTAATCCCAGCCTGTTGGGAGGCCAAGGCGGGCGGACCACGACGTCAGGAGATGGAGACCATCCTGGCTAACATGATGAAACCCCGTCTCTACTAAAAATACAGAAAATTAGCCGGGTGTGGTGGTGGGGGCCTGTAGTCCCAGCTACTCGGGAGGCTGAGGCAGGAGAATGGCTGAAGCCAGGAGGCGGAGGTTACAGTGAGCCGAGATCATGCCACTGCACTCCAGCCTGGGCGACAGAGGGAACTCTGTCTCCCGTCTCTACTAAAAATAGAAAAAAATTAGCCGGGCGCAGTGGCGGGCGCCTGTAGTCCCAGCTACTCGGGAGGCTGAGGCAGGAGAATGGCGTGAACCCGGGAGGCGGAGCTTGCAGTGGTGAGTCGAGATCGCGCCACTGCACTCCAGCCTGGGTGACAGAGCGAGACTCCGTTTCAAAAAAAAAAAACAAACAAAAACAAAAAAACAAAAACAAAAACAAAAAAAGACAGATTGTATTGTCTTTACATAGAATAAATTGACCTTTTTTTTTTTTTTTTTTTTTGACAGAGTCTCATTCTGTCGCCCAGGCTGGAGTGCAGTGGCGCAGTCTTGGCTCACTGCAACCTCAACCTCCTGGGTTCAAGTGATTCTCGTACCTCAGCCTCCCACGTAGCTGGGATTACAGGCATGCACCACCACACCTGGCAAATTTTTGTATTTTTAGTAAAGAATTGGTTTTACCATGTTTGTCAGGCTGGTCTTGAATTCCTGGCCTTGAGTGATTCGCCTCTCTCAGCCTCCCAAAGTGCTGAGATTACAATTGTGAGCCACCACGCCCGGCCATTAGTTGACTTTTATAAATACTTGACAAGCATTTAGAATTGTTTTATTGTATTTAAATAATTTTACTGTATTATAAAGAAAGAACCATTGAAAATCACACAAGAAGAACTGAAGGTGCTCACAGTATCATACAAGTAAGATGGGGATTCTCTGTCTTGGAGAGGAAAAAATTGAATCCCCAAAAATTTTCAGGGGTGTCTTGACATATTTTGAGTTAGGAACATCAATGTGCTAGAAACATGGAGAGAAATGCTACATTTTCCATATTTAAAACTAAGGCCGGGAGGGAAATGGAGAGAACATCACATGTGCCCCGGGCAAACCTGTCCCGAATCCTGAAATGCGGCAGTTGACAGTCATCATTAGGATCATGCTCCGTGGCCCACTCCTACGGCTGCACGCCAGAGTTTCCATATTTAGGAAGACTTACATCTTGTCTAGGTTTGCAATAACTCATCCTTACTTAATATCACGACAGTTCCAACTGCCAAAATGCACATGGCACGTACTTTCAAATCATAATGAATTAAAGTTAGTGGTTGCCTTTTGGAGGGACAGTGGGTGACCCTTCGGATAATGACAGGCACTCTGGGGGGGGTGCCCTCAGACTGTTTGGGGTGCAGAGGGAGGAATCTTGCTCTCAAATGCAAGACACATACCTGGGAGTGTACCTGGTTCTCAGGTTTTGCAGATGCCAGATGCCTGACAGAGAGGAGACTCCATAGCATGGCTGTAACTCCACGGGAGACCTGCCTGCCACAGCATATGTGGGAACCACTAGTCCTTTTCTTTCTCCATCATCCACCATTCTGAGGAGTAAATGTTAGTTGTTTTGTGGACGTGAGTCATAATTCCTGGGCATCTAGGTACATTTGAGAGGCCATATGTATGAAAAATGGCCCCATAAAGAGGGAAAATTCAGACTCTTTGTGTCCGTAACAACTGCTCCCTGGAAAGAAAGCATGTCTCCTTGGACTCCACAATTGTGTGTTGGACTGCTGGTGCTGGAAAATAAAATTAGTTTTTGAAGACAAATAAGAGAGCCAGTTTTGATGGGTAAAGCTAACCTCACATGGAGGAGTTTGCATATTCAGGATAACTGTGGAGCCAGCATATTCCTTCAAGGGATCCTGAGGGCAGCCTCTCTAAAGAATAATATGTTGGAGGAATCAGAAGATAGTCAGAATTCGATTGCATGGTTTAATTACAGTCTGGTAATATAGTTACAGGGAGATGAATATCTACCAGTGATGTGAGATAAGCAAAATGAGCAGGAAAAAAAAAGACGATGAAATTCATTATCTAAGAGAGTCCCAAAGAAACTAACAAAACTAATTTATGAAGCAGTCACAATTGCTTAAGTGAGAAACAGAGCTCCTCCCTGCATATCAGTTTGAGACAAGCCAGCCCATGCAAGTCCAAACCTACTACTTCCAGCAATTTCCTGATCTACAGACATGCAAATACAACCAGGGCTGAAGGATACATTGGCCAAGATACATACCTTAACTGCAGGTGGGACTGTGTGCTTCACTTCAGGTAGGCTTCGGAGGCATTTTTGTCTTGTTTTGCTTAATATATGAAAATTATGTATATAGATATGTACTCATACGAGCGGGTGGTCTTAAATTCACTGAGGTAGAAATTTAACATGAGATCCAAGGAGAATAACTTCTTCCAAGGCAGAAGGTTTTCCAAATAACTTACCCCAGGAGACGCAGTATAATTACCTAACTATGCAATGTAAAGGTATTTTGTTTTTAGAGAGGAAACCAAATGCACAAACACATATGTGAAACGAAGCATGGTGAGGAAGAAGATGAATGCATGTGTTACGGAGGTGGTGATGGTAACCTATGCATTCTCCGTAGACATGACCTCCAAAGGCTTGTACTTGGTTGGCCGAATATCAGAACAGCTCTGGTGCTCCTTGTGGTGGATTCAAGATGGCCACAGATTTTTTTGTCTTTACCCATGGGGAGGTGGCATTTAATTCCCTTTTCTCTCCTTGATTATCAACTGGCCTTAGTGACTGCTTTGACCAAAACAATGTGGCAGAAATTATCAGACCTGATTCTTAAGAAACTAGCAGCTTCCACTTTCTGTGTCTGGAAACACTCTCTGTGGAACTCTTGAGCCACCATGAGAGGCTGAAATGGCTTGAGCCTGTCTTGCCAGAGACCAGCGACACCATGAGTAGGCTCTCTGGTTGAAAGTCCTGGTCAAGTCCAGCCTTCCATCTGTCCCCACCAAAATACACGGTATATGAGAGAAGTTGTCTTGAACTTTATGACCAGGTAATTTGCTAGCCCAAATCCACCAAATCATCTCAGTTAACACAGCCTGGAGCAGAAGAATGGTCCAGCTGAGCCCTGTCCAAATTTCTGATGCCAGTGCTGAGCAAAATAATAAGCTGGCTGTTGTTTTCACCTATTAACTGTGTAATAATTTGTTACAAAGAGGAGATAACTGGAACAGCCACCAATAGTCCACTTTCAGGATTTTAACTGGTTCTCTGGGTTTGGCATGGTGTTTATTGGGCTCTGTTCTATAAATTTAAACATGATGAGTCAGAATCATTTGAATACTCCCTTCTCTGCTTGTGGTTGATACGAAAAGTCATTCTGAAAATTAGAGAGTGATGTTTCTGTGATAGTCTATCAACCTGGTAATCTTGGGCATGTTATTTAAGCTCTTTTCAGTTTATTCATCAGTAAACAGGCAGTGCATAATTTCAACCTCAGAGTTGCTTGAGGGTTACATGTGATAATATTTACAAAAAGCCTGGCATCTTAAAAAGTTAAATACGTTGAGAAAAAATACTATTAGAAGTAATTTTTTTTTTTTTTTGAGACAGAGTCTTGCTCTGTTGCCAGGTTGGAGTACGGTGGTGAGATCTTGGCTCACTGCAACCTCTGCTTCCCAGGTTCAAGTTATTCTGCTGCCTTAGCCTCCCGAGTAGCTGGGACTGCAGACGCACGCCACTACACCCAGTTAATTTCTGTATTTTTAGTAGAGATAGGGTTTCACCATAATATCCCTGCCTACATATAAGGGATGACTTAATTCGTTAATATTAAAGCTTTAGGCTCTTACATGATTTATTTTCCCCCAGCTGTTCACTTATACAAAGACTTTTCCAAAGACTTCAACAAGTTCTTACTATAGTTATTACTCACAACAAACTCAATGAGGATCACACAATTATCTATAGAAGAAAAATTTTCAATGTCCAGATTACTTAGGTGTTTCAAAATATTTTCATATGAAAAATATGACAATGCAATCATTCAGAAGACTCTATTCCTGTAACTATAATCTTAAAATTCTGAAAGCCCTTATAAAGTAGTGAACAAATACTTGAATGTCAGGATGTTTATGGGCTCTAATTTTCTTCATGTGTCCTCTTTGTATTGAGATGTGATTGAAGCAAAACATAACACAGAGAAGGTCAGAATTTGTCGTGATGCCTTCAGACCTGCTGTCCCATGTGCGGGAGGGGGGCCCAGTGGAAGCACGCCGTGGCTGGACGGCAGGGTCTTGCTGCCACCAGCGCATCCCTCGGAGCCTGTCCACTTGCAGAGCTGCATTAGTTGTTTCCCTAAACGTAACTCAGGGCTGTACCAAGTTTTTTAGACAGCGGGAGGAGAGGAGGCTGGAGAAGATTCCAGAACGAAAGACAAAGGAGTAAGTATGGAAAGCGGCGACCTGGAGACCACAGAAAGGAAAGTTTCAGGAAGCAGGATGCAGCCAGGCTTGGCGAGTATGGCAGACAAGGTTGGGAGGACCTCGTGGGTTAAGGTAGGTGGAGTTCTCCAAACACATTGGCCAGGAATATGAACAGACACTTCTCAAAAGAAGACATTTATGCGACCAACAAACATATGAAAAAAAGCTCAACATCACCAATGGTTAGAGAAATGCAAATCAAAACCACAATGAGATACCATCTTACGCCAGTCAGAATGGCAATTATTAAAAAGTCAATAAACAACAGATGCTGGCGAGGCTGTGGAAAAATAGGAACACTTTTACACTGTTGGTGGGAGTGTAAATTAGTTCAACCATTGTGGAAGACAGTATAGCAATTCCTCAAGATTCTAGAACCTGAAATACCATTTGGCCCAGCAATCCCATTATTGGGTATATACCTAAAGGAATATAAATCATTCTACTATAAAGACACATGCACACATATGTTTATTGCAGCACTATTTACAATAGCAAAGACATGGAACCAACCCAAATGCCCATCAATGATAGACTGAATAAAGAAAATGTGGTACATATACACCATGGAATACTATGCAGCCATAAAAAGGAATGAGATTATGTCCTTTGCAGGGACATGGATGGAGCTGGAGGCCATTATCGTTACCAAACTAACACAGGAACAGAAAACCAAACATCGCATGTTCTCACTCATAAGTGGGAGTTGAACAATGAGAACACATGGACACAGGGAGGGGAACAACACATACCAGGGCCTGTTGGGGCATATGGAGTGAGGGGAGGGAACATAAAGGATGGGTCAATAGGTGCAGCAAACCACCATGGCACACACATACCTATGTAACAAACCTGCACCTTCTGCACATGCATCCCCGAACTTACAGTTAAAACAAAGACCTTGGCCAGGGCAGTGTCTGGTGCTTCTGGGAAAAGAAGCCAGACAATGTTGAGTGGAGAGATAAATGCTGAGAAAATAGAGAGGAATAATAAGTGTTTTTCTTCTGGGACTGTGCAGGGAGGGAGGGCTGAGCATGGTTTGACTGGATTGTGGGACATTTGTGTTTTAAGAACAGAAAGGCTCCAGTGTGTTTATTGGTCCAAAGGACAAGGCTGGAGGGAAGGCAGAGGGTGAGGACAGGGGAGAGTGACGGAGTTACAGAGTCCCTGTGGAGTAGGAAGGGAGGAGATCCTGCCCAGATAGAGGACTCTCTCCCTGCCAAAGGCCTTACCAAACAGAAAGGAAGAAGCAACAGTGGGCGCAGAGGAAGGTGAGATGGGAATGCAGGGCCCTGGGAGTTGAGGCAGGAGGGTGCTAGAGATTCCTATTTTCCAAGGTGGTGGAGTGACTTAGCCTCTGAGATGCAGGAGGAGGCAGGTTTCCTGGGACAGGGCAATGGAGAGTGGGGGCAGAGCCCCAGCAGGAGGCAAACGGGATGCGTTAGCTCCTCAGAGCCACCACAGCACCCCCAGGTTTCTTCAGCAAGCTGCACCGTTCTACCTTAACCTCGGGGTCCACAACCCTGAGACCCCACCGAAATCTCCACCTTGGAAAGAGCCTTCAGCTTCTCAACATGCCTGAAGACAGAGCCACACAGACCCTCCATCTGGAAACAGCTGATGCCTGAGAAAGCCCAATAGACGGTCTTCCGCCTGCAGATGTCACCTCCTTCTCTTGTGGAGCTAGTTGACAACATAGAAAGTTCTTAAAAGATGAGAACTTACTGCTCACCAGCCAGCTCCCATGTGTTCTGTTCAAAGAAGAAGATTTGGAGCAGGCATTTTACGTCTCATCAATTTACTGCTCTCTCTCTTCTCTAGAGACCCGGGCTGAAAGGTCAAGGCCCTATCAAATGAGTAGTTACTATGGTCCCTTCCCTTCTGACTCTTTTTTCCCCTTGTTGGGGAAATAACACTTTTGTGCAGCAAGCGTTCAGTAGGAAATAGGGCATGTAAAATGAGGACCTGGGGAGGGCAGTGTGAGAGGGTGAGAGCTTCAGAAAAGGAGTCGATGAAGGGGAGAAACATCACCAGGACCCGTGGTTTGAGCAGCGGGGATGGACGACCGTCCCCAGCTGACATTAGGGGCTCATTTGGGATCGATCTCTGCCACTGGTTTGCTGGGAGAACAGGGGAACTAAGAACTTTTTCTGTTATTTGTTTTTATCACTGGCAAAATGAGAGTAGACCACAATCACCAGTTAATCTCTCAGGTTGCAGCTCAGGAATCCTATAAGATCCACAAAGCCTTTACAAACGAGTCGATAATCCGTTTCCACCCAAAAGTCAATGTTTCCTGAAATTTCATGATTTAATTTGGGAGTCTTTAAAATTTCAAATCCATTTGTTACTTGTCCTGTCATTGTGCACCGTCTATTCCAATCATGCAGGCTTGAAGTTTTTGGTTGACTTTTAAACAATACCAAGAGATATTCTCTGAGTACATGCTGCAAACCAGACAGGGTCCTAAGTGTTTTATGTGGGTTGCTTGATTCGATCATCAAGACAAGTCTGTAATTAGGTACAAGTATCATGATTTATGGAGGAGAAGAGGCCTAAATACAGGGTCTTCTCAGGGTCACACAGTGAGACGCTGCAGAGCTGGGCTCAGGGGTTCCGTGGTACGGAGTTAAGGATGTGTGACCCCAGGATTTTTCCTCCCCCCGTGATTTATGGATTTCTTAGGGTTACAAATCTGTGTCTTGTGATTATAGGGTAATTGAAATGCACCGTTATTCACGTGTTCTAGTTGCTTGCAGATCCCCGATGCCAGGAGCTCTGCTGCTGCGAGCTTTGGAGCTCACTCAGAGCCTCCCCTTTCCCAGCAGCCACAGATCAGCATCGGCTCCTGACATTTCTCTCCATGTCAGAGTTGCCAGAAACAGGTGACATATTTCAGTCAGTTTTGTTTTTTAAGTGTAGGATTTTTATTTCTAAATTCTGAATACTTTGTACAGTTAGGTACAAGTCCAATTCTCTTACAAAGACCTTTTCTGGAAACAAGTACCCACAAACAGAAAATGAGAGGTTTTTTTTCTCGATACCAACAAGAAAATACGAATGGAAAATTCAACTTTCTTGATTAACAGCTAGAGTGTTGATGTCTCTGCTTTGCTGAGGGAAAGTTCTAGCTGGAAACACAGGTAGCTGCTGGTGTTAGTGGACTTTTCTCAGGGCTAATGGGATTCCTTGAGGACCTTCAGATTCTACTTTTGAATTCAGGTTTCAGAAAATTAATAAGAGATTAGTTTTTTGAGATCAGTTGTTCCTCTTGTGTCCAGTGTGACCTGTAGGCCACAATCTGTCTCAATACGAGCTGGGCAAGGAGCTCGTGGGAGAGAGGGTCTGTCTGCATTCCAACACTCACCCGTGTCATAAAATAATTGAGATAACATTCAAAAATATCAAATTAGCTAGTTTTAAATGAACAGGTCAGTGACATTTACAACACATTGCATAAAGTCATTCCAGCACTACCTCTACCTGGTTCTTAAATATTTCCATCACTCCAGTGTACTCTAGGCTATCTGCTTAGAAGATTCTTGCTCAGGAAAAGTCACGTTCAAATACCATCTCTGATCTGTGAGAGCTGCAGACATCGATGATCAAAGACCAAGGCTTCTGCTGACCAGGATCAGTCAAAGGGAAGGAACTGGGCATTGAAGAAGAAAGAACCGTTTCTGCTAAGCTGGAAATGTCCAGGGCTTCCTGGGAGGTATGGCTTTGCAGCCTCGCAGAGATAACTGGTGAGAGGAGTAGACCTGAGGCCAGCTCCTCTCCTGCAGTGCCACCCTCTCCCACCACGGGAGCTCCCCAGGGCAGCTGCAGCAAAGTTCCACAGGCTGAGCGGTTTAAAACAATGGAAATGCAACATCTCTTGGGTCTGGAGTTCAGGAATCTGAAGTCAAGGTGTTAGCAGGGCTGTCTCCTCTGCAGGCTTCAGGAACGGGTGTTTCAGGCCTCTCTCCTTGGGTCGTAGATGGCCGTCCTCTCCTCATGTCTTCACACCATCTTTCTGTTCTGTATGTCTGTCTCTGTGTCCAAACTTCCCCTTCTAATACGAATACCAGTTATTGGATTAGGGCTTACCCTGAACAACTTCACCTTTGCTTGGTCATCTGCAAAGGTCCTAGTTTTAAAAAAGATGGCATTTGCAGGTGCTGAGGTTTTGACTTCAACGTCTTTTGGAGGAACACAATCAAACACATAAGAATCATTATCTACGATCTGGGGGGTGCAGCGGTGAGATGTGATGTCCATCAGCTACGATCTGGGGAGGGTACAGCTGAGAGATGTGAACCCCGTTAACTATGATTTCAGGAGATAGAGCTGTGAGATGTGGCCCCCATTAACTATGATCTGGGGGGTGCAGCCTTGAGATGTGACCTCCATTAACTGTGATCTGGGGGTGCAGCTGTGAGACGTGACCTCCATTAACTATGATCTGGGGGTGCGGCTATGAGACGTGACCCCATTAACTATGATCTGGGGGTATGGCTGTGAGATGTGACCCCATTAACTATGATCTGGGGGTACGGCTGTGAGATGTGACCACATTAACTATAATCTGGGGGTACAGCTGCGAGACCCATTAACCATGATCTGGGGGTACAGCTGTGAGATGTGACCCCCATTAACCATGATCTGGGGGTACAGCTGTGAGGTATGACCCCCATTAACTATAATCTTGGGGTACAGCTACAAGATGTGATCTCCATTAACTATAATCTGGGAGTACAGCTGTGAGATGTGATCCCCATTAACTATAATCTGGGGGTACAGCTGTGAGATGTGTACTCCCGTTAACTACGATCTGGGGGTACAGCTGTGAGATGTGACCCCCATTAACCATGATCTGGGGGTACAGCTGCAAGATGTGATCCCCATTAACTATGATCTGGGGGTGTAGCTATGAGATGTGATCCCCATTAACTATAATCTTGGGGTACAGCTACAAGATGTGATCCCCCATTAACTATGATCTGGGGGTACAACTGTGAGATGTGCACCCCCATTAACTATGATCTGGGGATACAGCTGTGAGATGTGCACCCCCATTCACTATGGTCTGGGGGTACAACTGTGAGATGTGCACCCCCATTCACTACAGTCTGAGGGTGTGATGTTAATACTGAGTGCCAACTTGATTGGATTAAGGGATACAAAGTACTGATCCTAGTGTGTTCGTAAGGGTGTTGCCAAAGGAGATTAACATTTGAGCCAGTGGGCTGGGAAAGGCAGACCCACCCTTAATGTGGGTGAGCACCATCTAATCAGCTGCCAGCACGGCCGGGACATAAAGCAGGCCGAAAACGTGAAAAGGCTAGACTGGCCTAGCCTCCCAGCCTACATCTTTCTCCCGTGCTGGATGCTTCCTGCCTTTGAACATCAGACTCCAAGTTCCTCAGCTTTGGGGTTTGGATTGACTTCCTTGCTCCTCACCTTGCAGATGGCCTATTGTGGGACCTTGGGATCGTGTGAGTTAATACTACTAAATAAACTCCCTGTCATATATCTATCTATCCTATTAGTTCTGTCCCTCTAGAGAACCCTGACTTTAACAGAAGGGGTGCAGTTGTGAGGTGTTCACCACCATTAACTATAATCTGGAGGAGGGTACAGCTGTGAGATGTGCACCCCTCAAAGAAAGATAAGGCCTAGGGAAAACAGCTCCCATCATTTATCCACCTCAAACACTGCTTCATCCTATTAAAAAGTTGAGTTCGTTTCATGTGTGGGTGTTATGTTTTGAATGACTGTCCCCTCCCAAGATTATGTTGCAATTTTACTGCCACTGTCATAGTATTCATAGTATTAAGAGGTGGGACCTATGGATGTGATCAGGATGTGAGAGCTCTGCCCATGAAGTTGGGCCAGGTGCCTTATAAAAGAGGGAGTTCAATCCGTGCCCACACTCTCTGGGATGTTCCTCCGTCCCCTGTGTGAGGCTGCAGCACAAAAGCCCTCACCAGATGCCGCCGCCTGGATCTTTGACTTGCAGTCTCCAGGACTGTGAGAAACAAACTTTTGCTCTTTATACTCCATCCTCTTCTCAGGTGTTGTGTGATCACAGCACAAGTGAACCCAGACAGAGGAATCTGGATTTGCAGTCTCATTTTCTCATTCAGGAAGAAAAAAAAAAATGTCCAAGATATGCAAGTCCTACTTCACTGCTCCATTGCTCACACAGGGAGGAACTGAAGTCTCTAGCTTAGGTGAACCCCAGCACTGTGAGTTACCTTCTCAGGCTGCAGTGTAGACAGCAGGCTCTCTGGGAATGTGTTGCAGCCCAACAAAGGTCAGAATGCAACACCAGCCCAGGAGGTCACTAGCATTCTCTGAAGGCCATTGTTCACATTTGAGCCCCAGCAGAAGTTTGCTAATTGTCATCTTGCATGTCAGAGGTGAGTTGAATTGGCAAAAATAGTGGAGTGTGTCAGATTGATGACATTATAAACGTCTGCACTCACACTGAGGAAATTAGCTGTGTTCAAGATTATGCAGATGGGTTAAAACATTTGAGAGATGCTCCCCATCTTGCATATGTAGAGGATAAGAATCCAGCAGCAGCTTCTCTGGAACCCGGAGGATACAGCTGAGGCTTGCCTGCTAAGCCACCGTCTGTTCAGTCCTTGAGTTGGGGGGTTTCTGTTGCCTAATGGGGTGATATTTTAGTCAGGATTCTCTTGGGAAACAGAACCAATAGGAGATACATACATTCAGAAAGAGAGGAAGATTGAGAGAGAGAGGAGAAAAGAGAGAGAGATGTTAAGGAATTGGCTCACACAGTAGTTGGGGCTGCAAGTCTGAAATTTGCAGGGAAGGCCAGCAGGCTAGAAATTCGGGGCAGAGTTGATGTTGCAGGCTTGGGTCCAAAGCCTGCAGGATGGAAACCTGGGCAGAGTTTCTCTGTTGCTCCCCTAAGGCAGAATTGCTTCTTCCTGGAAAACCTGAGTCTTTGCTCTTAAGGCTTTCCACTGATTAGACCAGGCTCACCCACATTACAGAGGGTACTCAGCTATACTCAAAGTCTTCTGATTTAATGCTAATGGCATCTAGAAATACCTTCACAGCAATATCTATGCAACCTGATGCAACCATTGAGCCCCCTTGACACATCCAATTCACCAGCACAGTGAGCATGTTTGCTCCTCTGCCCAGGACTTTCTGGTTACACATAGTGTCTTGGTGTCATTGTTAATAGTTCCCAGCACGACCGGGCGCAGTGGCTCACACCTGTAATCCCAGCACGCTGGGAGGCCGAGGCAGGTGGATCATGAGGTCAGGAGATCGAGACCATCCTGGCTAACACGGTGAAACCCCATCACTACTAAAAATACAAAAAATTAGCCGGGCGTGGTGGCGGGCGCCTGTAGTTCCAGCTACTCAGGAGGCTAAGGCAGGAGAATGGAGAGAACCCAGGAGACGGAGCTTGCAGTGAGCCGAGATTGCGCCACTGCACTCCAGCCTGGGCGACAGAGCAAGACTCCGTCTCAAAAAAAAAAAAAAAAAAAAAAATTGTTCCCAGCGGTTTTGAAAAGTGTTGCTGTTTGCAAGGTCCAGACTCATCTCACTTCAAGGAAGTGGCTGGGACTTCATTAAGCCTACAGAACAGGTTATAGGAACTTTTAAACCTGCTTGTTAATAAGGCATATTTAATAGGTTTCACGGGTGTAGCCTAATTGAGTCTAATGTTTTTTCAATATAATTACATTATGAGGTTAGGGAATTGGTGAGTTCACTCTCACTCATCTAAAGCGTTCTATAGCTATAGTTAGCTACCACAAAGCACCTATGTGTTCCAAACTGGCTTAGGCCTGCTTGCAACACCCAGAGCTGGAGAAGATAGAGCTACGGTAGTTTTCCCACTGGGGGAGTCCATGATGGCTTGATTTGAAATAGACCTGAGCTGATGGCATATGATAATTGTGCAGCATCTGAGTGGGCTGTGGGAACTGTGGCATGGTTGCTGCTGGACGTGGTAGTGGGAGGACGATTTTCTTCCTGAAACTCAAGTCTTACATGCTGGTTCTTTCCAGTTCAAATTCTTCAACCGGACATCTTCATCCACACTGGAGTTTCTCAAAGCAAGATCCAAACGTTCTCTGAATCAAAATAAAACAGCCTCTTATTTAAAATGCAGACCTCTGGGCCTCAACTCAGACCCGACCAATGAGAATTGGGAGGGCAGTTGTTGGCCTTCAGGGTGGCCCTGGGAGTACAGCCTCCTTGTGTCATGCCCTCAGGCAGCCCCAGGGTATTAGGCTTGGTCTGTGTGATGGCAGCAGGCACAGAGTGATGGTGTGGCCCTGCCAGCCCAGGTCACAAACCACATCGTGGCCTCTGCCTGGTGTGGATCATTTACTCGGGGAAGCCAGTGGCCGTTTCGGAGGATGCTCGAGCAGCCCTGGGGAGAGGCCACGTGCTGAGGCACTGAGGCTCCCACCACAGTCGCATAAGGGGCCACTCTGGTAGCAGACCCTTCAGGGCTCCTGAAGTTGACTCTGACTTCCTGAGAAGCTCCAAGCCACAACCACGTGGCTAAGCCATTCTGGATTCCAGCCTCCCCCAGGAATTGTGTGAGATGAACACTTGCTCTTTCCAGCTTCACAGTGTTGGGTTGCTTTGTTACACAGGGGTAGGCAAATCACGGGGTGGGGGCAGGGAGTCTGTGATTGTCGTCAGCAGCTGAGTCTCAGGCATCCTGAAAGGTGGGGCCCCTGGGGTGGGAACATCCAGGGTCCCTGGATGGACTCATGAGACGTCATTCACACCCTGGGGTCAGGCCACCATTGCCGGCCACCTGGGCCACCATGAGAGACCCTTACCTTTGCCCTGCATCCCCACATGCCTCTCTGGAGCTGGCCCTCCACACATCAGCCAGCGTGAGCTCTTATTAGGCTGATGAGGTTTGGGCCGTTTCCTCCTTGGTGCAAAATCCTCCTTGGCTCTCATCTCATTTACATGCAATCCACAGACCCACCCTGCCCTGCGTGGTCTCAACATCCCATGCTCTCCTCTCCGTTCTCTGCTCTGGCTGTCCTGGCCTCCACTCTTCTCTGACACAGCAAGAGATATACTTGGTTTGGGGATTTTGTTCTTGCTGCCCCAGGTCCTCCTAGCTTGCTCTATATTCCCATAGCACACACCCTGACCCAGGTGCTTCACTTGTCTGTTCATTCCCATTCTCCTACCAGAAGGCCAGCACCATGAAGCTGGTGACCCAGTCCACCTGGCGCATGGCCACCTGCCTGATGCCTAGCTGTGCACCTGCACACATTCCAGCCTCAGCTGGCACTTAGCATGAAAATAGCAACAATACACGACTGGAAAATACCCCAGAGACTGAGCTCCAGTGTTTACTGCTTCTGTCTAATTTTCATCAGTGAATTTCCTAGTTCATTTTGTTTTCATTGGTTGGTAATTAAAATTGGAATAATGATAACATGTAATTGTATTTTTTTCCTTTTTTTTTTTTTTGAGACAGAATCTCGCTGTCACCCAGGCTTGAGTGCAGTGGCACCATCTCAGCTCATTGCCCCTCTGCCTCCCAGGTTCAAGAGATTCTCCCTCCTCAGCCTCCCGAGTAGTTGGGACCACAGCTGTTCACCACCACGCCCAGCTAATTTTTTGTATTTTAGTAGAGACAGGGTTTCACCATGTTGGCCGGGATGGTCTCGATCTCGACCTCGTGATCTGCCCGCCTCAGCCTCCCAAAGTGCTGGGATTACAGGCATGAGCCGCTGCACCTGGCCGTCATTGTATTTTAAATAAAATACTTATCTTTAAAACACAACATGAGGCTGTCCTCCTCTTGGTCCTCTGTACCTGCACATGCTGGTGGCTTCCATGGGCTGACCTCTCCCGGCCCCTGTGAGGTCTCCTGGGACTCGTTCTCCCAACCCCTCCTCCCCACAACACCGTAAGCTCCTCTCAGGAAGGAAATTATCACATTCCTCCAGCATGGGGGTCAGTGAGGTGGCCCACAAGCTAAAACTGGCCAGCACCGGCCTCTGGAGGTCAAGTTCAGGGGTCAGCGAGGTGGCCCACAAGCCGAAGCTGCCCAGAACCGGCCTCTGGAGGTCAAGTTCGTTGGAGACTGTCATTCATTCATGTACTGTCCGTGACTAATTTCACACTACAAAGGCAGAGGGGAATCTTGTGAAGGCTGCAACCCTAAACATATTTGCTATTTGGTCTTTTATACTAACAATTTGCCAGCCTCTTATCTAACCCGCAGGAGAGAATTGACTACATTCAATTCATAAGGAAATAAACATATAGCATGAGGAATGCGGCAGTAAGTCAATACAAATAGGTTAAAAAGAGATGATCTGACCATTTGCGGAATCCCACTAAGATAGCTCACTTACCGTTACCAGCATCAAAAAGCAGGTCACACCGAGTGTCTATTATTTAGGGACACACGTCACAGAACACAGGGCTGAACATTTCAGCAGTTTCCGTGTTAATAAGCAGTAACTCTGTGCCCCAAATATTCTAAAATTAGAAAAATTAAGAATAATTGAGAAAATCCCAAATAAATGATTTTGATACATTTTATACTGAAATATATTCCATGATTAATGGATCCTTTAAAATTTGTCATTTTATTACTGTCATATAACTTTAATTTGCCTTTAAAATGGATGAATGGCCTGAGAAGCTTCCAATTTGTGGTAATTTCTATTTGATGCCGAAACTAAATGTGTGTACTTAATATCCCGTAGAAGAAGTTACATTCTTATGGTTCTTAAGAGCAGAACTCAAGTGCTCACTGTGGGTTCTAACATGCGGCGAATATCTTCCTGCGGTCGTTGTTTCATAGCCCAGCCTCCCCACAGCGGAGGCTCCTGTTACAGCACAAAAGGAGATTTTTCCAATGTTATTCAGACTGGCGTAAGTGCGGTATCATCATTTATACAGAGTTGAAACTGAATTTACATGAGGAGCAAGAGCGAATGAATATCAAAGGCAAGGCCATTAAACACCATTACAAACAAAATTATGACCCTGCTATTCCCAGAACACTCTGGGCTTGGGAAGCCGGAGGAGTTTCTGTGGGAGGCAGAGTCTCTCTGCCAAAAGCCCTCCAGCAAAGCCACCTTGCCTCTGCTTTCTGTTTTCTGCACGTATTTGCTTGATCTAACACATGGAAAGTTTATTTTATTGTTGATTTTTAGCCATTATCTATCTAGAAAAAGGGAAGGCATGACTGTTATTTCCTCTTCTCATTTCTTCATTTTAGCCAAGTGACTCATTAGCATGAAGGAGCTTCTGTGTATTATCTAACGATTAGGGGCCCAGAGCCAGGAGAGCCCCAGGCCCAGCACAAGCAGTCCCCGCCTGACTTCCCACTGGGCCACCCACTCAAGAACTGAGTGGTGGAGGCATCATGCCCCACGCACCTCTGCCTTGCTCTGCAGCCACACATTTTACATCTGTGAGAGGTCTTCCATCCGCTCCATCCCAAGGCTTCTCGGGCTGTTTACACATTTGTTTTCACCCAAAAGAATGAGCCTTCAGTGCACCCACAGTGAATGCAGAGTGTCCCCCATTGCTTGAGAATACAGCACATAACACACCATGAGGAGATCAGAGCTTGTGATCCAGGTGCCGACCACACCAGGCAGATGGAGCAGAGAGCTGAAGGGCCCTACAGGGTCCCTGGTGCTGTGCTGTCAGTGACGTGCACCTCGGTGACCTCAGGAAGGATACCCCAACCTGTCAATGCGGCAATTATGGCTTGAATTTACTGAGGGCGCTATGTGTGGGATGTGGCGCTAACTCTGCTGTGGGTGGCACTGAGCTGAGATGTAAACATGAGAAGCCTTAGTCCTGGGCACCGAGGAACTCCCCCCAGATTCTTTGACAGTGGAAGGAAAACAGAATAACTGGCAAAGGAGGTGCTTAAACCAGGAGCAGTGCCCTTCTTCAGGCCAGGTCTGCAGCAGCTAGAGGAGTACCTGGCACACAAGTACTCAGTGTGTGTTTGTTGAGTGAATGAATGAATCATTTTTATGAACGAGTAAGTTTGGGTCTGGTGATCGTGGTGGAAGCTAAATATTGTGCTGAAAATCCTTCACTTTTCACAGGATACCAGATTGGGCCAATGGAATAGAAAGGTTCATATCTTTGACCTCTCTCATCTTTTTCCCACCTTTTGTCAATTGCGTTGACCATTTCACACAGGTCAACCGTCTGTCTGGAGGGCTCCCTGGTGGGTCAGGGCCCCTTTCCATCCGCGAGCGTTGTTGTACTACGCAAACAGACAGCGGAGGAAGGGGTTGGCGTTGATCACGGAAGATCCTTATGTGTACTTCTCCTTCTTTTAATACCAGATTTTAAAGATTCATTGTTGCTGGACAATGTAAAGGTTCGCCAACGATAAGGAACATAAATGGCTGGGATCCTAGGGATTCATATGTACACTAATGATTTACTTGGGTCTATTTGTGTCCAGGTCATTCAGTTTCTTGAGTGAAGGATGTCTTATTAGTAATGTATGTTGGATGAATTCTGAACTCCCTGAAATTGTATTTTTAGGAATTATGAAATGGCGTACAGGGTTGCATATTAGCCGTGGAGTGGAAATTAACAATCTCTGACTAGGAACCATTTGCACCGAACACTATGAGCAGCACCCTGGGCGTGGACGGGCAGGGCACAGAAATGTGTGGCTCTTCCTCCACAAGGAAGCAGCCTCTGCAGTGCTCAGAGATGCATCAACTTTTCGCACATGAAAGGTGTGGACTCTGTATTTATAAAATAATCTATATTTGCATGGTAATCATTATAGCAATAGAATATGTTATTGCTAATTTCCTCTCAGTTTATTTAGATCCCCTCCACACACAGACCAGTTTCTGTAATGATTTAGTTTTCAAAACCTTCGTAAGGAAAAGGACTGTGTTTTGATGAAGTGCAGTGTGGGAACTTTGAATAAAAGTTCCCCATGTAGTAATGCCCTCAGCACTCGGGCAAATACTGAGGTTTTGAGCAAAAACATAAACCCAACATCAAAACTGCTGACTAGTATTATTTTTTACATGGAATCCATTGTAGTTTAGGTCAGTACACCTGTCTAGCAATTGACTGTGTGCATGTTGATAAACAGCCAACACTACTTGAGGCGTAGAATGGTGCACACTAAGAACTCAAAGGAAGGACGGAAACACAGAGAAGAACAGAGGCGGCACACAGCACCACTGGAACTGCAAAGACGCCCAGCCTGACACCTGGAGCCAGAGCACTTTATGAAAGTCAAACACATTGGTGTCTGGGATTAGCACTGCTTCCATCAAGAACTGGAATGATCTACAGAGAAGTGTGTGTGTGTGTGTGTGTGTGTGTGTATCTGCACAATTTCTGCATAATTTTATTAAAGATATCTTACATAAGTAATAATCATTTTCTAATCGTAAAATATTTGCCCAATAATGAAGAAAAGTTTAAAATGATTGATCGGTGTTTCCAAATTAAGTCAGAAAAAGATATGTAGATTAAATTTAGTGTAAGCAAAAGAAAAAATTAAAGTGGACATCAGTTACACAGAAAATTGAAAAATATACAAAAAATTAAAAAGTCAAAAGTTAGTTATTTGAAACTATTAAAAAAAATCTCCTAAAAAGAGTAATGAAAGTGGGAACAGAACTACATGTCCCAGAGACAATTAACTCTAAATGATATAAAATAGCCTCTTAATATTTCTAGAATATGTAGTGTCCTCTCTTCCACGACAATCTTCTGCAAACGCTTTCAGGAAATACAGAAGAGAGAGAGCAGCTTCCCAACTTATTTTGTAAAGCTGACAGTGCTGAGAATTATTTTATAAAATCTTTTCTTTTGCAAAAATTAAAAAGACAATATTCCTCATGAAACTAGACACACAAATCTTTTACAAAAAACTAGCAAATTGAATCCAGTAATATATATGTATATAATGCTTTGATATATTTAATCCCAGAAGAGCAAGGTTGATTAACAGTTGGAAATCAATTAGTGTAATTCGTCGGCTCATGAGGAATGTTCTGTCTACTCCACTAGCTCGATGACACTCACAGCCTTGGTGGGAATAGTGGGTGCGAATGGACAAGGTGGAGGTCTAACCTGTTATCAAGGAAGTCATTGGTTTAATGAAAAGACTCTATAGAAAAACCTTGTAAGTATACATAGGTGATCAACAAAATATAAAGTACATATTTGGCACATTAGATTCTAATAAAACTGGATACATGGGTTTTATAGGTTTTGGTTTCGTTAACTCTAGAATGAAGTTTCTCCTCAATATGGATTTGCACATGTTATTTATTCTCATGCTCTGTGTGCCCATATGGGTTTTGATCTGATATTTTTGGTGTGTAATACAATAATTTCCTGGTTTATCCAGGCCAGAGGGGAATGTGACAATCTGAAAACGTTACAAGCCTAGCTCTGATTTGCTTTTCTACCAGTGATTAAGGAATAGACACTTTTACTAACGGAGTTGCTAAGGCAACATCAATTGCAATCAACAAATATTTTCTGGAATTGGATACAACATATTTCTCTTGCCTTAATTGCCTGATAACTCCTAAACTATCTAATAAACTAGAAATAGAGCCTTTTACAAATATTTATATAACATATTGTCTCAATAAGTAAGTGCCTTTAAGAACTATTATTTATTTCATTAATTCCCAGAATATCTCTGTGAGGTAGGGGTGTGTGTGTGCGTCTGTGTATGTGCACATATGTATAAGTATATACATGTGGGTCTAAATATATTATACATCTATAAATACATATTGCCCTTCTTGTATAAACTAATAAACTATAGCATAGCAATCCTAACAAATGCATCTGGTTTTGCATGGGGAGCCTAAAACCAAATCACAGGTTCGCTGGCTTTCTTGCCCCTGGGAGGGGTGAGTATTTACAGAGCTTCAAGGGCTAAGAGGTCAGGGAAGTTCCCATGTATTTGAGAAAGTGAGAGTTAATGTTGATCCCTCTCTTAGGACCAGGGGATTTTCAACTCTCCATTCCAAGTAGGACTAGAGAAGGCACAGTTAGGAATGGGCTGGCCGTGAGAAGCAGAAAGATGCAGCCAGAAGGGCCACATCAGGTTACAGGGTCAAGGGCTGGGCTCCAACCCAACTCTGCCAGGATGCGCACCAGGCCAAGAGGCCCTGCCAGGTTTCCTACTGGGAAAGGGATAGTGGCAAATGGGAGCCTGGCTCAGCCATCTCATCTGAAGGCTCCCCTCAGTTGGTCCAGATCTCACTTTTGGAAACATTTCCTAATAGCACAGACATGCTCTTGTCCATGGACATGATGCTGTCTTTAAAGCATAGGAGGGTGGGGGCTGCAGAGTTGTCCTGTGAGGTCAGTGACTATCCAGTTGAAGAATCCAGGTGTCCAGTAAAGTATGAGAGAGTGTATGTATGTGTTTTAAAATGAATGATTTATACATCAGCAATGACTATGAGCATGAAAAGGAAGCTCTGTTTGGTAATATTCATACATTTCCATCAGTAAGTTGAAAATATAATATGTATTTATATGGAAAAAAAATCACCGGTTTGATATTAAGTTCCTGAAATTCCTTGTTTGATGTGTAGGAAGGAAATAAGTTTCCAAGAAGCCGAACAAACCCTTTTTCTAGAGATGGCGACGTAAGCCCAGATGTCCAACATGCCTCTCCCCAAACTAAGAGCGATAATCAAAGGAAGTTAAAAATAGACTTACTGCTGGAATCCAGGAAAGGGCCTTGACAGAGTGCCAGAAATGATAATGGATTTCTTCTACATAAAATGCAGACGGGGCTGGATGAAAAGAAGCCCTGAGCACTGACAAGTCGCCTCCTTGGAAGACACTCCTGCCTCCTGGCAGGGCTCCTAATACTCCTCCAATGAACAGGTTAGACCTGGAAGAAATCGAAGGGGCACCATCTGGACGCCAACATCCTCTTTAGGGACAGAGTGATAGAATTCACAAGCAGCTGTGCTAGCAGTTCCTAGGGCGAGAGGGGTGACGCCCAATAAAAGCATCAGTGTAACTGGTTTTTCCTGGGTACAGATTTCTGCTGGGTGGTTTGAGGCCTTGTCAACCTGGAGGTCTCCTTCCTGAGTCAGTGGAGCTGTTCTCAAACCCAAGAAACAACCAAGCCATACAGGAAAGTCAACCTGACCACACAAGAAACCCAGAGTAGAAGATTCTCTACATAGGCTCTACCTGGAGGACATTGGTCCCTGGAAAAGCCGTTTTAGTAAACATGACGAAAATGCCTGGGAGGACGAATCTGGTTGGTTCTATCCAAGTCTCCAGATTTCCCTCGTTTTCCCCAGGCCATGGCATTACTGGGCAGGGAATCTGAGCCTAACACCCAGTCCTCCAGTTTTGTCATGAAGACACTTCACTTCCAGTGGCTCTGGGGCACCTGTGTAGAGAATGCACCATACTGGCACACTAAGACAGGCTCCTATTAAAGCAGGGAAATTGAGAGAAAACAGGGTGGAACTTATAAAAACATCCTACTTTGTTACAAAAAGAGCATGTATGCATAGACCTGAGATAGGGCAAAAATGTATTTTGAAAAAGAAGTTTCCTAAAGGAAGTCTAAGTTTTGTGCAATTAGAATTTTCTTTGTGCTCTCTCTGAGTGTGAAGAAAATATGAACAAGGAACTAAAAGATGAGTGAGGAGAGATGAAGGTACAGAGAGGAGGGAGTTCAGAGGAGAATGAGAAAAGAAATAGCACCCGAGCATGATGAAGAAGCAGACAGAACAGGAAGGGTCAAGCCACCGGCAAACATCGGGTCAGGTTTGTCAGTGAGAAACGCCAGAGACATTTCCCAAAAGCTGGTGAAAAGGTCAAGGAGAGGAACGTCATCAGAGAGAAAAAGGGAAGAAAACAGATTTTCAAAAAGTAATCAGGTTTCTGAAAGGGAAACTGCCTCCGTGTGGTCCAAGCCCTTCTTCACACTTTCGCACTGCTGCTGTGGATTCTCTTGACATTTCCAATCCCTTTAATGTTTCTTGAAGAGCTGAGTTTCCATCTGGAATCACTTTCTTTAGTGTGAAGAACTTCATTTAGCATTTCTAGTAGTGCAGGTCTACTCACAACATATATTCCTAGTTTTCTTCTTTCTGATATCTTTGTTTTGCCTTCTTCTTGAGCACTTTTTGCTGAATGTAGAATTCTAGCTGAACCTGGGTAATTTTAACCTTCCAGCCTTTGATGAGTGTTATTCCACTGTCTCCCGGTCTCCACTGTTCTATATGAGAAGTCAGTGGACACTGGATCATGGTTCCTCCTCACGCAATGCATCATTTTCCTTAAGCTGCTCTGAAGATTTTCTGTTTTCTTTGCTTTTCCAAGGTATGTCTATAATGTGCTTGTCTTTATATCTCTGTATTTGTTTGGCTGGGGTCCACTAAGATTCACAAAAATTTGTACATTTACATGTTTAAGCACATGTGGGAAAACTTCACTGTTTTCTTAATATATATATATTTCATTATATATATTTTATTATATATCTATTTGATTTTATATATGTGTGTGTGTGTGTGTGTATTCTTCCTTAGTCTCTCTTCCTCTTTCTTTTGTGACTCCAATATCTGCATCTTAAGTCCTGTTGATGATATTCTCCTTAGCTCCTATCAATCTTTTTTCTTTTCTCTCTAGTCTTAAGATTGAAAATTTTCTATTGATTTTTTTAAAAAAATAAATTCACTAATTTTCTGTCATGTCCATTCCACTGTTAAGCCCATTCAGTGATTTTAAAAATTTTTCAGATATTGTAATTTTCAATTTAAAACTTTGTCTTCTATTTTGTTTTAGTTTATGGTTTTCTGCTAATACCTACTATCTTTGTGTTCATTGTAAACATATTTTCCTTTACATTCTCGAGCAGTGACAGTTGCTTCTTTTAAACTCACATCTGCTGATTGTAACACTGGGATCGTGAGATTATTCCTCATTGACTGTCTTCTCTCTAGATAAGTTGACATATCCTCCTGTTTCTTCATCCCAAATGCTGTAAAGAATATGTTGTAGAAATACTAAATTGTTTGAAGTGCCTCAGAAGACTTTTCCTTTATTTTTCACTATGCAATTAACTTGACAGAGTCAAAATGCATGTTATATCTCTGCTGGGAGGACAGTGATTTAACTACGAGTTTAATTATTTTAGCTCAAGCAGAGCTGCTTGGACCATAGCCTGCGTATGTATAGGTAATGGATCAGCAAGAAATGTAAGCAAAATATACACATAGATTTTGGCTGTCTTTAAAATACTGTATGAAATCGCAGTAGACAGTGGACATAAGGTTTTCCTTCTCACTTTTATAGGCAACATTTAATACTATTTAATAATTACCAATCTTCCTTTTTTTGAGTGTTCTCAATATTGTGACAAATTTTATTAAATATCTTTTTTACATATCTGAAGATGACTGTATAATTTTTCTCCTTATCTCTATTCGATGACTTCCCTAATATTGAACAACCTTTATATATTTGTAATTTTCTAAATTGGCTATGTTTTCATGTTTAGAATGTATCGTGTATTTTGTTTCCTACATTTCGTTTTAAGGCTTTTTGCACTGATATTTATAGTGTTCAGTAGGTTTTATTTGAATTAAGTAGTTGTTAAGTTTTAGATCAGTGTTATAAATCACAAATTGGATTTGTAAGATTTCCTTCTTTTTCTCTGCTCTGAAGTAGTTGGAATGATATGATCTTTAAAGATTTGGTAGATCTTCCCTGAGAAAACATATTAAGTGGTTTATGGTTCTTTTGTTTGGGGGTCTTCTCTAATTGTTAGCTTTTCCAGTTATTGCTTTATTAGACTTTTTATCTTTACTGGGGTCAATTTCAGTGAGTAGTATTCTTATGTCAATTTGTGACTGGTTTTAATTTTTTTATAGATATGTGAAAAGCAGTTTCTTGTGCATTTTTTAAAATATCACTTTGAATGTTACTTCTATCTCATTTTAAATTTTTCGTATCAGTGCTCTTCTCCTTTCCCCCTTACACTCTTTTTGAGTGAGTTAGCTAATTTGGTGTTTTAATAAATCAATTTTCAGTTGGTAAGTCCTGCAGATCATAAAGATCAATAACCTGTTTGCTTATGCCTGCATCCTTATCCTCTCAACTATGTACTCTTAATTTACTGTGATGTTCTTGCTCTTGCCTTTTGAATTGGGTCCTTCATTTACTTATTTTTACTTTAGCAATTTTTGTTGATATTGTTATTTAATGCATTTCTTTATCACCTATAATGCATTTCTTTATCACCTAGTAAGTATTTTAGCTATGTCTCATAGATTCTAACATGTACTTTCAAGAAATTCTGTATTCTTTTAAAAATTTCCTTGTAATTTATAATTTATTTAGTGACAGTTTTTATAAAATATAAAGGTGATAGAGTACTTTTTGTTTAAAAGGATTCATTCTATTTTCATTGTATAATGATTGGAGAATTCTGGTTATGTTTTTTCCTATATTTTGGAATTTACTGGGTTTTTCATAGTGGACTGAGACATTTTCAGTGTTGCATGTGGTCTTGAAGAGAAGCTTCATTCTCTTATTATTGGGAATTCAAGTTCCATCTGTAAGACTTTTCTGTTGAGTCTATTATTTAAGTCATCTACATTCTTATGTATACACTGTCCACCCTATCTCTCCTGCACAGATAGAAATGTATTCATACCTACTTTATTTGGGTGATTTTGTCTATTTCTCCTCACATCTTCTCCAGTTCCTGCTTTGCCAGAGCTGTTAACCAGCCATGAATATTACTCACTGTTATGTCTTAATGGAGACTTGCAGCCTTCAGAAGTTTAAAGTGATTTCTTGACCCTTAATGCTCTTTAGTCAGATACAAAAATTGCATCTATTGCTTTGTTATGTGTGCTTGCCTGGTATATCTTTGTCTGTCATTACCTTTTCAGTCTTTCTGGGTTTTTGTTTTAGATGTGTCTGTACTATGAAGCATAGTTTGGGATTTAGCTTTGTTGGGTTATTTGAAGAATATTTATCCTTTAATGAGTGGCTTAAGCTGATAGATACAGGCACTCTATCTAGAGTCAGCTCTGTCATACTTTTACGTTAATCATTCTTTTCTATTATTATAGACACATGAGCCTTGTACATACTTATTCATTATGTGGTTTGTAATTTTTTCTTTTTGTGTCTCTCCCTTTTTAGTTTATTTTTGAGTTTAACTTTAGCTTATATTTGTGTGCTAGTTAGCTTTATATCAATCTTTATACCAATTTCTTTCTATCATCCTCCCTTTTATTTCTCTTTATCCTAGGAGAAACAATAGTTACATTAACTATAAACTTCATCGTTTTCTTTGTCGTTTATCTCTCTGACCACTGATATGAAGTAATATCCTTGTTTTCCCATTAATAGCTTTAAGGCAATGTCATTTTTCATAGGATCTGTTCATCGTTGCTCAGTTTTAATGGTTGTAATTTATCTACATTTTCCAAGCTTATAGCCATTACACACTATAGTCTACACCTTATCATTATTACTTTTCTTTGTTCTACAATTAAACATTTAATGCTCACAAACAGGTATTATATAGAATGTTTTAGTAATATTGGCTGTCTGAAACTAATTTTCTAAGATAATTTTCAGTGCTCGATAGAACAATACATCCTAAAATTTTGCATGTTGATAATTATTTTTAAAAACATATTTTATATTTAAGCACCAGTTTAGCTGGATATCAAATCCATGACTCACTTCTATCTTTGAATACTTTGAAAGTTTCTATTATTTTTGGCATAAAGTTTTGCTATCAAAAATTTGTATGACCATCTGATTTTCTTTTTTTTTCATAGGAGCCTTAATTTTTCACTTTGAATTCAAAAGAGTTTCTGTTGGTGGTGGTTTTCTTTAAGGCCCAGTAGCTTTACATTAAAATATTTCAGTATTGGTCATCATGATGCTTTTTCTTCTTTTTCCACTAAGTGGACCTTTTAAATATGTAGTTTTAAGACTTCTATTTTTCAGAAGTTGTCCTATATCTTGTTATTCTGCCCCCTTGCTTTGCTTCCTTATTCTGGGCTTGTTTTTGCTGTTGTTGCCCAGGCTGGAGTGCAATGGCGCGATCTCGGCTCACTGCAACCTCTGCCTCCCGGGTTCAAGCGATTCTCCTGCCTCAGCCACTCAAGTAGCTGGGATTACAGGTGTGCACCACCATGCCTGGCTAATATTTTTTCCACATCTTAAGTAGAGATGGGGTTTCACCATGTTGGCCAGGCTGGTCTCAAACTCCTGACGTCACGATCCGCCTGCCTTGGCCTCCCAAAGTGCTGGGATTACAAGCCTTAGCCATCACACCCAGCTTCTGGGCTCCTCTTATAATTGGGTCAGATCTTCCTTGATCTTTTTCTGTTAGTGTCATTTTCTTTCAAATTCTCTTCAACATTCTCTTCATTTCTTTTTCACTTGTTAGTATTTCCTTCATTTCCCCTTCTATTTCTTTTAAGCTACTCTCTGTTATGTTTACTCACCCTATGTTACTTTTAGCTTAGTCTTTTTAAAAATGATTCCTTCCTTGTTTTCTTGGTCTTTCTTAAGGTCTGTCACCTTGTTTCTCAGCCTTTATGATTTTGGTTTTTTTTTTTTTTCTCTACCATTCATATATTTTATCAGGCTCTTACTTCTTTAACTGGTCTTAAAATACACTAAAATTAATGTCTCTGAAAACTACCAAAGGAAAATGAAAAAAAAAAAATGACCCACTGGGAAAATGTACTTGGAGCATACATAACTTATTTGTGATAAATAACCTAAATATATAATAAAGTTTTACAGATTAATTTGAACAATTTTTAAAATCAATGTAAGGATAGCAAAATATACATATAGACACTAATCATTAAACTATTTGGCCAACTTTTTCTCTTTGTTTCAAATCTACAGGGACGTGAAACAGAAGTGCCAGTGGTAGCAGGACTGGCCCCAGAACAGGGAGAGTCTCCCGAGAACCGCGCACCGTTTTCTGCCGTATTCACGGTGCTGATGAAAGTCAAATTTGGCAACATTTCTAGAAAATTTTTAGAAAATATGTATTAAGAACCGTTTAAAGAACCATATATTAGGAACTTGTGAATCTACTTTTAGGAATTTACTATAAAGAAATAATCAGAGGTGAAAATAAACGTTTTTATTTTTGTTTCAAAAGATGTCAAAAAGTTGACAGTAAAGATAATTTTAACTTTATATTTATTATAAATAATTATAATTATAAATTATAAATAATTATGCCCCACCATAGAATATTTATTTAAAATGTTTGGAACAGCCAAAATATAGACTATTATACAGACACCAAAATAGTATTTCAGAACCATGCTTAATTTTATAAACAAATGCTATCCTATGCATTGAGGGAAAATTATCCATTACCTTATTTATAAAAGAAAAAGGATTTTAAGAAACTATACAGATAATATAGAATCAATTTCCAACAAACATAGTCATAGAAATATGAATATATATGTGTATATATATCTTTGAACTGATAATTGTCTGAAGTGTGAGACTACAGGAGATATTTTATCTTCCTATGCTTTTTAAAATTTTCTAAATTATGGATATATAACTGATTTTACTTGAATCATCAATCTAATTTTAAAGAAAAATATAACCTAAAGGAAAAGTTTATTGCTGCAACTATTTTTTCTCTTTGTATTCTTCTTTGCTAATTTTTCTATTGAATAATGCATTTATAATCTAATTTTTAGAATCAAAGCTTATTTGTAACTCAGAATACCTTTCTAGGTTCAGTCATTTGTGACTGTGATAACTTATTAACATAGAAATATGGTATACTCATACTGCATTTTTAAATAATTGGCTACTTTGTTAACAGGGTTGCCTTCCAGTTAATTAAAATTAATGCATGTACCATAACTAAGAGTGATGTGATCTTCACCACGTTCTTTCATTGAGGTTCATCACACTACAGCTGAGAGTAAGCCAATAAAGGCTTTTGTTGAGGTGTAAACTAAAAAACATTTTGACTTCCATGGAAGTTATATTTCAGTCTCTAAGTGCTGAGATAGTAAGTTGTCAAATTTGCAAACAAAGTTTAAATTTTAGGGCCATATATGAAAAAAGACCTCCAGACCATTTCTTTTCTTTGCTACCATGCCCCCTATTGATTCTGGTCACAGAGCATTAAGTGTGTGGGTGTGTCTGTATCTGAGTGTCTGTGTCTGTTTCTCTGTGTATCTGTGTTTCTGTTTGTGTGTGTGCATCTGTGTTTATCTCTGTGTGTGTGTCTATGTATCTGTGTGTGTGCGGCTATGTATCTATGTGTGTCTGTGTATCTGTGTGTCTCTGTGTCTGAGTGTGTCTGTGTGTCTGTGTGTGCGTGTGTCTGTGTGTCTATGTACCTGTATGTGTCTATGTATCTGCGTGTCTGTGTATTTGTGTGTGTCTATGTCTGTGTGTCTGTGTGTGTCTGTGTGTCTTTGTGTCTGTATGTGTCTATGTATCTGTGTGTGTCTGTCTATGTATCTCTGTGTGTGTGTCCATATGTGTCTGTCTGTATGTCTGTGTGTGTGTGCGTGTGTCTGTGTCTTTATGTGTCTTCATGTCATGTCTGTCTGTGTGTGTCTGAGTGTGCCTATGCCTGTGTCTTTGTGTGTCTGTGTGTCATGTGTGTCTGTGTGTGTGTCTGTGCCTGTGTGACTCTGTCTGTGTATGTCTGTCTATCTCTGTACGTCTGTGTGTATCTCTGTGTGTCTGCATGTGTCTGTGTGTCTGTGCACTGGCCCCAGGGGAGTGCACCTGTGCTACCTTGGGTCCCCGGAGCTCCCAGGGGAGAGGCGCAGCTCCCCCACTCCCATGCTTCTCCCAGCCCTGGGATCCGCAGGTCCCCTCAGTGCTGCCTCCATCACCTGGCCACAGACGTGTCCCAGGCTCTGCTTCTGGGGACTCAAGTGAAACCCGTCTTTTAGGCCTTGTTGTTGTTTAAATGAAGAAATCGCAATTATTTTTTAAAGTGGCACCTCTTGCCTTCTCAAACAGAACCTGCTCAGCCGAGCGCCCTGGATATAGATGGCTGGGCCTTGCTTCTGAGCCTGGTCCCAAGGCGGGGGCCCTGTGCTGCGTGTGCCTGTGCTGCGTGTGCCTCTGCCCGGGGCATTGCCACGCCCTCCTGGCCCCACCAAACACAGGAGAGCCACATTTCTTGGGCAGCGGGGCTATGAGGAGGTGGGAGGCCTCCAACTGCTACTCAGGGTCTTTTTTATTTTGTGGAAAATTAAGATTCTCCAGCAAAAAGGGACATGGCCCCCACCCCAAAGACTTGTTCTCACTCCGTAGGTGGAGAAAGGAACCTGGTTTACAGGGGTGGGTGGGTCTGAACCTTTTAACTGCTGCTGCTCTCAGGCAAAGTCAAATCCCCGTTAACCCACACTGCTGACTGCTACGAGTGTGGTCGGTAGACAGCTGGCACAGATGAGAAATACCCCATCGGTGTTCTTAGACACACGCCACACACACACCACACACACCACTCTTATACTCACACACACAGCCCACACACATATACAGACCACATATACACAAACATGTACACACCACACGTACACGCACCACACCCATACCACACATGTACCACACACACCACTCTCTCTCACACACACAGAAACACACACAGGCTTCCTCTGAGGCAAAGAGACTCTGAATGATTGGAGTTGTAATTTTCAACCTATCTCATTTTATCTTTCTCCATGAATTAAAATCATTTCAATGAATGATTAAGTTGAAAGGTTTACACCTGTCCATACATTAATCACTTCCAAAACTTGTTGTCATTAGAAATCCCTTACAAGATATCCGTCTTTGGCAAGGTTGCTTGTTTGGTTTAATTAAAGTGTTAAGTGAATTAGAAGTGACATCATTATAGAGAAATGGATGAGTGGGCTGGAAGTGGGTCAATGTGTCCTCACAGGAACACAGTGGAGGGCCTGGAGGCATAGTCATATTAACTTATTAAAGGGTTATGTGTTTCACACAATTAAAAGAAATCTTACATGTTCAGCCTCCACACCCTACCAGCACCCTTCTCTCCAAGGGTGAAATGTGTCATACTCTATAAAAAGTAGCATCGATGAAGACTACGATGCTCCTAAAAAGGCAGCTCATTTTACCCTGTTTCCCCCTCCCAGGATACTTGGAAGATCATTTCCTAGGCTCAGTTTTAGTTGTATTAGTTGTATACGGTGCATATATAATGTATGTGTAAGTCTCAGAAAAGGAAACGGTTCTTTGGGTTACTTTCTGATGTTTGTATCGCAGTTTATATTAAATCATAAGCAGCATCACTCAAGAACAGAATGAGCTTGTTTCCTGCTCCAAAGCCCAAACTTGGTCATAGCTCATTTACAGGTAAGCACAGTGCTGTCCCTGTCTGATGACACAATGCTCAGGACCTTTGCAGGGTGAGTGCTGCCTGAGTGTTTCAGATCCACGTGCAGGGCTGGGACAGCCTGGCCCTGCCAAGCTGAGAGGCGGGAGAGGGAGCTCTGCAGGGCCAGGCAGGACCGTGGAATCTGCCACTGGCTGCTGAAAGGGGCCCCTTTGCTTTGCCAATTTGACCAAAGTTTTAGAGCTAAGCACTGAGACTGAAGGCCCGGGGCCAGCAGCAGGACTCCCACAGTCAGTGCAGATGTGGGGAAGTGAATGGAGGCGGGCAGGGCCGGCCACGCCCAGGAGGAGGCTGTGCAGGTGTGGAGCCCCAGGCGGCTCTCAACACCTCTTCCTAGAACTCTGTGTGCTGTTAGCATCTCTGAGGCTTCTGTGTTACAAGACATGTCCAGAAAACATGTCTAATTCCCCCGCTGTAGTAGTTATCTCTGTGCTCATCTGTATCCATAAATAAACTGCATTCTGGGTCCTGGGTCCCAGGGCAGCTGCCCAGAGACAAAACCTGCAGCATGTACAGGCAGCGTCCCGCTCTCCAAGCAGAGTCAGACAGGGTCTGCGGCGGACGGGCTGCCGGCAGCTGCTCAGAGGCTGTGGACCTGGTTGCATTTTGCTGGGGACAGTTCTGCAAATTCCAGTGTGCACACTGGAGTGGAGGCTTCCAAGTCCAAGGTCTAGGGCGATTGTATCAGCCACACTCCTCTGGTGTCATGGTGGGGATGCCTCCTGGATATTAGAGTTTGGTGGTCTCAGTCTACACTGGGGAAAAAACCATCTCTGGAAGTAGGGAGATTGCATGAGGGAAGTCTGCAGTATCCCAGCCCCTCTTTCTAAGACAGCTGTGATATACACGTACTCCCCACTCTAGCCTGGGTCCTGGGTGACCGCTTCCCCTGGTGCTCAAGCCTGAAGCTCCATAGTTTCCTTCCTTTTCCTTCTTTCCCCTGTCCCACTCCCAATATCCAACCCAACAGCATTCCCATGGTTTTAGCCGGAATGGTCTCTCAAGCGACTTGCTCCACTGACCTGTACAGCCTCCCCTCCATCCAATCTGCCATCTCCTACCTGGGGCGGCCCCTGGACCATCCTTCCCGTGTCCACTCTGCCCCTCCAGCGACTCTCTACCATCCTCTGGAGGGACCTTTGGAGAACGTGCACATCTCGAGGCTGCTCCAAATTCATTGCAACCTCCCCGGACCTCAGGATAAGCCCTGTGCTCCTCCCTGGGACCCCTCAAGCCCCATCGACACCCTCTGCTCTCGCTGGGTCACCCACATGGACTTTGCTGGGGCCCCAGCTCCCAGCATGGGTCTCTCAGGGGTCGATGCCCTCTTCTCTCTTCCAAGGCTTCTGCCCTCCCTCACCTGTGCTCCCTGCCTCATCTGTCAGGGCCTGACACCCTTCTCAGCATCTCAGCCATCCCCTCGGTGACTTCCCTAGGGCCCCCTCCTGTCTGCAGAGCCTCAGCTGTGCTGTGCTGCTGCAGCTCCTCTACTGGTCTGATGTGACCATCCAGCCTCCAGAACTCAAGCACCCAGAGAGACTCCAAGTCTCTGCCTCAGTTCCAGTGCCCAGAGCTCAGCAGGAACTTTTTCACTCGAGAAAGGGAGGTGGAGGGAATGGAGAAATTCACAATGTCCGGGACCCCTGGAATTTTCACAGGATGTGTGAAGGGGGCACCGGGACGCTAGGCCCACTCTATGGACGGTGACATTCAAAGTGTTTCCCAGGCAAGCCAGGGCAGAACTACTTGGTAACTGAGAAAGGTCCTTGGCTCCCAGCCCACCCCTCCTGGGTCAGAACCTTCCTGAGCTTTCTTCCTGACTGGCTTGCTTGTTGAAGTCGGGAATCGCTGGCTTAGTGGATGAGCAGGTTTAGTTTTCTTTTCTTTCTTTTTTTTTATTTTTGAGACGGAGTCTTGCCTTGTTGCCCAGGCTGGAGTGCAGTGTTGTGATCTCGGCTCACTGCAACCTCCGCCTCCTGGATTCAACCAATTCTCTTGCCTCAGCCACTCCAGCAGCTGGGATTACAGGCACGCACCACCACACTTGGCCGATTTTTGTATTTTTAGCAGAGCCAGGGCTTTACCATGTTGGCCAGGCTGGTCTTGAACTCCAGACTTCAGGTGATCCGCCTGCCTCGGCCTCCTGAGGTGCTGGGATTACAGGGTGAGCCACTGCACCTGGCTGGCATAGTTATTCTTGAATCACTGATTGCAGAATTTCCCTGCATTGTCCATGGAAGGCACCACCCATATTACACACCTGCATTTGCACTTTCCTCAATGGAACATTTGGAAATAGGTATCACCATGTACAAAAAGCAAGTCACAATACACTGTTTGAATTGCTGTAATGATCTGTTGGCCCTGTGCCTTCCCCATGGCCCTGGTCCCAGGCAATCTGGGGAGCCCTGGGGAAAGCAGCCCCATCCCCCAAGTCCATTGCCCAAGCATCTTGGTGGCACAGGCCATGGGCTTCATGGCAGCTGGGACACACTGGGACCAACCCCAGTTAGGTGGCTTGCGGTGCCATCAGTGGCTGAGGCTGTGAACGTCTTCATAAACTGGCGTTCATCAACTGATTAAAAGACAAGATCAGGTGTCTGAGTTTGCCCTGCAGCTCAATGGGAGAGATTTCTATTCACCAGTTTTGCCTATCATTGTTTGTGAAATGTTTAGACTTTTGGAAATGCCTCGTAGAAAGTCACTGTGGCTCTCTGGTGTCTTACAATTGCTCATTTACTTACACTGTCATTTGTCGTGCCTTGTCAGTTCTTTTACCATTATGCTGTACAAAATAAAGTTTTGTGATCATGGGCAGGCCCTGTGTCCTATCTCAACAGGAGCAAACATTCTCTTTCTCTCTCTCTCTCTCTCTCTCTCTGCCTTCCCTCACCTGTGTCTCTTAACGGCACATCACACAAAATTCTGCATGCTTAATAAGCATTCAGTTAAGTCTGGGAAATAGCTGACTGATAGAAAGACAAAAACGGTGAGTAAAGAATGTAGGAGGTTTGGAAATTTGGCACTGAGAACAAATTGAAGCCTAATTAAGAAACAGGAAGAACCTGAAGTCATGCTTGCTGTGGAAACCACATCTTCTTTAGTCACCAGAGCTAGATGGAGATAATGCACATCAGTAGACTGTAAATTTGGAAAGGTATGGTTTATTCAGAAATGCCTGGCCAAAACAGACAGGCTATCACCCCATATTCTCAACAGAATATATATGTCAAAGATAGATGGAGAGAGGGAATTTGAAGAGTTGAAAGCACTAAAACATTTCTGTGCCGTCAAATCCCTCCCAAACAGCTTAATAAAATAGGTAAGTCTCTGGTGAGTGTGAGCTCAGAACGGAAATGAGAATATTGCTGGCAGCAAATCAAGGGAACCTGATTAAGCCACATTACATGAATTAGACGGTCCCGCCCAAGTGTACACAGTGGCACTCACATCACCTCACCCACGGGATGGTGATGAGCACCCTACACCACGTTTTCCAAAGAGAACTCGCTGTATCTTCAGGCACCACCAAGTTAAGGACATCAAACTTTACCCTATTTTTTCTTTGCAGTGAGTAAAACACATTTGTTCTTCCTTTGTCCTGTTTGGGTCAAATGGCATGTCCATTGTTTTCTGGTAGTGACATCTTGGAGCCGTCGCTGAGAACGCCACTGTATCTGAGCTCCTCTTTGCAGAGACCGTTTCTTCCCTTCCTGTCACCTGCTGTGGCTGCTCGCAGCAGTGTTGGACAGACCGGGCTAATGTTGATGGACTGTGGGTCAAATGCTAACTAGGAAAGATGCCCCCAAAACTCAGACGCACACAGAACACCCTCACAGACGAATGATTAATATTTTATTTCCATAACTAAAAGGAAAAAGTCCCTAGTAAAAGGCATAATAAATGCAAATCAAAGGATCACTTTTCTCTCAATAGGCGCATTCATAAGTGCTCTTGTGAAGTAGCAAAGCAAGCGGAAGACACTGCAGGTGCGGCGAAGGAAAGGCCGCTGAGCCCTCTGCCGTCCGGATGGGCTCCCCAAGGCTGGGGCACACCACCCGGGTCCTTTCCCCGTGCACTTGCTGGGTTCCAGCTGCAAATAGATTTAGAGGATTTAGTTGTAACACATACCTTCGGAATTGCATCCAGCAAGTCCAGTGTTCAAAGTGTTAAAATACAGGTAATTCTAAGCCTTACATGCAATTGTAGTATCATCTAATGCTAATTATATTTGTGCCGTCTTATTGGATATCTTAAAACAAAAAATCTCATATTAACTCATTAATCCTTTTAGGATTTTTATTATGTTTTAAAACAAGTCACCAAAAGAAAACACTAAACGGAACAGCGTGCTGATTATTTTGGATGATTAGGCTTCCAAAAGGCCAATCTTCCTCTGCCATAGGTTAGAGAATGCCAGGTGGATTACCCCACCCATGTGCAAAATACTTAAATCCAGGTTCCTTGGGATATCTCTAGGATTCTGGCTACAACCAGAGCCAGAATATCTACTATGGCTGAGTCATACGTGATAAAAAAAACCCCAGCAGTTTCAAACAACGTGTGTTCATAACCTGGCTGTTCGGTGGGTCAGAAGTCTGGGCACAGTGTGGCTCGATTTTCTGCTCAGCTTCTCTACGGGTTTAGATCAAGGTGTCAGCCAGGGGTGCTGTTCACAGCTGTGGCAGGGCTGCTCTTTCAGGCTCACTGGCTGTTGGCAGGTTCACTTCTTTAGAGTCGTGGGACTGAAGTCCCCATTTTCTTGCCGTCCTTCTCCTGAGAACCACAATTAGGTCCTAGAACTCCTCTCAGACCCCCTCCCTGTGGCCCCCACAGGTGGCCCATAGGGCAGGTGCTTGCTGTCAGACCAGCCCTACCTAGTCTATCTTCCTTCCTTTTCACACACTGGCTGGGGAAAACTCTGCTTTGTGAGAGTTCACCTGATGAGGCCAGGCCCACCCACAGCCTTTCCTTTCCAGGTGGCCCAGTACAATAGTGAGGATGGCACTGAGTCACAGGCACGGCTTCCACCACCCTCCAAAGGCTGCAGTTGCACAAAGCCTGGGGCACTGGGGCCACCTGAGAATTCTGCCCTTGGGATGGGTGCTGACAAGGAGGGGAAATCCACACTGTGCTCAGGAGGCAATCCCAATTCCTCCTTCTGGGATGGCTGCCGCATGTTCTTTAGGGGTCCTCTGTGGCCCAGACATGAGCCCTACATCTCAGGGGATGTCAAGGCCAGATTGCCCCAAACTTCCTCTCTGCTTCTGCAGGGCTGGAGTCAGGTTTCTGCTTCTGAAGTTCTTCACCACACGAGCAGAGACTACCACTCCCTCCAGCAGCCCCTGAAAGGATAGAGATAGCCCAGAGTGGCACACATAGGAGGCACAGGGGACCAACGGGGGTGACGCCAGATCCTGAATGATGGGGGTGCAGGCACGGCAGAAATTCACCTTTCCTGAGTATATGGGTGGAGTGGGCTCCTTGAGGAAGTTCACACGGAGGACATGCCAAGGCCCAGTTCACTCAGGATTAACTGGAGCATTTACTCCAGCCATCACTTTGCCCAGGTTTGTTCTCAGGAGGTGAAGAAAGCAGAGGCAGGGACAGGCAGCAGCGAGAGCAGGAAGCACACCTGCAGCCCAGGCCTTAACTCCGAAGCCCTCCACCCTTCACCACCAGTGCATGACTGTGATGGGTTCCCATGTCCAGGCATCATGCCCTGACCCTCACCATACACACAAAGGAACACATCTATATTCACTCAGGCATGCACATGTTATCTCTCTTCCTCCACTCCCCAAATAGCAAAAGTAAAAGTACACATGTGACCTGAAGTGAAAGGAGAGGAAATAACAAGACTTCATCCATGTCTCCTTTCGCTCTCACAGTAACCATGCATGGGCACCTCTTCCTCTATCTGCAGGTGAGCAAACTGAGGCTCCTTGCTCAATGCTGCATGGCCAACAGAGCCAGGACCCGACCTGAGTCCACGGGATGTGCTCCTGGCCACTGCCCCAAGTGGGTCCTACATCCCTACATGGGAGACACAATTTGCCAAATGGCTCTGATGACTCCAACCACCAACTGGGAAGAAAGTTAGATGTTGTGCAGAGACTCGGAATAAGCACAGAAGCTACTTTCCAGCAACCCACACAGGGCTTCTGTGTTTTCCCCAACACAGACTCCCAGGAGAACCCCAGGAGGACTGGGGTGACATGCGGGGTCTCCTCCAGTAAAGGAGGACAAGGTCCTTGCCCTTGAGAGGCTGGTTCTCCCTGGCTGCCCAGAGTATTTCTGCTGGGCCATATCTGTTCCCAAATAGAGACTCCTTCAAACCAGAGTTGTGCATGAGCCAACAGGTGATTTCCACTTTAAGGCAGTACATGGGGAGAAGGAGAGCCTAGAGTAGAAAGAACTGAGAGGAGACAAAAATACAAGATCCCAGAGGGAAAACACTGTGGTTTGCAGCTGCATCTCCAGCACCCAGAACCAGCGCCTGTTCAGTAAAGCAGCACAGGGATGCTGGCAAGTCCTGAGTTCGCTCTAGGACCCATGAGGAGGTGTGGTATGAAACGGAAAACCAGGACATCTAGGGTTACTTTAAGTTTATACTAAGAATACTTCAGCCATTCATCCACCCATCCATCTATCTACCAATCCACCTAACCACTCATCCATCTATCCATCCATCAATCCACTCATCTACCCACCTATACATTGGTTCATGCAACCATCCACACAACCTCCCATTCACCTATCCATTCATCCACCCATCCACCCACCCAATCACCATCCACTCATCTATCAACCCATCCATCCATCCATCCATCCATCCATCCATCCATCCATCCATCCATCTATCCATCCATCCATCCATCCAGTCATCTATCCATCTGCCCATTCACCTATCCATCCACCCACCAATATATCCGCCCATCCACCCAACCATCCATTCACCCCACCACCTAGCCACCCACCCATCCACCTGTCTATCCATCCACTCATCCACCGATCTGTTCATCTATCCATCTCTTCACCCACCCATCTATCCACACATTCACCTGTCTACCCAACCACTCATCCATCCATCCATCCACCCACCCATTTACCTATCTGTCTGTCCATCTACCTACCCACCCATTCACCCATCTATCCATTCATCTATCCATCCATCCATCCATCCATCCATCCATCCACCCACCCACCCACCCATACACTCATCCATCCACCCACCCACCCAAACATCCATCCATCCATCCAACCATCCATCTACCCAATCATCCATCCACACAACAATCCATCTGTTCGTGCATCCATCCACCCAACCACCCATCCATTCACCCATCCACCCAACCATCCATCCACCCAAACTATCCATCCATCCATCCATACATACATATGTACAAACATCTGTTCATCCATCCATCCATCCATCCATCCATCTGTTCATCCACCCATCCACCCATTCACCCATCTACCCAATTATCTATCCACCCATCCACCCATCCACCCATCCACCCATCCATCCATCCACTCAACCACTCATCCATCCATCCACTCAACCACTCATCCATCCATCCATCCATCCATCCATCCATCCATCCATCCATCCACACATTCACCCACCTGTTCATCTATCCATCTGTCTATCCACTCACTCATCTGTTTATCTGTTCACCCAACCATCTATCCATATATTTATCCATCCATCCAACCATCCATCCATATATTTATCCATCCATCCATCCACCCATCCATCCATCCATCCATCCCTCCCTCCATCCATCTACCCATCCACCCATCCACACATATACCCATCCATCTACCCATCCATCCAAACATCTATCCACCCATCGACCCATCCATCCACCCAAACTTCTATACACCCACCACCCGTCCACCCATACATTCATACATCCACCCATACATACATACATACACACGTTCACCCATTCACCTGTCTGTCTGTCCATCCATCCATCCATCCATCCACCCACCCAATTATCCATGCATCCATCTACCCAACCACCCATCCACCCAACCACTTATTCATCCATCCACTTAATCATCCATCCACCCAACTACCCATCCATCGACTCATCTACCTGTTCATCTATCTATCTGTCCTTCTACTCATCCTTCCACCTATCCATCCACCCAACCCTCCACCCATATATTCAACCATCCATCCACCTATCCATCCATCACAGTGTACACTTCATGTACATCAGACACTATTCTGGGTCCAAGATAAAGCAAGCCCTTGGACAAACCACCTAATCTTTCAATCTCAAGCTTTCTCCTCTGTAAAAGTAGATAAGAGAACCTACCCCTCGCCACTTTCTCTGAAGAGGTGCCAGTCCATGTCCAGGAGACAAAATCAATGTCTCACTTGGATAATGGCCCAGGGATAGGCTCAGGGAGGAATCCCAGGATTCCTGGATCAGAAGACCCAGTCTACTGTAGAGTGATAAATGTCTGCTGCTGTCAGTCACTAAGTGTATGGTGATTTGTTACTGCAGCAATAGAAAATGAACACAACTTCCATTTTTTAAGCCAATGAATTGCATTTACGTAATGTTTCTGTAATCTTTTAACACTTAGGGCAGCTTGTTCTGAATCTCTTCCTTAAATCGACTCTTTGCACTGGCTTTCACCTTCTCCTGCTTATCTCCCTTAGAAATGGATCTCCACTCTCTCTCTGCCTGAATCTTTTGATTCATCAATTGACCAAGTTTTTGATTTATTCCCTCATTCAACAAATAATGAATGGGGACAGCCCATTCACACTGGCAAGTGAGATGTGAGAATGAACATGCACAGCCCTGCGTGAGGAAACTCACCCAGAGAAGGGAGACACAGGTGAGCAAAGTGTAAGTGAAGAGTAAGAGGCATGAGCAGTGAACATGGCTCCACAGGGTGCAGAGGAGGCCAGACCAGGGAGCAGAGGGGGAGATGCAGCCGGTCTGGGTGTGTCATGGCAAATGCCTGGGGAGGAGTCTAAGGGCATTTCAGTGGAGGCGTGATGGACATTAGCAGAGCTGGGGTTGGGGAGCTCCTTCTGGCTGAGAAGGCACTGGAGGGAGAAAGAAAGTCAGTTAGGGGAGGCAAGACAAGGTTACCCAAAGTAGCCAGTCTAGATGGAGAGTCTGGGAGACAGGATTGGCGAGATGGATCCTGGCATCCACCAGGCGGTGGGTAGAACAAGGCAGCACTACAGGTGGAGGGGACGTTGGAGGGAGGCCTCATGCCACCAGGCTGCTGCGGGATGCTGGGCAGTGACACCGCGGGACTGTGCAGGTGGAAGAAGAGGCCACAGCAGCCATGGGAGCCCCTGAGGAAACAGCAGGGTGCAGTCTCCACAGAGAAACCCAACTGTGAAGAGTTTGAGAAAGGCCAGGAAAGGAGAGAGAGGGTGGAACAGGAGCAGGTGGAGTCACAGAATAGAAAGACAGAGAGAACTGCAGTAGTTTCCACAGTAAGTGATAAAAATTGACAATGGAAGTGGAATTTTCTAAAATTCCCATTAGCTTCGGCAATCAGGAAGTCAGGGGTGACCTTTGTAAAACACATCAGCTTGTGGGCAGGGATGGTGACCCTGCATGAAGATGGAATGTTCAGGAACAAGCGGTTCACAGAGAAGAAAAACATTTCACACAGGCAAAAGGCAGTGCATGCGTGTGTGTGTGTGCATGAGTGTGGGCATGCATGCACGTGTGTAAATTAGTGTGTGCATGAGTGTGTGTGTGCATGAATGTGGGCATGAGTGTGTGTGCATGTGTGTGCATGAGCCTGTGTGTGTGTGCATGAGTGTGGGCATGCATGAATGTGTGTAAATGAGTGTGGGCATGCATGCACGTGTGTACATTAGTGTGTGCATGAGTGTGCGTGCATGTGTGTGCATGAGCCTGTGTGTGTGTGTATGAGTGTGGGCATGCATGAACGTGTGTAAATGAGTGTGTGCATGAGTGTGGGCATGAGTGCATGTGTATTTGCGAGTTTACTTCCCACATGTAAGAAAGACAAGTAAAATAGTTTAGCATGTGTAGATGCTGAAAGAAATAAGCCAGCAGAGAAGAGAGAGTTGAAAAACAGTGTGTGGGCAAAGACAGCCTCAGGGAACAGGTCCCAGGCCCAGAAGAAATAGGAAAGGGTTAGACCAAGACCAATACAAATAAAGGTTTCCAAATCCGAATACGTCCCTGTTGGGGAGGGCTCAGTGGTAATTACACAGCCAGGTGGCATCAGTGGGTGCCTATGCTGATCCAGCTCTTCATGCTCCACTGCTGGGATCCTCCCAGTTTCCACCTGTGCAGCCCTGTGCCCAGCAGCTCCTCTTCTGGACTTCAGTCCTAGAGACAAGTGTGCCCCTGCCCAGGGACTGTGGGCAGAGCCCTGTTCAGCAGCTGTCCTGGACTCATGGAGATCTGGACGCCCACAGCAGGGGCACGTGCAAGACCACAATGACTCTCTAGCACATCAGAGCCAGGAAGGGCTTCAAAAGAAGGAAACAGGCCCAAACGCTGTCATGCACACGCATGCCTGTGGCAGCGCTTGCGGGGACAAGAGCACCGTGCCAGGCAGGGCGCAAAACAAAGGCTGAAAAATGTGAGACAGAGAGAGACATAGAGAGAGACAGAGACAGAGAGAGACATAGAGAGAGACAGAGACAGAGAGACACATAGAGACAGAGAGAGACATAGAGAGAGATAGAGACAGACGGCGAGAGAGAGGGACAGAGAGAAACAGAGAGATACAGAGAAACAGAGAGACAAAGAGAGACAGAGAGAGTCACAGAGGAAGACAGAGAGAGAGAGAGATGGAGGAAGCACACACACATCTCCAGGCCCTCTCCTGGGACCAGTGCTCCCAGCCATCCCACGGGAGTGACCCTTCTCCTTCACCACCTCCTGGAAGGAAGGCCCAAGAGAACGTGCAGCTCAGCTTAGAGGAGAGGCAAGAGGAGACCTCGCTGTCCCCTTAGACCCTCATTCCCAAAACTTTTGCAGGGGACCTTCCACATTTCTCCACACTATTCTGGGGAAAGGAGAGAGTCAGGCCTGGCCAGGTGACAGGTCAGCACCTCTGGAAGCCACCCTGGGACCCATGTTCCTCTTGCCCAAATTTCATTTACTGACCGCTGAGGGAATGTCATGAAAACCAACTCTGGTGCGGTGGAGTTTGAGACCAGCTTGGCCAACATGATGAAACACTTTCTCCACTAAAATACAAAAAAAAATTAGTCGGGCCTGGTGGCAGGTGCCTGTAATCCCAGCTACATGGGGGGCTGAGGCTGGAGAATCTTTTGAACAGGGGAGGTGGAGGTTGCGATGAGCTGAGATCACACCACTGCAATCCAGCCTGGGCGACAGAGCAAGACTCTGTCAAAAAAAGATGAAAGAAATAAACAAAGAGAGAGAGAAGAAAGAACAAATGAAAGAATAAAAGGAGGGAGGGAGAGGGAAGGAGGGAGGGAAGAAGGGAGGGAGGGAAAGAGGGAAAGAAGGAAGGAAGGAAGGAAGGAAAAGAAAAGAAAGAAAGGAAGGAAGGAAGAAGGAAAGAAAGAAAGAAAGAGAAAGAAAGAAAGAAAGAAGGAAAGAAAGAAAGAAAGAAGGAAGGAAAGAAAGAAAGAAAGAAAAGAAAGAAAGAAAGGAAGGAGGGAAGGAGGGAGGGAGGGAGGGAGGGAGATGAATGGAGGGAGGGAGAGAGAGAAAGAAGGAAGGAAGGAAAGAAGAAAGGAAGGAAGGAAGGAAGGAAGGAAGGAAGGAAGGAAGGAAGGAAGGAAGGAAGGAAGGGAGGGAGGGAGGGAGGGAGGAGGGAAGGAAGGAAGGAAGGAAGGAAGGAAGGAAGGAAGGAAGGAAGGAAGGAAGGAAGGAAGGAAGGAAGGGAGGGAGAAAGACAGAAAGAGAGAAAGAGAAAGAAGAACTATGCCATTCCTGGCAACTCCATCAGATTTTTAGAAAAAAATGGAAATAATTCAAGCATGCATCATCATTAAATGTATTAAATCTAGGAATTACTAAATGTAACAAATAGTAGTTTAAGAAATGTGATGGAGATTTAAGCACTGTGCTAAGATATCACTTTTATTAAAAAGACAATTTCTTTATGTAATTATAAAAATAAACTCTGTAGTGCTGCCAATTTATTTCCATGCCCATATTCCTCTCTCTCTGCTTTTTTCAATGCCTCCCCATCTTACACACACACACACACACACAAACGCCTGCTTCCTCTGGGAGCTGAACCCTTCTGTCTAGTAGCTTGGGAGGTGCTGTGTGTCCTAAGCCCCAGCAGAGATGACTGGCCCTCTGGTGTGTCACATGACCCCAGCTGGACCCTGGAGAGCCTTCTCTGGGAATTGAAAATGGAAGTCAGAGAGGCTGTTCTCTGGAAAGCAGGAGCTCTGAGTTTGGGCTCTGTGAGCAGCAGGCATCCTCTCCAACATGCGCTGCAGAGAGATCTGCAGACACTCAGGTGAGGGAGGAAGTCCTGACAGCACGCAGCTTCCGGCTCCAGGTCACCCCTGAATGGTGCCCATTCTGAACTCTGAGGGACTCCAAGGTTTGCTTTGGTTAAGTCACCTATTGCTTTCAGCCAAATCAAATTTGATTTCTCTCATTGCATCCACGGGAATCCTCACTAAAAACAAAGGAGGAAGTCCAGCAGTAGCTTCACGGTGAGTACTGCTTCCTGAGGGAATTGGGGTGGTTTTCATTTTTGTGCCTCCTCATGGCAGGAGGCCTTGTTGAAGTTTTAATTTGTCTTATTCTTGCAGCTTGAGACTTCAAGAAGTACAAAATCAGAAAAACAAACAGATGGCAAAGATGTCAAAGCTACTTAATAAGTTGGCTGTTTATCTAGTTTATATCTTATACCATTGATTATTTTTGTCATAAAGATTTTCTGTCCGGTAATGAGACAAAAATGATGAGTAGTACACAGGACAGATAGCATTACCTGATAATATCTACAGGGAAGCGTCTATCCGAAACATGGGCTGATGGGAGAGAAGATATGTGTGAACTGAAGTAAGTTAATGACATTGGTGCTGATGACCGGGCCACTTTAAAGAACCTTCTGGAAGGTCTTTTGCTAGAACTACTTCATAGCCCAAACCATTTCCACTTCTTTCAGTACTTTTGCATATTTTTCTGAAGTTGTTAGTCAAAGAGTATAGGGCAGGCCCCTTTAGGGAGCTTGCAAAGAGCTTCTAATTTCCACCATAAGAGGACACACTTTCAAAATTTCTGCTATTTACTGTAAATTCAGAATGTAACAAGGTTATCTCCTCTTTCTCAGGTGTTCCAGTGCAGAGCCACACTGATGCCGGCTGATTCAGAGGGAAGAGTGCCATCTGCTGAATCTAAGACCTCACTTCCGGCAGCCCGATAGCTGATCCTTGGAGACTGCCCACCCAAGATTCCGGTGGGCCATCTGCATGTAGGGGAGGGTCAGGCACACAGGCCACAGGCATCCAACAGCCTGAGGACAAGACACAATATTAGACCAGTACTCACAGGAGAAGGGAGATGGGTGGTTGTTTGCTGGTTCAAAAGATAATTATGGCACCAGATCTGAGAAGACTTGCAGATGCAAATTCACCGAGAGTCCCCTGGGAGAGAGGAGTGCAGACACCCAGTTGGGAGCCTGCCGTGAGCTTGACCTGCCAGGGAGAAGGGTGGAGGGTGGAGTCAGGTGGCCCAGGTATGCAGCTTAGAGAAAAGCACATTAAAACAATCTAGCCACTGAAGGGGCTGGGCGCCCCTTCCCCAAGGACAGGTACCGCTTGGATGCCTGAGGTTCTGACTCCACTGTATGTGTGTGTGCGTGTCTGTGTGTGTGTGTGCACACGTGTGCATACGTGTGGTTTCCAGGGCATTCATATAGCCACTTTTCCTTAGTTTTCCTGCGGGTAAATCCCAGGTGATAATAAAGCACCCGTGCACCTACCTCGCTTCACTGTGGTGGAGATTAATTTGCTAATGTTTAAAGAGGCTTTGAAGATGCTAAGCGTTATGATGATAATTGCCACATAGAGTTTCCGAAAGAGCTTAAAGGAGCTTGAAGTCGATTTGTTTCACTTTCATCTATGTTGTCGAGCTACCCATCTTGTATAATTTGTATAGATAGATGATAACATTTTAAATAGCTGTGTCTCATACAAAGGTTACATGACATATGCAGTGAGAACGGCCACATTCCATTGCGTTGGGTTTGGATCTTGGACTACCTTCAAGTCTGTGGGCAGAGGGTGGTGAAGAAGTCACCTATCCTATTAGAAGCCTCCTCTATTTTCTGGGGGTTAGGATTGGGGTAAAAGGATGGAGACACCTGGACCAAACGGAACATGTAATGTTTGGAGAAATAGCATCAAATTCAGAGAGGAAAATGAAGGAGGAGCCATCGTTTCTGCCCTCAAGCATTTTTAGAATATCTGGACCCCAAGTGCCCACCCATGCTGGGCCGAGAGCTGGTACTGCAATTTCTGTACCCGTGGCTTTAAAGACGCTTTCTCTGCTCAGCCTCCAGGAGGCAGGTTTCTCGTCCTGCTTCCACTCTCCGCTGGTCACTCTTAGTGGCTAGCTTGGCTGCTAGAGCATGGAGCGGCATGATGAAGCTGGCCAGTGCTGTCCACAACTCAGCCCCTACTTCCACAAGTGGACCACAGTTGTGCTCAGAAATCAAGGGGTAGACGGCAACAGACACACGCTCAAGGGAGTTGAGAATTCTTGTTTACGAGGGTTGATCAGTGGCCACATGAGAGCCATCCAGGCCACTCACAAGTGGCCATCAGGCGGGAATGCAATGGGACAGCCCCCCTCTTCCCGTATGAGCTTCCCTGCTCCCCAGTGATGCGGTCACCACCAGCCCAGCTTCCATCCCAGCCCCTGAGTTCGGCACGGCTGCTCTCCTCCCGCCCTGGATGCCTGGAGAGCCCCAACCCTGGCCTGGGCAGGCACGCAGCTCAGTCAGTCAGAATCAGACCTGGAAGGTGGAGACCCTCCGCATCAGCAGAGGCCACTCAAGGGAGATGGTGTGACTACAGTGCCTGCAGACATCTCTTTAAACTTCTAAATGTAGGTTGTGGCTCCATTGTGTCCGAGAAACTGGAGGACTATTGGCAGGACACAGGGAGCTGAAGGCAGGGAGTGGAGGGGGTCCTTCCCGTGAGAATCCCGGGTGCTGGGGCAGCTTGGTGCTGGCCCCGGTCACACAGGGCTGGCAGAGGACCTCCAGGCTGCTTCACTGCACCAACTTCCCAGGAGTCCGCCAGGCTCTTTCTGCACAGTGGTGAAGGGTGGGGTGGGGGGGTGGCTTCTGGAAGTGGATTTGGGTCTGCATGCTGGTACACAGCAGCCACAGCAGGGGCACAGGGACAAGGCAGACCCACATTCACAACCTGGGATTCTCAAACATGGGATTCTCAAACATGACTGGAGCCACTTTTGAGCGAGCCGGCTCACCCTGTGGCCAAAGGGCTTGAGGTCGCCATCGTCGTCAGAGCTGGAACCCATTTACAGCTTCTGTCTGGCGGGGCTGGAGTCAGCCCACGGGCACTGGTTTAGCTTTAGGCAAGAGGACCCCGTGTCTCAGAGTCACAACAATACAAGCATGAGAACCTGCGAGGGGTGTGGCTGCCCACCAGGCTTCAGAGTCCCGCGTGGCATCTTCCCACTCCAGAGCTGCATTTTGCTACCCAGAGAGGCCAAGGCTCCAGGGCCAGATGCATTGCCCTGTGACGGTCTGCTGGGGCTGCCGTAACACAACGCCACGGACTAGGAGCTTAAACAACAGGAGCTACATTCTCACAAGTCTGGAGGCTGCAAGTCCAAAGTCAAGGCCTCTGCAGGCTTGGGTTCTCCTGAGGCCTCTGTCTGTGGCTTGTGGGTTCTCCTGAGGCCTCTCTGCGTGGCTTGTGGGTTCTCCTGAGTTCTCTCTCCATGGCTTGTAGACGGCTGTCTCCTCCCCATGTCCTCACACGGTCTTTCCTCTGTGTGTCCACGTCCTCATCTCCTCTTCCTGTTAGAACACAGTCGTGTTAAATAGGGCCCACTGATATGACCTCCCTTTACCTTAATTACCTCTTTCAAGACTCTATCTTGAAATACAGTCTCCAGTTTACTCTATTTCAAAATACACTTTACCTTCATTACCCCTTTAAAGACTCTGTCTTGAAATACAATCCTATTCTGTACTTGTGGACTTGAGGACATCAACATAGGAATATTAGGGGGACACGATGAATTTGGGGGACGGCAACATCACAGGGAAAGAGCAAAGAAAACCAAGACAGCTGTGATTCTATTATCCTATGAGAAGCAGGGTATGACAGAGATTCTTGGTTATTCCTTCAGGTAAAGGACCTGGATAAGAAAAAGAGATAATTTTTTGCATCACCAAACTCTCATTACATTTTCTTGGATGTTTTATTGCTAAATTCTTTTTTTGTGTGGTGATATTCTGATTTAAGAGCAGGCAATACACATTGCAGCCAAAAATATATTCAAGCCCCTATAAATGTGTTAGCTAATATTTTCCCTGCCAGGTTATTTTGGTGATAATTGATGTGAATATTTTATAGTCCACTGAATTTTCAGCTGAATGAAAGCTCATAAGGAAAGGTGGTACTGAAATATTCGAAATGGTTGAAGCTTCTTCCTTGGTAAAATATTAGGGCCATTTCAAACTTTCCAGAAGCAGAAAGGCGCTTCAGTTCTTCTGCCTTTGATTCAATGGCCTCGTAGCCCATAAAAATGTATGATTCAGCCATGAGTCAAATAGCTTTGTAAGGAAATTATCAACTAATAAAATGTCTTCTCCCCCCACAATCCACTGACTATCTGGAATAACTTAATCACAGAGAAGAAAAATCAATGCTTAGTGTCGCAAAAAGAGATAAAAATCATTGAGACATGTGCACAAACGTATATTGGAAAATGTCTACAGTATTGAAGAGTAAGTGGATGAGAGCCAAACAGTGGGAAGAACATGGATTCCTATGTGAGAAGTCTCTGCAGCTGAGTGGATTCCGAGTTCCCACCCACAGGCGCACACATTCTTTGGAGAGTTAGTTGATGAGCATACTTTACCCTTCCCATGGAACTCATAGTCAGTGAGGGTGCAAATAAAAAAGGCGCGTCCTGACTGTTGAAGGGTTAACGTCATTTAAGCAGAGAACTTTTTAACAATCTGAAATTTCAGTGAGTCTCATTTTCTCTTGGAATTTAGCGGTTAATGTGCAGCTAGAATTACCCAGGAGGCAAAGTGCACAGAGCGGACCCCTGCCCCTCTCGGAGGGGATGTAGTTGGAAAGCCTTCCTGCTGGGTGAGGGGGACTGTTTTGTGAGCTCACATGAAGCTGGACCCCTAAGGAGGCTTCTAACAGGCAGGACGGAGACAGGACACAGCAGGGATCATGCTCAGGGGTCCTGCCTGGTTTTGCCTGTGCAGAGATCGGGCCAAGGGTGTGAACCACATCATAAAAAAGTTGTGACTTCTCTTAGAGGAAAACAAAAGGATATTGTTAGGGGCATTTTGGGGGCATTTTGGTTTGGCATGCAATGTATCATGGTTTCAATACAAAACATACGTTGCTATTAAACATTTCTGTTTATAATGGAATTTTCCCCAAAAGTATTCGATTTCTTAAAGGGAAAACTGACTTTGAGTTCACATTACCAGCGTCTTTCCCTTCCACCCTCCCAGCCCCACCACTAATTGCTGTTACCATGTTCATCCTGGAATTCCACAGGAGCCTTGTTTCTGGTATCCTTTTCACCCTGGGCCATCTTTCTAGTTCCTTCCTCATATGACCATTAGAATGACTTCTCAAAATAACATATTTACTGAGGTATGGTTTATACGTGGTCCAATTCACCCACCTTAAGTGCACAGCTGATGAATTTTGATGAATGTATACCATGTGACATGCATATGCATACACTATGTGACATGCATGTGTTTACTGTGTGACCTGCATATGCATATACCCTGTGACATGCATGTGCATATACCATGTGACATGCATGTGTATACCATGTGACATGCATGTGTATACCATGTGACATGTATATGTATACTGTGTGACATGCATGTGTATACTGTGTGACATGCATGTGTATACCGTGTGACCTGCATATGCATATACCATGTGACATGCATGTGCATATAACATGTGACATGCATGTGTATACCATGTGACATGCATGTGTATACTATGTGACATGCATGTGTATACCGTGTGACATGCATATGTATACCGTGTGACATGCATATGTATACTATGTGACATGCATATGTATATGCCATGTGACCTGCATATGTGTATACCAGGCAACAGTCACCATGATAAAGACTTAGTGCATTTACCCAACGGAAAAGGCACCTTGTCCCTCATGTTGGTCCATCCATCCTCCCACCTCTGGCAATCACTGACCTGCTCCTGTGACTTAAGTTTGCGTTTTCTAGAATTTTAGGTGAATGGAACCGCTCCTACAGCTGGTGTGCTTCTTTCTGGTGACTTTCACGTGGTCCCATGCTTGGGGATCTTATCTGCCCACCGTGGGCGCACCAGTGGTCTGCCTTGTTTAGTGCTGAGTAGTATTCCACTGTGTGCCTGGGCCACCACCTGACTTTGCACCCACCAATGATGAATATTTGGGCTGTTTCCAATTTTCATCTATTAAGAATAAAGCAGCTGTGCATATTCGGTTACAGTTTGTGCAGACGTGTTTTCATTTTCCGTAGGCAACTGCTTAGGAGTGGGATGTTTGACTCATGTTAAGTATATGTTTAACTTTATAAGAAAATGCCAGCTGTTTTTCAAGGTGGCTGTACTACTATTTTGCTTTCCGCAAACAATGCATGAAAGTTTCCATGGCCACAACTTCATCAATGCTTGGTGTTGTTATCAGATCTTAAAATAACTAATTTCATTTCTAATAAACTGGTGATTAATGAGGTTGAACATTAATCACTGGTTATTTATTGCACTTATTTACCATATATATCTCTTTTGTTTCACATTTCCTCAAATGTTGTTCCCACTATATTCTTATTAGGTTGTCTTGTTCTATGTCTCATTGTCAAGTTGTAAAAGTACTTTATATTTGCAGACACGAGATTTTTAAAAATAACAATATGGGTTTTATTTTTCCCAGTCTGAAGCTTCTTTTTCATTTTTCCTAAAAATGTCTTTGAAACAGCACATTTTAAACATTCTAAAAGTCCGATTTATGTATTTATTTTAGAAATGGTAGAGCTCAGACTTTTGGTATCTAGTATCTCTGACCCGTCCAAGGTCACAAGGACTTTTCTCCTCAAATGTGTTACAGAAGTTTCAGAGTTTTTGCTCTTATGTTTAGGTCTATGAAATATTTGAGTTAATTTTTCTATATGGTGTAAAAGCATATCTCCTTTGCTTTTTTTAATTTCACATACGAATATCTAATTATTTCAGCACAATTCGTTTCTCCATTGAATTGCCTTGACATCTTTGTGGAAATTCAATTGACTGCCTATATGTCAGTTTATTCCTGGGTTCTCTAACAGGTTCTATTATTTTCATGTCTCTCCTTGTGGTAATATCACACTTTCTTGATTACTGGTACTTTACATAAATCTTAAGTAATATTGATGTCCTTCGTTATTTTTTCCTCAAAATTGAGTTGGATATGATAGGTCCGTCGAACTTTCCTTTTAATATTTTTAATGTATTTTGTTAAATTTATCATTAAATGTCTCGTGTGTTTTGATGCTATTGTAAATGGCATTAAAATTAGTTTCTAAATAATTGTAGCTTACATATAAAAACACAACAGGTTTTGGTATACTCTCCTCCGCCCAGTAAACTTCTCTTAGTTTCAGCAGCTTTTTGCATAGACTGCTTCACATTTTTGACACACATGACCAAGTCACTAAAGCTGAAGAGATGGTTCTTCTTCCCTCCCAACCTCTCTGTTTTTTTCTCTCTATTTCTAGTTGTCTGAGAGTTGTTGTCATGAAGAAGTATCAGGTTTTACCAAATGCTTTCTGCATCTATTCATAGAATCCTGTAACTTTTAATTATTTCAGCCACATTGGTTAAATATATTTGTTGGCTTTCAAATGTCAAACCAATTTTGCATTCCTGGAATGCGTCAAACTTGGTCATAATATATTATCTTTTTTTAATTGCCGGATTTGATTAACGAACATTTTTATAAGGAATTTTATCACTATTAATATATTTATGATCTGTAGTTTTCTTGTAAAGTCTGTGCCTGGTTTTGTTATCAGTCTGTTGGTTTCATAGAACGAGGTGTTAAATGTCCCTTCATTTTCCAGTTTTTAAGAGTTTCTTTAGAATTGGTACCATCACTTCTTTAAATGTTTGATAGAACTCACCACTAAAGCCATTGGGGCTGGCAAGTTTCTTTGCGAGAAGGTTTCAAAATATGGCTTCAATGTCTTCAACAGAAACAGAGCTATGCACATCAACTCTCTTCCTCAGTGACATTTGGTAGTTTGTGTCATTTCAGAACTTTGTCCACTTCACCTAAGTTTTTGAATTTATTGGCGTGAAGCTGCTTATAATATGCCCTTATTTTTCTGTGACCGTCTGTGGGAGCTGTAGTGATGTTTTGTCTCTCATTGCTGATTTTAAGGCAGGATGCTGAGAAAGCCTCAGGCCTCAGGCTCAGGGGCACAGAGACGAATTGAATTGATATCAAGGTGCTTGAGCCTGTTACATTTCCTCACTCCCTTTCGTAAATGCCTCTGAGATCATGGCAGAAGAGGGACAGGGTACATTCACATATTCATTCTCTAAAACACTCCCAAAGTGGGTACCTCCCCTCACGCCCAGGCTTTCCATTCCCAGTGTCTCCGGATCTCAAACACTTTTTCCTTCCAGCTTCCTTTGAACCTTGGGACACTTTGGGCCACAGTCCTCATACTTCCTCTGTTGTTCTGACTGCCTGTTACATTCTCAAACACTGACTGCATATAGGTGGGTTCGGTGCTACCAATAAGACCTCCATGTCTGAACCTAGCATCTGAAGCGTGGGAGGTGCTTAGTAATGGTCTGAGAGTGAGGGAGTGAAGGAATGAGTGAGTTGAAAGGCATTGAGGAAGTGGAAAGTTAGGACCAGAGACATCCTATGCTCTGAAGTTATGTACTACCTAATGTGTTCATCAACATTCATTTCTCAGCATGCGTATCCTAGGTTCTTGTATTTTTATGGCACTGCCCATTCTAGGCTGCTCAAAGTAAGGGAAATGTATATTCATTTGTAACAATGACAGGCTGCTCAAAGGGTTGAATAAACATTATTAGACAGAAGTGGAAAATGTCTTCATGCTAAAAGCAAAGCAAAACAAACAAATCAAACCCCAATTCCCACTGTGGCTTTTTTTTTCACATCCTTGTAAAAAGATTATTCAACAAAAATGTATTTCTCTAATAAAAGCAGGACTACATGGGATTGATGGACTAGGAGCTAATGTCTTCACCTTCATTGTTCATAGAGAAACAGTCATAATTATTGAGAGTTTGAGTAGCAGAATTATTTTAGAAAACTTACTTTAATGAATAATGTTAATAAAACTGTAAGAACAGTAGCTCCCTGTTGAATCCCTCTAATACTTCAGCACTGTACTAAGTATTTCATATTATTATCCCTTTATATACATGAAACTACCATGAGATGGGTACGTCTTTTATCCCTATTGTAAATAAAACAAAGCAATACTATGCACTTTGAGAGAATATATGATCTGTGCAGATTTCGCAGTGAGTTGTTAGAGAACTGGGACATGAGCTAAGATTTTCTGACTCCAAAAGCACATTCTCACCCCTGTGTATTACTGCATTGTTAGAATAGTTAGGAATGATTTGGTACTATCATAACTGTTTAATTATAAGTGCTTATCTTGAAAACGTTTCTCTAAAATTCTGCAAATATTTTCCTCTTAATTCTAACAGGGAAGGAGGACTATTAGGGTAAAAGAATTGTCCGGAAAAGGCTCAGAGATTTGATGCTTGCAAAATGGGGTTGAGATGTTCTTATCCAACATCTGTTCCCTCTGAGGTCACTTCTTGCAAGACCTGGCACTGCCTGGGGACGACTACAAACATTCAGGCACTAAATGTGGTAATGGAGAGTGCAGCAGCAGCACGTGTATCCTGATGCTGACCCGTTGATTTTAATGCCTCTGTTACAAGCAGTGATACATCTAGGAACGAAGAGCCTGGTGTTAGTCTTAGTGCTGTGCTCTTCATTTGTCTATTTTGCTTTCCAGAATAAAGTACCAGTGATTGGGAGTGGATTTAAATGTGTCTGGGCTTCCCGGTGTGTTTCAATTTTTCATACACTGCTTTGAACAGCAGGGGTCTGGACTGACTTAGGGCTCATGGACTGACACGGCAGCCTCCCTGGTAGCTTTGGATTTTATTCTACGTCTAAAAGTGAGAATGTGAACAACACAAAACAAAACCAAAAAGCAAATACACAAAACAACAACAACAAAACTCCCCACGTCCCTGAAGATAGGAGCATGACCAACAGTTGTGCAGAATAGTGTCCTATTCAAATTTCCATGTTGGGGACCGGAGTGCCTGTGTTTAGATGACCCTTATATCAGGGGACAGATGGGGTGGAGGTGGGGCCTGGGAAGGGAGAATCTGAGGGCAGGAGAGGGTCAAGGTCCACCCGGGCAGGGGGATGAGCTGTAAGCCAGGCTCGCTTGCGAGAGCATGGAGAGGAGGACAGAGAAGAGGAGGCGGAGGAGGCCGCAGTGTCTGCCTCTGCAGCAGGTGCGGGCTGTGAAGTGAAAGAGCAAGAGTGCCTGGGTTTCCCTTTCAGCAGCCACATGTTGGTGGTTTGTCCTCGAAATAATGTAAAAGAAGCTGGTTAGAGAGTAACAAAGACTTGGGTTGGAGGTTCTGAAGGCATATTGGTGATGTTTCAGAGGAGATGGTCACGGGCATGTGACCTCAGAGAAGAGGCCACAGCTGGAGACGACATCAGGAATATTCAGCCATGTGTGTGGGCCCAGGTGGAGATGGGAATTGGGATTCAGGGCATAGTCTTCAGAAGGGTCTGCGGAAGAGGAGGGGCCTGCTATTGGCGTCCTTTCTCGCCGTGGGAGCCTGCAGGGGTGCAGGCAGTGGGCAGCCTGGCCCTCGGGACGTGAGGATCACAGTGGCCCACAGCATTCCACCTTCTGGAAGATTCTTGCCTGCAGAGCTGTACTCTCTTACTTCGTCCTGCATCCCTGCTTCTCTGTCTCCCAGATCCTTGCCCTCATCTCTGCTCCTCAGCTTCCCTGAGACTGTTGTTAGGCATCTCATGCCCTTGAGAGGTCCAAGCCCACAGGGACGACTTCCAGCTTCCTTGGCAGCTTGTGCAGAAGTCTTTCCTGCCTGGTCTGAATTTCATCCTTTCATTTGACCTCTGTGACGTTCACCAGGGTTCACTGGACAAGTCAGGAACCCTCCTGATAGGCTAGAATGACACTGAGCATTGTCCTGAGCTGGGAGTCTGTGACATGGGCAGCATGACATGCCCAGGGAGGACTCCTAGTCTGGATTTTGGAAGAGCTGCCTTAATACGTAAGTTGGTGATGCAGCTTCCTCTCTGCTGTGGTTCACTTGGGGGAGTGTGTTCAGTGCAGGTCCAGTGGTCTGTGGAGGAGGTCCCTGGGTGTGTTTCCTGCCTGTGGGTGCTTTCTCAGGTGTGAACTTACAGCAGGACATTCCCCGCTGCCCGCGACAGTCCCTGCAGCCTAGGCCTTGGCTTCTCTTCAACTGGAAGACCACGCTTGTTAATTATATTGCTCGTGTCTTGCAGATCATTACTCGAGATTACTGCTTGACCTATCAGTCTCTGAGAGCAGCCTGCTAAAGCCTTCAATGGCAATTGTGGATTTAAAAGCTGCTTTTGCGATTCTCTCCATGTCTTCCTCTTACTCTTTGACACTACGTTGACAAGTGTGTGCACAGATTCAGGATGTTTGTACCCCTGATGAGACGATACCCGTCTTTTTCATGGTGAAATGATTCCTTAATCTTAATATGTTTGTCTTAGAGTCCATTCCACCAATGCTAACATCAAGCACTGTTTGTGATCATTGGAGGTGGAGGCGAAGCGTGGTTAGGATCAGCCCTTGTGTCAGAATGTCTGTTTCCTTTGCCTTCTGACTCTTCAGTACCCTCTCTTTCCTGATCCTCACCCCAGGAGGGGACCTACGTGGGCCATACCATCAGCTCGCAAGTTGTCTGGCTTCCAGATGGCTTTGGCCATTGAGGAGCCCACAGGAGACAAGAGGAAGAGGTTGAAGGGATCAGGGATTGACGCCTGCCTCCCCCTCCATGCTACTCCCCAAACACACCAGGTTGCTGCCATGTTTGGGCTCCCACTGTGCCTCTCAAGGCGTCCGACTTTACAGGGCACTCACTCTCCAGGCTCCAGGGAATGTTCCCTGCTTCCCATCCCTTCACACCCGGAGGCTGCATCTGCTGGTGTTCACCTGCCCTGCGGCTGCACCACCCTCCGGAAATAGCTTGTACATTAACTCTCCTCAGTCACACTTATTCTTTTTTTAATTTGGGGACAGGATCTTGCTCTGTTGCCCAGGCTAGAGTGCAGTGGTGCCACGATGGCTCACTGCAGCCTTGACCTCTCAGGCTCACATGATCCTCCCAACTCAGCCTCCCAAGTAGATGGGACTACAGGCTCCCACCACCATGCACAGCTAGTTTTTTATTATTTGTAGAGATGTGAGTTTCACTTGGGACTACAGGCACACACCACTGTGCCCAGCTAATTTTTTTTATCATTTGTAGAGACAGGGTCTCACTATGTTACCCAAGCTGGTCTCAAACTCCTGGGTTCAAGCAGTCCTCCTGCCTTGGCTTCCCCAAATGCTGGGATTACAGGTGTGTGCTACCACACCCAGCCTCTCCTCAATTATTCTCTGTGCTGCCTATTTTGTGGGTGGGACTCCGATGGATACACTTGGCATATCTTTTGTCCATTTGTTTTCTTCCAATCTGTCTACGTTAGTTTTGTTTTGTGCATGTTTCTTTTAGACACTATATGACTGATTTCTAAAAACATGGACTCTGAGAACTCTTTATTTTTGAACAATTGATAGATGATTAGTATTACGGTTGGATTTATTTCCACTATATTATTTTGTGTTCATGACTTTCCATGCCAGTTCTTTGTTCTTTTTATTTCTCCTTTTCAATCTTGTATTGTATTGATTACTTTTGTATTACTTTTTCCTCCCGTGTTTGTATGTAAGTTATGTATTCTATTTATATTCTTTTGGTGATTACCCTTAAAATGTCAACAAGCATGCTTGACCTACAAAAGTCTAAAGTTAATCAATATCTCTACTCTTTACTCCAACTCTCTAAGGACATCTCAACTTTCATATTATTCTTTTCAATATTTTTCTACCTCCTTTTAACCCCCAAATTATTCATCTTGATTACTATTGTTGCTACAGTCACAGTGTGCTTAGATTAATCAAGAGTTTCTCCACTTTCCTTGTTCACTATTGCTTGTTACATCCAGTCCTTTAATTTGGGTTAATTTTCTCCTTACTCAAGTGCATCCTTTGGTGAGTTTTTCAGTGAAGGTCAATTAACCTTAGTATCCTTTTTTTGCTCATTACCCCACCCTAACCCTTTAATAACAGTTTGCTGGGTGCAGAATTCTCGCTGGACCATTATCATCTGGCAGTACGATACGGCAATCATACTCCTTTCTTTCTGGCCCCCTTAGTGCTAGTGAGGTCCACCTGACTATCTCTTTGTCACTTTCCTTAGAGGTCCCTCTTTTCTTAGGTATTTGTCCTACTGCCCTCCCTCCCCTTGACCCCTACCTGCCAACAGGCCCTGGTGTGTGATGTTTCCCTCTCTGTGTCCATGTTTTCTCATTGTTCAACTCCCACTTGTGATTTAGAACACGCAATGTTTGGTTTTCTGTTCCTGTGTTAGTTTGCTGAGAATGATGGCTTCCAGCTTCATCCATGTCCCTGCAAAGGACATGATTTCATTTATTTTTATGACTGCATAATATTCCATGGTGTACGTGTGCCACATTTTCTTTATTCAGTCTATCATTGATGGGCGTTTGGGTTGGTTCCACGTATTTGTTATTGTAGGATCTTTTTGAAACATTTTTCTTTAAGCTTCCAGCAGATGACCAGCTACCTTCTTGCTTTTCCAGGCTAGCAGATGGGGTCTTCTTTTGTTCCTCAAGCACCTCCACAGTGAGAAGCCCTCTCACTTCACATGGTGCAGAAACAGTTCTTTCAGGCCCTTGATGAAGCAGACACCAGCACGGGTCTCACTGGGGGAAATGTCTGTGTGCAGAAAAGTCAGGAGAGCCCCGGCCAGGCTGGCCAGCACGGAGCCAGGATGGAAGGCTCCTCTGAGGGGAGGATCCAGGGGAGAAACCGGGGGAAGGGACACTAGGGAGGCTTGGTTACGCTTCAGAGAGTCTTTCAGCCAGTGTGGGCTGTCCGGGGAGGCCCAGGTCTCAAATGGAGGCAGCCCCCGGGCCGCTTGGTGTCTACAAGAACATGCCATGAGTCTTTGAGAACACCAGCAACCCCAGACCTCCCACCCACGCTTCATCTGGAGTCTGCGAGGCCCATTCTCATGACGGCCCCAAAGCCAGGGGACAGGTCTCTCATGGAGGCTGACCTAACCCCAAGCCCAGGCCCCCATTCCAAGGGTTCTCTGAGGCAGCTTTGAGCTCCCTGTTTGTTTCTGACATGCAAGGACTTCCTGTTTTTTTTTTTTTGACTCAGCTGTGTATTTATGCATTTATTTATTCTAATTAACATTTCTTTATGTATTGTTAGGGAGACAGTTTCAGCTTCCGCAGGGACCTGAATATTAACAAAGTAATATTTTGTTTACAATTGTAGACAAAGGGTAAGGCTTTCAATTTGAACCGTTTCTTGGGATGCATTGGCTTGTTCTCTGTGATGTGTCTCCACCCTCACTTGACACCAAAAGCCACCCCAAGTGCATCTTGGGCCTCTCTGGAGAAGCTAATTGGTGTGTATTTATGGCGACAGGGAAGGCCCCCCCCATAAGAATCAGCTTCGGTTGTTTATTACTGTTATTTAGTAACCCATCAGTTCTTTGTAAGGCTCTCCTTCCCTTTACATTCCTGAACTTATAAGGATCTGTTTTAACAGATATCTTCCAGAAGTGTCACAGTTGTCTTTGTCATGGTGAAGGGGTGAATAAGCACTGAGCCTTCTGCAGGTTCGGTTCTGATTCCAGCTCATGTGCTCATTACCACCAGCCGCCATGCTCCCTGCGGGGTGGGAAATCGCCACTTCTTCCCTTGGTACTTTTCCTGCACCGGCAGCACCCTCCAGCCCTGGGCACAGGTGAGCAGCAGAGTCCCCGGTCCAATCCCACCAGCTGACTCTGCTTCAGGGCCTTGCCCTGGTCCCTCTGGATCCAGTCCTTTGTTGACATGACTAGGAAACCTTTCGTTTTAAAAACAGGTCTCATAAACATCCTCTGTCCTCCCCTAACTCAAAGAAGAGGAGAAGGAGGCCTGGTGCAGACAGCAGTGATCCCGTGACCCCTGCGCTCCACACAGCTGAGCGAGGCAGAGCTGAGCTCCAGGCGGAGATGGGGGCAGCGGCGGGGGACGGTCATGGAGTCCCTGAGTCCAGAATCGAGCCTGAATTTGCCTTGACGCTGCGTCTCCATGTGTGAGGCCGGCACATCCAGGCAGAGCTGTCATTTTCTTGCCATCAAATGCATCCTCACCGACGGGTTACTTCAGGGCGACAGTCTCACTGCTCAAATTAGCACACCCTCCCCCAAGCTCACCCCAGTGTGCTCAGAGCCCCCAACATGTAATTAGCTGATGATAAATATTTGTTGAACTGAAATGAACTCTCTGGAAACAAAATTATTTGAACATGATTAAATGGTTTTTTGATGACTCAAAGTCATCATTGTGAACCGTAATTATTGCATTTTGTTCTATTGAAGAGGTGGCTTGAGGCACTATTAGTCTGGCCAAATTATCCCCAGTAGCTATTCCTCAGGGTCCGTCTTCTTTTCTTTCCTCTCCTCAGGGACAGTTGTCTTTTGCTGCAGCTGCTCTGACACGATGTCTGCTAAGTCTCCCACCCTGCCGCTCAGGGTAACTCAACATCAGGACCTGTACATAGACCACAGCCTTGCAGGAGAGATATGCCCTCCAGTTCCATCAGCAGCCTCAGTCTCCCTCTTGGTGCAGAGTCCTCCGGTTGTGTCTCAGGACTGTCAGACACTGACACTCTCAAAGAGGGGAACACACAAAACCTCTAACCGCCAGGCCCCCCAACATTGGCATCTCCCGCTGACCTCCAATCTGTGGCTGGATGTCAGAATGTCCCGACCTGTTTAAGGCCTGACCCGTGGAGGTGGTGAGAATTACAGTAGCTGCTTATCAGAAACGGATGCCAGGAGTGACTCTTCCAGCCCTGCCCAGGATCGAGAGCGGCACTAACAGCTCTGGGGAGCCTGTCATGTTCAGTGAGAACTGAGGCCCCCAGATTCCCACAGCAGCCGAGGCCCTGATTCAGCAGGCCCAGCTCTCCAGGCTTGCTGCAGCCTTGAGAGTCTCCGCAGTGCCCCACCCACAGCGCAGACGTGGGTTCTGCGCAGTCACCAAGCTGATGCTGGTCTGGCCGTGCTCACGTCCACTGCCTGGGCCCTCCCTGCTCTTGTCTGTCCTCCCCACTCCCTCACCCACTGGCCGATGGTTCTGGGTGCCCACACAATGGCAGGCACAGGCAGACGCTGGCAGGAGACTGCAGAGTGGGAGGAGGGGAGCCAGTGTATTTCACCTCATCCTTTTCTGGTTTGGCTGCACCTCCATCAGCGCGTGCCACAGTCTGAGGTTCCTCTAGCTGCAAATGGTCCCCCTTTGTGAGGTCCCTGGGTCTAGCCTTCCTCAGTCCCACCAGTCCTGTGTTCCAGCAACACCCTCACCTCAGCCCCTCCTTCCCAGAAGCACTAAGTGGATTGCTACCATCACCCTGCCGATTGCTGAATCCTCTGACTTTTCCGTTTTCCCAGCACCTTTGTAAAACCCCTGTCCCATCAACTGACTTGGGTTGTTTTCTTGAGTGGGCTGAGATGAATACATAGCTTTTAAACAATCTGCTGAACTGGGAGTCTGGTTTGGATCCGTAATGACTAAATACCCATAGGGTGTTCGGCTAAAGCCGGGGAAAGGGGAAGGTCGGTTCCTTCCTGCCACTGCTGTGAGTTGGTTTTTGTTTTTAAATCTCTTCATCAAAGGTTATATCAAAAAGTTGTTGCCTTGCAAAAAGACCTAAAATCCACTTATTTCACAAGCACAGTTGAGTAGGGCTCCAACTAAAGTGCCGAATCAGCAGCGGGTGTAGACGAGCTGGGCCGTCACCTAAGACAGTGTTCACGGTGTGTGCCCGGGGAAAGTGCCGATGCACATGCAGAGGGTGTGGAGTATTGCTGTGCATTGGCAGCACAGGCACAGGAAGGAGGACACACACAGGCCGACGACGCACCCGTAAGTTCCAGGACCAGCCACTGCACTGCACCCTTCAGTTGGGCTCAGACCCAAGCGGGTGTCTGGGCTGTGGCTGCCAGGGGAGCATTAGGAAGCTGTGTTGGCACGAATGAAATTTGGATACTCACATTTTGACACTGGAGATCAAGCCAGGATTCCACCCAGAATATTTAAGCTGGAGTCTTGACAAGTAGGAAACACGTACCCGAAAGTTTCTTTTTCACTGGAATATCAACATCTTATTATATACCAAGGCAACTGCTTTGATGTATAGGCAAATGAAGAAATAAAATAAACATCTTCATCCTGGACTCATTTAATGTTATACATCCCATGTTTGCTTTACTAATAAAAATAGCTTAAAAAGATGAACAATGAAAAGAAAAGAATAGAAGACATTTCCAATCCTTCAGGAAAAGTTCTCCTGTAGCGTTTGTTTGTAAATTGCTGCACCAGAGGCTACGCCCATGGGCATGCAAATTGCCCAACGTTTTAGATTGTCCCAATGTACTGATAATAAAAAAATAGTAGATCTATGTAAATGATCAGTGGCAATGCCCTTTTCCTTCAGTGTATTTCCAGGAATACAACCATACAAATGTTGATTAAAAATCAGCTGCCCAAATGGACATGTTCACCTTAAAATAATAACTCTCAAATGATTTTAATTCCTATGAAACATAAAAACATTTCATACTTATATGTAGGGGTGATTGATGTTTGGTGTCTATCATATGAGGAAATGCACGGTGGTAGCATCTGCCTTGTGTTTGGGGAGCTGCCTGTACATGTTTGGAGAGTGGACCACATTCTTGTGCACACCAAGCTTCGTGCTCACCCTACCCGCCTTCTGCTCCATTCTGGGTAGGTACAGCCATCCCATAGTTCTGCAATCTTTTCCTTTTTTCTACCTGTCAGGAATCCACTGCCCCCACTATGGCAATGGCCATTAGGAGTAAGAAATACGTCACCTAGACACAAATTGTCTTCTTTCTCTTGTGTGACAGTTTCCTATTCTGTTTTCCCATTCTAGTTCTCATCTTGCATACAAAATAAACCTTTTGTAAATCACTCAATACCTTGCACCCACACCTTCTCAGTTTCTACAGAAGGAGTCTTGGTCCTATAGGCCCCTAAACACTCAGGCTTGCTCTGAAGCTTGCAGAAGAAACTTGTAGCATGGCTGTGTTACATGAACCCCTCAGCTGCGGGTGGACATTGCTGCAGAGGGGCGCATAGGTGCCGGGTCACTGCTCAGGACCCAGGCACTTCACTGAGAGTCTGAAACTGCAAGCATAGATACCTTTAGGGTGCTGAGGCTTTGGGCTTACTTAACATTCCTGGAGTCTCTACAGCAGCCAGAGCACGTGGTCTTTGCGTCTGCAACAACTGTAAACTAAAACCAACATTTCGATCGACTTAGTCTGCCAGGCAGCATCACAGCCAGTCTACATTTCTTAATCAGAGATATCTCATCCTGCCGCACGTGTGGGCCCTTAGGTGACTTCCTTTTCTGCTGAAATTTAATGCCAGTTAACAAATATGTATGACTGATGTTCACACTCTACACTAATATAAGCAAGGAGATTGGGAGAGGTGCCCTTCAGGAAGAGACAGGGTCAGAAGGAGAAGGCTTATGGGCTGGTGGCGTGGGAAGCGGGCAGGAAGGTGGGCCCTGGAGGGTGTGGGTGTCTCCCTGGTGGGAAAGAACTAAGGGATCCTTACAGGCTTTCAGGGAGTGGAACGCAAACCCTCTGCCATAGTCTCCAGAGGAAGTAATTAGACCCCTTCACCCTACTTCATTCAAAGATCCCCACCTCCACCTACTTCAGGCCCAGTATGCTCCCATCTGTTCGAGTAGAATCAGGAGGAGAGAACCTGCACGATTCTGTGGGGGCAGAGCAGGTGACCTCAGAGTCCTGAAAGCATCCATGCTCCAGCCTATAGACTGGGGGAGTCGATTAAGAACACGATTGTCCTTGAGCACAGCCCACTGTAGCATCTCACGATCAAACACAAAATGGATTTTGAATCAAGATGACTGACCCCACAATTTCATAAGGAATTTTGCTAGCCTGGCTTGACTTAATGCCCTGCATGGAATTCAATTCAAATTTCATGAATTCCAACACATTTTCGTGGATTATCTTCCCATAGACAGGGACAACCTGGAGAATATAAAGTTAAAAGAAAGTGCTTCTCACCTTCCTGGAGGCTGCTGTGCCAAAAGAAAAAAAAAAAGAGAGAGAGAGAGAGGAAAGAGCTGTAAGTTAATCCCAGTGCTGGAAAGGAACACTCAACTGTGTTTCACATTTATCCTTTAGAACTTTTAATAGCACAAGCTTTCTCCTGCTTCAATTAACTTGTAATTTTGTAGATGCTATCTTATTTTTGTCCAGGGAACAACATGACTGCAACACGACTCATGAGGGCATCTGATGAGTTTGGTGTGGAATAACAATCTCTGAGATAATGTAACATTTCAGACTCCAACGCTAAGTAAAGTTTTTTTCCTTACTGAAGGGCGGAAATCAAATAAATGAGTTATACTTGAACTAAGGATGATATAAAGCAGATGCATCCGTCTCTATGTTGGTGACACTATCAGGAGATCCCACCTTATCGGGGTTTACACGTGGCAGCCCATGGTCAGGAGCCCACGATATCTCGTGATTGCAAGCCTGTGCAGCCCTTCAAGCTTGACAAGTTCTTTTTCTTCTCCTGTTTCTTTTTCTTCTTGTGAAGAGCACACAACCATTTGTAGGGCTCTAGTAACGACACGGCGACGGCATCTCCTGTTTGCCCCGAGATGGTGTTTCACACGTTTTAGATTACAGAGCTTAAATTAGCATGTGCGATAAGACAGGCTGCATCTTTTCCTGTCATCGGGACAGCCTGTGCTGGCCGCTGAGGCCGGGATGGTGACCTCCACACAGGCGGCCCTCAGTAAGGCGAGTCGCTGTTGGAAATTATTTATCACCCGAGCGGGTCATTCCGTTTCAGCCTCCCAGGCCTGCGCATCTAATTGACACAGCAATAATGGCCTATGAACTTTTGATCCAATTAATTGTTAATGAGAGGTTTGATTAGCAAATAAAAGGCCTATTAGGTTAGCTGGCTCTCGTTCTTTTATAATAGCAGAGGTCCACATCTTGCAAAAAGAAAAATGAAAGTATTGCTTGCGTTCCTCCCTTTTAAATGAGCCACTTGTTCTTTGATGTTAAGTAAAGTTAACTCTGAAGTTAGGACATCCTTGGGCACTCACATGTAAACACAGGCATGCTATCTATATATAAATGTGATTATAAATGCATTTTTGATCATCATAATTCTCATAATTCTTATGATGTTTGCCCTGTACGAATGCAATTTAGAATTTCACTGGCTCAGTGTAAACTGCAGAAGAAGCCATAGATTGATCTTATGCAATTGATTTCCTTCTTTTTTTTCTAAAATGAAATAGAATTTATATTTTTCTGATAATTAATGTACTATATGCTCATTGTAATGAGGAATTTAAAGTACTATATACTCATTTTTAAAAAGTGAAAATCACCTGTAATTCTGCCTCTGAGAGAGAACTACTGTTAACATAGTGTGGACCACTGGGCCTGGCTTGTGCCCAGAGCAGCCCCAGGGGAAGCTCATCATGCTACGATCTGCTTGCATGGCTCCAGAGCTGGACACAGAGGGGCTGCACAGTCCCTGAGGCAGCCTGCGCGTGTTTGTGTAAATACTTTCGTGGAACTGAGTGTTTGTGTGACTCTTAAAATGTGCTTTTATTGTTTAGAATCGGTTTTCAGTATAGCAAAAATGTCAATGACTTCCCCAAAGAGATATCACTGTGTTCTGAGTCTTCAACAAAGAATGTCAAACCTCGACACGTCTATACTGCTGTCTTTAATTGGCATTTAGAAATGGATTATCTGGTAGCCTAGTGCGTTGTGGGTCAGGGTGGATCTCAATGTGGAGGCCCAACATCGCAAGTGCAGCTATTCTGCTCGGCCTGCAGCAGGCAGCAGGGACAGGCAGGTGAGCCTCACTAAAGCCATGCTGCACTCTGGATGCTGCTCACAGTGTGATGGGATGGAACCACGCAGGAGAGGCTCTGCTGCCATCTCACCATTAAGGCTCAGCAGGTGCCGTGCTAATACATGCTTGAGAGTGAACACCTCAGGCTGTCAATCACCCCAGCTCTACAGCATCCTACATCCTGGTCCCCTGACTCATGCAGCATGTAACCTTGCATAAGTCACCTACTCCCTGAGCCCCCCCACACCCCTTGTCCACATGAAACATGGGGATTGAGGTGAGCCTCGGCGCCTGTCTGAGATTGGAACGTGGAAAGCACTACGCAAATAAGAACATGAACCCTGTTGTTCTGACTTATAACACTATTTGTGGTAACAGAAATCAGAGAGTTGCATGTTTGTGTGATTTAGTTTGGTCAAATAACCTAGTTCCTAAATGGCAGACAAGATCAGCTGTGTTGATAACACAGGAAGCAGGGCAGAGGGCGAGCATCAGCACATGAGACGCTGCAGGTGTGGCTCACCTGAGTGGAGTATCGGCAGGAGGAGCTCCATGGAGCTCCAATCAGCAGCTCGAGGATGATGGCCTTTACTCATGCTCTATACCCAGCCTGGTGGCCTCAGCATCAGGTGGTAGGTTTTGTATATTTCAGCAGAGTGTTTTCATCCTCAGTTATTCCTGGTTCCAGGTTGTCTAAGGCCGATAGATGCTATACTGGACTGGCCAAATCACGGCCTTCATCAACCAGGAGAGGAGTGACCTGATGTGTTTTCAGAGCTAGACCCAGGAAGAATGGTCACCTGGCATGAGGGAATTATTTTCAGAGAAGTATGTATGGGCGGGAAGTGTCTGCAGGAATAAGCAAAGAGGCAGGTGTGAGGGAAGAGGTATACCCAGGGAAGACACATCCAGGAGGGTCCAGGGGGCCAGGCTTGGTCCAGCGGGGACAGAGGACTTCATGAAGAATTCCATCTCATGGCCACACCCCATAGCTGGGGCACCAGGACAGCCAGATGGGTGCATCGGGGCACAGTTTCTCCAATGTCCGTGGTGCCTGCTTATGATCTGGCGGCCCCTGCCAGCGTGTGGAATTGCAGAGAGAGCTGGTGGACAGGGAGTGGCCCAACGCCACAGAGGCCAGCTCTTTGGGAACGATGTGAATGGTCAGGAGGGGACTCTGCAGAAGGTGCAGACATCTCACTCCCAGTGACCTGATGGTGCCTTTGCATCCTGGAGGGCACCCTTCTGCTCTCTAGATGGGACATCCCAGCACAAATCCTCAACACAGAGCCACGGCTCTGCTCACTCTCACCACCACAGGATCCTTGGCCATGCCTGTCCCGCCCCATACTCCTACGTGCCCTGGGACAAGCAGGAAGGGAGGGCACGATTCCTGTTTTCCCCTGAAGCTTACCCCCACCCTGCCCAACACTTACAAAGTGTCTCTATAAGATCACTCATTTTTTAGCCACAAACATGTGCTGCTCTCCCCTATTTTCTCATTCTATCTTGTGTTTCTCTCTTGTTGTTCTATAAGCTTCTAGAAGGTCAAAAGCACAGTGCACACTTACCACAATTATTGTCGCCAAGATGTGAGATGCATGAATGACTCATTAGACAGGGGAGTATCAGTAGAAGCCACGCTTCTTCAACACCAAAGCAAGCAAATAGGGAGAGACTTCAGTCATGACAAACATTTTGAAACTTCTGTACAAAAGCAGAAATTGTCATTTTCGATGTTTATATATTTGTGCTGAAACTTAAAACAATTTAAAAAGCAGAATGAGAATGGAACTGTGACTGCGCATGTTGAAGTATTGGTGTTGTGTTCCACACAACTAGCTGCAGTTGTGACCCAAAGTACTTCTACTGGACACCAATTCTCCATGGGGATCACCCTATCAATGTCACTGAATTTGTCATTTTCTCCACAGGGAATCATTTGGAAGGCATGGAAACAGCAAAGAATAAAAATTTGAAGTTAAAACTTGAGAAAATATATAGATTAACAATTAAATTCCATCTGAATTATGATTCCATGTGAACAAAAGAGAAGTTCTTAAATCAAGAGAAATAATTGGCCTAGTGGCACATATGAAACTGGGGCTGATAATAAATTAATGAGAGAATGGAGAAAATAATGCAGGGACTAATTATTTCCTCATCCAAAGATGGTATCTCAAACCATGTCTACCTGACACTAGGCAAAGTGCCGACCTAGTAAATATCATGTTATTTAATCAAGAAGAGTCAACTCGATTATTTCAAGCCAAACAATTTAACTATGAGAACATAATTACTGGAATCAGTTATCTACATTGAATAAATTAAGCAGCTAATTGTTACATTTTTACTTCATTTTCTCTTATTGCAGCTTTAGATGAGATAATACAAATCTGTTACTTCCTGAAACATCCATATCATTTCTCTTTACCCCCCAAAACGCTCATTTGTCACCATAAAATTTTCAGGTCAGAATTTCACATCCATGATGGAGTAACTGATACTGGAGCAGCCTTTCCACTGTGAACAGCTGTAAAAATGGACAGACGAGATGAGACAGTGCTGTTCAGCCAATGTACAGGGAGTAGAAAAAGAAGCTAAACTCAGGATGTGAACTCCACAGTCACCCAACTCTCATGTGGGGACAATCCACAACTGTAGAAAAATGTGCTGGTTTTTGCAAAGTAAGATGATCCCACTGAATTGAGGAGGCAGAGGTCAGCATTTAAGACACCAGGACCAGTGTGAATCTGTGGGATGTGAGTCTGTGGGATGAGGCATTGAGACAAGAGAGTTTTGTGGTGAGGGGTCTCAGAATTCCATGTGGAGTTCCCCTGCAAGTCCATGGCTGGAAGCTGGACTGCACATATGTGGGTGAGAACTTCTGAGGCCTGGCACACAGCAGCTGCTATGGACCTGAGATGGGAAGGGAGGTGCTGGAGCTGGGGCAGCAATGGCTAAGAGAGGATCCAGGCCGCATTCGGAGTTCCTGCCCTGCCAGAGTGGGATGGTCTCTGAAGACCTTGCTTATACCCCTGACATCCAGCAGACATATCAGAAGGGCTGAGCTAAGGAGCAAGGAGCATCAGCCAGAGCAAGGCGTGTTCTGGATCTACCCTAACAAAGTGCCAGACCAAGTCTGCACAAGTTAAATGAAATTAGGCAGCTATTTACTGCCTACAAAAATAAGAATCATAATCTTTCAGGCAAACAAAATGAAGGCCAGAATTTCTAAAGCATATTCCTTCAAAAATAATTAAGGTATATAGAAAAAAGAAAATGCCATTAGCCACCAAAGAATTTATGGCTACAGATACAGATATGTGTACATGCATACACACACAGTCTTATGAAGTAAAGAAAAATATGATCATAATCAAATAATGAAGAGATCCGAGTAGATAATAAACAGTATAAAAAAATCAAAATAATATTTCAGAGTTGAAAAAATAACAAATAAAATCCAATGGATGCCCTTAGTAGCTTGTAGATGATGTGGAGAAAAAATTTTACTTGAAGGCAGAAAAACAGAAACTACCCATTCTTAAAATGAGACAGAAAATGACTTGGAGAAAATTAAACTGAGCCTCAGGACTTGCATAAAATTATTACATGGTCTAACATTCAGTGAATGGGAACATCAGAAGGAACAGAAAGCGAGTTTGGGGTAGGAAAAAATATATTTGAGAAAAAATTACTAAATCTTCCTGAATTTGATTTTGATTTATAAGACACTGACTAACAGATCCGAGAATGTCAGTGAATCCTGTGTGTGTGTGTGTGTGTGTGTAGCAGGAGTGTGGGAAAGAGACAGAAAGATGCAAAGAGAGATAGAGACAGAAGGACTGAAAATGAACCACAACTAGATACATCATAGCCAAATAGCCCAAAACAAAGATAAAATGACAGTCTTGAAGGCAGCCGAGAAACAAAACACAACAGCAGAAGGGGTACAGAGAACAAGGATAAGAATATTACTAATTTTTTATCAGAAACAATGGAGACCAGTGACAATGGAACACCATCTTTACAGTGCTAAAAGGAAGAGAAAAAGACATCCTATATTCAAATATAATATTTTTAAAAATAAGAGTGAAATAAAGACATTCTAAGATTTTAAAAATCTGGGAATGCTGAAGGGACATTATATACAATGGAGACGAATGCACAGGGAAGAATATATTGAAAGTGGAATCTGAAGAGATGAATGAGATGAATATAAAATAAGTTGAATAATTTCTTTTCTTTCTTTAATAATCTATTTAAAATACAACTGACTTGTGCCAGAGAAAGAAACTACAGCACTGTATGATGTGGATTTTATTTCTGCAGAAGTATATATTATATATATTATATATATACACACACACACCTATATATATACACACACACACACAGACACACACATGCACATAATATGGTAATTTCAAAAACAATGAGGAAGAAGTATATAGGATTATACAGAGCAAACTTAAGACATATTTAAAGTGAGATGCAGGCAGTATCAGGCATAATGTAAAAAGTTTCAAGTGAGAGAAAGTAAAATATTGAACCTAAGTAGACTAGTAAGTTGAGGATGCTTTTTATAGGCCTTAGATAACTGCCAATAATGATAATAAATAATTGTAGATTAGAAGCTAAAAGGTGAAATCAAAAGGAATATTAAACTATTTTATTACTTCAAGCAAAATAGCAATAGAATAGCAGAGTTAAAGAGAGTTAAAGAGGAAAGGAATAAATGAGGACTGAAGAGTAAAATGGCAGATTTAACAGTCATATCAAGTACATTAAAATCAAATGGACTCATTACACGAAAATATAAGACAGAGATTTTAGACTGATTGGAAAAGCCAGATCTGACTAAATTCTGTCTCCAGGTATGTGTTTTAAATATAAAGACAATCATTGAAAGTAAAAGGATGAGAGATAGATATAGCATGCAAAAATTAACATGGGAAAGTTGGTTTGGTTATATAGCTATAAAGCAAAATAATAAACTGCATGTCTTCAATTTTAAAATGTTAAGATCTTCAAAAGACAGCTAGGCCTGGTGGCATAGTCCCAGCTACTTGGGAGGCCGAGGAGGAAGGAGGGAGGATTGCTTGAGCCCAGGCAGCAGTGGGCTATAATGGCTCCACTGTACCCCAAATCTGGTGATAGAGTAAGGCCCTGTCTCAAAAAAAAAAAAAAAAGCATCAAAAGATGATGTTAAGGACATAAAAAAATCAACTTACAGCCTGGGAAAAATGGTCACAACACATATATATGACCAAAGATTTGTATCCAGAATTTCTACATACATATTTATTAATATATATACACATATGTTTCTACAACACTCTATATAGACATATACATATATATGTATGTAATGCATACATTTGTGTGATACACATGTATCCACATATGCACACATGTATGCAAATGAACAAGAATAAAAAATTTTGTAATGAGATAAACACCATAATAAAAATGAGTGAACTATTTAAATAGTCATTTCACACACAAAAAAAACATATAAGTGACCAACCAGCATGTGAAAGGTGCTCAGTATAAGTTGTCACGTATATTCACAGTCCATTCACAATGATCCCCAATCCCACTGAACTTTAGAAGACTCGTAGTGCAAAATGTTGATGTGGACAGAGCTAATGGAAGTCTCATCTCCTGCTGGTGAGGGTATAAAATGTCATAGCCATTTTGCATAACAATTATAAAGTCAAGCATGTATTTACTATACACTTACTATATGACCTGCTCCTAACTATTTACCTAGAAGAAAGAAAAAGTTATGCCCATAAAAATATCTTGTAAAAAAATGTTCAAAGCAGTTGTATCTATAATAGCCCCAAATTGGAAATGACACCCTTGCTTATCAGTAGATGGATAGATAAACAAATTTCAGGGCATTGGTGCAACAGAAGAATGTTCAGCAACAAAAACAATGAATTACCAGCACACACAGCATAAGTGAACCTCACAGGCGTTATGTTGAGCAAAAGAGCCCAGACATAGGAATAAATACTACGCAGTCCCATTTATGTCAATTTCTGGAACAGGCAAAATCAATCTGGACTACTAGGAATGGGATCAGTGTTGACCTGAGAGGTGTCTTTTGGTGGGGCAAAGACCTGAGAAAGCTTTCTGGGACTTGAGAAATCTCCAGCATCTCGATGGAAGTAGTTACTAAGAAGTGCATGTTTATTAAAATTCATCATACTGTATACTTAAAATGTGTAATTTTTTTGTATGTCAGTTACACTCCAATAGAGCTGATTAAAAGCTAGTTAGCCCAACTGAGAGTTCACAAAGCCATCTGAGCTCTCTATGTCATGTTCTCTGCAACCATCGGTACTGTCCTGTGTCAGACTTTGGGTGGGGGAGACAGTCAAGCATGCAGCACCTCCAGGGAAGCGGCAAAACCAGGGCAGAATATCCACTGCTGACTACCATGCACAGTCACATCTGAATGCCTGTGGTTGCATCCCGGGATGGTAGAGATCAAGGGCTAATCAATTCTCACGGCATCAGCAACTTCCATCCTGCTCGCCCGTCTGCCAACTTACTAATTGTATTGAGAATAGACCTATTGTTTGGAAAATCTGACAAGTAAAATTCTTTCATCCAAGACCGCTCATCCATGGTCACGATTCCGAACGAAAATGGTATGAAATGGTGTAAATGTTCATTGTTGGTCACCAACGAGTGGGCACTGTGGACTCTTTACTTTGAAATTTCTTTACTTTCCTTAGGGATACAATTTTCTTGTAATTATTTAAAACATCAAACATTCATGCTACCTAAAATTTTAGCCAATTATGCTTCTGATTTACTGCTTAAAGCAGTCGTCGTTATCTATAATAAACTTGTCAACTCCATTCACAATTTATATCAGCTATAGTTTACGAGCTTCATAACCTTAGAAGCATTACCAATTTTGCTTTTTTTATTTTCTTTCGAAGCCCATAGAGTCTAATGTTTCCTACTTTGCTTAGATTATTGTTTTGTCATTAACATTTGTTTTGGCTTACTCCCAGTTCTTCCATCAGCACGTTATCATCTCACAATTAAAATGTCTAATTTATTTCCTCATGTTCCTGATGTTATTGAAGTTGGCTAGCACTCTCTAGAAATGAGGCCAAAACCTTCATCGGTACCAAGGTAACAAAATATTTGTCTCCTTTTATTTTTCTGTTTTCATTATACAAATAAAATAAAATATTTAATCTATAGTCAGATGGAAATTAATTTATCTTTATTTATTTTATGAAGAAATTACTTGGCCTTAAATAAAGGTGCTTTTATAATCTCTCATTGTCTCATTAAAAAAGGAGGTATTGTTATAAAATGTAATATTAAGATGTTAATTTTAATAAAACAGTAATTCTAAAAGATACCTTACAGCTATAGACAATGCTTTAACGGAAAGAGAAACAGTTTATCTTCCTTGTCTTTTTAAGCTGACATGTCTATAAATTATTAACATGATAAGCAGAATAAATGCAACGAAATTTTTTAAATGGAACTAAAATGTAAGTTCTTTGCCTTGCCACTTAAGATTTTCCTTTGTGAAGTTGCATTTATTCCTAATATAAATGTTCAAAATTAATTGAAGTGGCTCTTGCATTCATCCCGAGAATAGACAGGCCTGAACCTGGCTGGGCCGAGTGCAGCCCGTGGCTGGGTTTGGAAGGCTGGCTCCTTGTGATCGATGAGGCTCCCAGCCTGGGAGGTCCCCGGAGCCAGCTCTCTGGGCTTCCGCCTATCATCACTCACTGAAGTCAGCCTGCTGGCCAGGAGACCAGGCAGTGTCACCAACGATCAGCACGCAGCATTTATCCACATTCACTTATTCTGCAAATGTCTCCTGAGATCCCACTGGGCACTGGGCTCCATCCAGTGCTGAGAACAAAAACAAGTGGTCCCTGTCCTCAGGGGAATTTCGTTCTCGTGAGGGAGAAATGATAATTGAGAAATGCCGTGAGAAACCATGACAGGGGTGGAGCTGAGCTCATCAATATCCCAAGGCCTGTGAGGGGATCTATTCTGATAGCCGAAAGCAAAGCTTGGTGGGTTAGGATGCCACTTTAGCTCTAGCTCTCAGGAGCCTAAGGGTTGCCAGGGCTCAGCTGGGCTGTTGGTGCTTGGGGCCTCTCACGCTGTTGCTGTCAGATGTTGCCGGGGCTGGACGCGCCTGAGGCTCTGCCATGCTGGACACCCAAGATGGCGCCCTGGCGCGGCTGGCTGTGGATCCTGGTTGTAGCCTGGCTGCTCGGGTATCAGCCAGAGCCATGCTGGACACCCAAGATGGCGCCCTGGCATGGCTGGCTGTGGATCCTGGCTGTAGCCCTGGCTGCTCGGGTATCAGCCAGAGCCACGCTGGACACCCAAGATGGCTCCCTGGCGTGGCTGGTGGTGGATCCTGGCTGTAGCCCTGGCTGCTCGGGTATCAGCCAGAGCCATGCTGGACACCCAAGATGGCACCCTGGCGTGCCTGGCTGTGGATCCTGGTTGTAGCCCTGGCTGCTCGGGTATCAGCCGGAGCCATGCTGGACACCCAAGATGGCGCCCTGGCATGGCTGGCGGTGGATCCTGGTTGTAGCCCTGGCTGGTCGGGTATCAGCCAGAGCTTGGAAGATGACCACTTTGTTGCTTGAACTTCTCAGGACACAGTGGGTGGCATCCCAGAGGGAGTATCCAAGAGTGAACATTCCCAAGGGCAAGAAGAAGGAGCCCAAGGCTCTCAAAAGTCTCCGTCAGTTTGTCGCAGTGTCACAGGCTGAGCTGCTCCAGCAGAGCAATCCTAGAGCCCACCCAGAGGGATGGGGGTCAGATAAACAGCCTCATCTCATGATGGGAACCGGGAGCTGGGCAAGATCCTACTGCTCAAGGGCCTGTGGGATGGTAGACAGTGGTGCAATCAGCTTTGTTAGAAAACACAATTTATCACTGGTTCTAGGAAAGCTCCTGGGACCTAGTGATGCTCCTGCAGAGACTATCAAGATAATAGGAAGTAAAGCCATTAAAAACTTACCATGTTTATGTGCTGAGGGTCCAAGCACCTTCACACATATTCCCCCTCATTTAGTCCTTACAACCTTCCTAAGAGGTAGCTAATATTTCATGTTAGAGATAAGAAATCTGAGGCAGAAGGCATCAAGCAACTGCTAAGGTCACGTCTGCTGTGAGGCTAGAACCACCCGTCTGCTATTACCCAGCATGAGATTTATCCTCCATGACGTCACATAGAATGCCCGGCAGGGTGTTTTCCCAGCTTAGTAGCACGGAGGTGTTGCGTGTACCTGCCCTCAGGTGGACAAGGACTCAGGCAAGGTGAAGAAAGGGAGTGCAAGGGGCAGGAACGAGGGCAGGGGGCTGGCACAAGGGGTCCAGAAAGGAGTCCTGGGCACGTGGCAGGAGGCTCTGGAGGCAAGTGTGGGAGTTTAGATTTTCTCAAGGAGAAGGAAAACCTCTGAAATATTTTAAGCATGGGAATTTCCCGGTGACATAAGTCATCTCCCAAGGTCACTGTGGCTTGCTGTTGGAAAATGAATCTCGGGGAAAATGGGACATCAGGAAAAGAAGCCAGGATCCAGGCAAGGCTACTGCACCTGCTCATGGGCAAGACTGAGGGTGGATGAAGGCGGAGTCAGCAGTGACAAAGCAACGATGTGTTTGGAGGGACACAGGATGGAAAGGCCACATGGGCACGGTGCAGGAGGGAGGTGGCACGGAGGTGCACCAGGGCCTCGGATATCTGTAATGAAGGCCATCTTAACGGTGGCATCTGTTTCTGAGAAGGGAACCAACACTGAGGAAGGAGAGGATTTGGGGAGAAAGTCAAGAGTGTGTTGGTTGACTTTCTTGCCTCACTCTACTGAGAGTTTTCCTTGAAGACTGAGCAAAATTGTTAGCATACCCACAATAGACTATTCCACATGTCTTGAGCTTGTGTGCTCGGGTAAACCTCTCCAGGTGCTGATGTCTCAAATCTTGGATAACAGGATCAAAATGAATCACCTTTTGGCTTGGGAAGGGGGCAGATTTTCAAGTAACATGGTGCCTGATATCACCCTCACCAGGAGCATCTCCAGGGTGTTGGCCATGAAGACCTCCAAGCTCCTTTTGGAGATGTCACATGACTTAGCACACAGGAGGAGTGGAGAAAGAGAGGAAAGAAGTGTGGCTGAAGTGAAGTGAGAGGGGGCTGGAGAAATGGGGGGTGGATCAGAAATTGAGGTATGGGTAGAATTTATTGCTTTTCTGAGGTTGAGTTGTGTGTGTGTGTGTGTGTGTGTTTGTTTGTTTGTTTGTTTGTTTTACAGTGTACCCTTTCAGCTAATTAAAATAAAAGGGCCAAAGCAACACCTTAACCCTTAAATTGACAGATGAGGCCCAGTTCCATGCAAGCATAGGTAATGTTTTTCAGCTGCCAGGGGAGAGGATCAGAGCTGTCAGTGGCATGAGTTTTTGAGGCATTTTGCAGGGCTCCTCCCTAGAAAAGAGACATCTCATTCTTATGAAAACACGAGTTTCAGGAAGAATCAATTCTATCACAGTGGCTATAATACTACTTGGTGGTCCAAGATCTTGGGGAGAAAGAAATTTTAAAAAAATCATTTAAATTGGGGTTATAGATAGAAGTTTCTCTTTCAGATCAACATTATATACAGCTTAAAAGTAGCTCTTTCAGTTTTGAAATGGGTCAGATATACTCATTACATTGACTTTGTTTCAGATCTTGATGCTCAAGGAACAGTTGCTTATTGGTATTTATTTTGCTCTAAATTAGCTATTTGCTTATTGACCCAAAATAGTTATCATCTCAGCTGGAAATATATTGGAACTCTGGTTGCCAAACAAATATTCTGCAAAAGATGAATAAAAGCATATGGGAGGAAAACCCTACCAAGCCCGGCCTGCCGGAGCTCTGGAAGGCGCTCTGGCTGGCAGCCATGTGCCCCGCCGCACGCCGGCATCCGGGGATGACAGTGATCGATTTAACAGTGGGAAGGTATTAATGATATTCAGCGCTGATGGCTGAGGCACTTCACCGTCATTTGCATTTCGATTCATCATCTCTGCATTTATCATTATGAAGAGGACGCCAGAGCTAATTAAAGTCTGGGCTAAGAGGGTGACCGGGGAGGCTGGTGGGCACTAACGCCGAGGAAGACCTGGGAAAGTTTCCAGCAGGAAGGACACCAACCTTACAGCAAACCCAATTAACTTAATTCTTAACGAATCCATGTGAGGCTCTTCCAATTGGGTAGACTGGGAGAGTTAAACCACACTTCATATTTTATGCTTAAATCCAGGGCTCGGCACTAACATGGCTTGGCTGGTGTTCTCTTATTCCATCCCCCAAACCCACAAAACCCCATCTTTGAAAATCCTTACATTTTGAAATATAGAATACACATTTTCAGTACATACTTTTAAATAGAAACATTGTGTTTTTTGTTTGCATGGCACTGCAAACTCCTATACTGCTGTTTCAGAACTGAAAGAAAAAATTCTCTACAAATGTAATTCAAAGAATAAATTCTGGACCATTTATTCTCTATATTAACACAAATCATTGATGCATATATTCAGAATAAAATGAGACAATTATAATTCCATTGTAGAATAAATACACCACAAGTTATGATTCCCAACGTCTATTTTTCACTACGTGCAAAATTTCCTTCATGCATTTTCATCTGTGTTTTCCACCCTTAGTATCCATGACAATAAATGGCATCATTAAAGGAATTTAATTTTTCTTTATGGGTTTTAATTAGACACTGACATTTTGATTCTTCTTTGCTACTGCATAGCAGATCTATAGTAGGTTGTTTTGGAGGGTTCAATTCAGTTCTTTACTCTGAAGTTGATCCAGGAAAACTGAAGACACCCTTTGATATGGTTTGGCTCTGTGTCTCCACCCATATCTCATCTTGAATTGTGATTCCCATGTGTCAGGGACAGGACCTGGTGGGAGGTGATTGGATCACGGACGTGGTTCCTCCATGCTGTTCTCTTGATAGTGAGTGAGTTCTCACGAGATCTGCTGGTTGAAAGGTGTTGGCACTTCCCCTTTGCGCTCTCTCTCTCCTGCTCTGCCACGGTGGGACGTGCCTGCTTCGCCTTCACCTTCTGCCATGATTGTAAGTTTCCTGAGACCTCCCCAGCCATGTGGAACTGAGAGTCAAATCTCTTTTCTTTATGAATTACCCAGTGTCAGGTAGTTCTTTATAGCAGTGTGAAAATGGATTAATACACCTTTGGAGAAAGCTCTCTGTGGAGTCATATTGAAGAAAAATGGAGAAAACTGATCTTGACATTTTGTAGAACTGGGACACCTCTATTGGAAGCCCTTCTTCCCTGCTGAATGGAGATGGGTGGCCCTATACAGCCCCTGACTTGATGGTACAACAGGAAAAGGCAAGATAAATAGTGGCCACATACAGTGATGTCCATCCCAAGGAATGGCTGGGTCCCGATTTAAGACAAAGGTTTTACAAAGGTTCTTCTCCCTGTGGAATGAAAGTGGGTGAAGTATTGCTTGAAAGAAAATGGGAGATTAATCTTTGTGTCCATCTGTATCATTCCTGTGCTAGGGCACACCATGGATTCCTCATGGCCGCTGTGTGTGGGAGTGACTCTCTTCCTTTGTCCTACAGATGAGGCAACTGCAGGTCAGGAAGGTTAGCCCTCCCACCCGGGCAGCTGGGTGGCTGCCACTGCCCCTTCATCCCTGCGTGACCCTCATGTCCAGCAGTGGAGTCAGGGCTTCTTGTCTACTTCAACCTGGGGCCTGGGTCCCTACCCCGGAAAGGAATCCCAAGAGTACTGGGGCCATGGGAGCCTCATTTATAGCTGGGCTGTATCTCCCAGCCCTGAACAGAGGAGTTGCACAGCAATTGTGCAGCAAACACTGGGGAAGGGAATGACACATGAATGAACACACATGCTGGGAGCCCTCGTCCGACTCTCACCCCTGCACACTCGGACTGTACCATGGGGTTGTACCCTAAGGTCCCATCTGTACCTGACCCTCACTCCTGCTCTGAGCCATTTTATTTTTTATTATTTATTTATTTATTTATTTTTGAGAGACAAGGTCTCTCTGTCCCCCAGGCTGGAGTGCAGTGGTATGAACACGGCTCACTGCAGCCTTGATCTCCTGGATTCAAACAATCTACCCAGCTAAATTTCCAAAGTAGCTGGATGACAGATGCACACTACCACACCCAGCTAATTTTGTATTTAATTTATAGAGACGGAGGTCTCACTATATTGCCCAGGCTGCTTTCAAATTCCTGGGCTCAACTGATCCTGTTCCCTTGGCCTTCCAAAGTGTTGGGATTATAGGCATAAGCCACCATTTCCAGCCTACCTCTTCCCTCTTAAGCAGCCCCCTGGCTCCCAGCTGGCTTGAGTCCTGCCCATGGGGTGATCCCTGTTGCCAGCACTCCCTGGAATGGATTGCAGTTCTGCAGACCTTCCCATGGGCTTCTGGAATCACAGCTGGTCCAGCCCTCTGGTTCCACCTCTGTCCCTCTCCATGAAGCCAATCTGTGATGTCCCCATGGGTGAACTGTGGTCTCTGCAAAGCCCTCTGGTTCCACCTCTGCCCCTCTCCATGAAGCCAATCTGTGACGTCCCCATGGGTGAACTGTGGTCTCGGCAATGAATGTGGCACCCTGAGCACCATAACAAGGAAAGGTCATGTGATGCAATAATCAGAAATATATATTTAATGAAAAATAATAAAGTCTGAAATTGATGAAATTACGCTTCTCTTGTTACCAACTTAATGTGAATCTAGAAAGCTCACCTGCCATTTTGAACATTGTGTTTCTACACTAATTTATTCCGCAAATGAACTGCATTATTCTGAATTCACAAGTAGGAGCGCATGGAATTAAAACGGTCTGGGCAGAATTAAGCGCCTCTGAGCTGAGGTGAACACCTAGCACAGAAATGCAGCACCTCAATCAGCACAGCATCCATTATCCCACCCTTCATTGAGCCACTAACCTTGTGGTTCACTGAAGACATACAGAGGCCGAGTTTTCCATTTCATAATTCAATTCCAGTGAGCCAGTTCTCAAAGTGTGCAAACTTCTCCCAGGAGGGAGTTCAGCACCATTATCATCCACATGGCCATTATTACCATCAAAAGACATTTATTAAGCACTTAATTGTGCATTGCATCGGGCTAGGTGGTGAAGAGAGAAACTGAATTTCCTGTCTTCTGTGAACGTATTGGGCATACGAGAGAATGAATATAATGACAAACCAAGACAAGAAATAGAGAGTTAAAGAAAGCACCAGGTTAGAGGCTGTCGACAGGACCCAGGAAAGGGACTCAACCCATGTCCCAGAGCTGGAAGAGTGAGTAAGACCTGCTGCCTCAGACCTGTGCAGAGACAGGCAGAGTGGCAGCAAGTTTCAGGAAGCTCAGGGCATCGTGAGTTGATTTTTGGATCTGGTGAGATGAGACTGGAGACTATTGTTCTAAGTGAAGTAACTCAAGAATGGAAAACCAAACATCCTATGTTCTCACTCATAAGTGGGAGCTAGGCCATGAGGCTGCAAACACATAAGAATGATACATCAGACTTTGGGGAATCAGGGGGAAAGGGTGGGAAGAGGATGAGGGATAAAAGACTACAGTTTGGGTGCAGTGTACACTGCTAGGGTGATGGATACTCCAAAATCTCACAAATCACCACTAAAGAACTCACTCATGTAACCAAACACTACCTGTTTCCCAATAACCTATGGAAATTAAATTAATAAAAAAAAGAAGCACAAGGCTATAAAATAATGAAGACTTTGAATAGCAATAACCTTGTGAGTGCCTTTTAGAGGCCTTGACTTTGTCCCTTGTTTTCACTCTTTGAGGTCACAAGTGTGAGACTTTGCTTAGAAAGCAGAGGCAGTGCCCATGGAAACGCAGAGAGACAGCAGGTCCCCAGAGAGGATGGGGACAGGTCAGAAACAGACTCTCAGCTTGGCTCAGCCTCTGAGGCCCACAAGAACACCACGGCAGTGAGGGTTTGTGTCTGTCTTTCCTGGACTCCAGGGCCCCACCTGGGGAGGGTCGGCCAGGGGACGGCACGGCTTCCTTGCCAAGGTCGGCTGTCTGCAGAAGTGCAGGCCAGGGAGCCTTGGGGGTTGCTGGGAGCCCTGGCTTTCTGTGTTCTCCAGCCTGCTCGCTCCATGCAGTGTTCTCATCTCAGTTCCAGACATGTGTGAACAGACACCCTCTCTGATTCCCGAATCTCCACTGTAAATTCCTGGAGAAAGTTGCAATTGGTCCAGGTTTGATCAGGCACCAGACTCGCTGCCCAGGGCCTGCGGCAAGTGCGCACCGGTGAATGGGTGATCTCGGTGTCCTGGAACACTCCCCCACCTTAAGGATTTGCTGCAGAAGTCACGAGGACCCTCAAGGGATGGATGCCATGAACTCCGAGAAACTTTCTAATCAAATTAACCAACAGGTAGCATTTCCATCAGGAGACAACACACTACTTTGTCTCTGAAAACTTTTTCTCAGCTTTATTTAGTTTTACTTTACTTATTATATCATACAAAATTATCCGTGTTGTCATTATTGAGGCATCAATTAATGTTCAGTAAAACCCGCTCATTTTACATGTACAGCGGGGTGCATATTGGCAGCTGTCTATCATCGTAAAACACTGCCTCCTGCCCATTTGCAGTTGATCCTCTCTCCCCAAGCCTGGTCCCTGGTGGACACTCATCTGCTTTCTTTCACTCTATTTTGCCTTTTCTAGATTTTTATATTGATAAAATTATTTAACATGAGTATTTTTTGCCTGGTGTTTTTCGCTTAGCAGCACACTTTGAAACGCACGCATGCCGTTCTGTGTCGTGTGGCTCACCTGCCTCCTGCTGAGAGATACTGCACAATGTGGATGTGGCACAATGTGTTCCTTCATCCAAAGCAGATGGACGGTGGGTCCCTTCCAGCTGGGGTGGCTGTGGATCGTGCAGATGGAGCATTCGTATACGTGTATCTGTGTAAGGGTATGTCTCCATTTCTCTTGGGTAGATCCTAGGAGTGGCATTGCAAGGTGGTAGTCATGCTTAGTTTCAGAACATGCTGCCAGACTCTTTTCCAACATGGCTGCACCATTTTGCATTCCCACCAGCAAAGCGGAAGCATTTCCATTGCTCCTCCTCCTCACCAACACTCCCTGTGACCAGCTGGCTTCACTTTATTCTCCTAGTTGGTGGGTAGTGACGACCACGCTCCTTCGTTTGACTGACATGCTTGAGTTTTCATGCTCAATTCATGCTGGTATATTTTTAAATGTTGCATTCACACCATCAGTAGGGGCCATTGTTGAAGCGGCACCATGCTTGGCTCACACGCGGCAAGTGTATTATTACCTGCTGTCGTGATTGTTGTTGTCAGGGCAAGTGGCCTTGCCTGTGCCGGCAGCAGAAGCGCAGCAAAGTGCGTTTGAGAACCACCTACGCTGCGCTTGGTCTCTAAGACGTGTCTGCAGGTGGCATTTGGAACCCCAAGCTTCACACAGGTCTTGTGTTGGGAGACGTCCCCCTGTGTATTCTGCCCTCTTTTCTCCACATCCCATGGCCGTCTGCCATGAATGCTGTCTTTACTCAACAGCATGGCTGTCACTTCAACTGGTCAGTTTTCCTTTCTCTCCTTGGCTTAAATATAGCCCCAGACCCTGACTCTAATCCTCTGGCTGAATCAGAGCAATCTTTACAACTTGATGTTTATTAAAAGCACAGCCTGTGGATTTGCAGAGAGATTGGGTCGTTTGCAACTCCATTTTATCACAGTTATTTGGATCAGCCTGTTATGAACTGAATGTTTGCGTCTCCTCATTCAAATGTTGAAGTCTTAACCCCTAATATGATGGTATAAGGAGGGGAGGCCTTTAAGAGGTGATTAGGGAGAGATGAGCTCACCTGAGTGGGTCTCCTCCCTCCTGATAGGATTAGTGTCCTTATAAGAGCAAGAGAGACCAGAGTTAGAAAGTAGGTGAGTGGTGACCAGAGGCAGAAGGGAAGAGAGAATGCACTGCAGAGCTTCTTTTGGGGGTGATGGAAAAATGTTCTACAATTACATAATGGGGATGGTTGTACAACTCTATGAATAGACTAAAAACACTTGATTGTACACTTCGAAAGGGAGGATGTTGTGATATTTGAATCATATCTCAGTAAATGTCATTAAAAATGCAACAGTGATGGCTCATGCCTATAATCCCAGCACTTTGGGAGGCTGAGGCAGGAGGATCATTTGAGCCTAGGAGTTTGAGACTAGCCTCTGCAACAGAGTAAGACCCCATCTCTACAAAACTTGAGAAAACAAATTAGCGTGGGGCGGTGGCATGCACCTGTAGTCTGACTCAGGAGGCTGAGGTAGGAGGATTGCTTGAGCCCAGGAGGCTGTGGGCCACTGCACTCCAGTCTGGGTAACAGAGCAAGACCCTGTCTTAAAACAAACAAGCAAACAAAACACCCCAACAAAACCCAGAAGTATAAACGGACTAACTAGTCCTACTAAATATACCCATTTTGATTGACCTTTTGATGGGTGTGCGTGGACACTGGAGCTATTTTGACAGATGCAGGGCAGACTTCAGGCTCTTTGCCTGTGGGATGGAGCCTGGAGAGGTCGCCAGAGACACCTAGAGATTTCCAACTGTAACGATTCGAAAATGTTTATAAAAACAAGTCGTTGTCCAAGAGCATGTCCAAGAGCATGTGGATATGCAGGAATCCTTGGACAAGGAATTTTTCCTTGGAAAAAAGGAATCCTTATTTCCAATTCTTATTTTATGATCGAATAATGAATAGATAATATCATGTGTTTGATATTTTCCATTTAGAAACTTCTAAAGAGCAGACACCTCAAATGATCAGCAAATTTTGAATGCGTTTTAGGTCTATTGTTGGATTTTCTGATACATGCTCCATTTACCAATTTCCACAACTGTTCAGATTAATCCTGTTAGTACGTGATTAAATATTAAAAGTATTTAGGGTAAGTTAATTCCTCAGCCCATTTCAAATTCTTTTGGAAAATCCAGGTGTGCACGTTCGGCCCCCAGGACCACCAAGGCCTCACATCACAGGGTTTCCTTGGATGTCCTGCTGCTCGTGTCTTCTCCTGCATAGCTTCAAGGTAGGGAGAGGGCTGCGTGGCTCCTTAACCACTGCCAGGGAGAGCAAAGGAGGCAGAATGGAAGAGAAGCCACGCTTTGCCCAAACATGCCTGAGCTGCCTCCATGAGTCCTTGCCCTTGGCCAGTTCATAACCGGCCACCTCTGTAGGAGAGAGCAAGCATGAGAGGGACTCTCAGTTCCACGAGATACTCGGAGGAGGAACTCTGGTCCAGTCCCACTTAGAGTTTATGTGTTCTTTATCCTGAGACCTCACTCCTTCCGTCTGGATCCCTGTCGGCCAGTGGAAATAAAATGGGGACAACCAAAGTGACGTACAGCTATCTAGGAGCCACTTTTGGGTAGTAAAAAGAAGCAGATATAATTTAAAAAGAAAATCTCTCAGTATAGACAGAATATTACTTCCATGAATAATTAACATGAATAATTATTGAGATATTTTGCATTTTTAACTGGACAAAGCCTTTAAAATCTGTGACCATCTAACATTTATATTGCATCTCATATCAGGTGCCACATTTTTAATCGCTTAAGTGAAATGCAGGCTTAGAAAAAAAAAAAAAAAAAAGTCAAATTTGTTTAATAGGAAAATAGTTCTCAGCTTCAGACAAAATCTCAGCATAAGTTAATTAAGATTGACATTTCGAGTTCAGGTCCTCCGTCATGCTGGCCAGTTTTTGAATGTCCAGCAGCCTGTGTGGCTACAGCACACAGTGGTGCAGGTCTGGACTGTGGAGTGACTTGAGGCAGATACCCAGGGGCAGGACAGAAAGGAATGACCAGGGTAGCCCCGTCAATCACCGTGCACTTTACAGATTAGAAAGTGTACTCACAGCCATTGCCCCTTGACATAAATAGTGGGTATGTGAAGACAGGACTCGTAACTATAACGAATCTGAACTTGACTTGCTTCTTCCCAGGCTCCACAGTTAATCCAAGCCCAGGGAAGTCAAAGAATCAAGTATTTGAAGAACATCAAAGGGGCTGTTTGGAGAAACTTCACACTTCTTCAAAGACAGTAGTGTGCTGCTCAGCTGTATGACTTGTCCCCGGAGCTGCTACTGAGGTTGGGGTGAAGGGAGAGTCACAGGCACTCTGGGATCTCAGGAGCTCCCTGTTCCATGCGGAGAGCAGGTCTCTGGACTTCTTGGCTCCCTGTCCTGGAGGGAGCCACATGGGCCATCCTCACCCCTCCTCCAGGGCCACCTCCAAGGCCTCTGCTCCAGCTCTGGGACAGCAGGGCTCCTCACTCTGTGTCCTCTGCAGCATCTTCCCACTGTAGCTGGGCCCCAACACCCCTGGTGGGGTTACTGGTCTTTGTTTAGTGGCTCTCTTCCCCAGCCAGACTGAGAGCACCCCAAGATTGGGGCTAGTCCCCACTAATGTCAGCCCAGAGCATATGGATACCTCTCAGCCCTGAGCCTTCTTGGACGGCAGTGGAGTGGACGGTGTGCTGTAATTCTGTTCATGTGCAGACATTTCAGAACCGAGGGTGGGTATGGGGGATACATGAAAACGACCCCTCCCTCTCCTCCGCCGTTAGTTGCGCTGATGTTTAAAGAGAAAGGGAGATGGAAGCTACCCTATACGTACGCCTGATTTCTCTGAGAAAACATCTGCGAGGCTGATTCAGAGGGACCTACAACTGCCTTCTTGTTGTCATAAAGTCTGCAGTGGAACAGAAAGGACTTGGGCCAGAGGGAGCCAAAACCCATCATTTTAAATTGGGCTGAAAAAAGCCATTCAGTTCCACTCCATCTGAGCTTACAACAGCCTTTGCTCAGGCCTCGGAAGACCCCAGCCACCACCCTCTCCCGGTCCTGGTGCCCCGCAGGCCACGCTGACACAGACTATAGGAAACATCTTGGCTGCGTTTGGCTGGAAAGGGGACACATCCAGGGCTTGGAGGCAACACCATGGACTTGCCTGTGGGTGCTTTCACTCTTGTCCCATCAGGAGGTGCTGATCCACCACACAGACACGCACAGCAGAGTCTGCACACGCAAACATGTACACAGGCTCACACTACACAGACACGCACGGCAGAGCCTGCACACAAAAACATGTACACAGGCACACACTACACAGACACACACAGCAGAGCCTGCACACGCAAACATGTACACAGGCTCACACTACACAGACATGCACAGCAGAGTCTGCACACGCAAACATGTACACAGGCTCACACTACACAGACACACACGGCAGAGCCTGCACACAAAAACATGTACACAGGCACACACTACACAGACACGCACGGCAGAGTCTGCACACGCAAACATGTACACAGGCACACACTACACAGACACGCACAGCAAAGTCTGTACACGCAAACATGTACACAGGCTCACACTACACAGACACCCACAGCAGTCACATGCAAACATGTACACAGGCACACACTACACAGACACGCACAGCAGAGTCCACATATGCAAGCATGCACACGGGCACACAATACACAGACATGCACAGCAGAGTCCGCACACACAAACATGTACACAGGCACATACTACACAGACACTCAAACATGCACATGGGCACACAATACATAGACACACACAGCAGAGTTCGCACATGCGAGCATGTACACGGGCACACAATACAATACATAGGCACGCACATCAGAGTCGGCACACACGTGCGCAGCACACAATACACAGACATGCATAGCAGAGTCCACACATGCATGCGTGCACACAGACACATACCGCACAAGAGATCCAGGAGGAAGACCCAGAGGTTTTAACAAAATAGGAGAGAACACATACTTTTTGAAAAAGAGAAAAAACACTATAAAGGTCAAAGTTAAACTCATCAATTGCTGGTCACAGTGAGCCAGGGTTCCCAGGTGCACAGGGACAAGAATGAGGCTGTGGGACTCTTCTGTCTGCCCCAGGAAGAGATTCTTTGCTCGTGGCCTCTATGTTGCTAATGAAGTCAGTAGAACGCAGCACGTGTATGTGAAGCCTGCAGACCAGACCGCTGTCTGGGCCAGGGGTTGTGTGACGTGTGACACTGAGTACATTGGTCCCTGTCCCCACGGTTGTGCACTCCAATCCCAGGGCTTGAGCCTCCAGGTAAAGTGAGAATAATGAGAGGGAATAGGCACCTGCAGCAGGTGACAGGCAGTTCAAGCCTCAGATGGCTTCATGGCTGGGACACCTGGACCGAGGTGGCCAGTGAACAAGGGCAAAGGGCTTTGCAGCAGCGATGACACGAGGCCAGGACATGGTGTGCATCCCCACAACCACACAAAGCTTGGCCTGGTGTTTTCTGAGCTTCTCTGAGAGGCACGACCAGAAAGGGAAACACCGCTGCATTTTTCCTTGGGAATTATTACAGTAGTCACTCTTATCCCAACCACCAGTCAGTGTTGCTAGGCAGGTCAACGTCTGTAACAGATCCTCAGAACCCAGCAAATCCAAACCCTTCTGCTCCTCAAAAAGGACACAGAGTGGGCTGGGACAATCCGAATCCAGCACTGAAAAAGAAGTGAAAACTTAAAAGACACAGGCTAACAGCAGTGCCCCCACAGTTAGTTTATTGGAAAACTGTGAATTATTTATATATTGAAAGAAAAAAAGGCATTTGCTAATGAGAAATATAATAGATAGATAGACAGACAGACAGATAGATAGATGACTGGATGGACAGAAGGATGGATGGATAGATAGATAAGATTAATGGGTAGATAGATAGATAGATAGATAGATAGATAATAGAAAGACAGATAGATGATAGATAGTCAGATGGATAGATAGAGAGATGGGTGGATGCATGAATGGATGGATAGATGAATGGAAGAGTGAATGGGTGGATGGAAGAATGAATGGGTGGATGGATGGATGGATGGATGGTTGGATACATGGATAAATGAATAGATAGATGACAGATGAATGGATGATAGATAGATAATGGATGGATGAATGGATAGATGGATAGACGCATGAATGAATGAAAGATAGATAGATAGATAGATAGATAGATAGATAGATAGATAGATAGATAGATAGATGAATGGGAGGATGTATGGATGGATAGATAGATGAATGGAAGGATAGATGGTGGATGGATGGATAGATACATGGATAGATGGATGGATAAACAGATGATAGATAGGTAGATAGAGGAATCGATGGATAATTTGGGGAAAATGAAAGTGTTGACAATGCACATGATTCATAGGACTTATTATAACATGTAACTCCTGAGTGTCTTAAAGGACTCTGGAATGATAAACCAGAGGCATCATGGTGGCGGAGGTCACCGGGGATGTTTGTTTGATGTAGAGAGGCTCCCAGTCTGACAGCAGAGGCGACTTTGAGTTTCTCTATGTTGAACAGAGCTGCCCCCATCATTGTTAGTAGATTAGTTCCCTGGGTGTAGACGCTGAGTTCTGGGTGAGGGGCCCAGAGCTTCTTCTGCTGAAGGATGGCCCCAGCAGATGAGCATGTGTGTATGTGTGTGTGTGACTGTGTGTGTACGTGCATGTGTGTGTGTATCTCTGAGCAGTTCCTTCTGAGGAGCTCGAGCCAGTTCACGGAACAGAATCCAAACCCGAGAACTAAGGGGACCCTTGGAGATGATCCTTTCCTGCTGGCAGGCCACTGGAAGTGAGAAGGGGAATGTCCTTGAGTTTCTCAAGGTGTTGTGGTATCAAATCCGTCCCCTCCTCTCATCAAACCAAGGGAGACCACAGCTGCTGGTTGACTAGCATGCACGTGTAACAGGTTTGGAGTTGAAAATAGAGAATCAAATACAATATCATTTCCCAAAGGAAACTCCTCAGCATCACCCGAGTGACCAGGGTCATTGAGGATCCCTTGGAGGAGTAGGGTAGACCTTCTCCAGTCAGAGGTGTGTTCTCCAGTTGCTGGTGAGCGAGAGAGGTTCGTTTTGGCCTCATAAACATTAGCAGGCACCTGCCAGCACCACCTCCACCACTTCTCTTGCATGAGGGTGGGTAGAAAAGTTTGGGAGCTGGACCCTGATGTAATTAGAGTAGGGGTGGACTGGGCAGGAGAGGGACTTACACCTGGTCATTTGGGCAATGCCAAGGATTTTCCTTTGGGAAATGATACTGTATTTTATTCTCTTTTTTCAACTCCAAACCAGTTACAGGCACGTGCTAGTCAACCGACAGTTGTGGTCTCCCGGGGGACCCAGTGGGGTGGGCGCCGTGCCCGGGGTGGGATCAGGAGGAGGTGAGAGAGGATGAGGAGAGGCAGGTGAGAGGCCTGCAGAGATGGTGTGCAGGCTCTCTTTCCTGGTCTCCTTTACTTTTCTTATCGCCTTCTTTGCTTCCAATCTTATTCTAATTGTCTTCACTTTCACTTAAATTTTTAAAGCCATTTCCTGTTTCCTCTTTCTCTCTTTCCACTTAAAAAAAAAAGTTTTGTTTCCCTCCATCACCCCACGCCCCCGCCCTGTATGCTTCTTGCCACAAGATTGTCTTAAACCTTTTCCTTTCGCCCTCCCCTCTGGCCTTCCTGCTGTTTCTTTTTTTACAATTTTTAAGTTATTGAGAGCCTCCTGTGGCCACAGCTCCCCTGCTGGGCCGGTGACAATGGGTGAGGCCAGCGGCTTCTATAGAAGGCCAGGCTGCAGGGCGCGGCTTCCCTCAGCGGGCTGCAGAGGAGGGGGAGATAGGCCTGAGGCTCTGGGGGATGACAAAGGCCCCTTCATGCCCTTTTGCTCCTTCAGAAGGGGCGGGTGGGCTGTGCCCAGTGCACAGGCAACCTCCAGGGCCCTCTGTGGCTGCCTTTTGTGGAAAAGGTTTCCCAGAAATTCATTGCTGAATGGCTCCTGGAAACCTGATCGCTTCTCCTCCACCCTCTGCTTTCCGTTCCTCTGTCTTTCTCCATCAATAAGAGGCATCCTGTGAGCTGCAGGTTCCAAAGGAGACGGTCCAACGTCACTGTCCTCCAAGAGGTTAGAAGAAGATGACACTTCCTAATAAAACTGCAAAAGCATGTATGAAAGCCTCGTTATTTTTAACTTCACCGTCTCAGTGAAAGCACAGAAACACAAACAGGGAGAAGTGGATTAAAACAGAAAACAGACCTAAAAACACCACAAAAGCATCGGAGCGAGCCTTTAAAATAGCTCCAAGTTTCGAGTTTTTCTGCCAAGGAGCCTTCTGCAGGGTAGCGTGTCTCCCTCCGGACTTGCAGCGAGCACGTGTGTGAGTGTTAGAGGCACAATGAGGGGTCTGTGTCCCAGCCGCACGCCCACAGACGTAGGGTCGTGCAGTGCAAACAGGGAACCAGACACTTCCTCCCCACCGCCTCCCAGGATTCAGTCCAGTGACAAACACGAGAACATCGAGCCACAAAATAAAACAAAAAGACACCGTTTTGCTGAGTGCCCTGTCTACACAAACCGAACCAACAGGGCTGTGGCTGGATTCTGCTGCGGCAGCCACGGCCGTCATTAGAGCTAACAAGCGGAGGAAGGCGCCGAACAGAAGTACAAAGTCACCCTCACGAAAAATAAGAAGGGGAAAGAGAAGAAACAACACTCTAAACAAGTTGTTTTTGCGGCTGCTCTTTGTGACAAGGGACGCCTCTGCTGCTTGCTGTCAGCCCGGTGCCGTATGCCGCAGGAAGCCAGGGGCCCTTGAAGGAGGAGAGGCTCCTGAATTATTGATCAATGATTAGCAAATGCAATCGAAATTGTAGACTTGATGTTGTGCAGCGATCCATAATTTATGAGTGGACAAAATAGGAGGTAGCGGAGGTAGCAGTAGGTGATTTCAGGCCCCATATTGATTACTTAAAACAACAGGAGGTAAGTATACTCTGACAGATGGAACAAAAGCTGCCAGCTCCCGGGCTGTCCGTCAGCACAGCCCACGAGCTGGGGGAATACGCCGACTGCAGAAGCAAATGCATTTCTATTGTGTCTCTTTGATCATTATGCTGTTCTACGAGACCAAAGGACATATTTGTTTATAATTTATGTACTCTCTTACCATAAAAGATTGATGGTTCCCTGTTAGATGCTCTCGTATCTAAATATCCAGGTAGTTTGTACCTGTGACAGCCGGCAAAATGGTGTGAACACCGTGAAAATGTTCTCCCCTGTCCACACGGAGGGACGCGGTGTCCCGGGGTGGGAGGAGGCGGACAGCAGGGCCACACTCACTCCAGTCACCCTCAAGGCCGTGCCCCTGGAGACTCTGCCAGGACACAACCGAAGATGACCCGATTATAACTCAACAGTCAGGTTTCCTCAGGGTGGGCATCTGTTGTAGGGGATGTGTTTGCTTCCGAAGAAGAAGTTTTAAAAGGGACCGTTTAGAAGAGAAAATTCTATTTGATTTCCTACATTTATGAAAATTCTGTGTTAAAAATACATGATTTTAATTATAGACATCGTAACAGGCAGTTTGGTTAATTTAGAACAGTGATTCCCAACTTGGGTGGGGGGTGATTTTGCTCCCACAGGGGACGTTAAACAATGTCTGGGGATATTTTGGGATGTCACGACCAGCGTGGGTGCTGCTGCTGTGGGTGAGGAGAGGCCAGGGAGGCCACTGGCATCATAAGCTACAATACCCAGGACCGCCCCATCAACAGAGAACCCTCCAGCTCCAGAGCCAGAGGGTGCCCAGGCTGCAGAACCCTGCTTTAGAAGATAGAAACAAAAGAGAGAAAAAGAAATAAAGCATTTTTCCTTCCCAGTGAGGCCTAGACATCTCCACTGAAGGGAGCTGGTTCCCAGCTCTGTGAGCCCCTGCTCAGGGACGGGCTCTGTTGTCCACCGGCCCAGGGCCAGCCAACCAGCCGGGATAAGTGAGGTGGTCTCTGAACCTCTGGGTCACTGCCCCTTCCCCTGTGACATGGGGAGGACAACCGTGTCCCCTCACAGTGTGGTGTAGAGTGTCTTAGACGGGGCACAGAGGCTGGCACAGGGTGTGCATTGAATGTAGGATAATTCATCAATACATGCATTCTGGCCATTGTTTCACTAAAGAGCACAAACTCCAGCTCAGCTACTTCACATCAAGAATTCTAGGCAGCATCTCAGCTCTACTTACTTTGTTTTACATCTATCTATCATCTGTCTATAATCATCTATTATCTGTCTATCTATCTATCCATCTATGTGTCTTTCATTTATTTATCGATCTATAAACCTGAAGAGATGAGTTAAAACAGCTCCAACAACTTTTCTAATTCTCAGCCAAAAAAGAATGTAGTGAGAATTGAGAATAAGAAGGATGGTTTCAAATAACTTTATTGTTAAGGTCTGCAAAACTCTGTAAAATATTGCAGAATCATATTATAAATGACAACAGAAGTGCCACAGAAAACCCTGGTTTTGAAAGTCACTGTGAAATACATGATGGATAGAAAAACATTCTTACATTAGGGGAAAATATTCAAGGAGGCTTCTGAAATCAGTTTGAAACTCCTGCCCTCTATGGTTTTAAAAATGTAAAACAAACAAAATGGAATTTATTCACCAGCCCCTTTATGGTTTTTCATCATCTTTTTTAGAAGTATAGCTTCTAACTAAAATATATTTTGGAGTCACAGTTTACCAAATTAAAAAGAAAAACAAGAAGAAAAGAAATAACATGCTAGCATTCCAGTTTTCCTAATTATTTTACAGTTAAGACCCAGGAAATCATGAAACAACTATACAGGCAATAGCTTCCAATCCTTTGCAGACTGTTTACTTCTTTAGGAAGTGGAAACAAGCTGCACATCCATGGCACCCCACATGGCACACAGAATGTCAGGGGCCCCTGGGTTTCTGAAGCCGACATTCAGACCCTGTGACTTTGATCACTTGTTGCAACATGAGATGATGTCTCAGGATGTTGCTATACATCGTGCTTCCTCTGCAGATTTCTATTTATGGATAACAACTCTGTGAGATGCATGACTGAGGATGCACGGAGGCTACCAAACTCATCAGGTGTAGATGATGAGTTTATCTGTTCATTGATAGGCTTTTCCTAACTGCTGAAAATAATTCAAGTTCATATACCCTGAATTTGCAACTGAGAATTAAGAACTGAAAGTACCTGATGTAGTCTGCTAAGTCCAGCAAATGTTGGTGCCTAGCTATGGGTTACATCATCAATGCAGGTATGCTCATTAGAACATACTACTCTATGAGGAGATTTCAGCCATCCTGGAAAGCCCTACAACGTCTGACAGGGTGTGGCTGCTTTATCTGCATGGCTGCAAATTCATTGGCCTGCCTCCCTAGGAAAGCGGAGCCCACATACCCTCACCCCTGGATCCCACTTAAACCAACAGAGTGGAGCAGGAGTGATGTTATGTGACTTCTGAGGCCAGGTCATAAAAGACAACCCAGGCTCTAACTTCAATAACTCACTGTCGTCCTGAGCTGTCACATCAGAAATACAGCTGCCCCAAGCCCACTGCACCAGAGGGCCACATGTGGATGCTCAGGTCAAAAGTCCCAGCTGAGCTCAGGCTTCCAGCCACTCCACAAACCAGGCATGTGAGGCATGCCTTCCTGAGTCCCCCACAGCAGCCATCTGCCCCCTGAGCATCCCTGGAGGGCCTCTGTCCATGCCCCTGAGAACAGAAGAACCGCCCAGCTGAGCCCTGCACAATCCCTGACTCTCTTCACCAAATCATGGAGTATGAAATCATGTTTTTTTGTTTGTTTTGTTTGTTTGTGTGTTTTTGTCTGACAGAGTCTTATTCTGTCACTCAGGCTGGAGTGCAGTGGTGCCATCTTGGCTCACCGCAAACCCCGCCTCCTGGGTTCAAGTGATTCTCCCACCTCAGCCTCCCTAGTAGCTGGGACTACAGATGCACACCATCACACCTGGCTAATTTCTGTATTTTTTTAGTAGAGATGGGTTTCACCATGTTGGTCAGGTTGGTCTCAAACTCCTGATTTCAGGTGATCTGCCCACCTCGGCCTCCCAAAGTGCTGGGATTATAGGCATGAGCCACCGCGCCTGGCCAACAGTGGTTCTGTTAAGTCACTGAGTTTGGAGTAGTTTGTTACACAACAATAGACAACTGGAATGCTTGGATAATCCAAAATTACATCGGGAAGGATTCTATGGTTAAAATAACATAAATGTATTAATAATTTATTTCAAAGATGGCATGTTATTTCAGTGGCTTTCAGATCCCAGATTACAAACCACTGTTAGAAATTGTACACACACAGTATCACATAGGAGTGCTTGGCTTTACCACCCGCAGTACAGTCTGGTATTTTCTTTTCTGTTTCACTCTTATTTTGTTATTAAAATGCTGGCAAAAGCCAGTGAGTTGCTTCCAGCACCTGCTGTGGGTCACAGCCCAGAGTTTGAAAACCACAGCAGGACACACTTTACTGTCCATAGTGACAGCTCCTATTGGCTTTATTACTTTGTTTGAAATGGAGGTACTTTATTTTTCCAACACCTGTTTGGAAAATACAACTTCCTTTAAGGCTAGCTTTTGCTTCACTTGCTTCTGGAGCTGTTGAGAGGCACGTTCAGGTTTCTGAAATGCTGCTGAAATCTGGCTCTTTTACACGTCCTCATAACCTATGTCTGGGGGACCATTGGAAGTGTCTACTGCATAGAATGGCAGACTTGCAAGAAGTCTACTCTTGACCACTGAATTTCCCACATTTTTTATTAATTGATTTGGTGTTTTCTTATTTCCATTTCTGCTTGATGAAAAATCACCTGATTTTAATTTTACAGGAGTATTTCATCAAATTCAGTGATTTCCCATTCAAGTCCCAGGCTCCTCCTCCTCCTCAAAGCTGCATCTGTATCCTTTCCCTGGGGCACTGGGCTCGCTGTGGGTCCATCCTGGCAACCTCCCTGCTATGGCTCCTGGCATCAGTGGTCACCCACCTTCTCCTAGGTCATCTCCAGTGTCCTCCAGCCGACACAGGCTGTGTCCCTCGGGTCACACACCTGGTCACAGAGGAAGAAGCTGGCCTGCCTGCCCTCAGCAATGTGGGCTCCCCTCTGAGGGCACACACACTTTCTGGGCTCCCTCGCCAGACACAAGCTCCCTGCAGCCCTCCAGCTGTAGACAGCACTGGTGGGGGCCTCTCCTGATGCCCTGCATGCTGGACAGGCAGGGCTGGTCCCTTCTTGGGGGTCCTTGGTGGAGGTCTGGCCACTCCTTCCCTCCTGCCTCAGGCTGCAGAGAGGGTGATGGGAAGGAGGATTCCACCTCTGCCTTGACTATATCGGTTCTTCCCTAATTTCTGCAAATGTTACTTTCTTCAGAGTCCAGGAGAGCAGTTTTGAATTGAGTTTCCCTGGCTAGGAAAAATTTCTCCTGACTCTTGCTCCTGGATGAACTCTGAGTTCAAGCTCAGGCTCTGCATATTCAACTAATTTAAAGAACAACAGTCTGCCCTTCCTAAAACACTGTTTTATGGAAAAAACCTGGTCTTAAAAACCAAAACGTTCTGTCTTTCCCAAGAACTGATTCTGCTTTATACTTACAAACAAAGCAAAATAAAAAGGTATAGCCAACAATCGCAACCATGAAAATGCCTGTACTTAGAAATTCATTTGATTTTTTGCTCTGGATTCTGGTGTGTTCTTTTTCCCATGGGGCGCATGTGTTTGTGTGTGTCTGTGTGTGTGTGTATGTGTTTGTGGTGTGTGTTTGTGTCTTTGTGTGTGCGTGTTTATGTTTGTGTTTGTATGTGCATGTGTTTTTGTTGTGTTTGCATGTGTTTGTATGTGTCTGTGTGTGTGGGTGTCTGTGTCTGTGTGTGTCTGTGTGTGACTGCGTGACTGCATGTGTCTGTGTGTGCCTGTGTATGTGTGTCTGTGTGTGTCTCTGTGTGTCCGTGTGTCTCTGTTTTTGTGTGTGTGTGCCTGTGTATCTGTGTGTGTCTCTGTGTGTCTGTGTATGTGTTTGTGTCTGTCTCTGTGTGTGTGTGTGTCTGTGTGTGTTTGAATGTTTGTGTTTCTGTGTCTGTGTCTTTATGTGTGTCTGTGTGTGTTTGTGTGTGCCTGTGTCTGCGCATCTCTGTGTGTCTGTATGTCTGTGTTTGTGTACCTGTTTGTGTGTCCATATGTGTTTGTGTGTCTGCATGTGTTTCTGTGTGTGTCTATGTCTGTGTGTCTGTCTGTGTCTCTGTGTGTGTGTCTGGATGTCTCTGTGTTTCCATGTGTGTGTCTATGTGTGTGTCTGTGTGTTTTTGTGTATGTTTCTGTGTGTCTTTGTGTCTCTGTATTTGTGTCTGTGTGTGTTTGTGTGTGTGTGTGTGTGTGTGTGTGTTATGGAGGAGGACTCTTAGAAGCGCATAGGAGACCAGCAAGGCAAAGACCAGTTTGCTCTGGATTCCACCCAGTCACAGATCATTACAGAGATTCATGGACTCCAACTGTCTTTTCCTCAAAACAGTGAGCATGTAAAACAAAACAAAACAAAAACCTGTGTGAAAATGAAGAGGCCAAATAATGACAATAAAACTATAATAAAAGTATACTGCGTAAGAAAATTTAAAGAAACATAGGCAAGTTCACTGAAAAGAAAATCTAACCTCTTACTTTACACGTGATTCCTGCATTCTGTGAACTTGCGGGGAAAATTAGAAAAAGCTGGGTGTGGCCCTTAATTCTGTCCAAACTGACAAAAATAAATCTTTAATTGTGTGAGTTTCCATCTCACCTTGGCCGAGAGCATGGACGCATCAATATTCCATGAGCTGAAACGCGTGGCAGTCATAGCAGACCGCGCACTCGCCCTTACTAAGAAAGTGTCTCTGCATTCTCTCACAGTCCTGTTCCAAGACGGACCAGAGTTTCGGGGGCCCTAGGCTGTTTTTTGTCACCCGCCACGCACCTGGTGCCTGGACTGAGCCAGTGATGGGTCTATTTTCGGGGTTGGGAGGAAAGAGTCTTTGAGGATGGGGCTGCAGGCCCCTTGTTTTGTTTTCTCATGATTTGTTGTCTCTCAAGATAGCATGGCTACAAATCCTGCCAGATGCGGGGTCCTGACACTGTGGTCGCCCTGACTTCCACGTCTTGTGTAGCTGCTGCCCTCTGATGCCAGCTTATTAAGTGAACTCTGTGTTTTAAAGATTAATTGATTCATGAACTTAAATATAGGGCTCTGTTTGTAGAAGGCCTTTTTCCTTTGTGATGCTATTTAATGATTCAAAGGGGTCTCATTATAGCAGCATGGCACCCTACTCTCCAGCTGCTGCGCCATATGCTGCAGCCACCCGCGGATGGCAGGGAGGGACTGGGGGCCTCTCCCTGGAGGAGAAGCCCACGGCCGGGAAGGAGCTTTTCTCTTTCTGGGTCCCTGGTTTCTGCCTTGCTGACCAACACCTCAGAGCTGAATTACTGTTCACCTGCAAGGAAATAAACTTAAGACACATTTTAAAGGAAAACTAATCACAAGCCAGTGTGAGACATGAAAAAGCATGCACTTTCTGTTGGAATCTTGTTAGGATGCTTTTCCAGAGGTTCGCAGCGTGAGGCTGCGTTAAGATGAGTTATTTTAGACCAAGTCTCCTTTGGTAAATCAGTTACTACACTCCTTGGATGACACAGTACATGAACACACTTTACAAGACATTTGGTTTCTTAGCAAATTACATTCTAGTAAATGTTACAAGGAGTTCCAGCAAAGGGCAGTGCAGGGTGATTGTCCTGCTGGAGCCATTGTGGGAATTTAGGGGGGTGAATGAGAGAGGCAGTCGGGCAGTCCCACGGCCCAGCACTGAGAATGCTGTCCCCACACCTTGAGGTCAGACACTCAGGGTTGGAAAGGAAAATGGAAATGAGAGATTCCGTGTGGCCTGCATGAGATGGAAAGAAACGTCCAAGAGGAGCTGGAGAAGGCAGGGAGATCAGAGAGGCCAATGGGTGTTTGGACCCTTGCTGGTCTGTGAGGCATGGCTGAGTTTCAGGCTGCACGTCACAGATGCTGGACAGCTGACCTTGACGCTGTGGAGTCCCTGGTTGGCCTTGGGCGGCACACACTTCTGCAGATGACTACCCTGAGCCTAGGTGTTCTGCATTTGTGGGGTGCAGAGTCTGTGATCTGATGCTATCTGGTGTCTCGGTAACCCTTCAGAAAGCAAGGTGCACATGGATGTCGCTTTATCTGAAACAATTCCACAGGCCCCACAGGAACTACTAATATATTCATTCTGGGCAAAGACAGCATGAGATGCAGTTGCAGAATGACCTCACGTCTCTGACGGCAGCCACCCCTCCACCTGAGGCAGAACAGAGGAAAAGCTGGGAGAGAACACATTTCATACTCAACACAGAGACGTCCATACTTCCCTGGGATTTTATCATTTATTTGGGCATTTTGTTATCTGAGTGCCTTCCTACAGCATTGGATCTCTGATCCCCTATGCTGGGCACTAAGCGTAGACTAGGAGTGAGTTCCCCACAGATGTACCAAGGTCAAGGAGCTGCTTAGATCGACCTGCAGATCCTGTGCTTTTCCAGCCCATGACGGAGCAGGAGCTGCCTCTATCCTGGGACTCACAGGGAGAAGGCCCTGGCCACCCACCTTGTCCACCTCTTCAAATCAGCTCTTTCAGCCCCCATGGCCTGATCAGCAAGCACCTGTCCCCACTCTGTCTTTTCCCATTGGCTCCAACTCAGGCAAAGAAAACAAGAAGGTAACATTCTCAGCTCCCTCAAATTCAGTAAAGACATGCCAGGCCAGGTGCAAACAGCTCATGTGCTTGTGTTCTTTTAATCTCAAAAGAATTTCATGGAAGGTGGCCGGGCGCGGTGGCTCAAGCCTGTAATCCCAGCACTTTGGGAGGCCGAGGCGGGCGGATCACGAGGTCAGGAGATCGAGACCATCCTGGCTAACACAGTGAAACCCTGTCTCTACTAAAAAAAAAATACAAAAAAAAAACTAGCCGGGCGAGGTGGCGGGCACCTGTAGTCCCAGCTACTCGGGGGGCTGAGGCAGGAGAATGGCGTAAACCCGGGAGGCGGAGCTTACAGTGAGCTGAGATCTGGCCACTGCGCTCCAGCCTGGGCGATAGAGTGAGACTCCGTCTCAAAAAAAAAAAAAAAAAAAAAAGAATTTCATGGAAGGTGAAGTGTCACCATCTCCACACTATGGCCATGGTGTGTGATTTTCTAAGGTCATGGGACAGCAGGTGTGTAGTGAGGTTTGAGTCCAGAAAGCCAGACCCCATAAACCACTTCTGGTCACTGGGTCACACTGGAGGTTGCACATGGGGAATCTTGTCCAGGACGGGACCCTGGATCACATGGTTCGAAGCCAGCCTTGATGCTTAAAGCCGGTGGGAGGGAAGTTGTATGTGGAGAAACCAGCAGATATCTTTGAGCTTCTAGGAGTATGGGGGCAGCTTTCGTTCACTTTTAGGACACTCTGGTTTTGTTTCTAGGAAAAGATTCCAGCTGGTGCTGTGGTTACACTGGGCATTTTCATTCTTTCTTAAATTGAGAGATAATAATTGTACCTATTTATGGGGTGCCGCGTGATGTTTTGGCGCATGCATACATTGTGTAATCATCAAATCAGGGGAATTAGCATATTCATCACCTCAAACACATGTTATTTCTTTCTGGTGAAAACATTGAAAAACTTCTCTTCTAGCTACTTGGAAATGTGCCATGCATGATTGCTAACTCCAGTCACCTACTGTGCAACAGAACCCCAGCATGTGCTGCTTCTGTCCAAGTAGCTTTGTGTCCAGTAAGCACACTCTCTGCATCTTCCCGCCCCTTCCCTCCCTGCCTCTGGTAACCACTGTTCTACTCCTATGAAATCAACCTTTTAGATTCCACATATGAGGGAGATCATGCAGCACTTGCCTTTCTGAGTCTGGTTTATTTTACTTCACATACAGTCCTTCAGGCTTATCCACATTGTCAAAAATGACAGGATTTTCTTCTTTTCAGTGGCTGACTACTATTCCACTGCCTACACACACCACGTTTTCTTTATCCATTCATCCACTGATAGACTTTTGGGTTGATTCCATAAGTTGGCTACTGTGACTAAGGCTGAAATAAACGTGGGAGTGCAGGTGTCTTTTTGATGTACTGACTTTACTTCCTTTTGATATATACCCAGTAGCTGGATGGCTGAATCGTATTGTAGTTCTATTTGTAGCTTTTTGAGGAATCTCTACACTGTTCATACTGTTTTCCTAATGGCTTTACTAATTTACATTCCCACCAACAGTGTGTACTGATTCTCCTTTCTTCACATCCCCACCAAGAATTCTTATTTTTTGTCTTTTTGATAGTAGTCATTCTAACAGGTGTGAGGTGATATCTCATTGTGGTTTTGATTTGCCTTTTCTGATAATTAGTGATGTTGAACATTCTTGTAAATACCTGTTGGCCATTTTTATGTCTTCTTTTGAGAAACGTTTCTTCTATTCTTTTGCTTATTTTAAAAATCGATTATTTGTTTTTCTGCTATTGAGTTGTTTGACTTCCTTAATACACTGGAGATTTCTAACCCTGGATGCATGGAGAACCACCTGGAGGTTCTTGAAAATGCTGATGCCTGGACTTCTTACCAATCTGATTAGTACAGACTCCTGAGAAGGGCAGTGTCTGTAGGTGTCAGTGATCCTTTTTAAAAGATTCACAGTTAATTCAATGTGCACCCAAGTTTGAGAACAAAATTACATGAAGTTATTATTCATCATTGATTTGGAGGAATCTGTTTTCTCTAAGAGGCCAGGCTCACACAAGTAGTGGGTTCTTTCTCTTCACTGTCCTCGTGTTCTAGAAAATCACCTCAAATCTTGAATTATTGAATGCTGAGCCACTGCTCCTGGGGAAATACAGGGTTCAGGTCCTGCAATCCTCCGGTCATATTTTCATCAATCAATCAAAACATAACTTTGTTTTATATGTGTTTCTGTGTAAAGACAACTCATTAAATATACAATCATGTGCCTCATAAAGACATTTCAATCAATGATGGACCACATAGATGATATCGGTTCCATAACATTATAAGACTGCATTTTCACTGTAGCTTTTCTATGTTTAGATACACAAATACCTACCATTGTGTTACCACTGCTTGCAGTACTCAGTACAGCACCACGGTGTGCAGGTTCGTAGTCTGGGAGCAATAGGGTGTACCACACAGCCTAGGTGTGTAGTAGGCTAGACCATCTAGGTGTGTGTAAGAACACTCTACAATGTCTACACAATAACAAAATTGCCTAAAGATGCATTTCTCAGAACTAATCCCCACTGTTAAGTGACACATGACTAGTTATAGTTGATTTGTTAACACTGAACTTGCAGCCAACTGCTCTATAACTCATGCCTGAAGCAAGCTCATCTAACACACCTGTTTTCTCCATAAGGCACATCACAGCCTTCTTGTCCTGGACAGTACTGTGGCAGTATGCATGGGGAGTGTTTTGAACTGAAAAACCCAAACAAAAAGCACAAAAATGCGAAAAGAAAAAACCCAAAAAACAAAACACCCATGTGGCACTAAGTAGACCACATAAAGGACAATTATGTACTGCATGAGTGCTGAAACGAGGGAGTGCACACACACACAGGCACACACACACACGTATAATACACACACACACACAGAGGCACACACACATATACAACACAGGCACACACACATATATAATACAGACACACATATACACACAAGCACACACACATACACATATAACACACACATACACAACACAGGCACACACACACAGGCACACACACATATAATACACACATGCACACATACATACATACTCCCATACATGCACACAGGAAATGCATATATATACATGCATACATGCACACACACACAATACACACATACACACATACATATACACATACATGCACATGCATCATGCATGCATACACACATGTATGCACACACATATACACACATGCCTAAGTACATATACACACATATAATGCACACATACATGTACATTCACATATATAATACGCACATATGCACAAATACATGCATACACATACACATGCATGCACATGCATCATACATGCATACACACATGTATGCACACACATATACACACATGCATAAGTACATATACACACATATAATACACACATACATGCACATTCACATATATATAATACACATAGCACAAATACATACATACACATACACACATACATGCACATTCACATATATATAATACACACATGTACAAATACATACACATACACACATGCCTGCACATTCACATATATATAATACACACATATGCACAAATACATACATACACATACACACATACATACACACAAATACACACTCACGCACACAGTGCCTTAGAGACTGGTCCCATTTCTCCAGGTTGGTCGTGGGCTTTGCAGCCCACGTGAGCTCTGAGCAGCGGCCTTTGGGAACAAAGCTGTCAACGTCACATGGTAATTTCCTATCAAGTCTCTTGGCTCACCTCCAGAGACAGCCTCATATTTCTGCCCTCATATTTCAAGAAGTGAAATTAGATTAATTTCAGCTTCTTCGTATATGGTATGATTGATTCAATGAAAAATTTATTCATTCATTTGTTCATTCAGACATTAGCAAAGGCACTTAGTCTCTCTGCTAGGGGTTGGGGTGGTTTGTGGAGGAGAAGAATCAGTAGACTTGCTTTGACCCTAAGTTACATTTTGTTGCCATCACTCCCTTCCTTCCTTCTTTTATTTCTTGATCATATCCTGTATGTCCTAAATACCACTAGAGATCAAAATATGAGTCAGAAGTAATTCTGTCTTCAGGAATGTAGATTCCAGTGTGGTGTTTGCAAACAGTGCCCTGTGATGTATCAGTGTTCCTTCATATTAGGTATCTCTTGAAACACTGGCTTCCCGGGGCACTTGCCCAGATCTAGTGTCTGCCCTAAGTGCCTGTATGCATCATAAAGGCTCCGGTCTAGAGTAAATACTTAACTTGGTGAAAGCCGTTAATGTGAGGCCGGGACAGTGCGAGCCGGGACTCCCGTGCTTGGATTTCTCAGTAAGTCCATCTCCATGATCCTAGTGAGAGGACACCAGGCTTAAACAATCAGGAGCTGCCCGCTGTACTCACTGGGGACTTTCCACCCAGACGATCCCAGCAGGGCTACCAGCCCTCTTCAGACGACAATGATTTTCCTTGCCTGGCTCTGTTTACCATGCAATCTTCCTCCTGCCATGCTGGTGAAGCCAGGACCAGCTTGTCCAGAGCTGCCGGGTTCCTGCATCCCCATCCTCTCAAACCAGCTCTCTGAAACTGGAATGTGCCTTGGTTTATCTTCTAACAATTTTAGCTGAGTGTCTCCCAGGCCTGAGAGCTGCCGAGTGGATAGCATTGATGGATGCAGGAGGCCGTCCGGGTCAGGAGGGCATGAACGGGCTGGCTCAGTGTGGGCAGCGACGGGCCAGGTGGACAGGCGGAGCACCCACCCCTTCCTGAGCTCTCGGAGGAGGGAGCCTGCCTGCTTCCCCTACATGCTGGAGAAATTTCCCCGGACAGAAATCACATTCCCATCAGACATGAAGCCCACCTAGGGGGGTGGTGGTTCTTCTGGAATGGTCTTTTCGGCACAGGGTCCCACGGTCTGTTCTCTCCTTCTGTGAGGAGTTTCAAGAGGATGTGGGGCCAACACCATCACCTCCCCTCCCTTTTCAAGGAGAAGACAGGGAAACTTCCTTCTGCCAAAGGGGCCTCAAACTGCTTCTGGATCCTGGGAAATCCTGGCTACTAGAATTTGTTTGCTGATTTCCTTTGCTTTCTTTACATACAACAGTTTTATGGGTCCTTATGATTCTTGTGTTCATTTCTGGGTTATTAATAGCTTGCGTATAGCCCTTGTCCCTGTGTTCGCTGGGGGAATTAAAGGTCTTGTTGACTGGTAATATGGGTTGCACGTCACTGCACTGCCCCAGTGCACACCCTCACTGCCCCAGGATCAAGGTACTGTGGGTTCTGCCCCAGGCACTGGGGCTTGGTGGCCAGAGAGGCCTTCAATCTGTTGATTGACAAACCAGCCAGACAATGGTCATGAAGCCATGGAATGAGCAATTCTCTGGCCACCTCAATAGCCTCACCTATGTCTCGGGGACTAAGGAAGTCTTGAAGACGAGACTCAAAGTAGTTCAAACTCTAGGGAGTTTGTCACACGTGGGGCAGAGGATGTCTTCAGGCAGAAAAAAATGGCTCATTTGGGCTCTTATGGTGAAGTTAGGAGGTGAATGATGGCTGACTATTCACTCAAACAGCACAGGGCAAGACTGCGTGGTACTCAGTGGACCACTGAGTTTCCTAAGAAAAGACTCCTGAAATGGAACAGAGAGCAGCACGCAGACTACAGCCCAGGCACTGGACAGGAGTCTCCCTTCCATGCTGTCGGGGGTTTATTCCAGAGGTGGTAAGTCAATGGGTCAGGGAAGTGGAAACAAGTGAGGCCATGGAGCCGGCCTGTGCTTTCCCTTCCCAGCACGCATGTGGCCGTCTGGGAGCACTGGCGAGGGACCTGCAGCGGGCAGGGGGTCCTGAGAGCCCTACCTGTGCTGGGCCTGAGAGGAGAGCGAGCTGCTGGATCAGCTGCTGCTTCAGGAGTGTCTGGACCACGTCTGCCCTGCCCTGACTTGTCGCTCAGTCTGCTCCCGTCTCTCTGTGCCGTGCGCCTCTGAGTACCCTGAGCCTGAGACGTTCAGGGCTCCTCCATGGACTGCGGTCCTCAGCCTCCCTGAACTGTCTGTGGTGCAGAAAGGCTGGTGTCATCTCAGGCTCCGGGGAGCGGAAGGTGGCCCCTCTGGGACCCTGCCCTTAAAGACTGTGAGCCCAGTTTGCTGCACTTGTTGAAGTGTGATGCCGAGCTTTGCCTGGGGAAACTGAGGAGTGACTCTCGGTTTATTAATGAATGGCGATATTTGTATTTTATGATTGCAAACTGGCACATAATGTGACTTGATCTGGCTGGCAGAGGAGGCTTTGCCTGCTTAGTGCCCGGGGAGTGAGCTGTGAGTTCACAAGGAGACAGGGCCTGTGTTGTCCTCCAGAATGAAGGCTCCTCCCCCTTACCCAGCTTCTCCATTGAAAACAGGAGAGGTATTTCCTCTAGAAATATTCAGGCTGTCTCTCAGGAAGTTAATTTGACGATTTGAAAACTATGACCCTATTTTGACTTTTAGAACAGATATTTGTTCTCACACTGCTATAATTACCTACCTGAGACGGGGTAGTTTATGGAGAAAAGAGGTTTAATTAACTCACAGTTCCACAGGCTTAACAGGAAGCGTGGCTGGGAGGCCTCAGGAAACATAATCACGGCGGACGGCAAAGCAGAAGCAAGTGCGTTTTACCACAAGGAAGTAGGAGAGAGTGAAGGGGGAAGTGCCACCCGGTGACACCATCGGATCTCATGAGCACGCACTCACCACCGCTGGAACAGCAAGGGAGAAACCCACCCCCATGATTCAATGCCCCCCACCCGCCCCTGTGCCAACACTGGGGTTTACAACCTGAGATAAGATTTGGGTGGGGACACAGAGCCAAACCATATCAATGTGCTTAAGGAAAGTAGTTTTTATTATTGATTCCTTTATAAAGTTGAAGGTGCAGGAGTCTCCATATTGTTTAATCATATTTATAACACCTGAAAGACGTGAACAACAATGGTTTAAGAATTGTTGTTTATTTTCAAATTCTATCCAAAATATGTGCATACGCTGCCAGCGTGGGCATAGTGTGTATTCATTAGAAAGTGAGCATTTAATTGTAGAAATAATGTCCAACTGACCGTGCGTGTTCACTATTCAACTTACCTTGTGGAATGTCTAACATAAACAATAAACTCATGCGTGTTCACTATTCAACCTACCTTGTGGAATGTCTAACATAAACAATAAACTAGGAACTGCCTGAATGCTAGAGACATCTGGTCTGAAGTGCACTCACACTTATTTTCGTTTGTAAGCAGATAGGTGTTAAACAAATAAAATCACATTTGTCCGCCAGGCGCAGTGGCTCACACCTGTAATCCCAGCACTTTGGGAGGCTGAGGGGGGTGGATCCCCTGAGGTCAGGAGTTCGACACCAGCCTGACCAACATGGAGAACCTCAGTTTCCACTAAAAATACAAAATTAGGCTGGCATGGTGGCGCATGCCTGTGATTCCAGCTACTTGGGAGGCTGAGGCATGAGAATCACTTGAACCCGGGAGGCAGAGGTTGCGGTGAGCTGAGATAGCACCATTGCACTCCAGCCTGGGCAACAAGAGCAAAACTCTGTCTCAAAAAAAAAAAAATCACATTTTTCCTGGTGGGAACAGAGGAGTGGAAGAGAGGAAGGGAGAGGCGCAGGCAGAGAGCTCAGAGCTCCGAGCCCAGCGCCCAGCTAGGCTGGCAGCCCCCAGGGAGCTCTGCAGCCAGGCCAGCAAAGGAAGATTCAGAGTGAGGATTTCTAAGGCGGGTTTTGTGACCCAGGGATGAGCAGCGTGCTTTCCGGGAGTAAGCACAGCAGCATCCTCTCGACCGTCTCTGGTGGTCACTACAGTGGGGCCACTGCTTGAGAATCTGCTTGAGAATCTCACTTTTCTGTTCACCTTCTAATGAGTACTTCATCCACAATAACCTATTTGTTTTCCGCAAAAATAGTACAGAGTCATAGCACAGGCTCCTCCTTTTATCGGGTGACTCTGAAGGGACAATCTTGTGTTAGCAGCCTTTTTGGAAGATATATTGGACTTTAATAAAATTTGATCAATGCATTTAAGTCAAATTGAATTATATGTAAGTGGATAGGGTTGACATATGTTTCAATATCTGCGAGTGATACATTATTCTCCAGTGAGCATAAAATTTAATGAAATATAAATACCCATTAATCCTCATGTTTCAACCAATCAGTCACTGTTGCTCCTGCCTGCTGTGAGCAGAAGCAGGCCCAGAAAGTCATCTGTTTCATCTAAGCAGGAGCTCCAACCTGGAAAGGCATCAGAAGGCTGCGGAGGAGAGGAGGCAGAGGCTGGGGAAGCTGCCAGCACCTTTGTGGGGACGCCTCGTGCAGCAAACAAAACCACACCCGGGGTCTGCGAGCAGAGGGGCTGGTGCCTTTGAAATTGGGGAGAAGAAGTACAAGAGCAGAGCGACAACTCCTTTTTCCCTAAACATAGTTTTGCCTTCTTGTGCTATAGTTGATCTGTTGCTAGACATTGTACAAAGTGCCAGGCTATGCCAGCTCAGCTCTGCCACCGAGAACCACACGAAGCCATCAGGCTGCACAGGAAGACCGGGTCCTTACCTTGTCCTGCGTGAGGAATGGGCCAAAATGTCACCAGAAATTTCCCCTTCAAATATATACGCTAGGATAGAAAAATAGAATAAGAGAAGGGCTGGGGCTGGGCGCGGTGGCTCACACCTGTCGTCCCAGCACTTTGGGAGGCCAAGACAGATTACTTGAGGTAAGGAGTTCAACACCAGCCTGGCCAACAGGGCAAAACCCCATCTCCACTAAAAATACAAAAATTAGCTGGGCGTGGTGGCAAATGCCTGTAATTCCAGCTACTTGGGAAGGTGAGGCAGGAGAATCACTTGAACCTGGGAGACAGAGGTTGCAGTGAGCTGAGATGGCGCTACGGCACTCCAGGCTGGGTGACAGAGTGAGACTCAGACAAAAAAAAAAAAAAAAAAAAAAAAAAAGAAGAAAAGAAGAGAAAAAAGAAAAAGAATAAAAGAAGGGGTGAAACATGGTCATTTTCATTTCTAATCAAACATGTGTTGAACTGCACTGGTGCCTGTGCTTTTTCCTTTGCTTCTAAGAAGGAGCCAGAACGCTCAGCATCACCATGTCAGAGGCTGAGTGTGCAGCTGCTGCACGCTTGTCCTCTGAGTCCCATCTCCATGCTCTGAGGACGCTCTGCCCCCAACTCTGGACCTGGGCTGTCACTCATAAGTCACCCTATGCCCTCCGGCCCCATGAACCAAAGAAGCATTTGGATAACTGCAAACCATTGGCCGCGAATCATGTGCTGTGATGTGATAGACATTTTATCCACAACATCTTCCTTTTGAGGGACTGCGTTGTCTCAGCCAGGGGCTGTGGTGGTGCCTTCAAAATGCGTCCCACCAGCCTCTGGCTGGTTCAATTAAAGTACAAATGTGTTCACTGAGCTCCAGCCCCATGAGCCAGGCCATGCTCGGCAGTGGGAGAGCCTTGGGAAACAGCGAGGTGTGTGCCCGGTTCTGGGCCGTTAGAGAGGCTAGGGAGCCAGAACATCGCCATTAAGAGGATCCATCGAAGCCCAGAGGCATGACAACCACGTGTGTGAGGGGCTTCAGGGAGGGGAAAATCACCTGGAATGGAGGGGAGACATGCATAAGAAGGAGGGGGCAGGCCCCAGGGACAGGAGGAGCTGGCATCGCATCCCCAGGGAGGAGAGGAGGGCCCTGGCGGCAGAGGGGAACCAGCAGCGGGACGTGAAGGACAGACCTGAGGCTGCCTGAGTCCCTCTTTCGGAGGCAGGAGGCCACTGAGCAGGTGGCCCTGGAGTTATGGATGGAAAACCCATCACGGTGCCTCCCAGGCCAGGCTTTCTGCTGTGCCAGCTGTACCGAAGTCTTCACATGTGGCAGCGGGGAGAGAGGAAGAAGCAGGCAGGCAGCCATCCTGGAAGGAAGGCCAGTGTGGCTGAGGCAGCCCTCAGCTCTGGGGCTCCCAGGCCGCTCTGCTCCCTGCAGCCGTTCCAGGGACCCAGGGCTGAGTATTTACTTCTGGGGGCAACGCGACTAGGGCCCAGGTAGGGAAGCGATCCAGTGCCCGCAGGTGGAACCAGAGCTGAGGGGTGGAAAATGTGCCCTCTTCCATGCTTAATGCCAGCAGGCAGTGTTTTCGCTTGAGGTTTTCTTTTTAAACACAGGAAAGAAACACGCAGTCACAAGGAAGATTTGTAAACTGGTAAGAGAGGTGAGACCCCCAAAGTAAAGACAGAGTTTTTGTTAATTGGATGGAGATTTATGATGCCACTAATGTATTTATTGACATTTTTATTTTTCCATATGCTTAACTCCCAGTTAATTAATTTACATAACATTACATGGAGAGGACTGCTCTTCTCATTTTTATTTCACAGATGAGAGCCATAAAATTAGCTAGATTTAAATAGCCCACAGCAGAGGAAGCACACGTATTTCTGCCTGTTGTCCATAAACATAGCAAGGGGAAAACCAACGAGACGCTGCTGACTGCCCCACCGATCGGAAATCCAGCGGTGAATTCTACAAAATGCTGATTTTTGTACACATCTTGGAATTTAAATGATGTGTGGTGATAAATGCCAATAGACTTTAAAAATCTGTTTCCTCGTGTGTAGAACGAATGAGGGCCGTCGATTTCAGGAGCTTCTCAGGAGGTGCCTGGGAGCCCGCTGCTGTGCCAGGCCTAGCGAGGCCCAGCCTTCTTCTCGGGGCCATCCCGGGTCACACACTGGGCCTTGGGGTCCTGGGAACAAGGTACATATTAACTCTAGATTTTAAGACACTGGGACAGTGCCTGACTTTATGCACATGAAGCAGAATTCAAGTTCCTGGAGGTAAGATTTACATCTGGTTTTGACTTCTTAATATACTTTGAAATATGTTAAAATAAGAGATAATGTGCTAAGTGTCTTAATAAACACACAAAATCCACAAAAGATCACAAGGGAATTTTTGGAGGTGATGGACACATTGACTACCTGGATTGTGGAGACAGTATTGCAGGTGTGTGTCTATGCTGAAACCCTTCAGAACGTTTCCATTAAATATGTGTCCCCACATAAGGAATGGGAAGAGTTGCCATCATGGTCAGGAGCCACACAGACTACTGCTGGCACACCCAAAGCCGCCGACACCATGGCCACGTTCTACCATGGACCTTTGAGAAAGTCGAGAGAAGCATCCAGGTGGCCCTGGAGTTACGGTTGGAAAACCCGTCGCAGTGCCTCACAAGCCAGACTTTCTGCTGCCCTAGTTGTACCGAGAGCCACACAAAGCTGTCAGACTGCAGTGTCAGAGGAGCAGGTGGGAAAAGAGAAAGACCACTGTGGATGTTTTTAAAATTTAAACAAGCTTTGACTTTAATTTTTAAGACCCTCTGTTTTCAGATAATTCACCTCTCTCCATTTTACACTAGTAAAAAGAAAACATCAGCTTTGGGTGCCCATGCCTCACTGCCAACTGGCATCTGGAGTTTGGGGTCCTCTGAGGTGCAAGGAAATCTGTGTTTCCCACTCAGTCTCCAGGGACACGGGACAGCAAAACCGCAGCATCTGCCAGCAGGTGCACGGAGCTATGTTACGTTATCCACCCAAACTCGGGCAGTCTTCTAGCCAGAAGGGCCTGGTGTGGCCGAGGGAGGGGCCGGTTGTCAAGTCCCTGCAAAACACATCTCATGATTTAAATGATCCACCATGGAAGCTTAAAGCTGGAAATTTTGCACAGTGGATGGTGCTCAGCCCTCTTGGGGTTGAAGAGAGAAGCAACAGCTTGCTTGTCTGTAATTCAGTTTGGGCTGAGCTCCTTGTGTCTGTTAGAGCTGTGGCCGCTCAACTCCAAACTCACCCTCCTGCAGTAAACCCGGCCTTGCTGCACGAGGGTTGACTCTGCCAGGACGTCTCTTCCCTGCCAACTTCATCGTGTTGGACTCCGCCAACCTGGGCACCAGTGGAAACCACAGGGCTGGGTTGGCCCTTCCTCCTCCTAAGTTGCTGTCTTTCCTGACAGCATTTCCCCTGCAATGGCCTCTGGGTGGATATGGTGTCCAGCTTCTGCAGTCCCCATGCAGCCTCATTTCACGGCCATAAAGACCCCAATTCAGCCACCAACACCTGCTCCTCCTCAGGGGCCTGGGTTCTGACTCCAGCTCCTCACAGCCTCTCCCCGCTTTCCCGGGACCTCAGTGAAAGGGGCACAGCTGTTTCCATTTCAGGATTCCCATATTACGTTTTCTTCCTCCAGGATCTATCTAGTCAATTTCCTATGTCAAAATATTTCTGCTAAAATAGTGAGTGTCATTTCTGATTTCCAGGCTAAACTTTTGACTGATCACTCACACATCTAGAACACACACAAAAAAAAAAAAAAAAACTAGAATGTGAGAAAGAATATTCTGAGCTAGCAAAATAGGTGCCCTGGAGTCTATATCCACAGGTGTGTTTTTCTTAGTTATGGACTCCCTGCTGTGTGCCAAGCAATGTGGTAAGTGCGGCAGGCACCAGAGCCGAGGAGCTCCTGCCCACCGTACATCAGATCAGGAAGCACAGGAAGTCAGCCACAGGTACCACCAGCCATCGGATCAGGAGACTGTGGGATCCAGAAGAGAGAACAATTAATTGTGATGCTGTGGATTTCACAGGGGAGGCAAACCGGAGCTGGACGTTGAAGAATGAGACGTTTGGCCAGCAGAGTGAGGGATGGGCTCTCTGCAGGGAGGAAGCGGCGTGAGGCAAAGCATGCCACTGGGAGGAGGAGCTTCCAACCTCACCTGGAGCCTTCCAGCCTGGCCGGCAAAACCAGGAGTGGACACTTAAAACACTGTAGAGTCCCACACCAATAAGCCCAGAGACGTTCAGACCCAGAGGAGTAAGACCAGGCAGTCTATCAGCAAAGGAGGCATAAAACCACAGGATTCCAGTACAGGCCTCCTTAAGAAGAGTCCAGGGCAACGCTCCCTGAGTGTGTCAGTGGGCTTTGAGGCCCTGCTGTCCTACAGTTCAGGGCAGGCCGTGACTGCAAAGTGACGGCTGAATATACGTGACGTCCATAGGCAGTGAAATTCTGTCAGCAGCTTCAGAAAAGAATAAGGTGATGTAATCATTTTAGGAATGATGAAGGGAAAATGATTTAAACACACCCTAAAAAGAAGTTTTGGAGGCTAAAGGGGGATTCATTTGGCTTTTTGGGAAACAGGATTTCGCATTGTCCACCCTTCCCTGTTGGGGATGAGGAGAGCTCGCTGGAGTTGGAGGCTGCCTGGGACCTCTGTGGATGGGGACAGTGAATGCTCTGTCCACGTTCATGAAGCTCACTGGGAAAAGGCGCCTTTCAAAGCCCGGCTCCTGCGAAGAAGCCATTCGATGCCCATTTATCAGGGGGAACACTAAGGCACTGATAGCCACACAGATGCCCAGACATGCCAGCCAGACATGCCAGCCAGCAGCAGAGATGCCATGCAGCACCCAGGATGCGGCCCCCGGAGGCCCGAGTCGCAAAGCGCCCACCGAGGCCTGTTCACACCCACTTCAGAAGCTGCGGTCAGTGCCAGGGATTTAAAAACAGAGTGCCCACTTCCCCTCCCCTCCTTCAATGTGCCGTTTTCTCTCCCCACTGCCTTTCACGCCAAGCCTCCCGAAGCTGCGACTTCAAGACAGGCCTTTTCATTCCAGCACTGGCGGGGCCCAGCTCCCGGCTCTTTGTGCCGCCTTCTGCCCAGCAGCCCAGGCTTGGCGACCGCGCTGCACAGCTTTTGTGATTCTGCCGATGATCTCTGCCTTTATGTTCCATCCAACGCTATTTCCATTTTCCTGAATTCCTTCCTGCGAGGATGCCTGTGGTGCAGCCAATGCACAGCCTCATCTGGGACCATCTTTCAATTAACCTCGCAGACGAGCCGGGCCCATCTCGAGACTGCCAGAAGAGAGCTTCCGAGGAAGAAAAACCTCAAGGTCGCAGAGCTCTTCAGATTTAATAAGCCGGCTATGATCTCACAATCCCACTGAATGGAGAGAATACGGGAAACAGCTCTGGGCAAGCGCCAATCCTGAATGGAAGCAAAGCGCTGTTTCCTTTTAAAGAGAGAACCATGACCCCGTGGGATACGGCGGCCCATTCTGCCCCGGGGGATGGACAAACCCTACTTGGCACAGGCAGTGCTCAGGGAACCTCAGACCTGACCTCACACCCCGTGGAAGCTCTGGGCTGTGTGGTGTGCTCTGGCTTGACTTGTTTCCCAAGATGAGGGTGCCGGAATGATCCACGATGTGGTCAGAACCATATACTTTAAAAGCAGTCAAACAAAATGCATACAGTCTTCTGCTACCTAAGGATGTTTGGTCGAGAATAGACTGTGTATAGGATGGTGGCCCCATAAGATTGTAATACCGTATTTTTACTGTAGCATTTCATGTTCAGATCTGTTTAGATACAAATCCTGATCATTGTGTAACAACTGCCTGCATTATTCAGCACAGTTGAAGGTCTGTAACCTAGGAGCGGAAGGCTGGGCCATACAGCCCAGGTGTAGCAGGCTGGACTCTCAAGGTGCGTTTAAGGACAGGGACGTTCACAAGGGGAGGGAATCACCTGAGCCTGCATTTCTCAGGACTTGTCCCCGTTGTGATTTGAAGAGACGAGTGACTGTACTTTGTAGGGTACAGTTTGTCTCATTTCCTCAGTCCTCTGAGTCCCTGCAGGGGACTCTTAACAAGCTGCCAGATGCTTTGTTAACCGTTTGATACACAATTTTTATGTAAGCCTCGCGACTGCCCCTAACTTGTGTAGTATTATGATCCCCTTTTAACAGATAAGAAAACTAAGATTTTGAGAGGACAAGTAACTCAGCCAGGATAAAAGTCGGCAAGTTTTTGACCTAATTTCAGAGGCCACACTGGGACTCACTGCACCCTATTTCCTGTTCTCCTCTCTCTGATGAATTGAGGCATCATTCCTCGGGTCTGTGAAAGTGTATTGCACGCCTATGAAGCACCAAACCCCGGGCTGTGCACTTCTGATCACATGAGTTGCTGGAGAAGATACATGAGAAAATGATAAACAATGACTAAGCCTTCAAGAAGACCTTAAATAAGAAATATGGGGATACCCAGGGATAAATGCAAGAAACACAAGCACTTTGAAAACTCTGTGTATGTGTGTGTGCGCGCGCGTGCGCACATGTGTGAAAGAAGAAAGGACAGTAAGATAAATCTTCACTAAAATTATTTTAATAAGTGTAGATGCGTATGTGTTTTTCTTTCTTTGCCAGTATTTGATTGTATTCAGGTCTGTAGTAAGTGATTAATTTGAATAACAGCCATATTTGTGTGTTTTGAAAAATCCAAAATCCTTAGCCAAAGAACACTGTAGAGGCACAAATTGAACCGTCAGTTGGTTTGCTCTGCTGTGACTTCCGGCTGGCCAGGTGTGCCTCTTTCCACAGTTCTCTTCTTTCAGGTTTTTTTTTTTTTTTCCAGATAGAGTCTCGCTCTGTTGCCCAGGCTGGAGTGCAGTGGGGTGATCTCGGCTCGCTACAAGCTCTGCCTCCCAGGTTCGCACCATTCTCCTGCCTCAGCCTCCCTAGTAGCTGGGACTACAGGCGCCCACCACCACGCCCAGCTAATTTTTTATATTTTTTTGTAGAGACGGAGTTTCACTGTGTTAGCCAGGATGGTCTCGATCTCCTGACCTCGTGATCTGCCAGTCTTGGCCTCCCAAAGTGCTGGGATTATAGGCGTGAGCCACCACTCCCAGCCTTCTTTCAGGTTTTGAGTGACTCAGACAGGTCATATGAAAAGTCATACAAATAAAGCCAGCAACACATTTAAAGTTGCTCAATGACCATATGGCTAAAAGTCAGTGCCCACCTAATAGATGTTGTTTCATAGAATAAAATGAGACTCAATCCTGTACATAGTGCAGGACTCAAAAATATTTCTGGACTTAACTTGAAGTAAGCAGAGAGAAGCACAAAGAGGCTACAATCCTTAGGGGATATTTGCTTGTTTCCTGGGAGGTGGGGACTGTGTCCACCTACAGATTCTCAGCAAAATAAAAGTGAAAACACTTAACCAAGTTCTCTACATATATTAATGTTCAAACCATGGTAACCACTGAACTATTATGCATTGACCAAGAGTTAAACATTTTCTTTGCCCCTTGTCATATAATATAGAGAAACGTAAATCTTAACAACATAGACTTCTGAGCTAGGAACTACAGACCCAAACCAAAAGGATTTTCTTCTCTTGTGATAGAAACTGAGCTATGTGCCATGGGCCATGTTTAGAGCTCTATTTCCTATTCATCTTTCTACCCCACTCACTCCTCTGTGAAGTCCAGGGTCGACAAGCCCAGCTGTCTAACTCAAGACTGTGAGACATTTCTGCCTCCTAAATAGAAGCACACCTCAGATGCCCAAGGTTGGCTCCAGAGCAGAGCCCTTGCCTCTCCCTGGGCGGCAGGACCACCTGCAAGGGAGCTCGGAAACAGTAGGCGCACCTGCTCACCAGCCCTCTCCCTGGGCTCATCCCACTGGCGTGGGAGGAGCAAGGATTTTCTGAAGCCCCCTGAGTGGTCTGTGTGTAGTTGAGGTTGAGAAGCACCAGGCCAAGAGCTGGAAACCTCCACCTTGGAGGCCTGGCTGGGTGGTGGACTCCACCTCTGCTGGTGACTGAGCTTCTCACCTCCATTTGATTTTTATGAAATCCTCCAGGCATGGCCTGTAGTCCCTCAAACTGAGACCAAGATCCACTAGGCTTTTTAAAAATTTAATAAGAAAATACTGGAAGGGAATGACAAATTTCTCCTTGATCTATATCTTTGTGCCTATGGCCCTGCATTGCACAGGGAATCCCTGTTCACTGGGGGATGGTAGGAAATCCAGATGAGCAAAGAAAAGAATCCCAGTCCTTCATTCAGTGCACACCCTTCGTCTCCAGGGACTTCTGCCTGCCCTGCAGCTGGGACTGCCTTGGAGACCACACTGACCCAGATGTGCATTTGGATTGCCTAGCTGCACCCCTCCCATGTCCACGTTCTGGAGACACCAGCTCCACAGGTACTGCTCACCAGGTGCAAAAGCAGCAGAGTGTGCTCTCAAGCATTTGCTGATAAATGGAAAAGTGAAGATACAGCCGCTCTGCAGAGTCCAGAGCAGCCTCAGACGGACCTGAGTGCTCCTCCACTGGGAGGGTGGGCAGGTTTGGGATATTGCTGAGGGGCAGGAAAAAGCTGACTTGCCTACACAGGACTGCAGAGGCAGAAAGGGTCTCAGCATGTGTCCTCGGAGGCTTGCCTGTGGCGTCACCTCCTCCAGGGAGTGTTCCCACGCCAGTCTCTGTGGCCGAGATGGGCAGTGGTCTCTGTCCTCGCACAGCGCTATGTGTGTCTGGGATGGTCAGTGTGCCGGGGTGAGATGTTACTCTCTGGTCTTGTGATGAGGGTGCCTGTGACTCAGGAGAAGGCAATGTCTTACGTGTCTTTGTACCAAGCAGGAGGCTGCCCACGGGGCCCCTAAGCACGTGCCCTGTGGTGATCACACTCCTATCAGCATCTCAGAGATTAGCACACCACAGCCAGGTTGTGCTCAGCGCGTGGTCTGCCCCAGCCCAGATCTTCAGCCTGAGTGAGAACAGCAGCCCGTTCTCAGTGTGACAGGAGATGAGACACCAGCACATCCTAGAGCAGCATCTCCACACTGGGCTCCACACAGCACCCGTGTTCTATGGAACGTTGGCACCGTTCCTCAAAGAAAGGGCTGCATGCTCGTCATACAGCTCAGGGAACACTTGGACCAAAGTTAATACGTTTGTCTTCGACTCGGCCAAGGGCTCATGATGGCCTTGTTCCATTTGGCCAAGTAACCCCTTGATCAGGGCAGCAGCTGTTAATGATCCCACGGACAGTCTGACATTTCTGCAAGGGGCACTGGGCCTCCACTGGACCCAGAAATGGAATCACCAGGGCTGGGTAAGTCTCTGGGAGGAAGGGGCCAAGAAGAAACCGCTTAGGAGCTGGGAAGTAGTTCTTGAGTTCCAGGCCTTACTGCACCAGGCAAGGACACCAGAGAACAAAGAAAAAGGCTTGTGATCCGCTGATGTTCTGGCCCTTTCTCTTCCATGCATTCGTTCCATGTGAATTCTGAAGAAGAATCCCCAGTGTGTCCAATTACACATTTTTATAAGGCCTTCTCCTTCCCAATACTGTGGTCAAGACCAACGTGCCCCGGTTGCCACCACCTCGACTCACTTAGCATCCACTCCTCCCACTTTCCAAAGGCGCCAAGTTCCCTCCACACGGACGGCTTTTTTTCACTTTCTTTCTGTTGCACGGCAAGGATTTCTTATGATTGTGAAATAAGATGCTCACATTGAAGCGCAGACAGGGGGTCGGGGGGACCCGTGAGTGTGGGGTCCTGAAATCCACACTCAGAAAGTGTCCTGGTGCAGGAAGCAATCGTCTGTCACCTGCTGCTGCTGAGTGGACCCGGGGCTCAGCAGCCTACGTGTCATTTGTGCCTCTGACAGGAGCAACATTCCGGGAGTGGTGGGGCCGGCATTCTGGTTCAAAGGGGACAAGAGGAAATAGAAATTGGTGAAAGACACCAACAAACAATGAACTCAGGAGGGCAACCATTTCGAGTGAGCTCACAAAGATCATTCAGGCTTTGTTTCTACTGTGTTTGTTTACGAACACATACACGACAAAAACAAACAAACAGAAAAGAACTCTTTTCAATACTCATATTTTTGGTGTAAGATTGACATCGTTATTCCTAGGTTGTTTCACACCTGGTGTAGGAGAAAGCAAGTGAGAATTTATGTTGATGTCACTCCAGCTGGGATTTGCAGCATAAAAGGAAGAAAAACAAAGATAATACAAATGAGGTTAAAACAGGATTGCCCCAAATTTGAATAAGAATAAATCATGATATTAACTTTTCAAGGTTTTCCTCATGCCCTAGCTCTGAAAAGGTAGCAAGGAGCTGCCCTGGCCCTGAATTGAGCAGTCTGAGAGCCAGAGGCCCCCAAAAGGGACAAGTCGGGGGCTGGCTCCCAGCAGGTGCAGGGAAGTTTCCTCTGTGCTAAGAGAGTGACTACCAAGAAGACAGGTGCCGACATGGGCAAGTATGGGTGGCCTTGGAGCGGGAGGACAGTCTCTGCAGAGGTTCCATCTTCTTGGCAGTGCAGGAAGCAAGGCCAGCAGCTGGGAGCAGGAGGGGGAGGTAGATGTGGGAGGAGAAGGTATGAAACCATCCTCCAACCCCTGGGGCCTGGGGTGGGAGAGGAAGGGGTTGGGTTGATGGAGTGAGGTTCAGGCTGCACTGCACAGAGAACCCCAGGCTCAGAGAAGATGGTCCTCCTGGAAGCTGGAACTGTCAGCACAATTGTGTCCAAGGTCTAGTACACAGATGTGGAGTGGGTGTGTGCTGGGAGGGAGTTCGTATCGAGGACAGCATCAGCGAGGTGATGGCGGCTGGGGCAAGGGACAGTGAGCCAATGGGAGTGTCTGTGAATTGAAGACCCCAGTGGGGCTGTGGCTTTGGAGCTGAGGGTCCTGAGGGCATGAACAGAGAAAGGAAGAGCAGGTGGTTGGTGAGTGGAGACCACGAGGGGTTCCCTATTTCTTAGGACCACAGAGGTGAGTGCTGAGCGAGTTGGGAGGGTCTCAGAAGGAGAGAAGGGTCATGGGCCCATTGTTGGAATCACAGGACCAGGCTGGAGAGATGGGCAGTTCAGGCCTCTTGTGTCAGTGCAGGTCAAGCGTCTCATGACATAGGTTCTGATGGGAGCAAAGCCTGAGTGTGGTAAAGTGGAGGCAGGTGGATGGGAACTAAAGCATAGGATGGAAATCCTCAAAAAAGTGAAAGAATTAGAAAAATCAAGGAGTCTCAAGTCCCAGGCTGTGCCAGTCTCCATCCCGTGAATCAGAATCAAAATCACCAGCCAGGCGAGGTTGGTTTATGAAAACAGGGTCCTCCTATCCAAACTGCATAACTGGACGTAGTCAGACGTTGGTTTATGAAAACATTGTCCCCCTATTCAATCCTGCATATCTGGACATAGTGAAAAATTACTGACCCCTTTCTCATCAAGTCTCGCTCACTTTGGGACCTGTTAGAATGAGGGCCTTGGCTCAGCACCAGTGCGATTTGATGATGAGATTCATGACGAGTGGATGCAAAGCTAGGAGCTGATGCCGTCCGTGCCTCTCTGGACAAGCGAGTGCAAGCCCCGGGGACCCACGTCCGGGGGCAGCAGGGGGTGGGGGTGGTCTGGCAAACCAGAGAGGAGGCACTGACGTCCAGCAGTCACTGAGGGAGGGTGGAGCCAGACTGCCCCGGGCCTGGAACAAGGACGGGACCCAGTGGCACCAGGCTTCTGGTGTCGAGGATGTATTTTCCATGTACTAAGAGTCAGGCTTCTCAGTATGGAGATGCTTTAAAAAGCTCAGGAGAAAACTCAAAGCCATAGTTAATTTTTAAGTAGCTATTCCCTTACTATTAAACATCCGTAGGGTGTAGTCTGAGTTTTATTTTTATCAAAATAAAACTAAGATAATAATAAGAAAAACTAAAACCTGGTCCCTATTTACAGATTTATACTGACTTCTGTGAGACAGTGATTAAAATGCTATAATCCTTTGTCCATTGGGCAAGGATTATACATTATCTGTACGTAGTTCTTATTCTCCTTCTGATTGAAAACTCAAGTTTGTCTACAAATCGTAGTTAAAATGCATATTGTTAGGAGATGATGATTGTTGATTTTGCAGTTTGTCTTCGTTCCCCATTTTCTTATTCCTTCGTCCCATTTATTAACTTATTATTCGGTCATTTATTAAACTTGTTGAATTTTATATTACCCCAGGGGAAAGAATCACAGAGCTAGATGGTTTCTCTCCTAAAGCTGTGAAATAACAAAGTCCTGAGTGTGCACCTGTGACATTGCCTCACGGTGACTAAGGACTGTCAGTGCCTGAGGTCAGCCCACAGGACAGGATCTCATGGCCCTAAGAAGCATTTTGTTGTCAGCTATGGTGTCAGTTTACCTCTCTCCAGAGTGTTCTGCAAGAAAGAGGACTGTAGTGGAGTAGAAAGGGCCAAGGAAGGTCCACTCTGAAGGCACGAGGCCACGTGCTTGTCCCAGGGATCCCAGAGCCAGGATCGCAGTCAGGAACCACTCAGGCTGGACTGAATGGCCACGCTGAGGCTCCAACTGAGATCTGGAGCTTTGAGAGAATGGAAATATTCCATGCCTACAATTTTAGTGTGGGACTGAATGTGCACTTCCTTTGTGATATCCTCTGTTATTAACACCAGGGCACCCTTCTAGCTTATTTGGGAATGGTTCCTGTGCACAGGGTGGATACACTGGGTGACCTGTAGCATCTAGAGTGTCGCTGAAATTGTGCCTAAGCTGGCATTTTCATTTGGAAAATCCAGACTTTGTATGAGGCATAGTATACAGTTGCAAAGAAGAGGACCGGTTTCAACTTGTAAAAGCAAAAGTGAGCTTAGTTAAGGCTGTTAGTAGCCCCCACAACTTCAGGACAAGTAAGACCCAGACATAGGTGCCAAGAACAGCATTTGGAGGTGACACCCAGCTACTGGGCAAGAGTCCTCTAGTGGCTCACACCTGTAATCCCAGCACTTTCGGAGGCCAAGGCAGGTGGATCACCTGAGGTCAGGAGTTCGAGACTAGACTGGCCAATGTGGCTTAACCCAGTCTCTACTAAAAAATATAAAAATTAGCCAGGTGCGGTGGTGTGCCCCTGAAATCCCAGCTACTCAGGAGGCTGAGGCAGGAGACTCATTTGAACCCGGGAGGCAGAGGTTGCAGTGAGGCGAGGGTGTGCTGCTGCACTCCAGCCTGAGCGACAGGGCAAGACTCCCATCTCAAAAAATATATATATATATATTCTGTCCACATCCCCGAAGCTGCCCAGGCTGCCAGTCCTGCCCTCCTGGGCTGGGTGCAAGATCCTCCAGGCAGCTGTTCCCAGAGAGCAGGTATTCCTGGGGTGCAGATGCCTTATCTTGTCTTCCCAGCTCATCCCCTGGCACACTGAGACAGCGTCCTGTGCATTTCTGCATGGCAGTCCCCAGCCGCAGATCAGCTCTACTGTTGAAGGAAACCATCCTTGCAGCTGGAGGAGCCCTGGCCACTCCGATGTGGGCTGGCGTGCTGCCCTGCCCCTCTGATCATCCAGGTAGGTTTGTCTAGTCACCGTTTCAGCACACCAACACAAAACCCAGGTTATTGTTAAAAGACGCACATCTGGCTGGGTGTGGTGGCTCATGCCTGTAATCCCAGCACTTTGGGAGACCAAGGCAGGTGGATTGCTTGATCCCAGGAGTTTGACACCAGCCTGGGCAACATGGTGAAACCCCATCTCTACAAAAAAATATAAAAAGTAGCTGGGCTTGGGTGCTATGTGCCTGTCATCCCAGCTACTGGGGAGGTTGAAGTTGGAGGATCACCTGAGCCCGAGGAGGTCAAGGCTACGGTGAGCCAAGATAGTGCCACTGCATTCCAGCCTGGGTGGCCCAGTGAGACCCTGTCTCAAAAAGAATGTACATTTTATTTCTTTAAATTTCCTCATTATTGGACAAAACATTCAGAGAGTGGGCTGCTGTACTGCAGGGGAGACTGTGACATGGAATTTGCTATTAACGCTTTGCCAGCACTCTTCCAAAATTCAGTATCAATGTCACCAGGATGAGAGGTGAGCTGTAATGGGAATTACAACTGAGTTTGTTCTTTTTTCCTTAAATGCACTTTTTGATGAGTGATACATGTTTGAACGTGGGTTCTTTTAAAATCACAGTGTATTTTCATCAAAAGGGTGAAACCAAGAGTAAGAGATCCCCAGCTCTGAGAGAGACAGAATAAATGTTTATGAAAGTGTGTGTGTATCTCTAAGTCTCCCTGTCTTTGTCTTCTGTATAAGTGTAGCTCAACAGGCTAAGTAGGCATTTCTGAATTTGTTTCTAAATAAAATACCCTTAATATCACTTTATTTGCACAATATTTCAGGGTAATCTCATTATTGCCTGGACTATCATGAATAAGCTGGAATCAATTAGACCACGTTAAAGGAGGAAGATCCATGGAAGGCCTTGATCTGAGCATTTTTATAAAAATGCTTAGATTTGACAGCCTTGCTGACCCATCCAGTGATTTGCATTATAATAGTTACACTATAAGTACACATTTTTCTCTGTCACTATGATGTAGAAGATTTAATACCACAGTGAGCGTGACATATCTGAAACTGTAAGAGAGGCTGTTGAAAACAGAGTCATTTCTGAAGGTTTTATAGATGTCTTAGGGTCCATTTATTTAACTATTGTCAATACACAAACAGAAGCTCATTTGGTAAAATTTTACAGTGTTGCCTCTTTCTTTTCCGTCATTTTTCATCTTTAAGTTGTGGCTGCTCTTTGTGAGGTACAGGAATATAGCTTGCTGCAAACCCAGTATTTCCATATTCTCAACAACCCGGCCCGGCACAGTGGGAGTCCCACAAACATCTCCCCACCTGGAGGTGAGGAGGGGAGCAGCAGGGCTCGCCATCCGAGGCCCGTGCACCTGCATCCATGAAAAGCCTCCTCCTGCTCCTCAGCTTCTCTGATTGGCTGCAAATGACATCACAGAAGCCCATGAGCCAGCGTTTTGGGCAAGCCCAGGTGCTACACAGTGTCGAGTTGTGATATGCACCTTGCTCATCTTTCAGAGTCTGCCTGGTAAAAAGTTCGAAGTTAAGATAAACAGAATGCACACAAAATGATCAGCTATTAATCCCTCCATTCTGAAAAGGCCACCTGCAGGACAGCAAAGGGCCGCCCCAGGGCAGTCATCAGAGCATGGTGCTGACTTGAAGAGGGTGTCATTTTACTGATGGTTATTTGCCCAGGTGAAAATCAGATATATCAGTGGTCCTTTCAGGGGTATCTAGTTACAGGCATATTTACTCTCTCACCTTATTTATACAGAGTTTGGCCACATTGGTTTCAATACTATTAGTTGGAACGTGTTGGAGAACAAGAACATTTGGTGGTGTATTAGTCCATTTTCACGCTACTGATAAAGACATACCCAAGACTGGCTAATTTATAAGAGAAAGAGGTTTAATTGACTCACAGTTTCACATGGCTGGGGAGGCCTCACAATCACGGTGGAAAATGAAGGAAGAGCAAAGGGATGTCTTACATGGCGGCCTGCAAAGAGATAATTTGTGCAGGGAAACTCCCCTTTGTAAAACCGTCAGATCCCCTGAGATGTATTAACTACCACAAGAACAATACAAGAAAGACCCACCCTCGTGATTCCCAACCAGGTCCCTCCCATGACACGTGGGGATTATGAGAACTACAATTTGAGATTTGGGTGGGGACACAGCCAAACCGTATCAGGGGATAGCTGATATTTTGTTAGGAATCTATGCGGAATTCGTTGTTACATCAGCATCATTCTTCAAACAGGGTGTCTCAGCCCAATTGTGTTGCTATAACAAAATGCCACAGACTGAGTATAAAAGAAGAAAACGGATTTTTCATGGGTTGGGAAGGTGGAGAGTCCAAGGTCACAGCACCAGAAGTTTCAATGTCTGGCGAGGATGTCATCTCCTGACATCCTCATGTCATACAGAGGGCGGAAGGGAAAAAGGCACTAGGGTTTCCCTCCATCCTCTTTTATGAAGCTGCTTATCCGACGCATGAGAGCTCCACCCCCATGAACAACCTCCTCCTAAAGCTCCACCTCTTAATACCATTGGCAATTAAGTTTCAACATGAATTTTGGGGGATATATTCAGATCATAGAACAGAATCTAATTTCTTCCCTATATAATTTAAATTGGTATTATCCAATCATATCAGTGACATTTATTCAACTGGCTTCTTAATTTTGCTCAACAAACATTTATCAACACCTAAACAATACACACCAGCCATTCTACCAGGTCACTGGAGTAAAGATGATGGCACACCTAGGAATTAGCCATCTGTCAAGCGAAGTTTGCATCTTGGAAAGAGAGAGCAGGGGGCTTGCATCCCTGCAGTACCAAGCAGGCCAGGCATTGCTACTCAGCTTACTAAGCACAGCCCCTTTTCATCTCTGTTCTACAGATAGTGTAGCAGTCAGGATCAGCTAGGTTGTGCTACAGTAACAAGCATGGCAAAGCTTCCTTTCCTGTTGCGGCACTGTCATTTGTGGGCTGTGGTCTCCCCAGGAGAGCTCCCTCCACAGGCTGGTCCTGCACTGCAGGTTGCATTGTCTCAGGACAGCTTTCTGTCTGTGTGCCCTTCCCCAGTGTCAAAGCCAGGAAAAGCATGGGTTAGCAAATGGAACAATGACAATGAAGCCCTTCTCCTCAGAAGTGATCCATGTTACTTTGACTCCCATTTTATTGGCTTAATCAAGTCACATGATTATGACTATCTTCAAAGAGAGTGAGGAGGTGCCCTCTTCCCTCCACAGCTGCAAGAAGAGACCCTGCCCTAGTGGCTCAGTCTAGTGATGGAGACCTTAGGTGGGAGCCACTCACATGCCATTTTATTGAACATGAGTGACAGGCAGCTCACACTCTCGGTAAGTGACAATGCTGAGCTTGAACTCAGGCAGCCTTGCTGTGGAACTGTCCACACGGCTGGATTGCTGTGTGTGGCATTGCCTCGGAAATCCACAGAGGAGTCTAGGGTTTCTAGGGGAAGCCCAGGTACCCTTCAATGTGGCAGTGGCCAAGGCCCCACAGAAGCAGGGGAGGGAATTAGAGGAGGGGCTTGGGAGTTGTGCTCAGTGCAGGGCAGTGCAGATGGGGGTGCAGGTGGAGTGTGGGTGTCTTCATGGCCAAATGCATTTGAACCCCTGGCCACAACATGCCCATCTGTGAGGAGGCCCTCTGCTGGGCGCTGGCCTCTGATTGACTGTTGAAGCGGCCTTGGCTAATTGAACTAGTAGACATGTTTCTATTCTTCCTTAAAACCCCCTGGCAAAGCAGAAGGCACACCTGTGACTTGGGGGTGGGTTTACTTTTTCAAGTTTCTTTGAGGCTGCAGGGGACAGTTGTCCCTGAGAAGCCAGACAATGTGTTCAATTTTTTATGAGGTTGGAATTTTTTTTACATTATTAATATCATTTGGCTAGTTTTAATAATTATATGTTTTCAATGTTTTCTATGTTTGTTAAAGGGTTTAAAATAACAATGCTTAAAATTTCCGCTTAAAGTCTACCAGCCATGATTCTTGAATCCGGGTCATTCCTGTAAACTCTCGTGTTCATCTGAATTGACTTTTATTACAATGTTTCTAAATACGTACAAACAGGATGGTGGGTACAAGTGTCTTCATGCTTGTATCATCCATACAACCATAAAACTAAAACTGATTTTTAAATTAAATATAAGCAAAATTTCAAATCCTATATAATTCAAACTGCAACATAAATTTAATGTGACAGATGAGATTGTTTCGCTGAAACACAATTGGAGAAGGACAGGAAGGTCAGCCTAACCCACAATCTTGTATTAGTTGTCCACAGTGCCTGTAATCACACATTAGAGAGTAATTCAACTAACATTCAAATATCCCAGGAGGGGTAACATGTCAACTCATTTTCATCAATCAATGTCTCTGCTTTGTGGTTCTGTGAAAACCCAGGGTCCTCCAGTTCCACAAATGTTTGATTCTGATTTTACCCTAAGAAGTATGTTTTTAAACTCTAAAGTTAGCCAAATACACAAACCAGTGTGTCGTAAACAAGACAGAACCCAGTGGAGACCCTGACATGCCACTGAGGAGCTTTAGTAGTCTGCTTTTTTGGAATATACCATTTACACGTTTAGACTCGGCCATTTGGTCATGAAGGCTGGGACTCTCCGTGGTCATTTTTAAATCAAAGCCTGTGTGTGTGTATCTGTTAGTGTAAAGCTGCATGTGATTCCCATGGCACCTCATAGTGCAAAAAATATTGTAACACATCGCCAACAGTATAGTACACGTTCATTACTTTTTGGAAGTTTTAATGTCTCTTATCTGACCTTTAATAAGCTGAATAACCTCATTTAGACAACTCAAGGTCAAAATGTTATAATGCTTAGACCCATGCTTTGGGCCAGGGAAGAAATGGGAATTCAAGAAACAAATAAACCCAGATTCTGGTTGTTTTGAAACTCTGAGTAAATACCTGAACGAGGTCAAGACTGAAGTGTCGGAGATTTATTAAAATGACGTTGGATACTATTTAAGCCACATTTGATAAATATTTTATATGAAAGAATGAAGATTCAAACTGACTGTGGAAATATATGTCAGATTCATGGACTCCCTCTAAATCACGTACTTAGTAAGCACAAGATGTGGTCTGGTGCTATTAGGTATTCTTAGCATTTTAACTTGGAAATAGCAATACCTTTTCATTTTTAAGCTTCTACAATAATTCAGCTGAAACACAACTTGAATCTACAAGTCAAGCAATTAGAAAAGTTGCTACCAGTTGTAGCTGCTTAGTTTTATAAGTCAGAAGATTCTTGATGCTTTGCAAGCTGAAGAAATTACCAAAAAACTGAGTGATAGGGCAAATATGAGTCTAACAAATAACCCTAATTAAAGTTTGTATTAATCCAAACCTCCCAATCTTCTGATTGATTTTTGCTAAATGTAAATATAAATTTGAGCATTTCAAATTAATTCATATGACTCAAACACTACTTTTCTCGCCTTTCTATGTCATGGAGTTTTAAGAAAAACATAATTTTAAGAAAGTTATATTGCAAAAAATGTTTGAAATATGTTGAAATAATGTCTTTTAAAAAGCATGGACAGGGATTTGAGAAATAAGGTTAAAAATAAAAAGTGAAGTCATTTTGGCTACAGAAAAGGAAATAGGCACAGAATGTTACGGAGAGAGCAAGTTTAAGGATGGGGAACCAGGAGCTTCTCCGAGACTGCCCTGGGTCGTAGGACCTCTGGATGGGGTGCTGTGATCTTTCTGTTGTTTAAAAGACACTCAGTAGATGGTGTTTTGTTATAACAGGCCAAACTAACTAAGACAGGGGTGAGAAAGGCAGCGGCATCAGCCTGGGAAGACCACTGTACCCGCTTCCAGAGGGTATTGAGACGTCTCAACCTGGTTTGCTATTGAAGTTTTAAAATTTGTTAAATACTCTTGCCAGCTTGAGATTCATGAACTCCACTTTCACTTTATGCGGTACTGATATTAGTGATGCACTATTGAGAGAATGTTAGACGGAAAATACATCATGAGTGAATTGACTTCACTCTTGGAATGCAGTGGTGTTTCATATGACCACTATTAAAATAAGTCCTCACATTAACAAGTAAATAGGCAAAAACGGATAAGTAAATGCTAACATATATTTCAAAAATAAACGTTAATTACTAATCAAAAATTCTCTTAGTAATCTACAAATGGAAATTACAATCTTTGTATACGGTTTTCAAGATCTCATCTAAAACAGTCAAGGTCAGACTTGGAGTTAAAACAAGAGAAATTTATGTTAACTTTAAGAACTGTAAGTGATCTTGGTTAATATTATCTCTTCTTGTCAGTTCAAGCCAATGCAATAAGGCAAGAAAAATATAAGATTTATGAATAATGGAGGTTATAAAAACAACATTTTCAGTATTTGCAGAAGATAAAAATGTCTACCTGGAAATTCAAAAGACTTAACTGAAAAACTATTGGAACTAATAGGATAGGTGATTTGTTACAATACACACAAAATGTACACTCTATATATCAGCAGACACATGCAATCTATGGAAACAGAGATATGATTTGTAAAGAGGTGCATTCACACACATGTGCATGTACATAGGAAAAAATACAGAAATAAATATAAAATTAACCCTACTAATGCACATAAAAGAAGATCATATTGAAAAGATGTAAATAAGCTAATGAATGGAACTCTCAGTATTATGAATATGTCAATTTTTATAGTAAATTAGTTAATAAGTGGTAGTTCAACGTAAATTTTATCTAAATTTGCTTAGAAAATGGCATAATTCTCCTAAAATTTACTTAAAAAATAAACACATGACAAATATTCATTTTAAAATGCCAAGTCATAGAGCATCTTACAAAGGTACACCAATCAAAAAATGGTAAGCCCAGAGGCAGACCCGACTCTGAGGATGTTGTATATTGTAATTCAACATTGCAGATCATAGGAAACCATGAACTATTTACAAAATAGTTTTGAGCTACTGTTTAACCATTTAGAAAAAAAAATTAAATGACATCAACACAAATTTTAGAAGGTACATATATCTAAATTATAAATTTATTAATACAAATAAAATACTCCAGAAAAACACTGTGTAATAGAAATATAATATAAGTCACATATGCAATTTAAATTTTGTAATAGCTGAATCAAAAAAGTACAAGTAAGCAGGTGAAATCAATTTTAATAATAAATTTTATTTATTCCAATAGATCCAAAATTATCATTTTAACAGGTACTCAATGTAAAAATTGAATTTTTCCTTTCTTTTTTTCATACTAAAACTTTGCAATTTAGTGTGCACATCTTTGGAGCAGTCATATTTTAAGTGTTCAATAATTACATTGTATCAGGCAGTGGAAGCAGAAGACAAAAACAAGTGAGAATTTACATTTATAATTTCCTATGAAGTCCTCCTAAGCATAACACCAAAGGCAAAAAAAAAAAAAACCCACAAAATACATATTAAACTATGTGTCCATAGAGTATAAAAATCATCTTTATGTAAAAATAGCTATTAAAAACACAAATATTTATCAGAACAAGAAACACTTTGATAGAAAAATGAACAAAGATCTCCCAGCAATTTACAAAAGTCAAACACAAACAATGAGCTAATCAAAAGAACAAAAACACTAGAGATGTCATGCAGTTCAAACATTGGACATTGTTTTAAGAAATCAGATTACTGGAATAAATATTAGAAGTGCTGGCTGTCTCAGGCAGTTTGGCAGCTTTCCTGCTAGGGTTGGGAGAGAAGCAGAGAGAGCCTCTTCTCAGTATGGGTTTGGAGCCCAGGGTTAGCACTTATATCTGGGTTACCTTACACGAATTAGTTAATCCCTCAGATCCTCTATTGCTTCATTTGTAAAACGAGAACGAGAATAAAGCTTGCTCCACTTGGCTACTGTAAAGATTAAATAAGACCATGTGTATAGAAGTTGGAACGCAATAACCAAGCAATAAATCTCACCTCATTACCAGAGACAGTATTTTTTCGGATACCAAACACACATTGAGAACAACTATTTGTAAATTACAATTATTTATATAACGACTTAGCTGAGTAATCTTTGTTGTATAGTACACTACTCATTTTCTGTAGGTAACATAGTTTTATTGGAAAGATAAGTGTGGATTGCATTCTCTTATCTCTCTCCATGTTTTTTCAGCCACTATTTGTGATTACGTACGGTTTTAGAGAAGTGTAGACTCTTCAAATTACCCACTGTGAACTAATAATGCGCTCACAGAGCCTGCCTTCATCCATCCAACGGCACGTGTGCCCTGTGTGTGTTTGAGTTCATCTGTTGGCTAAAGACCAGTTACAGGCAGCTGACCCTGGAACATAGTACTATCAGCACAGAGATGTCTGAGACGCATGTTCATATTTGTGTTTATACAGAAATTTGCTACTTTCCTTCCCGCTTTGATGGAGCATCATAGCTGCTCTGTGAAGGAAATAATGTACGCAGTGGTTCGTTTCCAAGACAAAGTGCCTTGGACTGCCTGAGGTCAGCAAACTACAGAAGAAACAGGATACACTAGGTCCCTGCTTGGATTACCAATGCCTGCTTGTCAGCCTCCCGCCGCCCACCTCCCCACTTGTTTCCTTCACCGAACCAAAGAAGTGTAGTCCAAGTTAAAACTTTACTAGCCTGCAAAATAGCTCGTTTTGTCTGTTCTTAGCAGCCTCCCCAGCTACTTAAGTCGTAAGTTCTTCGAGTCTCCAAGTCCATTCTTTGGGTTTAAATGAGTGTGTTTGTTTCTCGAACCGGGAATGATAATTTGCTGGAATATTAAACATGTTCGAATTCCAGACAATGCACAATTAACTATAAAACTTGCAATTTAATTATTATTATATCATGACATAATTTTAGAACTGGAAGGACTCAGAAAATATTTAGTCTGAAAATATCTTTTTAAAGCAAAGCTGGAAGAAGGGGCTGGGAAAACAAGTCTGTGAATGAACGGAGCCCAACCCAGGACTTCCCCATCCCGGCAGCAATTATTCGTGGCACCTTGCTGTGTAGAATTTTCTGAAGTTAACAAACTGCAAAGCTTCACAATGGAAATGTAATTTTACTGTATGCTTAATAAATTGTGCTTTTTTGATGGAAACATTTGCCTCTGGGGTCTTTAGTCTAAACACACACAGAGACAGGTACATGCTCACACATGCACACACGTGTGCACACACACACACTAACATGTCTCCACCCCATCAGGTGAAACCTGCATTTGTCTGAGGAATGGCGAGCTTTTAAATCTGCATGATTACAGAATTCCTAGATCCTGACAGTGGCTGGAAACTGAAATTACTACCTTGCAGATGTCCACATTTGGTTAAGTCTCCAAATTAACTGCTTCAAATAAGAACTTAATTTCGGTTTAATAGGACAGCCAGTGTGTGCTAATTAAAGACAAAATGATTCTTGAAAAGGCATTTACTGAGTGTTTAACAACTATGTAATAGAAGCAGACCAGCTACATACCGTGGTTGCTGAATTTCCACAACCGGGTTCTTACTAATCTATTGGGGTTTACTCATCAGGAAAGACATATCTTGGCAAATCTCAGTCACTTCACAGGGCAGAGTTTCTGGCCACTGCAGGTAGATGCTTAGGTTTAATTGTTTTATGGCACGTCTCGGGATTCAGGAGGTTTTCCATAAATCAATGACTCTTTTGACTGCTTCAGATTCTTTGTTTACTCTCACTTTTTCATTTTGTCTGATACCATTAATAAGTCCTTTCACTTTATGCTGGCTTATATATATTTTTAGTTTACATTGAGCATTTGAAATTAAAATATTTAAGTCGTTTTCTGTTTTTACCAGTAAGATATTTTTATCCATTACGCAAAAATCCACGTTGAAAATGGTGGATGCAACTTGTAAAGTACATTGAAATGGTTAAACATTTTTGGTTTAATAAAAAATTAAGAAGTCACCAAATCAGAGCAGAGCTGCCTTAGTCTACTCAGGCTGCTGTAACAAAACACCACGAATGGGAAGCTTCAACAGCTGAATGCATGTTCCAGGGCTCTGGAAGCTGGGAGTCAGCGACCAGGAAGCTGGGAGTCAGAGACCAGGAAGCTGGGAGTCAGCGACCAGGAAGCTGGGAGTCAGAGACCAGGAAGCTGGGAGTCAGCGACCAGGGTGCTGGCAGGGCGCCTTCTGCTGAGGGCCTCCCTCTGGCTCAGAGACGGCCTCCTGCATGCTGCGTCCTTACATGGCAGAGAATAAGGAAACTCCCTGGGTCTCTTCTTACAAGGACACCAATCAATCACATCTCATGGTTCTCACCCTCACGACCTCATCTAACACTGGTTACTCCTGCAGGACCCACTCCCAAATCCCATTACGTTGAGGGGTAGGGCTTAAACACAGGAATTGTGGAGGAACAGAGTTCACTCCGTATCCACAGTGGTTGCCAGGAAAAATGAAAGTGCTTTTATGGAAAGTAAAGAGATGAGAGAAAAAATGTAAATACAGCACCATAATTTCCCAATCTCCACTGAATTCTCCCGGAGCTGGTTTCTTAGAATATTCCTGGGGAGAAAGTGTCCTCCCCAGTTCTGGGCATGTATGAAATACTGAAACCAGCTCCAGATACATACAGGTATTTTAAGTAACAAATGTTATTAATTTATATAATAACCACAGCCAGTACTTTGGCTTTGCAGAGCCGGGAGAAATCACCACCACCGATTGTCGTTCTATTCCTTTGCTTGGGTTCAGGACATAAACTTCTGCCCTGCTCTGACACGTCCGGGAGCTGCCTCCATCCTTCTGATGGGCTTCCTTGGCCTGGGTCTCTTGGGTTCTGAAATCTTCAGTTTGCCCTTCTAGGTGACCACAGGCCAACTCTGGGTGTCCCCAGGGATCCTCTCTCCACAGAGGCCACCTGCTCCAGGGGGGGCCCACAGCACACTCGGACCCCGCAGGACGGTGGTCATCAGAGGTTGGTTTGCTTCATTAGAGGTGGCACCCAGGCTCCTCCTGGAAGGACCATCACTTCCTGATCCTTCCCAGCACTCTGGGCTTTGGACTCCCACACCTCTGATTCCCGCTGGCATAGGGGCTCCATTTTCTGGGTACCCTCCCTTGGGTGAAGCTGGTGCTGCAGCCAATAGGGTGTTGACCATCCCACACAGGGGAGAGCTGGCACTGACCACGGAAGGGCAGCCAGGAAAACCTTGGAGCTGGGAGGCTCCTAAAAAGTGAGCAGATGGGAACATCATCCAGGAAAACAGGCTCATCCCAAAAACTCGTGTAAGGGGAGACCAAGGATGTCAAATTCAGGTTATTGGCACTCAATTGTTCCAGGAAAAACGCAGACAGCACACCATGTCCTCCTGCCCAGACTTGGCACCGCACTGGTGGGCTTAGTGGCTGTCTAGAGACCACATGGTTCATCGCAAGCATTTCAGGAGGTAGCTGAGACCCTGAAACATGGCTTCTCTTTTTGGCCTGGCCTGAACACATTTGGACCAGATAGCAAGGACAGCATGCTGGTTTCTTTCAACCTTCTTTATAATCACAAAAAACACTTATTTTCCACCCTTAATTCTCCAGAAAGTTTGTTTTCACCTTAGGACTTCACCTACCTCAGGATCATCTAGCACCCGTGAGTGGACACCCACCCAAACCCCACAGTGGCTGTCTTGTTTCACGTCGACACGGGCGTCCTCTTCTGAGGGACACCGTGAAAGGTATGGGCCTCTCCTGGCAGAAGAGCTTTCAAATTCAGGGCTGTGGTTTTCCTCAACAGTAACCACAATATCAAAAACCAGACCTTTTTAATAGCTATGTTCTGACTGTAAAAGTCACTAAACTCTTAATTATAATGACATGTTTAGGCCAGACATTTTTCAAAAATAAATGCTTTGGAAAATGCCTAATTGTTGACTCTTCCAAATGACACTTGCATCTTGGCAAACTTGTATAAATGTAATCCCATGTATAGAATTTTAAAAATTTATGTGGTCATTTTTCAAGCAGCATTTGAATATTTTTTAAATAATTAAATATGAATGGTAGTGGTGATTTGTTCTTTAGAAAGAATTACATATCGATTCATTTCTTTTTAGCTAATTTCACCTAACAGATCATGATGGGGTGAGGATGGGATTTGAATTGTAACTGTTGGCATTTCTGAGTGAAATATATTACACCGGATGCTTCAATCTCCATCATGATTGTGTCACATCTCACCAGGATTTTCATAATGCACCGTGTGTGATGGCTACTGGGAAGCAGATGTAGGTGCTAGGCAGAGCAAAAGGCATGAGCACTTATTATTTCCCAAATTCAATAAAGGGGTAAGAAGATTTATGATAAAACAATAGCATCAAGTTCATACTACCTAAACAGTGAAACCATGGACTTTTCACCCACATTGACATGAACCAGGACAGCAGGCACAAAAGGGTCAACATTGTTGTCATCATCATCATCATAATTCACATACATAGCACATGCTTTGAGGGGGGGCCCTTTGCTAACCACTTTATACATGTGAAGTCCTCAATTCTCACTGGGACCCTAAGAGGAAGGTTCAGTCATAAGCACTTACAGCTTAAAGATGAGGAAATGGGTGTTCAGAGGGGTCAAGCGACTGGCCAGGGTCGTAGGGCCGGAGCCTGGAAGACCAGCTCCACATCCAGCTGTACCTGAGGGTAAGCATCCTGGGCTCCATGCAAACTGCCTCTCCCATAGCACCAGGGACAGGTGCACACATGCCTAGAAACACAGGCACAAGCATGCATGTGTGCACACACTCACGCAGGTGCTTGCATACATTCATGAGCACACGTGTATGCAAGTGCAAGTATGCACGTGAGCACATGCATGCACACAGGCACTAACATGCGCACAGGCACGTCCTCCACTCAGGCGTGCATGGATGCATTTGAATGCACAGTCAGGCACTGACACATATACTCAAAAGCATTGCATGAGTCCAAACACAGGCACACAAAGCATGCACACGTGCACATGCAAATGAGCACACATGCACACACAAGCATAGGTGAATACCCAGACACATGTGCACATATTATCACATAACAGAGATATACGCATGTATGCAGGTGCACACTCACAGAGGTACTTGTGTGTACACACCCACACCTACACACGTCCCCATGTGCAGGCAGTCAGTGCACACACACACACGAGCACCGTCAACACAAAAGTCAGCTCTGTGAAGTGTGCTGAGAAGCTGAGTGTGGCAAATGAGAAGATCCATGGAACGTGACATGTTATTTCACCTTTAAACTGAATTGTAGGGGTCCAGGCATTTGTGAAGGGCTGACCTCTCAGACCCCTCATCATATCACCACCCACAATCTCCAGGCAATTAGGGTCCCAGCCGGCCTGGTGGCCTCACCATCACCCTCTGCCAGCCGGGCTCTGGGGAGAGGGCTCTTTCTCCGAACAGAATGCTCAGCCATCCTCTGGCCTCTCCTTGTTTATGAAGATGTTCCTTCTGCCCAGTGCCACCGACCCACTCACACGCAGATGGAGGTGGAGGAAGACGTGCATCTTCCTCTGAAGGGCCCTGCCCAGCCATTCCAGAACCCACCCCCTCACCAAGACAGCTGCTCCTTCAAGGGCTGTGAGCTGGTCCTAGAGAGAGAACAAAGTGCCCTCACTCAACAGGACCCTGAAGAAGAGAAAGGCTCTGTCCTTGCAGGGAAGGCCTCGAACCTGTTCCTGCCTGATCTCCCTGTGTCCAGCAGCAGCATGGTCCCTGCAGCCTCTTCCTTCCAACCCAGATCCTGGCTCTGGCCTCCACCACACCAGGCCATACCACTTGGCCCCACAAGGGCCCAGAGCTCTCCTTGTGGTCTAGACATTGCATGCTTATCTTGGCATTGGCTTCTGATAAATTCTTTGGTTTGAAGCATCTGCCTTTCCCAGAGGCTGGTGCCTCTAGGTTATGCACAATCAGCAGACTAAGCCGGCTTCGTGGACATGTCTCTTTGTTCAGCTTATTTGGGTGGTTTTACAAGTGGGTATTGCACAGGCGAGTGCCTCCTCGGCCCGTCTCAGGTGTGGGGCCCATGGAGGTGATAATCCCTCCTGTTTTTCTGACTATCATCTTCTTGGCTGAGTAGCCATTTCTGTATGCAAACCAGCCAATGACCAATTTATAGTTGATTAGATAGACTGGGAATTTTTATCAGATAGGAGACAGCCTGGAGATGGGTCTCAACTATGGTGTGGTCATCTCAAACATATATACAACAATTGAATGAAGAGCTTAACATTTTTGACCTTTTTTTGTTTTTAGTTAAACAAAATGAATTAGCTTCAGAAAGAAGTTTTGCTACTTTTTCAACTTGAATGAAGATATTAAATACTAATATAATTTAATTCATCTTTAAAAATTATAGATGTTTATCAGTGCACTTATTTTTTAATTCTGTTGCAGCTCAATCCACTTATTTTATTTATTTATCTATTTATTTATTTGAGATGGTGTCTCACTCTGCCATCCAGGCTGGAGTGCAGTGGTACAGTCTCAATTCACTGCAACCTCTGCCTCCTGGGTTCAAGTGATTCTCCCACCTCAGCCTCCCAAGTAGCTGAGATTACAGGCATGTGCCACCACACCAGGCTACTTTTATTTATTTATTTATTTATTTATTTTGTATTTTTAGTACAGACAGGGTTTCAGAATGTTGGCCAGGCTAGTCTTGAACTCTTGACCTCAGGTGAGCCACTGCGCTCAGTCTCAATTCACTTATTTTAAAATCAAGTTGCCTAGTATCTGAAGCAATGATGTCCACTTTTCTTGCCTTCTTACCATTGGGATCTGCCAGTTTGTGTTAGATGGAGAAGGTATGGAACATACAGACAAAGAACTGCTACTCTTTTCATGACGACCTTTCCTGCTAATCGGCAAGGCCTCAAGTCCCCCATTCCTAAGGGCACAAAAGCAAAATTCAAGAGAAGAACAAGTAGTGGCCATCCATAGTGAGTGATCCTGACATTCTCAGACCACGTCTACCACCCGAAAGATAAAGTCGACGGTGAGTGCTCCTGGGACTCTGAGACCTCGTCTACCATCCTAAAGATAAAATCCACGGTAAGTGTGTCTGGTATTCTGAGACCTCGTCTACCACCCGAAAGATAAAGTCCACAGTGAGTGCACCTGGCATTCTGAGACCACGTCCACCATCCTAAAGATAACATTCTACCTCATTCTTGATTTCTGTGTAATGCCCTCACACTTTAACTTCATCTAATAATGAGTAAATTTTAAATAGAATTAAATTTCATTGAGGAAGGATCTTCAGAACTAAAACAAAAATATAATCTTTCTCCTTGTGTCTTACGGCTTCGAATGTTGGAAAATGCTTTGAGCGCAATTCAATGAGAAACATGAGGCTTTCTAGATGACTTCAGAAGAAAAGTTTATATTTAGAGATGCAAAATGTTTCTTTTATTTTGGAGTGTGGAAGGGAATCGGCAATTACAATGGGCGTTTGAATGCTGTTGTCAGCCAACTCCTGTGTGTTCCATGAAGAAGACTTGGGGCTAATGAGAACATTTGTTTTTAGAACAGAATCCACCAAATGGTTTTAAAGAACCATTTCCCCTGACAGTTGTGGAAGTAAAAGCTTATTGGTAGAAATTTTCCTCTGGCCTCCTACTTCTCGCCTAGCCAGAGCATTGACTGCTTATGTCTGCCTTTGCTTTCAACATAAGGAGTTTAGGTTTGTTTTCTTTTTCTGCATCAGAGACAGAAGCTGTGAGAGGCAATTGAGCAACTTCATGCTCCACAGCCCGGGCTACCGGGGAGCTGCACTGGCACTTCTGCGAGGAACTGGGGCACACGCAGCTGGACCTCAACATTAATTCCTCAATAATTCATGACACGCCTATGAAACTTTAATGGCGAGTTCGAAAGTAATGGCATGGCTGCCATGTCCCCTGATTGTTCATAGAGCAAGTTGCCCGGAAATGCTGTGGACGCTCCATCGGAACCCAACATCACCGGCTGAAAGGAATGCGAAGGATGAGTTTGGAAAATGCTGTGCCGTCTGCTGGTCACTGAGAACAAAGCAGAAACATCACCTGGAAATCACTGAAATTCATGAAAACATGACACGTGTGGCTGCATTTCTTTTACAATCAGAGGAAGAGAATGAACTTCTAAGTCAAAGAAAATGTTTTAATATGTAATAGTAATATATTTGTCTTTATACCAAAGCAGCTGAAAAGCACAATTTTATTTGTATTTTATTTGCTTTCTGGAGGGAGGGATCCATGAGAGCAGGAGCCTTGAGTACAAAGGAGTACTGCCCTGGCTGCTTGTCTCAATTTTCTGTCCTCCATCCCCTGCTCACCTTAAATACAAATATCACAAGGTCTTTAGACTGTTTTGCACATTTGGATAGTTTTGGTAGAGAAGGAAAAAGGATAGGCACATTCTGAGTAGTTCCAGAAATAAGAAATAGGCCCAACAGCTGCCACAAAAAGGCAAATCTGATCTCTTGGAAGGAAGACTTTTCTAATAAAGTCATTCGTGAAAGTAAGAGATGCCTCATGGGATAGTGAATACTGAGATCAAAGCTGAAACAATTGCTATGGAGGATGTGGAATCAGATGATGCAGTTCCTATGGGGATGGTGCGGATGATCAGGAGTCGTCCAGCCACTCAGCTGGGCCTGGCTGGCAGATCGAAACCCAACGCTGTTTGTTCTGTGGCTACACTGGCCACTGCAGGTGCAACTGCCAAGCCAGGGCTGAGCTGGAGACACCTCTGGGTGCAGCGGGTAGAGGTGGCTCTGCAGAAAAACCTTTCTGCCATTGCCCAGGTAAGAATTGTGGCAAGGAAAAGGCAAAAAGGCGCCAGAGACTCCCGGGTGGCACCGACTCCCCATTGAGCTCAGCAGGCACAGCACCTGGCTGAGACTGCTTTCAGGAGCACAAGGAAATGCTTGCATTTCTTTTACAATCAGAGGAAGAGAATGAACTTCTAAGTCAAAGAAAATGTTTTAATATGTGATAGTAATATATTTGTCTTCATACCAAAGCAGCTGAAAAGCACAGTTTTATTTGTATTTTATTTGTTTTCTGGAGGGAGGGATCCGTGAGAGCAGAAGCCTTGAGTACAAAGGAGTACTGTCCTGTCTGCTTGGGGTCTCTGGGGTTCCAAGGGCCTCAGGTCTTAGAGTCTTTGGGTCTCAGAATCTCAGGGGTCTTTAGGGCCTCAGTGTCTCTAGGTTTTCAGAGTCTCTAGGATCTTGGAGTCTCCAGGGTCAGGGTGTGTCAGAGGCACAGGGAGTCCCAGAAGAGCTCCCTCAGGTCCTCGGAATGACAGGGGCCCTCTGGCTGCCCTCGGGCCCCTTGGAGCCTGCTAGAGGCTCAGCATGGTCCTGTGCAATGACCTTATGTTTCTAGAACAGATTTTCTTCAAACACATATTGTCTTTAACAAATATTGGTGCAGAAACAGCCTCTGCTCTGTGTCCACGGAAGAACAGCTCCTGATTCTGCACGGAGACACAGGCAGAGCCAACACCAGGTGACCCACGTGGCCTGCAGACCCACCCTTGACTCTACATGCTCAGGACCAGACTCATCCACATGTTGTTTGCACACTCTCACTAGGGTACTAGGCCCAAATGCAGGAAAACGTCCTATAATTCATGTTTCCAATCATTACATCAGTCATCCCAGAGCAGATAGGCAGTCTAACTTGAACCAGCAATCATTTTGCTGAGAGCACTGGGACACCATATTCCTACTCCATCAATATTTCCTGTTCCCTGCAAAGTTGGCCCAGGGGTGACATGCCAGGGTGCTCTGAGGTGCCCAGCCTGGGAAGTCACACGCTCCACTAGTCATATCTGCCTCAGCATCCCAACGTGCTCACCTAGCAATGCCTGCCACAGCAAACAAGCCTGCCAAGCTACTCATGCCCACTCTCACCTGAACAGCCTCAACCTGCAATGTCTGCCAGGCCTCGAATGTGCTGTCCTCCTCCCCACTCCACAGATGTCTTTTCCCCTCCACAGGTGTCCCTGCCTCCCCCCTGCAGGTGTCCCTGTGCCACCTGCAAGTATCCCTGTCTCCCCAGAAGGTTTCCCTGTCCCCCTCTTTTACAAATGTCCCTGTTTCCACCATAGGAGTCCCTGTCCCTACACAGATGTCCCTGCCTCCTCACTAGATGTCCCTGACCTCTCCCCCGGCAGGTATTCCCATGCCCACCACAGGTGTTCCTGCCTCTGTCTTGCAAGTTCCCTGCCCCCTCTGCTAAGAGGAGCTCCACTCAAGAGAGGGGGACAGTCAGCCCAAGACCCATGGCCAGCCAGAATCTGTTTTCTGCTGGGCTGAGCACAAGTTCAATGTTTTAATTATTTTTAATAATTTCACTTATATCCTTGATAGTAGGCCTTTGTTCAAAAAAAGTATCACAAACATGATATCCCATTCTATTGCTTGCTTTTCTACTTTCTTAGTATCTACATACACCTATAAATACATGTGAGGTGTGTGTATTCTAATTGTTGGCAGTCGCTAATATATAGGAATATAATTGGTCTTTGCATGACGATTTTGTACATAGTGATTTTCTCCATCCCCTTTCTTTAAACTTTTTCTGAGACGGAGCCTTGCACTGTCGCCCAGGCTGGAGTGCAGTGGCGCGATCTCAGCTCACTGCAACCTTCACCTCCCAGGTTCAAGCAATTCTTCTGCCTCAGTCTCCTGAGTAGCTGGAACTACAGATGCCCACCATCACGCCCCACTACTTTTTGTATTTTTAGCAGAGGTGGGGTTTAGCCATGTTGGCCAGGCTGGCCTTGAGCTCCTGACCTCAAGCAATGCACCCATGTTGGCCTCCCGTAGTGCTGGGATTACAAGCGTGAGCCACCCCTCCCGGCCTCAGTCTACTTTTTAATTTTAAAAGTTGTTTTGGATGATTTATATATATGATCATGTCATTTACAGGAACAATTTTGTTTCTTCTTTTTGATTCTCTGTATTTTATTTTGCTGAGTGTGCACATGTGCATGTATTTGTATTCTCATTTCTCATGTCAGAGGAAAGATTTCAATATTTCATCTTTACATATGATGTTACCCATAGGTTGTTTTAAAAACACTATTTGTCAGAGTTTTTTTAAGTTTCCTTCTATATCTTAATTAGAATTTATAGCAAAGAGACTCCAAACTTTTCACATGCTATATGTACAACGTGCAAGATGTTTAAAAAATTATCTTTTTTACTTTGTTGAAGCAGTATTACGTATTGGATGACTTTCAAATGTGAAATTCAATCTGCTCTCCTTGAAACAAACTAAACTTTATTGTGGCATTTTCTTATTTGTCATATATTTTGATGGATTTACTCAGAAAACTATCAGGGTCTAGAGATTTCTTCATTGGAAAATTTTTACTTATGTATTTAATTTCATAATACATTTAGGGATGTTACAGTGTTCTATTTTTTCTTCTGTCACTTTCAGGAAGTTGTGTTTTTCTAGTTATTCAGCCATTTCATTTAAGTTTTCAAATTCATCGTCATACCTTGTCCACAATTCCCTCATATTAGCTTTCAATGTCTGTAGGGTCTATAGTGATATCACATTTTTCACAGATATTGGTTTTACAGCCTTCTCTTTCTCTCTGTCTCTTCTCTCTCTCTCTCTCTGCATCCTCTCCCCCTTATGATCTGTCTTGCCAAGTTATTAATTTTATTAGTTTATTCAAACTAATTATTTTTATTATGTTATTGGTTTGCATTTTGCTTTTAGCTCATACTTTTATTATGAGCCATTTTTTAATTGTGCCTTAATCTTTTAAATGTCTCAATGCATAAATTACAAAAAATACATTTAATGCCACAACTTTTCTCAAGACATTACTCATGTTTTCATGTAAGTTTTTATTTTATTTCAAAATATTTTAAAATTGATGTTATGATTAATTCCTTGACACATCATTTATGTAGAGATACCTTCCTTTATTTTGAAATATATAGGTATTTTCCGCCATTTGACCCAGCAATCCCATTACTGGGTATATACCCAAAGGATTATCAATCATGCTGCTATAAAGACACATGCACACGCATGTTTATTGCGGCACTGTTCACAATAACAAAGACTTGGAACCAACCCAAATGTCCATCAATGATAGACTGGATTAAGAAAATGTGGCACATATACCCCCATGGAATACTATACAGTCATAAAAAAGGATGAGTTCATGTCCTTTGTAAGGACATGGATGAAGCTGGAAACCATCATTCTCAGCAAACTATCACAAGGACAGAAAACCAAACACCGCATGTTCTCACTCATGGGTGGGAACTGAGCAATGAGAATATTTGGACACAGGTTGGGGAGCATCGCACACCAGGGCCTGTCATGGGGTGGGGGGAGTGGGGAGGGATAGCATTAGGAGAAATACCTAATGTAAATGATGAGTTAATGGGTGCAGCACACCAACATGGCACATGTACACACATGTAACAAACCTGCACATTGCGCACATGTACCCTGGAACTTAAAGTATAATAAAAACAGACAAACAAAAAAGCAGCTACTATTCCCCCCGAATGCAAATATGTAGACATTTTATAAATTTATTAACCCTTACAGACAAAAGAATGTAATAAAATTTCCAGCAAGATTAAAAAAAAATATATATATATATATATATGTATGTATATGTATTTTCTGGTTTATTTTTCTTATTTTGAGTTTTGGCTTGCTTCCACTGACATCAGAATTTATACTGTGAATGCTTTCAGGCCTGTGAAATTTGTTTAATCTTGTTTTAGGGCCTAGAACATGGCCAATTTTTTGAGTGCTGTATCATCCCTCAAAAGAATGCATATTCTGTAGTTATTAACTGTGGTGTTCTGTGTATGTTAATTGGGACATACTTGTTAATCATTGTATTCAAATCTTCTTCATCTGCACTGGCTTATACCTGCCCTATTAACTTTTGCAAAGTGTGTTAAATTATCCAAATATGGTCAAGTGCCGTGGCTCATGCCTGCAATCTCAGCACTTTGGGAGGCTGAGGCAGGCAGATCACCTGAGGTCAGGAGTTGAGAGCAGCCTGGTCAACATGATGAAACCCCATCTCTACTAAAGCTATAGAAAATTAGCCGAGCATGGTGGTGAACACCTGTAATTTCAGCTACTCAGGAGGCTGAGGCAGGAGAGTAGCTTGAACTTGGGAGGCAGATGTTGCAATAAGCCGAGATTGCGTCACTGCACTCCAGCCTGTGCAACAACAGTGAAACTCTGTCTCAAAAAAAAAAAAAAATTATTCAAATATAATTTCACAGTTTTAAATTTCTCCTTTAAAGTTTCTCAGTTTGTCCTCTATATACTGAGTCCTAGGTATATAAAAGCATTGGAAAGTCATCTGTTTTTTTAACTTATTCTTCCAATCTCTGCCCTTAAGTAAAGGAATTAATCGATTTATTATTAATGTAATTACTAATAAGGCAGGATGTTCACCTGTCACTTTGCTATTATTTTCTATATTTCTTGTATCTTTTAATTGCTCTATTCCTCCCTTATTGCCTTCTCTTGTGTTAAGTAGGTATTTTAATATCCTTGTAATATCTTTGGAGTTCTTCTCTTTTGTGATTCACCTGAGGATTATAATTAACACCTTAATTTATAACGATTTAGTTTAATATTAATTTAACCACTATAGTATATGAAAACTTCACTCCTATATAGCTCCATTCCACTCCCCCTCCTCCTTTGTGTTGTTATAAATTACATCTTTACACATAATCAATTATATGTAATAAATTAAGGCCTTAAACATTGTAAATCCAGCAACACATATTTGTAATTTTTGCACTATATAGGTTTTTAATGAAATAAGAGAAAAAGGGAGTTATAAAATGTCTTACACAGTTCAGGCTTCTTTAATGAGATACTATGGACTGGGTGGCTTATAAAACAACAGACAGAAATTTGATTTCATAGTCCTGGAGGCTGAAAATGTGAGATCAGGGTGCCAGCATGGTCATGTTCTGGTGAGGGCCCTTTTCTATGTTGCAGACAGACAGCTTCTATCTGTATATTCACATGACAGATACAGAAAAAGGGAGCTCTCTGGGCTTTCCTTTATAAGGGCATTAACCTCATTTATGCGGGCTCCAACTTCATGACCTAATACCTTTCAATATATGAATTTTGAAAGGACATAAACATTCAGATATATATATATGTATAATATATATATCTGAATATATGTGTATATATACACATTCAGTATATATATATATGCTGAATGTATCTTCAATTTCTTTACTCATGGATTTGAGTTTACTTTCTAACATCTCTTCATTTAATCTTAAAAATCTCCCTTTAGTTATTTATTATAGATCAAATTTGACAGTAACAGTTCTTTTTAAAGTTTTCATTTATCTGGGAATACTGTAACTTCTTCATTTGTAAAGAACAGTACTTCAGGGTACAGAATTCTTGGGTTGATAATGTTTTGACTGTGTCATCCCACTGTCTTCTAGCCTCCATGGTCTCTAAAAAGAAATTAGCTGTCAATCTTGTTGATAATAACTTATGCATGATTAGTTGCTTCTCTGTTGCCACTGAAAGCAGCAACTCTGCCTTTGTCTATCAACAACTTAATTATAGTATGTCTTGGTTGACTCTCTGATTTTATTCTACATGGAAGTCATTTAATATTTTTAGACATTTAAATTAATGTTTTTCATTAAATTTTGGAAGTTTTTGATCATTATTTTCTAAAATAACCTCTTTTTTCTCCTTTCTTTATCTCCTCTCCTTCTAAAAATCCATTATGCATATATTAGTGTGCTTGATGGTGTACCACAGGTCTCTGAGGCTCTGCTCATTTATCTTCACATTTTTTTTTTCTCTGTTTCTTACTAGACTATTCCAATTGACCTTTTTTCAAATTTGTGGATTCCTGCTCAAATCCAATGTTGAGCCACTGTAGTAAAATCTTCATTTCATTTATTGTAGTATTTGACTGAAAAACTTCTAAAAAAATTTTTTTGAATCCTGTATTTTTATATACTATTTGGTGAGATATGATCTTCGTACTTCCATTTAGTTATTTACACATGGCTCCCTTTAGATTTTTGGACATCTTTAAAACAACTTTTTAAAATGCTTTGGCTGTTATTTCGAACATCTGAATTCTTCAAGGACAATTTCTATTTACTGCACTTACTCTCACTGCTCTCCCATGTTTGGCCCATACCTCCTTATTTATTTATATGTCTCATATTTATTGTTGCTAAAAATTGAACATTTCTAATATGTAATGTGGCATCTCTGGCGATTAAATTCTCCTCACTTGCAGGGTTTTATGTTGACGTTCCTTGTTGTCTTGTTTTAGCTTGCTTATTGGCTAATTAATTCTGTAAGTCTCTCTTCATTATGTGTGGCCACTGAAGTGTCTACATAGTTTGATGGTCAGCTAATAAAAGACAGGTATTTTCTTAGATGCCTAGAACCAATACGTCTACCAGTCTCTGTTGAAGGACTTTGTGTGCAGACTGGGAATACCTTTAATACCTAGTGAGCCAGGCAACACTCTGCCTTTTTCTTTACTTCCTGCTTGTACACAGCCTCAAGATTAGCTAGAGGTGAGAGCTTAATGCCTTCTCTGTTCTTTCGTAAGCATCAACACAACCCTACATATTCACATGTCCTTCTAGATTCCCAGGAATACTGTGCAGTTTCTGAAGCTGCATTGATACTGCATTTTCTAGCTGCTCCTTTTTAGTTGTTTGATCAGCTTATTCATAGCCTGACTGTTGCCCCCACTGTTATCGGCTGCCTCAAGCAACCTCAATGTTCAACAATTGATTGTAATTGTTTTTGACACACATCACTGTAGGAAAGGCTGCTCTTCTGAGTGAGCTTCATGTGATGTCAAAAGTAACACAGCCTCATGAGTGAGTCTTCCGGGATCTACCGGACAGGTCAAGTAATGCCAATTCTTTGCTTTGAAGGGTCTTCAGCCAATTACTTCCTCCACAGTGGCTTTTAAGATTCCACTGTGATTGCAGGCTATGGGTTTTTAAACCTACCTAGAGCTGGGAAGGAGAAAATGTGAATAGGAAAAAGTAAAATGCCAGTTTTTTTCTTAAATAAACACTGTTTGGATTGCTTTGAAGCTTTTGTTAATTTTCAGAGCTTTGAAAAAGTTGATTGTGACAAATTTCACACTGTTCTGCTTAGTGTTATGTGTGAGAAAATTTTCAGAGGTCCTTAGTTTGCTATTTTCACTGACATCTAGTTTCCTAACTTGACTTTTAAAAGTTATATCCCATGACACAGAATTCTAGTTTGGAAGCTGTTTTACCTTCAGCATTTTCAATATGTCACATGTCATATTTTGGCTTCCATTGTTGAGAAGTCAGCCATGGGTCTTATTGTCTTTGTTTTGCACTTTTGCGGTTGGGGTGACCTTTTTGGTCTGGATTTTTAAAATATTTCTTCTTTATTGTTGTTGCCACTGCTGCTGTTGGTGATGGTGGTGGGGGTTCTCTCTTCTACTAGATATTTGAATTCTTCATTGTCATAATGACTAGAGTCATTACTGGCATTTTCGTGGCAAACACTGGGAATACAGAACTTCTGTGATGCGTGGGGAGTCCTGTGAGCTACCAAAGGATTTCAATCTGTTCCAGCGGTGCCTCGCTGAGGAGTCATGGCAAGGGAGGGTTAAGTGACTGGAGAGAAACCCGCCCCACATCATGACTTGGAAGCTGTTTTACCTTCAGCATTTTCAATATGTCATATGTCATATTTTGGCTTCCATTGTTAAGAAGTCAGCCATGGGTCTTACAGTCTTGTTTTGCACTTTTGCAGTCCCACGTTTAGGACACGACAGTAGAGTCCCACGTTTAGGACTCTCCACTGGTGAGGCAGAGAGTGACAGCATTTAACTTTTCGTGGATGACATGATCTCAGAAACCAAAAAGGTCGGGGTCTCCTGGGGAAAGTCCTCAGAATTGCCTACAACTATGTATCTGGGGAAGCCCCCATGGGGTCCCTGGCTCAGAGAGCAAAGTGTAGAGCAGAAATTGAGATGTATTTTCCTTGAGAAACTGGCAATCGGATGGCGTGAGTTGTAGAATCCTTGTCTCACAGGAAGAAGCACATCGTTCGTTCAAGTCAGTAAGCAGCTGCAGTTTTGAGGTGTCGGGATGGCTCTCGCTGTGAAGGTGCTGAGAGCTTGGGTCTAGAATTCAGGAAAACATGTTTTTCCAGTCTTGTTTCTCAGAAGTCAACAGTTCAGGTGAGATAGAGATAGTACGATTCTACCTATGTCTACGAAATAAAGGATAAGACTTAAAAGACCCAATCATGGTTTTCCACCAACCACTCTCTCCTTTTTATTTCCATCTAGGCAAAGATGGACACTCTTCATGGAAATGTTTCAATTTGAAGACTTCATAAGGCATTAAGTTCTGAAAGAGAAAGAGCTCATAAAAATCATCTCGTGCCTATTAAAAGTTCTAATTACTAACTCGGGGTCAATTTACTTCCTCCTTGTGAAATCTAGTATCTGGTTAAACAGGAGTTTGGATGAGGAGGTCTTTTTGTCTGTTGTGGTAGCAATACTTTCGTTTTCATGTCAACCTTGTCCTTGGCTTATTAAGTAAGTAGAGAACATCTAGGATGCATAAAGTTCTCTCACGAATGCAATTCTGCAAGGGAAAAAGGAAATAAAGATGATTCCTGTGTAGCCGATATACAAACAGAGAATTCATGTTCATGCATCCTTGCCTGATGGGGTTTTGTAGATAAATTCTTGAGGACATAAAAGTGCCCAGTGGATTATTTGAGACTGATAAGTGTGTGGTTTTACTGCAGCCTAAGGGCCCACCCACACATCTGGTGCTATCTCAAGGGAATGACGTACTCCAAATTGTTGATCTTCACAGCCTAGATCTATTTCCTCAGTATTCTATAAAGTCAACCAATCCCAGCACCCTAGGGTGCTGCTCCCAAATAAATGTCTTCAGTTTCTGATATCTGAGCCTGTCCCCTAAAACTCACCACACTCCTTCTCATTCTTCCCCCAGGATTCTCAGGGTCAGGAGACTTAATTCCTGCTGCGTTTTTAGAAGAATAAAAGCCATATTTTATGTCCTGCAAGACAGTGTAGCAAGAGCCACTGCTAGAGAAAAGGGCAGCTTTTGTAACTCCAGAGTGCTCCAAAAATCTGCATAGGTAATTAGATTCTGCTGCTCCAAGAACAACAAGACCATTTATTGTGGAGGATAAGGGCTTTAAATAATAGAAACTCTTATTAGGTGAATTTATGAAGAAACTGTGAAAAGTTATAACAATAATGTGTACCCTTCAATACATCCTACTCAGTGAATATGTAAGTGGTCCTGAATCATTTATGCCAACATGCAGGAAACTGATAAATTTTGAACAAATTTAATTGAAATCACCCCTGGAGTGAGTGTGAAGGCAGGATTAAATTTAATGGTCTCACGGAGTGTCGAAGCCCAAGACTGCTCCCTTCTGAAGTCGATTTTTTTTTTCGCTAAATAAAAGATTCCAAACCTCAATCAGGAACGAATGTGAGTTTAATCACATCTGAGAAATGAAAAGCACGTTACTCTGCCATGTAATGAGACTTAAAGAAGATGTTTAACCAGACAGACCACAAAGTTGAGCTTCCCTCTAATACCAGGATACAGAGAAACACCTGCCCTCCTGGGAACAGACGCTGTGGTCCTGGCACCATCCCACAGGGTGGTCTTTTCCTGGGGCGCCCTTGCGTTCAGAGGGTGTGTCCCCAGCCACGACAGTCGCGCTCCAGGAAGGCATCCCCACTGGGCACAGCCTCAGGCTTATTCAGAAAGTGCCACCTGCCCAACTCAGAAGTTACAAATCCTGGCTGGGTGTGATGACTCACGCCTGTAATCCCAACACTTTGGGAGGCGGAGGCGGACAGATCACGAGGTCAGAAGTTCAAGACCAGCCTGGCCAATGTGGTGAAACCCTGTCTCTGCTAAAAATACAAAAAGTACCCAGATGTGGTGGCGTGTGCCTGTAATCCCAGCTACTAGGGAGGGTGAGCCAAGAGAATTGCTGGAATGCCACAGGCGGAGGTTGCAGTGAGCTGAGATTGTGCAGCTGCACTCCAGCCTGGGTAACAGAGCGAGACTCCGTCTCAAAAAAAAAAGTTACAAATCCTCAAATGACACCTTAGGGACCGCACGTGAGCAGACAGGGCCGGCTCTTCCAAGCCACAGAAAGCTCAGGTGGCGTGAACTCCCTGAAACACAAGCACCCCCCACGTCAGGAGCCCTGCGTGTTCGGTGTGTTCTTGTAGAGTCAACCTCGGCTGGAGAGGGGCTTTCTAACTCCTCCACTGTCGTTTGTTTGTAGAGAGCTATAGGTTTGCCGAGCGGCCTCCATCTCCCGCAGGGAGCATTAGCATGTCCCGGGAGAATCAGATTCCACTGGCCCATCAGGCTGTCTCTGGAGCTTCACTGGAGAAGACGGCATTTTCCTTCTGCCTCTCAGAGGCCTGGGGGTGGTGGGGAAAGAGGGTCCTCCTCAGCTGGCTGATGGCTGAGAGGCCCAGGGCCCTGCTTTGCCATCATCTGAGCCTCTCAGTTGGATACCTGGGAGAACTGGAAGGGACAGGCAGTTTGTTCATTCAACTCATATTTTTGAGTAATTTTAATAACAGCAGATCCATGCTTCCTAGTCTGGTTCCACGGGGTCAGTGGGGGCCAGGCCAGCATCTACGATGTGTCCAGTGGGAGGTGCCCGGGGGGAGATGCCAAGGGAGGTGCTCTCAGGGCAAGGTGCCCATGGAAGGTACCTCCAACAAGGTGTGGAGAAGCTCCCCCTCCCTCACCCACAGGAGTCCTTGCACCCTCCATCAGAGTCGGAGGAGCTGGTCTTGTGGGATGATGGATTTACAATCCTGAAAAATGTAACTCTGTTAACAGAACTACGAACATCATAGCCGTCACTTCTTTACACGTGAAATGTTCGATCTAGGAAAGCGTTCCCACATGTCAGCCAGAAATGTCCATAAATACAGTCTAATTTCTGTAGAAACGATTATAGAAGAGAATTTAAAAGTAAAAACCAAAACCAACAACAACAACATCAGCTCAAAGACTGAAAAGCCCACTGCCACTGGTTTTGGAGGAGATGACAAGGTGGTTCTAGGAGGGACTCCACCCCTCGCCCCACAGGTGTCTGAGAGGCTCAAGACCTCAAGGAAGCAGCAGAGAGATGATGAAACTGAGTCTGGACGCCTCCTCCAGGCAGGCAGCACCTGGGAGTCAGGAGGGGCTGGGCTTCCTGGAAAGAAAGTACTCATTTGTCCCCAGGTGAGCTGAGGTTCCCCGTGTGCCTGAGACCGGGCCAGCTACCTCCTCTGCCACAAGCAAGTGATTGTAAAAATGAAATATGAAGAACAACCCACCTGCTGTGTGAAGACCTGTAGACAGATCTCAGCTCTAAAGAAAAACAGTAAAAAAGGGTACAATCCTTTCTACTTCCCCACAATTTTTATCTTCTGCAGTTTGTATTTCTATTGTACAGATACTGCCCAATGAATAAAAATCCCTTTCTCTCCCCCTCTCCTTCTCTGATCTCTCTTCCTCTTTATCCCTCCCTCCCTCTCATTTCTCTCTCCTCCCTCTAAATATCTCTCTTCGCTTGCTCTGTCCCCACAGTGAACATCTTGAGGCAGAGGAAGTCCAGGAAGTACCTAGGCAGAGAGTTTTTCATCCTGAGTCTAGCGGTCCCGGCCTGTTGCAGCGAAGCCTTGTAAGAAAAATGGAAGGTGAGAAAGGCCACAGAGCGCTCATCTGAACCGCACAGTGCAGATTAGAGCTGGCGGTTCTGCACCCTCCTTCCATAACCAGGCTGGGCTCAGCCCAACTCAACTCACTGGAGCTTGTCCTTGGAGCCCAGAGCCTGCATTTTCACGTCATTTCCAAATATAAAGCCGTCAGCTGTGTCAGGCACTTTGATTTCTCTGGATGTCAGGCTTGATTTTCAAATGTAAATGTGCCCCAGGTTAGTCTTAGTAAGTTACCTGGCCTGGGACCAGGAGCACACCTGTCAGGTGCGGCCCCCTGACCTTCCACCCTCGTGTAATCCTTCACGTTTCTCATCAAAGGCACCCTCCTGCCAGCCCGGAGCTGAATGCGGAATTATTCTCCAAGGAATTTATGACAAATACAATAATTCCTTTTAATGCAGGGATTGCTTTCTCCACCAGCACATTAAGTAGAGAACACCACCGGGAAACAGCCATTATGTCTGCAGTTACCATATCATAGTTAGAAAACACAATTCGTCCTATAATTGCAGTGAGAAATACGCAGTTTCCTCAGCACAGCACCTCTGATGTGACCCCAAAACGTGGGTACAAAGTGCTCAGCCAGGGCCGGGGGTTTTCATTCAGGGTCGTTCACATCTTAGAGGCTGTTTGTGGTATTGCGATGTCTTTACCAGACCCCGTCTGCTTCTGCTGAGTTTTCCTGGGTACCTAACTTTTAGGTGATACCAGTCTGGTTTCTACATCAGAAGCTAGAGGCTTCAGGAGTGATGGGAGCACGTCTGATGCAGCTGGGCCTCTCTTCCCCTCAGGCTGGCACCCTCCTGTCCGTGACAACAGAACCAGTCCTGGGAACTCCCACCTGCCCCTGGGGCTGCGCTTGAAGTTCTCACACTCTCCACGCCCAGCAGCGTAAGAACAAGTCTGAAAACAAGTCGGCCACTTATAGAAGAGAGGCCCGTCAGGTCCTATGTGAGGACGGAATGACATTTTGTAACTTCCCTTTTCTCACAAAAAATAGGTGACACGTGCATTTCCGTGCCCTGGTTTCTTCCAGAACCTCTCTGAATGTTTGTGTAGAATCCTGCTGTACGAGTGGTGCTCTGTGTCACCAGCCTGTGGTGATGGGACTTATCAATGGTGCTCCGGATGGAATGCTGCCGCCCTCACATCTCTGTGTTGAAGCCCTACCCCACAATGGGGTGATACTTGGAAAAGGGGCCTGAGGGCGATAGGGTAGTTTAGATGAGGCCCTGAGGTGGGGCCTCCAGGGTTGGATTTGTGACCTTAGGGGAGAGACACCAGAGAGACTCACTCTCTGCCATTCAAGGACAGCAAAGAAGGTGACTGTCCATAGCCTGGAAGTGGGTTCTCTCCAGCCCCCGACCATGCTGGCATCATGATCTTGGACCTCCAGCCTCCAGAACCGTGAGAAAATGAATCCCATTGGTGAGGCCGCCCAGGCCATGGATTTCACTCTGGCGGCCCGAGCAGACTCATACAGGGGGATTTCGGTTTTATGATTATGAGAAATGGCTCAGTGGATGTGTAACCGCTGTTCTAGATTGCAATATGTCAGGAGCATTTTTTTTCTGACAATTAATTACACTTAAATAGGAGATTTTAAATGTTCCGATTATGAAAGCAACGGTTGCAGCAGTTTCAAAAATTGATAAAAATATTTCTTAAAAGAAAGCTAAAAATAACTCGTCGTCTTACTTCCCAGATTTATTTCAACATGTTACAGTAGTTTTCTCCCTAGACTTTTTCTTCGTAAATAGATACATAGGTAGATAAATGATAGATAATTTGTGGTTTTCTCTTATAAGTTTGGATCATTACATCACTTTTTTAAAATTCTACTTTTTAAATGTTTATAATATGAGAAAGTTTGCTTGCCAGTATATAACATTTCATAATACGGACACGCCATGCTATGTCGATTATTTTCCTTACAACTGGTCCTGTTCACACTTTTACTGTTATAAACTACACTATAATGGACATGTGTGTGCATAAATCCTCTTGGCATTTCTAATTATTTTCATAGGATGTATTTCATAGGAAGTGATTTCTAAATGTAACCAAATAAACTGATCTAACAGCACTTTAAGCGTATGCATTATTTTCTATCCTCCAAGAATGAAAGCGATGTGGAGCAATTTAATGGTCTGATAGCACAGAGCCAACATCCAGGCTTTACTGGAGTTAAGCACAGCTTCTTCCACCTTCTCACTCCCTCCAGACACGTAGATGGTATATGCGGTATTTGCTTTAAAATCAAAGGAAAGTAATAGTGAAATTGCAGAACTTGATCCGGGCCAATCTTGTCTCTTTTTCGGGTAGGACTAACTACAAAACCAAAAACACACAGACAAACGAAAATAAGGTATAACTATAAAGCATTTGTTTTAGGACTTTGACAAGTTTGTAAATGAAGAATTGTGGCTACAGTAAAAGCTAAGAAGAAAGAGAATCTAATTCCACAAGAGGTGCAAGGAATACCTTTTTGCGTCCTTTAGTAAAAATAGCTGGAATTGTGGGTACAACTTCTGGAGAATCTCCAGTGTGAATTACATTTATCAGCATAGCCCTCCCAGGCGTTTTAAGCAAGAGACTTTGTCCTTTGGGACAGTTACAATGAGGAACATGTTCCAAACAGGCACAGCGATTCCCTCCTCATCTTCATTTGCTGTTGGCCAGGAAGAATCCAGAGTCCGTGAGTTCCCATTGCCATGTGTTCACTCACTGTTTTGGAAGTTGATTTTGAGATGCTTTTCTGCAGAGCGTGATGAAATGGAAGCAGGCCTTGGCTGTTGGATTTGGCAAAAGAGAGGGTTTGGCTAATGAAGGCCAATGGTAAAGGTGATTTTTTCACCTGGAAGAGAATTCTGGTGAGGTGGTTTCTCCCAGAAGTTATCTCCAGGGACTGTAAGTAAAGAGGCCACAGGGAGTGAGAGCCGCAGATAAAAATCAGCACAGTGAAAGGTTTGATAAATGTCTTTTCTCTCTTTACTGTACAACAGCAAATTCATCTCTAGATGAAAAATAGACCATCTCTTTGAAAATGTTCAAAGACATTCTTTCCACATTCTGAAGCTGTTTATGAAAGATCTTTGTTAATATGTGCTTATGGGAGTGGCATTTTACCACAGGCTTTGTGTTTAATATTTCAAATATATAGGTGTAATATTAAAAGACAGGTTGTCTGAGTATGTGTTAGTTATTACATAAGGTTGGACTCTCCAAAAACCCTGCATTTGGGTGAGAGCCTGAAGTTTATGGCTGAAGATAATGCAATGTGGTATAGAGGTTTAGGAATGAAAATATGAAAAGCTTATGACTTGTAAGACCATCTATGTTAATGATTCTTTAGCAAAATTGTTTTCATCTATAAAGGCACATAGTGCTTATTCTTACCTTTGATTTTATTTAAAGATTCTGCGGATTTTATTTCACATCAGATGACTCTGACAAGTTTATGCTAGCAAAGTATGCAATTAGATGTGATTCCAATCTTTCTAATTAATTGAGTTACCATCAGGGTAAGAGTAATGTTGTAAAAATATGTGTATGTGGGCGGTGTTCCCTTGGGCAAGGTAACATGCACACAAGATGAAACCATGATCAAAAAGAAAGAAACATTTAACTTAAAATTAAAATTACACATTGCATTGTTGAATAGAAAGAATAAAAGTCCTATACATCTTGCATGCTCTGCAAATGTGTTTATGTTTATTACGTATGACTTTGCCTAGAGTAATCTCAAATAGAAACATGCTCTGTTTGGGGGACATTTACTGTCTTGACCCCTTTGACTTCAGGGAATGAGTTAAACAGCGTGAAACTCTGGGCGGTGGGAGTGCAGGCTGGACGCAGCCCAGTGCCCTGTTTTCTCTCCAGGCCCTAAGCGCACAGCTACTATGGTTTTTCTCAAAGCCCCATTTTTCAAAAACTAAAAAACTTGTGTAAACACATGCTAACCATCTACTTGCAGATGACTGACTTTGCATATATGCACAGACATGAACCCGTCAGCAGCCAGAGAAGCCCTTGGAGATGATTTATTTATTTTATTTTATTTTTTATTTATTTATTTTTTTTTTTAGACAGAGTCTCGCTCTGTTGCCCAGGCTGGAGTGCAGTGGCACGATCTCAGTTCACTGCAAACTCCACCTCCCGGATTCACACCATTCTCCTGCCTAAGCCTCCCCAGTAGCTGGGACTACAGGTACCCGCCACCACGCCTAGCTAATTTTTTATATTTTTAGTAGGATTTCTTTACTTTTTATTCATTGTGATGTATTGGCTTATTGTTATTAGGTCCAGACCACACCTGGACACAATTTTAAAATATTTTAAAAGTACTCTTTTTTCATTGTTGTGGTTTCTAGGCAGGCAGTTAATCAGGCATGGGACATTTCTGATGTATATTTATAAAAATAACATGTAATTGATGGTGTTGACACCGAATGTTTATGGCACTGTCAGTGTGGGCTGGTGTTTTACGTACATTGTCACACCTAATCATAGCAATGGCTTGGCCAGATGGGCACTATTATCATTCAATCCATTTTACAGGTGAGGCCACTGAGGCTTCAGGAGGTTGGGTGAGTTTTCCAGAGTCCCTAGACCCAGGGAGTGAAGGCAGGACTTTTGCATGACCTAGAGCTACTGCCCTTGCCAGCCTCACTAGGCCAGCATTGCTCAGCCTGGCACTGTGGGTATTTGGGGACATGCTTTTCTTGTGGGAGGGAGTTGTCCTATGTATTTTGGGTTGTTTAGCAACATCCTGGACTCTGTCTACTAGATGTCAGTAGTAGCCACCAGTCGTGACAAAGAAAAACATTTCCCAACGGTGCCAAATGTGCCCTGGAGCAAAGCTACCTGGGTTGAGACGCAGTGGGTGCCTTCTTTCCTCTGCTGATGCAGCAGCTCTTATCTCTGACCCAGGGCTGCTCCTTCCCAGCCCTGAGCTTTGGCCCAGTCATCAGGGCCTTGTGTGGTCCCATCTTCCTTCCACTGTCCCCAAGAGGTGGCCAGGCCTTCTGGGAGCCACAGCCCCATCCCCAGAACAGCTGGTGGGGCTGAAGTTCTCACCAATGGGAGGGTTCCAGCCAGAGTCCACTGGGCCAGAGACTGCACCAGTGATATGATAATTCCAGAGCATTGAGCTTTGTGGGAAAGGACAGCCAGGAACATTGGATCAATGATCTGAACAGAGATACAGAACCTGCATGTCTTGAAGTGGGATAGCTTGTTCCCTGACAGGGTGCTGGGGGACAGAGACCAGCCTTCCCCCAGTCAGTAGCTGCTTGCACTGCCCTCAGGGGCTGGCACCCACCTCCTGCTGAACCCACCTGGGGGTGGCCTTGCTGAGCTTGCCCTCCCTGACACTCATCAAGCTTACTTTTCCTTGAAAAGACAAGGAAACCACGGTCTTGCTGGAGGATGGACAAGGTCTTCTCCCTTCAGGGCACTCGGCTGTACAGAACCTTAGAGATTCTGACAACATTCCTCAATCCCAGGGAACTCTTTTGCACACCGTGATGGCCACGAATTTCTGAGATGGAAGATGGCCTAAGTAGCTAGAGGAGAAAAACTTTTGTCAATGGACCAGAAACATCGCCAGCATGGGAGCCATCGGAGCTAGAGGTATGATATGGCTTGGCTGTGTACCCACGCAAATCCCACCTTGAATTGAGTCTCCCACAATTCCTCCGTGGTTGGGAGGGACCAGGTGGGAAGTGATTAAATCATGGGGGTGGGTCTTTCCTGTGCAGTTCCTGTGATAGTAACTCCCACGAAATCTGATGGTTTTATAAGGGGGGTTCCCCTGCACAAGCTCTCTCTCTTTGCCTGCTGCCATCCATGTAAGACGTGACTTGTTCCTCCTTGCCTTTCATCTACAAGAGACATAGTGGCCAAATCCCTGAATCTAGTGAAAAAAAAAAAAGGAACAATTCACATGCTTGTCGGTAACAATGTCCACATTGAGGCCTCCCCGGCCAGGTAGAACTGTAAGTCGATTAAACCTCTTTCTTTTGTAAATCACCCAGTCTCTGGTACGTCTTTTTCAGGAGCGTGAGAACAGACTAATACAAGGTGCAAAGGGAAGGACAATCAAAGAGCCCCAGAGAAGCAGAGGGGCAGAAAAAGATGCTGGGGAAAGAGGAAGTTCGGACGGGCAGAATCAGGTCTTCAGACACAGCATCCAGGCTGCAGGGGACAGGGCAGTGCCCTTTCCAGACAAGCACTGTCAGCGCTCTTGGCTTTTATTGCTTTTTAATATGTTTTAATTTCCAAAAATTATGTTGGGAGTACCAGATACTTTTGTTTTAATTTTTCATTTGGCAGTTCCAGCCCCCTTCTCTTCACCATTAAACAATGACAAAGCCATCCATAGACTTCACAATAATTAAGCTCTGATTAATTCCAGAACTGTTCTTAATGGGGTTCACTCAGACTGAGCTCCTTTTCTCCGTCGAGAAAACCGAGGTGGATGGGGTTCAGCAACTCACTCAAGGTCACAACGTGCCAGGCGGGCAGAGCCGGGGCTACGGACTGCCAGCTTTTCCAGGCGATGGCTCAGCTCACCGAACCCACCTGAATCAATTATTTTTAAAACATACATTTCCATTTAGTGATTCATGCTGGGTCTAATTCACTTGCTGTTTAATGTCACTTAGAATCGTCCAGGGACTAAAACAGCCCCACAGAGAACAGATTTGAAAAGTATATTTTAAAGATAAAGATGGGGCTTTAATATTCTACAGGATTTCAAATCCCTGGACAAAGAATGTCAGCTTAAATTTAAAAGAAGCCCTCTAATATCTGTCTCTGAAAAAGAAAAAGGCAGCATGTGCCTTCGAGGGAGCAAGGGACTCACCTTTTTCAAATTACAGTTTTCAAGTCTGATACAGCCAGATAATCATCAGCGGCTCAAATAAAATCATTATTTTGTCAGAGAGAAAAAGCACGTTCAAGGGGAAAATTAATGACAGCGGAGAAAGAACAAAGTTGAGTCCTAACAGGGAGGCTTCTGCTAAGATTAAAGGAGGATTTGCGCTTCCCTCGGCTTCAGGTGTTACTCAAAAATCACTGTAAAGGTTGCATAAAAATCTTGCCTTGACAAAAGCAGGGATTGGGCAACGCTTTCAGGAGAAATGTGAAACTTCATTTCCCCACCCCCCGTGATAACTTCAGATGTTTGGGTGCATCTTTTTTTTTTTTTTTTGCAGGTTGTTAGTTCTCACTTTTAATCTTAACTATCACAGCATTATTTTAACCTAGGGGCAGAATCAGAACTAGAAATTATGGTGACCCCAGAATAGCATCCCCTCCTGGGGGTAAATTCATTCTCGATGATTCAGAAAGAAATTTAAAGAAAAGCCCAAATTCAAAGCACGAACTCGGAAGCAAGGTGGCCACATTTTGGCAACCAGCTTCTCACTATAACATCAACCGATTTTAATTCGGTGGCTGTGGGATGGGAGGGAGGGCTGCATGCCTCCTGCAGGCCGGGTGTTTTCCTGGGAACCTAAACTCACCCATGGTCCATCTGGGTGCTGTTAGGCTGCAGCCTGCACTCCTGCAAGGATCCACGGAGGCTGCAGTTTGTCTCTGGAAGGCTGCGTTCGCTATCCCAGCCACACTGTTACCATCTCCAGCCTCTCTTTCCTTTCACAGGTGGCTGGGACTGCAGGGTTAGGCTTGGACCCCACTGCTTTGAAAGCTGGAGGAGGAGTCCCCAGGTCTAGGCTGGAGGGGTTGGAGGAGAGAGAGGCCTGGCTGGCGGCAAGAGGAGGCTTTGGAGTGTCTGGTGCTGCCTTGGTTGTCCCAGGCACGTTCCTCTTAGCCAGTCCTCTGCTCAGTTGAAATCTCAAGGTGGGAGTGCGCTCAGACATTTGTGTGGTCACTACTGGATGGTCACTGACGTCTCTTTTACTTATTTGGTTTTCTGTCAAGAGGATTTCGTTGCTCAAAGAGACGGACTGCAGGGAATGTTCTCGTCCAGGGCCTCACTCAAGCCAAACCTGCCTTTCCCAAATTCTCACTTCTGTGTGTTCCTCAGAGGTCATTAACCAGTGGGGAATTCTAAGAAGAGAGTAATCTCAATCTTTGCTTGCATACTAAGACTTGGGGAGAGGAAGAGTATCTAATATTCGAGTCTATAAGTGCACTTCACTTGAACAGAATAAAATTATTAATATTATTATTATAAGATTAACAATGTGGACATTGTTACCGATAAGCATGTGAATTCTTCCATTTTCTTTTTTCACTAGATTCAGGGATTTGGCCACTATGTCTCTTGTAGGTGAAGCTGTTTTGCATAGCTTAAATTTCCAAACTTTTTTTTTTTTTTTTTTTTGAGACAGAGTCTCGCTCTCTCGCCCAGGCTGGAGTGCAGTGGCCGGATCCCAGCTCACTGCAAGCTCCGCCTCCTGGGTTCACACCATTCTCCTGCCTCAGCCTCCTGAGTAGCTGGGACTACAGGCGCCGCCACCGCGCCCGGCTAGTTTTTTGTATTTTTTAGTAGAGACGGGGTTTCACTGTGTTAGTCAGGATGGTCTCGATCTCCTGACCTTGTGATCCACCCGTCTCGGCCTCCCAAAGTGCTGGGATTACAGGCTTGAGCCACCGCACCCGGCCCCAAACTTTTGATTGTTAATAATGTGGGAATGTTTATTCTAAGTCATTTCTAGGGAGTTCTGGATCTAGGGGACTGAATGAGAGTGTGAGGACTCATGTTTCTTCTGTGCTTCAAGCCCTGGTGGGCCCTACACACCCACATGCGTTCAGAGAACTAACACGCAAAACAGAGACACTTCACAAAAGCACGCCCACTTCATTCTGGGGCACAATTTGTACACTTTGGTTGACGGTCACTTCGTGCTTCTGTTGGGAAAGGCAGATTTACAAAGTGACAACATAGAACCTTGTTTATTTTTCTAACAAGAAAGTTATCACCTGCATTCAGGTCCCGGAAATATCAGTCAGGGTCTGGATTTTATTTCTATACAGAGGAACAACGGATGAACGACTGGGCAGATGACTGCCCGGCAGCCCCCAAGAGAAGGAAGCAGAGGAGGCAGGAGTGTCTGAATCATTCCCCATCCCCCTCATCCAGGAGCTGGACAGCCCACATTTGTCCCCGCCGTCCTCAGGGTCTGTTGGGGACAGCAGGGAGCAGAGCCTGAGGGCCGAGGGTGGGGAAGCCCATGACCCTCATGGCTGCTATTGTTTGCACAACAGACAGATGTCTTTTCAAGAAGCGATCATAAGTATAGACATAGTTCACACCTACTAAGTGTCTTCTGAAAGGGAAAAAAAAAATAACCTTTAATTTCAAACCATATTTGAAACCTAGTTTCAGTTCCATATTCTTAATTCAGATGGGAACAAAACAGCGAGAGTTGGATATCAGCCTACAGACAGGACGCATGCTTGCACTGGAGAAATTTTACACCTCGTGAAAGATTTTGGCATTTATAAAGAGCAGAGAGAAGTGGGGGCAGGATAGAAAGCACACATCCTGCAAACAAGTAATGAGCTTGAAATGGACATAGAGATCAATGGTATGCAAAATACTGCCAGAAGTCTAGAGCGTACCCCAAGGCTTCCTGCTGGGACCTGGGGTGCTTCACCTGGGACCAACACTTCCCATATCTCAGCCCCGTTAAAACAGCTTTTCTGACCTGCTGCGTTTGAAAATGGGAGCTCAGAGGAGGTGCCGGTGGTTAATCACACTCTCTGCTCTCAGAATACCAAATGAAAAAGATGAGGGAGAGAACAGATGTGCACGCCAGAAACAGAGAAGTTAAACCAAAGAAAAGAGGCGCCTGGGAAAGACAGGCCCGTTCCAGAAAGTGTTGGCTCAAGAGTTTCTACAGGACGGAGAAAGAACTGCTGCCGAAGTCACTGAACACCACTGAGAGCCAACAACACCACAGGTGCGTGTGTGTAAATCTCTCCAGCCAGGAGCGGGAGCGCCCTGTGCTCTCAGAGAACTGCTGGGGGGACTAGCACCCCAGGATGGGCACCCACACCCTCTCAGCGTCACGTGGAGTCTGAAGACAGTACACCCACATGCCATTCACGCAGACTGTCCTGGATCTTTAAACCTTCCGTCACTGAATTCTACGCAGCCCCCCAGCCCACGAACAGCCCCCCGTTCTGAATGAGGTTAATCTCATTCCTGCACTCACGTATTTTTAGGGGATTATTGCCTTGCCAAGGGCTTATGACCAATATTCTAGCTAATTCAACATATTTCTCCCAGACTTCTGTGTGATATTTTGCTTGGAACTCACACCTAACCAAGTCTGAGAAGTGGTGTGCAGAGACGCTACTTGACTTTTGCAAAGCAGCCATAATCGCCACTGGTTCCCACTGGCTGACGGCTGTGCTTAGGGCTTGGAGCGGGCCTTGGCAGGCATGTTTACCTTCTGGGTAAACACAAACATTATAGCATTGTCAGGACAATGAATAGAGCTTTTGTGAGAGTGTTACGGGTATTACAGTATTTAAAGGAGACACATCTTACTCAAAGATAACTTTAAATGGATTTAAAGCACATTGCTTGACAGATTGTTATTATAAGAAGATCTGGTTAAATCTCCCACACTTTTAGGAATTCTGCCTCCCAAGAGGTTGCTTTTCAATGTGACCCTTCTGTAAGAGTGCAGGAGGCCGCAGAGAAGGCGGAGGAGAAAGACACACCTGTCTTCTGTCCAGCATTTTCGTAGCTATAGGGCCGAGTTTAAAAATTAAAAATCGAGGCAGTAGCTTTGGAGCTACAATTGATTTTATGACTTGCAAGTAGGCCCACAATCCCTGCACAGCAGCAGGACCTACTTGGGGGAAAGAACTCATCCCGAGGGTGAGGGAGGGCCATGTCCCCACCTAAGGGCAACGTGGTGCAGTGTGAAAAAAACACGGTGTGGTCTGCAGGCACCATGCACGGAAGACGTGTGAACGGGAAAGTCAGCTTGCATCTGGGAGGTCTCCAGCCAGCAGAACATGAGGAATACCAAAGGCTTTTTCCAGAGCAGTGGTCAACGGTTCAGGGGTTGGACAACAGAATAGAAACTTTGAGGGAAGATTTTTAAACACCTGAATTCTTTAATTGAATAGAAGAGAAAAAAAGTACTGTCTTCCTTCCTCTAACGTTTCCAGAATGGACCAAAGATTGGCTGCGACAGGCCACATTTTCAAGGTAGGTTAGCTGTGTAGGTTAGAATATCTACCTGTGTGTCTTGTCAAAGCGGCTAAGCGGCCTAGCTGCTCCTTCCTATCCCCCACGTTTCTTATCTCCCAGTAGAGTAAGGTGTGGATTGAATCAATCCTGTATTTACTGAGGATCAACTAGGTGTCACTGTGGTAGCAGGGGAAAATAAGCAAGGCTGAGTCCGGCACCTGCTCAGGACTGGGGGCTGGGCTGGGGCTGGGAGAAGGAGGTGGTGAAGAGGAGGTTTAAGACGGGTTATCATTTATCCCACCAATCCGCTGATGTTACTAATATGGTCAGAATGGGCAGGCTGCCCTGTGACTGAGGTTTGTCTACACACAGATGAGGCCAAGCTCCACCCAGGCAGCCCACAGAGTCCCAGCTCACACGCTCACCTCCTCCTGACCCAGGCAGCCCACGTGCCACCCAGCCACCTGTTTAAATTACAGACTTTAAAATATTTATTCTATAAGGTTATGAAAACTTGATACTGTATACAACATTCGATCTTGTTCTTAAAAAGAAAAAAGAATAAAAGGATGAGAGAGGAATGGAATTGCATCCCAGACAGCTTCCTTTAGGAAAGTAATAACCAGCGAGGCCGTTTCCACACCATTCTCTGTCTGTATTCGAGATCCCCTCACCACCCCCAGCTCCTATAACAGGATCGGGTTAATGAGGAGGAGCTGTAAGGTTTGTGTTTTCAGTGCATGCACTGACAGGCAAAGGGGGACTGATTCAGAGCAGAGAACCCCAAATAGGCCCAGCTCAAGACAAATGAAGGCCGGGTTGGGGGGTGGGGGGTCGTGGGGAGCAGGGGGAATGACAAGAAGAAAACGAACAAATTAATTTGACATAAAATGTATAAATGCAGTTTGATTTGTCAACTGGAAGGGTAATAAAATATCATCAGGGCAAAACAATAGTATTTAAACGTTTGCAAAGGACATAAGCCATTCCAAACAAACGTGCGATAGCAGCGTGCATCTGTGGGAAGAGGGTGCTGGACATCAACAGACCCTGGTGTGTGGCCTCGTCCAGGCTCTGCTGTCCCCACTGAAGGGTCTCTTCTCTGCTGTCAGGGCCCTCTGAGAAAAGCTTTGCGCCATAAATAAAATCACAATGGGAAGGAAAAGGAGACACAGCAGCCTCTAACAGTCGCCCATGCATAACAGTCGCCCACCATGCGGTTGAAATCCAGCCACTCAGAGGAAGAAATCCACATTTCTTGTATAATTGGATGACTGCCACAGCCCACTTTTGACCACGGGAGACCTTAGTGTCCGTGAGTTAACTGCAGAATGCTCACCATGCCAGGCCTGGAAGAAGCAGGGCAGGGGCAGGGCCCCCTGGGCCACGATGGAAGCTGAGTCCCTGCTTCTCATGAAGGCTCTGACTGTGCCTCCCTGCACCCTCCACCTGTGTCTCTTGATCCCCCGCTCCGCTGCAGCCATGGCACACACAGGCCAACGAGCGTGTGGGTTTGCACTCACGTCCACGGAGGGCATGTGGGCACCGTGGGCCCGAGCCTCCGGGCTCAGCGTGCACAGCCCTGCCAGGCCACCAGCGTGGAGGGCTGGAACAGCAGGGACCCATGGCCTTGCAGCTCTGGAGCCCAGAAGCCTGAGAGGCAGGTGTCGGCAGGCAGGCTGCTTCCTCCTGAGGCTGTGAGGGAGAAACGGTCCCGGGACCCTCTTCTACCTTCTAGGGGTTTCCTGCAATCATTGCTGTTGCTTGCTTTGGGGAAGCCTCACCTCACCTCTGCTCCATCTTCACAGTGCTCTCCTGTGTGTGGCTGTCTCTGTGTCCAAGTCCCCCTTTTGATAAGGACATCGATCATGTGGATTAGGCCCACCCGCTCCAGTATGACCTAATCTTAACTAATAACATCTGCAATGACCTTATTCTCTTTTTTTTTAAGCTTTATTTTATTTTCAATTAACACATAAAAATTGTACATATTTATGGAGTACACATTGTATAATGATCAAATCCAGGAAATTATCATCCGTCACTTATTTGTGTTGAGAACATGCCAAATCCTTCCCAGCCAGTCTGAAATACATAGTACATCATTGCTAACTCCAGTTACCCCACTGTGCAACAGAACCCCAGAACCTATTCCTCCCTTCTAACTTTGTATCCACTCACCAACCCCTCCCTGCTACCCACCACTCTGCCAGCCTCTGGTCACTGCTATTCTACTTCTACTTCTAGGAGATCAACATTTTTAGATCCCACATAAAAATGAGATCACAAGACATTTGCCTTTCCAAGACTGATAGGAAAATACTTCACATAAAGTCTTCCGGGTTCATCGACATTGCTGCAATGCCAAGATTTTATTCTTTTCATGGCTGAACAGTATTCCCCTGTGTACGTAGAGCACATGTGTGTTACTCATTCATCTGTAGACGGGCACTTAGGGGGATGCCATGTCTTGACTGTTGTGAGTACAGGCATCCTTTTGAAATACTGATTTCCTTTCCTTTGGATAAATACCCAGCAGTGGGATTGCTGGATCCTATGGTAGCTCGACTTTTGGTGTTTTGAGGAAACTCCGCACTGTTCTCCTCGGTGGTTGTACTAATTTATATTCCCACCAACAGCATGTAAATACTCCTCTTTCTCCTCATCCTCACCAACACTTGTTATCTTTTGTGCGACAGCCCTGTTTCTAAGTACGGCAGCCTTCTGACGTACCGGGGGTTACAATTTTCTCATTAATTTTTTGGGGAAGCGAGTCAACCTGTAACACTCAAGTGCAACATTTAAAGGCTGCCAAAATGCTCAGTCTCCCAAATATGTAATATTTTAATGCAAGATTTTAAAATGTCTAAATTAATGCAAAATATCCACGATGGACAAAAATATAAGAACATGGCATAAATACAGGAACAGAATTGTCAATTTTTCACCTTGACTTCAGACTTCCATATGGCTCAGTGCAGGACTGTCATGGATCCTGCCTTTATTGAAAATCTTGATACTTTATTGATAATGGACTTTTGTTTGCATTACTTTTTAAAAATATGGCACTGAATGTTACTTATCTCATGGCCGGGTGTGTTGTATCCCTTGCCTGTGCCCGAGGTGAGCACCTGGTAGCTTTCCCCAGTCCTGGCTTCTCTAGGGTTCAGTCTGATGGAGACAAAAGTCAACAAAACTATCGAGGAAGCTGTGTCAGGGCTTGTCTGTCCCATGGATAATGGTCTTTCCAAGCGTCCCCAAGATCTATGTCTGAAGACCCCTCTCCCAAGTGTGGGGTTCTGTCCAGCAGCCAGAGTCAGAAACTGACGGTGTGCCCACTAAGTCCCCAGTAGAGGGGCCAGGGAGAGAAAGAGTGTCCCTGGAGACAGGCCAAACCCTAAACTGATGTGTTGACAACACGGGGACAGGAGAAGGTTCCCGACACCATCCACTCCCCAGTCCCAAACCATTCTCCCTGCAAGCAACAGGTAAGAAGAATAAGTGCCCACAGGGGCTGGCCTCTCCTTCCTTTCTGTTTTCGTCTCTAACCTGCTCACGTTGGGCTTGGGGGAGGGAAGGAGACCAGGCCCCAGGTGCCGACCGACGGTGATGGAGTCACTTGCATGGCAGCCTCTCTTTGACCCCAGGTCCCGCTGGGCCTGAATCCTCACCTCTCCTCTGTCCTCGAGGTGGTAACACTAGCCCTCTCACTCCACCCAGATGACCCTGCCTCGGGGTCACTGGCATCTGAATGACCCCGGCTCCTCGATTTTCCTGAAACCACACGAGCTCCCTGCCTTGGAGCAAGTCTGCCCTGCTCTTGATGTTTAATGGGGCTAATTGTGATAAAACTTGTACCATGATTAAAGCAATGATTGTATCTTCTGTGCTCAGCACAGCACCTCTTCATGCATTAGTAATACAGGCATTCAATAAAGCCTCATCTGCCTTCCGCTGACAATTGTTTAACTTTTCTCTACACCGCGAGGCTCGTGTTCTTTCTGCAGGATGACAAAGCTCGCTGCAAGGTGGGGAGACACTCCCATTGAATCTGGATTTTAATTATGGATGCCTTGCAGGGCACATTCTTCTATGTGTGTTTCTTCCCTCCAGCAACACCCATTTAAGTCAATAGTCAAAGAGGGGTGGAGAGAAATGTTGTGTATTTGTAAGTCCAGCCAGAGTTAGCTCCTCATACCTGGCTGACTCAGTGTTCTTGTCATCCTCCCACAGGATACTCACTCAAAGACTTGCCGCCACAGCCACCCCTGAAGGCCTGTGCTGACCACTTCAGAAGATGGTTCTCCTCTCTACCGGCCGTGCTTTAAAAAGTAAGTTGCTGCAATCCAAAGCGAAAATTGCATTCAGCTATCGGAGTTCCTCAAGCAAAGTTAGGATCACAGCCACCTGTGCAATGAGGAACGCTTTTCGCCATCACACAGAAATCAGAACAGGAAGGAAAAGGAGACGTAGCAGCCTGTGCCCTGATAGGCGCTCCCTGCCCTGGTTTTGACCATTCTTTGTGTGTTTCCAAGCTGCAGAGCAGGACAAGCTTAGAGAGGGCTTCCCCAGAGCTTCCTGAGCGAGACGTGGTGTGTTCTTGGCATGTTGAGATATGTTCTCCCTGCTTTCATCATATATCTGTTTAGCTCATGCTAACAGATTGAGTTGCATGGCACAGAAGGATGCCACTTCTAACAGGGACATAGCAAACCAGCTCATGAGGTTCCCCAATTCTGCCTTCAGTGAACAGAGGATCCGGTGGTCTTTCCACAATCTCAAAGATAGGCCTGGCTCTGCACTCTGACATTCTGCTTTCCAAACCTTGGGTTTTACCTTATTGTAAAGATCATAATTTCAGTCCTCTTGGTGGGAGTGGCTATTGATTACATCGTGCACGTGAGCCTCTAATTTGGAATATTCTGGGTGGAGCAAGCAAAGTGGCCGTGGGCCGAAACCCTTCTCTGGGTGCTCTTGCTCTAAATGTCAAGGCATCATCCAACCCTACCCTGTTTGTGTGGAGGGCCCCTGCAGCTATAGGGGCACCTGCTCACTACAGCCAGGTGAGGTGAGTCATGGACAGAAATGAAGTACATGTTCATCCATTGGAAGGAAGGCGTCACCTTATTTTTCCTAACCTGCACCTATCAGACCCCATTTCCATTATGAAGTGGTGGCTGTAGATGGCCCAAGAGCCAGTCATGTGCCAGCCCTCTGGCCCCAACAGGTGCTCACACACCCACACAAGCATGCACACCCATGCACACACACACACACAACCCTTCACACAGGTGCTCACACACCCACACAAGCATGCACACCCATGCACACACACACATGCACAACCCTTCACACAGGCACATACATGCACACACACACGTGCACACTTCCCCACACAGGCACACACACACACACATCCACACCCCTCCACACAGGCACAGGCACATACATGCACACACACACACTTCTCCACAAAGGTGCACACACACATACATCCACACCCCTCCACACAGACAGGCACAGGCATATACATGCACACACACACACACATGAACACTTCACATGGGCACACACATACACACACATATCCACACACCCCCACACAGGCGTGCACAGCCACACACACAGACATGCTCACTTGTCACAGAAAGACTCTGGCTCTGCAGACCCCACAGTGCTCCAGGAGGGCTCCTGATCCTCCCTGCTTCATTTCCACACCAGGCCACTCTGCCCCCTGCAAGAGGTCACATCCAGTTCATCACTCGTTTAGAAATATTTTTATCTGTAAAGAGGCAGAGCTGTACATTTAATAAGAAACATAGGACCCTACATTTGTAAAAGTATCTGAAGTTTTTAATGAAAACGTTTCTACTAGCTCAAGATGCAAAAAAGATTTCCAAATGCCCTCTCTGATATGTATTTTTTTCATGCTCAGGATGGTTTCTCAAAGGCTGTGTGAGCTCCCTTCTTTGTTTCTAGAATGTTTAGCAGATGTGTTTCAAAGTAGCAGCAAGAACGACAATGGACAAACTTGTGTCTTTTAATTGTCGTTTCTGAGATACTGGAGGAACAAATCTGGCTGCCACGAGCAGTGGTTCTGCAGCAAATTTCCCACTTTTGGTGTTGAAAACAGATCCCTCTGCTTCAGCTGCACTAGAGCTGAACTGTAAAAATCTTGGAAAACTTTGCCAACATTACTCAAAATAGGCAACTAGATTTTTTTTTTTTATCATTTCCAGGTGCATTTCGGGGATAAGAGAGTTCTAATGGACCTAAATTGGCTGTGTGATCCAAACCCCAGAAGCTTTACTCACACATTTCAAAGAGATACTGCTTTGGAGTCTTACAGGAAGATGATATGTTCCCAAATCAAGCGTACTGATCTGCAGGACCACTCAATGCATTTCCCATAAATGCTTAAAAACTATTTTCTTCCAAATAGTCTTATCTCAGATATCATTTTATTATTCCAAACTCAGGGAAGAGATGCCCCTGCCACCATCCAGAAGGACTTGCAGCATTAGGGAAAAGGGGGCACCCCTCTGGCCAGGATCCTCTAGATCCAGAGCCTTCACCCCCGAGGGACGTATGGGTTCTGGCCCTTTCCACCTGGAGAGATTCCTGGCACTGTGGAGCAGGTGATGGTGCTGCTGGAGCAGAATAGCAGAGCCTCCAGGCCGGGCGGCAGATCCTGCATCAGGGTGAGATGCACTGACCAGGACTGGAGATGCTGTTACTCGGACTCTACCAGCATGGAGCAGGATTCCCTGCTGAGCTTTCCTTCCCAGCCGAGTGAAGCAAGCTCAGGACCACGTGAAGGTGATAGCGGATGCCAGATGTGACAAGGTCTGTGTTCCAATCAGCATGGCCGGAGCAGGTGCTGACCTTGAAAGTGGTGTCTGAGAGGGACCCCGCTCCTCTAAAAATGAGCATAGTTTTTTAACTAACCCATGCTCTGAGAGGGCCTTTGGAAACATATCTTTGAAATACACTACCATTCTCTGTTTACTCTGAAGACATAAGGGCCAGAACCAAGATTTAATCAAAATTTGAATCTCCCTTAAACACCTTTCAAAATCTCCAGGCATCCGGATACTCCTTGGCTGAGCTTTGCATTCCACTTCTGAGTCTAGTTGAAAATTAAACGTGATGCTCACGAGCAGCCTGGCTTCGTCCCTTTGGGTCACAGATCAATAGCACTTTGCATCTGACCTTTATGGGTGCACTCAGGCTATTTATTCTTTTTGACACACATTAAAAAATATTACAAAGAATGTAGTTAGAATATTTAAAAAGTCTAAGGAATCTGTTTTTACATGAACAAACCTGGTAAACAAATGAGCTTCTCTAGACAGGTGAACATCCATTGAGATTGTTTCTTGGAGTTTAGAGTAATTATTGAAGGCCTACATCCCTTTTCTCTTCTAAATTTCACTGGGCTGAGAGGAACCATCATCGCCTCTAAAGTACTTGGAAATGACCATGAATAAAGATGGATGAAAAGGAGTGTGTTCATTTTCATGCATCCTATTGGTTTTTGCTGCAGAATTACTGATTTACTTTTTGAACTCGAACAAATTTAATGCAAGACAACTATTTATGTATGGACTGGTGAGAAAGATGAGCTGACTATAAAAAGCGAAGGTAAATACCATTATTTTTAGAGATGGGTCATTCATGGACTGGCAGCCCCTGATGAACTGTAGGTAGAAGTCCCAGCGGTGGGGAGTCAGCCGCCCGACCCTGCAGGGATACCCTCAGACACACTGCATGGGAGACTCTGTTCTCTGTTCTCTGAAATGCAGTTTATCTTGTGTGTGCACACATACACACACACACACACACATAGAAATACACAGGCACTCACATGGAGAAGCCTTTCAATCCATATAAGTGCATAGATGACACCCAACAATTTCCAGAGTGCAGACTGGAGAGGGAAGGCGTCACTGCAGTGCTCATGGCAGTTGGCAGCTGCAATGTCAACTAGGTTGTAGCTGTCTCTCCTGGCTGACATCTGGACCACACGGAGACAGGCAGCTCTCATTAGCTGAGATGACCTTGTCTTTACCTGGCCAGAGGGAAGACTTCCCATGAATGGTGAGAAAAATCTCACTCAGACTTTGGGCTATGGGAGGTACTGGATGTTGGTCTGAGTGCTGGCCAGGCCCCTTATAAATTCTGAATATTTACCTAGCCCCGTCCTGGAGCTGTGAGTTATGATTTATATATTGGATGCTCCCACCATTGAAAAGAAACGGCTGCTTCAGACAGCTTCGGGTCTTCAGGCATTGGTCTAAACACGGGAAAGGCTCCTCAGTCGACCTTTGTGTTAGGAATCTGGGTCTAGTTGAAAAATTAAACTTGATGCCTGGGAGCAGCCTGGCTTGGTCTCTTTGGCTCACAGGTCGACAGCACTTTGCACCTGGACTTCGCTGGAGCTCTCAGGATGCTGACTTCTCTTGACACACATTTTTTAAAAAGCTCCAAATGCAAACACAATATTACGATCAGGCTTTAATTTATTCTAGAAGACAACGTTGTAATCAATACTGTAAACGCACACCTTGTTTTCTGTGTGAGTTGGGAGAATGACGTCCATTCGTGCAATTCTGATTGATTTGACTGGGAAGAAGATATGCTTTCGAGACTCTGCAAAGGGGAGACGAGGGCTCTGCTTGAGAGTCTGGACATCTTTCATCTGAAGCATGAATGAGCAACCGTTCAGCATTCGGGCTACCCTCGTGTTCCCCTTGGAGTAACTGGGAGCTCAAGGGACACCAGGACAAAAGCCAGTGGCCACTGAGCTCCTGGGACTGTCATCAGAGGCACTGCCAAAAGCCTCTCTTTGCTGATTACTGCATCAGGGAAGCTTGACCTTTGGACCATTGGAAGGCAGCGCTTCTCTGCGGATTGTTTCAAGTAAAAAGATAGGACAAACAAACAAACAGAAGAGGAGCATATTGAACCCAGTGCCTCAGAGTCCTCGTATCAGCCTCTTGAGTGTTTGGTGTAGTGGTGTAGCCTGGAGTATTTGGTGGACCCGCATCAGGCCGTGTGGGGAAGCAGGACCCCAACTGTGCCTGCCACTCTGCTGTATGGCTCCATCATTTGGAAAGCAGCTATGCTCAGCACTGTACCACCAACGCCTGGTGCCATCATGTGTGAAGGCAAGGGCCGGCATGTCTCCTGGAGTGGGTCTAGTCTCTGATGAAGAAGTTGGGCAGCCAACATAACAGCTACAGTACGACTGCTGGGGCTCAAAGCCTGATGAAAGATGGTTGCACTGAGCTTATGCTGGAAGAAATGCTAGCCAGGGATCACACGTCTCTTCATGGATAGAGCTAAGTCCCTTATGTTCTTAAGAGGAAATTTTAAAACTGATTTTTTCAGAGTTTTGGCCAAAGACAAATTATTTGTAGAATAAAGCCAAGGAATAATGCTCTTTGAGTATCCAAGAAACCACCTTATCAATGGGTTCAATTTGGAAGAATTAATAATGACAGCGTTTATGTGTGTGTTTGTGTGTGTGTCTGAGTGTGTCTGTGTGTATCTCTGTGTGTATGTTTGCCTGTGTCTGTGTGTGCCTGTGTGTGTGTCTGTGTGTGTGTCTGTGTGTATCTGGGTCTGTGTCTGTGTCTGCCTGTGTCTGTGTGTGTTTGTGTGTGTGCTTTTGTGTGTGTGTCTGAGTGTGTCTGTGTGTATCTGTCTGTGTGTCATCCGTGTGTGTCTGTGTCTGTGTGTGTTTGTGTGTATGTCTGTCTGTGTCTGTGTGCCTGTCTGTCTGTGTGTGTTTGTGTGTGTGTCTGTGTCTGTGTGTGTGTGTCTGTGTGTGTGTGTGTATCTTCTATTAAATCAAAGAGATGTGTCTTCCATATGACCGTTTCCGTGGGGCCACCCACACTCTCATGTTGAACTGCAGGACACAGGCTTGACTGTCTCCATCACCAGGGAGAGGGAGTTGATGAGACAGACCCCACAGCGACCTCTTCCATGCAACCGTGAGGCAGACAACCAGGTGGGTTGGGCCCCACCATGGTTATTTCATTTTAAGAGTCCCCATTTGTGTTAACTTCCTTCCTGCATTTTATTTATTAAATAAAGAGACAGAATTTTTGTTTTGTTTGTTATTTACTGGATTCCTTGCCACTTCAGTAGTGAGATGGAAAACTGGTGTCTTGTTCAGCCTTCTGTGAGTGAGAAATTGTCTATTTATGGAAAAATACATATGTTTTTCTTCTAGTACAGAACAGCATTCGAGGAATTTCAGCAGCGGAACGCCCCAGTCCATTCAAGCGTGCCCATATGCAGTGTTCTCACCTTCTGTTCCGTCCTAGGTTCTATTGTTTCCTTTATCTTCCCAATAAGGCTGAGCACACCCATAAAATAATGGAAACCTGATAGACTGCTTCAAGTTAGAAAGAGAAGCTCCAGAGTAGTGGGCCTGTCTTGGATGGGATCCCATGAAAATTAAATACTAAGTTGACGAAATGATCTCATTAGTGGGTCCATTGAACTATGTGGTAGTCCCTGGCTTAGATCCCGAAAGATGGTATTCAAAAGTGGTTTGAATGTATTTTGTTTCTTAGAAAATTGAATTAATCGAATGACAATACATTTGTTAGAAATGAGTACGAGTTATTAAAAATATTCAGCGAGGATTTATTGTGCGCCAACTGTGAGCCAGGCATATCTGGGTGGTGGGGATGCCGCTGTGAACATGGCAGGCCGAGTCCCAGACCTCATCAGCCTTATCACCAAGTGTCATTTATTTTCCATTTAGAATAATTTATCTCTGTAACTTCTTTATTACCAGTTCTTTATTGAGTTCCTATGGTTGTTATATTTTAAATTATAAAAAAATAAAATTTAACCATACTAACTTGGTGTTACTGTTTGCTTGATGGCTTAGGAGGCCAATCTATGCATCTGCAATAGCTACAGAAATTTATCTTGCTTCTCAGTGCATCTAATATTCTAAGAGATGGAACACTTGATGAAAATCTGATGCAAGCTAAATTTATAAAACAAGCATTAAGATTTTTTGTGTTCTATTAAAACATTAAATGCAGTATTTCTTTAAACAATGTCTTAGATTGGATTAGCGTATGATTAAATTTGTATAAATTTATGTAAATAGACTAATCCAAATGCCACAAAGACTGTTAAAGCCTGTTCCACCATCTGACAGGGTGAAGGTACTCAGGTCTGTGCAGCCCGTGGAGTGGTGTAGAAATGGGAGCAGCTCTTTTCCATGAGCATTTACTCAGGCACCCAGCCTAGGGTTGCTGAGACAATGCATCTCCAAAATGCCCAGGACCTCGTCTTGGAAGTCATGGGATGATCAACCATCACTTCATGCTCAGAGCCAAGAGGCTTCCCAGTGCGAAACCTGGGAAAGTCCCAGACAAACTGGTCAAGCTGATCCCTCTACGTCCACCACACTCGGTTCTTCAAGTGAGTCAAGGGAGCAGCCTGGCCTCAAGAGGGAGCAAATCCACTTCTCAGTGGGAGGTGTGGCAAAAATGTGGTCATCTCAACCACACACAACATGAAGGAAGTCCTGACTGCATGGGAACATATGGAGAAGAAGACACATTGTTGCAGAGATACCATTCTCCCCAGACTACTCCCTAAATTTAATGCAATTACAGTCCAAATCTCTACACTGTCTACGGTGGAAGATTAAAGTCCAAAAACAGCCAATAGATGGATGAACATATTTCCTAACACTCGAGAGTGGAAGAGCAATGACAGAGTAAAGATAGATGAAATTATTACGTGGCATTTAAAACATTCGTTATTTATATGGGAAAGTTTGGTGAAGTTAAATTCTTACCTTACACCAAACATGAAACTGTACCATAAGACCTCAGTGTCAAAAGCAACATCTTAAAACATTTTGAAGATGATGTAGGTGGTTACTTTTATTATTTGGGGCTAAAATATTATTTCCTTGAAAAGACACAAATGCAGGAGGAGTAAAGAAAAAGATATAAACTTTTCATTACATTAACATTAAAGACTAGGCAAAAAAAAGTACCATTACAAGGAGATAAGACAAGTCATTAACTTATAGTGTGATTAAGTAAGTGTAAGATTGGTTTCACGAATTAAAGAGACGTCTTTAATATATGTAATCTTATAGTACTATATATAAGGGAAAATACACAAAGAAATAGATGACAAAGCAAAATTAAAATATGGAATTTACAGAAAATGACATTGGAATGATTCAAATAAATGAAAATTAAGGTATCAGGCCATACTCATTAGTTTGGCAAAAACCTTTTAAGTCTGACTCTAGGAAGTTTGGTTGAGAAATTTAGGCATCTCATATTCCACTGGTGAGAAATGGGTAGAGTATGAATTAATAAAATAACTTCAGAGGCAAACATTGTGACGCCGAGGACCTCTCTATGTACGAGTCCATGTCTAGGTAGGTGTCCTAAGAATGTTAATTTCAATATTGTTTCGGATAGGAAAAAAAAAAGAAACAATGTAAATAGGTAGCACAAAAGAGAGTAGGTAAATAAGTGATGCAAAATCCATGAATGCATCACTTCACAGGAGTTTAAATCACGGACTTCATCTGAAGCAGGGATCTGCAGACTACAGCCCACAAACCAAATCTGGCCAGCTGCCTGCTTTTGTAAATAAAGTTTGGCTGGAACCCAGCCAAGCCCATTGGGTTATGTATTATCAACGGCTACTTTCACATGACAAGGATACAGCTGAGTAGTTGCCCACAAAGCCTAAAACACCTATTATCTGCCTCTTTACAGAAAAAGTCTAAGTAAAAGTTCAGAACCTAAGATGGTACAACAACTCCAAAGCAAGTTGCAGAAAGAGATCTGCAGTGCAATGCCATGTTGATATGAAGTGTAACAATATGTGAAATAGTAATCTCTATTGTTTATGGATAAACAGACGAGTAGCAAAAATTAAAAGGCAAAAATCCCACAGGACAATTAACACCAAATCTTCGGTGCAGGTGCTTCTGGGGAAAGAGAAAGGGGAATCCAATGGGAGGGCCGCACTCAGGGAGGTGCACACTCAGGGAGGGGCACACTCAGGGAGGGCCACACTCAGGGTGCTGGCATTGACTTAGTCATTTTTCTGTTTCTTTAAAAATGATCTGGATAACACGACTACATTCTAGGATTTGAGACTGACATGGTTTTGGGTGTAACGCATTCACTATGTTGTTCTCTAGACATTTTATGAGAAAATGAACCAGCAGAGGACTGCGGGAGAAGCTTAGGGCTGGGCGTAAGCATCCTGCGCCCTCCTTATGAGAGAGGCAATCACAGAAGGAGACCAGGGAGGCCTTGGGGTCCCCAGCTCCTCCACTTATGCTTTATTTTGTTTGTTTATTTCGCTAGAGTAAGTTTCAAAGGCTTTTCAGACATAAGAAACATACAGAAATAGGTAACAATGTAAAATCGGCATAAACTGGATTAAAACTTCGAAAGTAGATGGTGGGTCCCCATTAAAAGGGTCAATGAACACTTTAGGGGGATCAAAGAAAAAATTAAAAGTGGAGACCACAGTTTTCATAGAGCCTGAAGACCAACTGCCCATTGTCACATAGCCCAAACTGAAGTCATCCTGATTTTCCCCAAATGTAAGCTCTAATCATAAACAAAACATGAAACATAAGCTTTACATCCTTGTCAACATGATGTGGTAAAATTAAGCCAATCAACTATAGACAAATTAGCTTCAACAGTTATTTTTGCCTTTAAGAAGGATGTTAGTGTGTAACAGCCAATGATAAAAAATTCCAAATACCTCCTCCAACTGTTCTGACTGCTGTAAATGGAGCTTCTTACCACTTCTGATGACAAATCTCCAGTTTCGCAAACTGTTCTTTTGTATGCACAATAAACTACATGTTTTAATTTTATTCGCATTACATTTTTGACAGGGCTAAAAATTGCTGGAAAAATGACCTACATCCAAATCCAGCATACCTTGGTAATTAGGTATTTCTCCTGTCATCCACAGGATAATACACATTTCACTTCTGGGATTATTTTGCAATGGAAACTAGGCATATCAAGAGGTAGCTTGAGAAATTCAGGCACCAGAGCTGGGTCCTCTTGGTTCCTAAGGGCTGCAGCTTGGGTTCCCGAATTGCTGCAGGTTGAGACAGAAATCAGAGTTCAGGTGGTCTATTAAGGAGTGCTCTTGGGTTGGTCCCCGTGAGAAGTGGGACAACACAGATTAGGCGAAGAGGAGGTGGCTGCAGGGCTGTCTCCACGGAGGCTCGGACCCACCCCTGGGCAGCTCCCAAGTGAGATGGGCCTGTAGACTCTTCCCAGGGTGGGGCTAGGTCACCGGTTGCCCCTAGAAGGAGGTGTGACTTTGGGCGGAGCAGGCACTTCCCCGAGGTGGCTGCTGACGAAGGCTGACACAGAGGGCTGTCTGCTGGCCTCACTCCCAGCAGCTAAGGAGATGCATTTTCCATCGTCAAAGGTAGACCCAGGTGATGCCTCCACTGTCACCTACACTCGTCTTTTATAAACAGTGAATTTCTGGGTGAACAAAATCCCACTTTACACACTTTGAAGACACATGATTACTGACCTTCAGGAAAGCTGCAGTTACCTAAAGCCAACGTTCCTCTCGTTCAGCATCTTCTGGACTATGTTATTAGGGGTTCAATTTTGCTTTATTGAGCTTTATTGGGTAAGCTGTTGTTTGGAAGTAATTTTGATTATTAGAGAAGTTAGACGAAGTTCATATCTTCCTTCCTTGAGGGTCTGCAGGATTCAATTGTCTTCCGTCTCGTCTAGCTCAAGTGCTGTGCATTTAATATGACCAGGCAGGCTTCCCACATGCCAGCTGAGCCGAAATCAGGGGAGCAATGTGCCCTCCTGAAGGTATCGTATCCTCCCTGGGCTCACAGGACTGAAATTCAGCATCGAGAAAAGGGGCTTTGAAAGGAAGCCAGCCTCGATTTCTCGAAAGACTAGTATCTGTTAGCCTCTCAAAAACGGAAGTTTTCTCGCCAGAAAAATATGGAGTCACTGTTTCTTCCATCGTGGAAGGGTTGTTAAGATCCAATTAGATTTCACATTTTACAAATTAAATGCCTGCTAAGAAGTAGGTACTAAATTGGGCCAGGCGCAGTGACTCATGCTTGTACATCAGCACTTTGAGAGGCAGAGGCTGGCAGATCGCTTGAGGTCAGGACTTCGAGGCCAGCCTGGCCAACATGGTGAAATCCCATCTCTACTAAAAATGCAAAAATAACCAGGTGTGGTGGTGGGCACCTGTAATCCCAGTGACTCAGGAGGCTGACGCAGGAGAATCACTTGAACCTGAGAGGTGAAGGTTGCGTTGAGCAGAGATCGCGCCACTGCATTCCAGCCTAAGCAACAGAATGAGATTCAGACTCAAAGGGAAAAAAAGACGTCGGTACTAAATTAATATAAGTTTTGTTTCATCCTATTCCCTTCTAATTCTACTGGATCTCCCTCTCTCATTTGACATAGGTAACCAATTGCTCTCACATTTCTTACTAAATAAATCTTTCCCCAAATAATTGGATCCGTTGTTTAAAGTTTCATATAAAGCACTTATACACCCTAGGCTCAGCCTCCGGTTTTCTGTTCTGTTCTGTTGACCTGCTTGTCTACACCTGTGCCAGCACCACATCCAACCCGCATCCAATCCCCTTTGCTTCCAGCTGGTTCTGTGATAAGCCAGGAACTCTGTTTTCAGGTTGGTGACCTCAACAGTCTTGACCTTGAGCTCGCTTGTGCTCTGAGCTTCTGGGTCCACTTTGCTGATCCTCTGATCTGCGTTCTCCCTGCTGTTTCTACTTTCTATTTTCTTTGTGTTTCTGGAGACATTCACGGAAGATCTCTGGTTTGTTTCCCTGCAATGTGTGACTCATGCATGGCCCTGTGCTGATGAAGCAAGTGAGCTCTCAGAAGATGCAAATGTGGTTTTTTGTTTGTTTGTTCATTTGTTTGTTTGTTTCCGCATCTTCATGGTTCTCCAGTGCATTCCCTGAAAAATCTCTCCAAAGCTTCACCATTCCAACCAAGCTGTCTCATGCTCTCTCTCTTCAACTGTGACCTTCAGTTTTGTTAAGAAAATCAAGTTCACTTTTGTCCTCCATGTGTCAAGGTCTCTGCCATTTTTCTCAGTGGTTCTCCTGCATCCTCCCTGGCCCTCCTGCACCCTCCCAGCCTCACACCTCCTCCTCCTCTCTGTGATCCGAGACCCTCCTCCTCCTCTCTGTGATCCAAGGCCCATCTCCTCCTCTCTGTGATCTGAGACCCTCACGCCCTCCTTGCCCGGGGAGCAGATCCTTGCTGAGGTCCTTGGGAGGATGACTCAGTGGAAAGGCCTCTTCCAACATTCAACTCCATTGTTCCCCACTGTCCTCATCTTCAAAAGCTGCATGATCTGATAAAGGAACTCCTCACCAAATTCTGATCTTCTGTCACGTATCTTGCCGTCTCTGAGCTGTCATCTGTTTGAGCACCTGCAGCCCTGCCCTGACTTCATGCCCCTTGCTCTTTCTCTAGCCCTGCTGGCTACTACAGCAACCTTCGCCCGTAGCAAGCTCTTCCTTTGACCCCCAGGCAGACCCCAGATAAATCCCTTCTGGCTCCTTAATCCTAAACAGATACGTTTGTCACCTACATTTTCTTCTCATCTAAATTCTCTTAGGTGTTGCCATTGCTCGTGTGATTCTCCACCTAACCTGGCTTTTACTTCGGCTCCGAGAGAATGATTCTCCCCACTTCAAACAGCTTGAGCACAATTATTCTTAGGTTTGTATTTCCGATCCTGGCCTCACTCCTGTCTTCAGGTTCTTTATTTGCAACACCTCTTGAATAGTTGTATTCAATGCCACGATTTAAATTTAGCCTGTCAAAACTGAATAGAGCTCCCCACCCCTTTGTCTTGCCGATGACCCAAATTCCCATTTCCTTTCCTGGGAATGCTGTCCCAGGAAACAGAACTGAGGCCTCGTCTCTAACACTGGCCTTCTCCTTCCCCAGAAAAGCCCCCCCTCCCCCAGCAGGGTGAATGTCCAGGTGCAAGAGATGATATTGCTTTTTCATTTCCATGTGTAAAAAGGGCTTTATGTGGCCAGGCACAGCAGCTCACACCTGTAATCCCAGCACTTGGGGAGGTCGAGGTGGGCGGATCACCTGAGGTCAGGAGTTCGAGACCAGCCCGACCGATATGATGAAACCCCATCTCTACTAAAAATACAAATATTAGCTGGGTGTGGTGGCATGCACCTGTAATCCCAGCTACTTGGGAGACTGAGACAGGAGAATCGCTTGAACCTGGGAGATGGAGGTTGCAGTGAGCTGAGATCACACTACTATACTCCAGCCTAGGCAACAAGAGCGAAACTCCGTCTCAAAAAAAAAAAAAAAAAAAAAAAAAAAAAAACAGCTTTATGCGTAGAAATATCTTACACATTTTGAGTTACCTGTTGAATTACCTCTCTCATCAAATCATCAAATTTTGTTGTATTTTCTTTTCCACTTTCATGGCGTCTCTACTTACATTGAAAATACGAAACACTTTTCTGCTAAGTTTTAATTCAGTGTCTGTGTGTCTGCATGTGTGTGTTCGTGTGTGTGGATTTTGCTATGAGGATGTTGTGATTATTTGTTTCTATATAATTCATTTTGACGCTGAACTCATCCACCGCCCCAGCCTACTGTGAACTGCTTAAGCCTCTTAGTAACCACTCTTTGGCAGTTCTCTGTCATCTCTGTCATCATCACATGAGTGTCTGCTTGAGATGGCAGCAACTTCATTATCCAAGGCATTGACTCATCTTTTAGACAATAACCTGGGCCTGAGGACAGCGCTGGGAATTCTGTTCCAGGTTGGCATGAGTCCACTGGTCCATACACTTGATTTGGTCAAATGATGTGCTGAAATGCACGTCTCCCAGCAATCAAAGACACTGTTTTATTAAAAGCTGATTGTGTCGACACTTTCCTATATTATTGAATTCTTAGAGCAACTGATGTCATGGATATTTTTATCCTCTTTAAACCGAGCAGGATGCTCAGGAAGGACTCATTGATAATGCCATGGACTATCTGAGACTTCCACTCACTTTCGTAACAGTCCCTCTGCTTGAATCAATTATACTAATCACTTGTGTTTAGTCAAAGTTTCCTAAAACCACTGCACACATGTGCACCAAAATTGCACCAGCACAGAACTCTCTGCCTTCCCAGTATTTATCCCCGTTTAGCCTTGCTGTGTGACACTTTAAGGAAGCCCTCTGTTCACACAGTCTCTGCTTCAAGCTCTGTAAAAGAGAATAGATAAGATTATATTCTACAGGTGTTATGGGGTTTAATGAGATCGTTTATATAAAGCATTTACATCACTGCCTATGGTATAGATGTTCAATAATAGCAATCACTTACCCTTTCCCTGCCTCCCTCCATGGCTATTATAACTACTGCCTGGGAAGTTCATTTGCTGATAAATCATCCATTAAATTGTAGTATTGCTCTTATCGTGAAATCTTATTAAAGCATTTTATTATTATGTGGGGTTTTTTCCCCCAAATACTTACTGTCTTGACAACTAGATTAAATGCTTCCAAGAAGCAAGAAGAAGTCAAGATGTGGTAGGGTCCCTGAAAGTATAGAAGTATAGCTCAGCGCTTCTCAGGGTGATATCCAGATTCCCAGCCTTGATATGCAAGATGATACCAGTTGTGTGTGTGTGTGTGTGTGTGTGCACATGTGTGAGTCTTGTTTGCTCTGAAATACCCTCCTGAAGACCAATTATAGGATTACAGGTAATTTGCATTGAATTATTCATACTTTCTATAATTTTCCAATTTTACATCGATGCTATTTTTGTAATTACAACGAATAAATACATCCTACTAAATGGCATGGAAAAAACATAAAATTCACTGATTGGGTCTTTTAATGTTAATTTGTTGATTCCTAATTTAAGGTCTAGCTATGCAACGTGGCTGACTCTATTTGCAGATGAAAAGATGGAGACTGGAGGGTAAAACGCAGCACCCCAGACATAGTACTCGATAAATAAATGTTGATTTGTGATAGCACATACTGACAATCCCCAAAATTGAAAGCAGAAAGGAAAAGAACAGCACTCTCTGCACTCTTGATCCTGGCTGCTCTCCCCTCTCTCTCTTAGTACTGTTTTAGGTGTGCTGTGAACCCCGGATAGCTTGCTAAGCCCTGGAAAGGAGATGGGATCATTAATCTTGGTTGGGGCCGGCTCCTGGCTGACACAAGCGCCACTTTCCCATGGCACCTTGCCCTCTCGACACAGAGAGATCCTTTTGATGCCAAAGAGAAGATCCAGCACATACATAATTTAAGTCTTTAAAATTCTAAAATAAATATATTTATCCATTTTGACTGGAGTACAGAGAGAACACTGCCAGGCATTTTATTTTTAAAGACTTCATTCTCGAACATGTCTGCATTGCTAAGCCCCAGACTTCTTTATGACTATCACGATGAATTGTTCTAGATCTCAGCATGAAAGGTTTAAAGTCACAGGAGCAGCTGGTTTTCTCCTGGGATGCGTTCTGAAAAAGCACAGGTGTAGGTCTGCTGGGAAGAGAAAGGAAAAGGAACAGCAGGAAGCCAAAATGAGGGCTGAGAGCAGCAGGCTGTGGGATGCTGGTCTCACTCAAGTAGCAAAAGCTGACTGTTGCTATTCTCACTGACCCTAGTGAAGATTGCCAATCCGTAAATCAATGGGCCCGTTTCGAGAATCAGCATCAGAAAAATGACCTCAATGGACACCAGAGCTTACTGTCTTCTCTACCGTCAGCAGCGGACAGTTTTTCATGACAGTCCTTTCCTTCTCTGGGAAAGAGCACGGATGAAACATAACTTCTGATAAAAATCCGTGTGAGTTTATGGGTTATGGTCCACATCACAGACTTTCAGGTTTATTTTCTAACTTACAACGCATTGATGAATCTTAATAGAAAGGAAACAAAAAGGGTTTTCCTGGTATTTGTGATTTCTAGACCATACACTTTTGGAAGATGAAAGGTAGCCAGGCTCCCAGCAATTGCCTAAGATGTGAGTCAGGTTGGAAGGGATTCTTACTTCAACAAACACAATGCACAGACAGATTATTCCTGTAAGATTTATTTCTGTCCAAATTCAGGTGGGACATCTTGTTCTAAATTCACTTTCCTGATCTCAGGGTTAAGTTGTCTGTTTTCCCAAAGTTGCCTTTTGTTGTTTCTGGTAAAAATGTGATGCAGACACCCAAGTTCTCGGACTCCGCTGTGAGTGCCCGCTATGAGAAGGATGGGAGAGGAAGCGGGTCAGCAGATGGCGGCGGCCAGAGCCCAAGTGAGACGGAGTGCGGGTCTGTTAGGAGGCACAGTACCATCCCCAGGATGCACCAACGCCCTGGACGGAGGGCTGCTGTCTTCTTCTGCAAGTGAGAGCAGACTAAAGACTAAAGACTGGTGAGCTGATCACATTTCTCTGTCTGACTCTCATTCCAGAATATTCTGTTGCATGAGCAAGAAGGAGGTCGGAGGAAAGCCTCATGCCTGTAGCTGCCTGCGGGCAGCAAGGAGCGTCTTCCCAGGCTGCTGAGCTATGATGCCATCCAGCAGCCACGTGGCTCCTCCTCCCCTGGCCGTCCATCACCCCACAGGGGTCCTTGGGTTTCATCCATGTCTGGGAGCTCTGGTGGCACTGAGCCCACCAGCCGGTTCTGAGCTGGAGGTCCCGTCGCAGCGACCCATAGCTGAGGCATCCGAAACCCTTCCATGGGAGAGAGAGGACCCACAGGATGCATCTCCACAGAGAGGATCCCGTGTTCTGACTGGGAGATGGCACTTCCAAAGTTCCTCTGAAACTGGCACCATTGACCAGGGAAGAGGTCTTGGCAGAGACTCCTGGGCAATCATGTACTTTTGAATAATTGCCAGTTTTCACTGGCAAGAGTATTCTTCCATGACATTTATATGCATGTGTGTGATGATTTGTGAGACCGTGTGTTTATATAGTTAAATAATCATGTATGCATGTATGTCTGTTTATGCCTGTTTGTGATGAATTTCTGCTCGTTTCCTTTTCTGAGGTTTCGGTAGATGTCTCGTGCTGCCTTTTTGATTCTGGACACTGAGTGTGTGAACCCAGAGACTATCAGCTGGATGACAGGAACACGAAGGGATACCCCTCACTGCTGCACAGCAAGGCTGCCTCCCACAAGGACCATGGCCTTGCTGTCACTGCCTCATCTTGTGGGTGAGTCCTAGACCTGTGGACTGGCAGGCTGTGGACAGGAGAGACGCTCTGCGGGCTGAGCCACAACCGTGGCTCTGAGGTCTGGAGGCCACACGCAGCTCCACACGCAGGTATCGGTGACACCAGTCTCAGTACTGCTGGGCCCTGGGGTTACTTCTCACCTTCCAAAATCCTTGAGAGCCTCTGTGTATTTGACCTCAAATAGAGCCTAATTTCTAACCTGTGTTGACTATGGGGTGGCCCTGAGCCATGTGCATGGCTCTGTGGAATGCATCTGGGTCCCGGGTGGACATTTCTTCATTTGTGAAGACAAGGGCCATGGCATGGTGAGGGTGGCAGCCCGGCAGCCTGGCACCCCTCTGACCACTGCCCCTGGGCTCCTTTCTCTCTGCTGACTTGCTGGCTTGCGCCTCCTGACCTGTGACTCCTTCCAATTGTTTTCTAATCAATTCAGCTGAAATTAAAAAGCTATATTTGTATTTGCTCTAAAACCCTTGGCACAGTGTTGGTGGCTGTGACCTTTCTGTATTGGAGTCTGGCTGCTGACAGCACACTGCCACCAGATTGCTTTGCTAATAAATAATGAAGCACCCTCTGAGGGCAGGGAGGGCTGCTGGGCCAAGCAGGGCGTGCCCCCACCAAGACCCTGCCTCCTAAGAGATTCTTGAATGGAAATTGCAGTTCACGCTTGCTCAGGAAGCACACTTTATTTTCTTTATGTTCAGCGTATTCGTCTGATTTGCAAGAGGTTGATTTGTATTTTGTTTTTGTTGTGGTAAAATGTACATTAACAGAAAAATGACCATTTGAACCAGTTTTAGGTGTACACTGCCATGGCGTTAAATTCATTCAAAATGTTGTGTCAACCATCACCACTATTTCCAGAACTTTTTCATGATCCCAAACAAAAACTTTATGTCCATTAAACAGTAAGTCTCCACCTGTGCCTTTCACAGCGCCCGGAAGTCTGTGTTCTGCCTCTGTCTCCAAGAATTGGCCCTCTGGCTATTTCCGACATGGCGAATCATACATCTGACCTTCTGTTCCGGCTTCTTTCACTTCGCATAGCACTGCAGGGTTCATCCAGGTTTAGGCATGAATCAGTGTTTCCTAGGCAGGAGCTGATTTTTAGCACCTTCACTCTTGATGCCACATACAGATACGTTAAGAATTTGGAAAACATTTAAGTATCAAACTAAAATGCCCATGGAAAGTACACTTTTCCGAAAATAGAAGTCTCACCTGCTTTGAAACTCAGAAAATTAAAAAGGCCACTTGAAAGAAATTCCTGAAAATTAACACTGAGTTTGCTCTAATGAGCATTTCAAAGGCTCGGCAATTGATCATCTAGCATTGTGTTGGAACACAGAGAATCATGGCTGTGTGAAACTGCTTCACTTTACAGACTTGAGCAAGCATCTAATTATAGGATACAAGAAAATGAAAATACACCTAAATTATTATAACACATGAGGATGATAAGCAGCCAATTTTAAAATATGTGTATGATTTAGTATTTATTTTAAGCTTAGAGAATTTATGAAAAAGTGAGAGCCTGATAGAATCCACATGTTGACTAGATACTTTGTTTCCAATTTCTTATTTTCTGGTGCCTATCCCAAACCAGTAGCTGCATTCACACTGCCTCAAGACACTACAGCCCAATCTCTGAGATCCCAGAGGGTCTAGGGAAGAAGTGGATGTGCAGCCACAGGGACAGAGGCCAGATCTACCTGCTCTGCTCCTCTCTGAGGTCTCAGGGTTAAACCTAGGGTCTGGTACTGGCAGGTGAGGTTTGAACATAACAACTGAAGGAACTGAGAAGGCAGGTGGCCTAGGGAGGGGCCTCTGTGTGGAGCCATCCTAAAACATGTTCACACTCCCTTCTGGGCACCTGGAAGAGACAGTGCCACTCAGAGGGCATCCTGATGCCTGGCCTCAGTGACCCAAGGCACACATCTTCAGCATCCATCCCCTGAGTCTGGCCCCCTTCTGCACCATGCCCATCGACTCCTTAGCCTGAATTACATGATCCTCAAGGCTCTCCTAGTACTTAGTGCTCTAGTTTGTCTCTTCCTGGGGTACATATCAAGACAATGATAATAACTTAGTGATAATGATGATGACGAAGATGTTGATGTTGATGATGATGATGATAATGATGATGTGATGGTAATGGTGACAGTGATGATGATGGTGATAATGATGGTGATGGTGATAAAAATGAGGATGATGATGATGATAGTAATGATGATAATTATGATGATGATGATGATGATGATGGTGATGATGATGATGATGATGGTAATGATATAAGGGGGATGCTAATCATGGGCATGGTGATTGCAATGATGATGATGGTGATGGTGATAATGATAATAATGATGGCGGTGGTGGTGATAATAATTATGGTGATGATGATGGGGATGATGAAGATAGTGATGGTTATGATAATCATGATGATGGTAATGGTGTTGATGGTGATGATACTGATGATGATGTTGATGGTGATGGTGATGATGATGATGATGGTGATGGTGATGATGATGATGATGGTGATAATGAAGATGATGATGACAGTGGTGATGATGATGGTGATGATAATCATGGTTATGGTAATGGTAATATTAACGGTGGTGATGACAATGATGATGATGTTGCTGGTGATTATAAGATGATGATTATGGTGATGGTGGTGGTGGTGACAATGTTAAGAGAAATAACTTCAATTTATTGAGTTCCTGCTATATACTGGGTACCGTAAGATTTCTTTGCATTCTTTCTCAAAGTAAAAAGTCGTACTGTTATGCCTGCATGAGGACACAGGTCAGCAAGATGAAGCTGTTTGTTCAAGGCACCTAGTGGGAGTGGCAGAAGTGGCTGACAGGTGTCACTTGCTATCTACAAAGCTTTTGCTTTTCCCAGTGTTTGATGCTGGTTGATAGAAGAACCCCCTTGTGAGCTTCTCCTTCTCTTCTTTGAAACACTCTAGATGTGCCAATTGGTGAAAGTGGTATGATCTTGCAACCACATATTCTACATTTGACCTACTATGTAAGGAGATTTCCTCTTTTTAAATGTAATTTTCTCATCTATCGTGTATTCTCTCCAGGTGCCGTTTAAGCATGGGTTACTTTCCTATCACCCCCATCAGCATCTCTAACTTCCTCTTGCTGAGTACCACAGCTCTAGTTAACTCGTTTTGCTTCTACTTCTTATGGAGAAGCAACGGCTGTAGAATTCAAAGGGAGCCAAAATTTCAGGTGGGAAGTATAAAGATTGTAGGTTATTAAGAGAGATTGAAATGGGGGGTTTTCTATTGCCATGTCTCACATTATTTTTAATAAATGGACCCTAAGAATTATTTATTTTAGGCCAATATCTTTTGTAAATTTGGAAAACAGTTGAAAAAAGTGGATTATAAAGAAGCCTAGAAAAAATAAAGAAAGAATTAAATGTCCATGAAGAGCCAACTTTTTGCTTTCATGTTTCATTAAAGCAAATAAAATTTTCAAAGCACTTTCCACATTTGATTACGGTGTCAAAGTACAACTTAAGACTTTTTCTTCACTTGAACAATTATATGACACCTTCACCCCAGCTAATGTATGCACATAATTGTGTAGATAAGCAAAAGAAGTAAGTTATTATGTTTTAATGGGACAACTGACTTATTTCTATTATTTCACCAGAATATTTCATTCAAAATTACACAAAAATAAAACTTTTTAATTTAATGTTAAATACTTCTTGACGGATAATAATGTTTTATTTTTGTTGAAAATCTGATATGTGTATTTTATGTGCATTTATTACACGTATAAAATTGACTTTTATCACTCCATACCACTGACTTTTATTATGACTTTAGATGAGTGACATAACTCCAGCTGATTAGATTATCAGCAGTAAGTATAAAAAAAGACAGTGAGGTCTGATGCTATGAAGAAGCAGAGGCGAAGAACACAGAAAGTAACAGGTGTTTCCAAAGTATGAAAAGTAGAGTATAAAGAAAAGATTATTGGAAGTGATAGCCATTCTCTATGGCTGGTTGACCTGCCGAATCTCCTTAGTCACTATAGTCAGGACACTGCGATGATGAGTTGCAAGGTGGAAGGACAGCTCTGTTTCTGTAGCACTTTACCAGGCTGCAAAGTGACCAGATTACTCTTTAGCTTCTAAGGTATTAGATGGCAGGAGGCTTCTCTTGTGCCCCCACAGAGCTCAGGAAAATGACGAACCTGTAATAGATAATTCATGTATGACCTCTGATTTTTAATTTGTCTCAAAATGATGATATTTAGAAGTCCACATGGAACAAAGCTGTCATTTTCCTTAAACCTATGCACACTATCACCATGTGGAAAGCTGGCACATGCTTTTGTAAATGCAGAACATCAACTGGCCCTTCTTCTGTCTTTGCTGGTTTCACAAGTGGGCCCACAAAGAATTATCTGATTTTGTAACAATCTCTTCCATAAATATCAAAATATTATTTATGTATATAAAGTATATATTATATATACATATATAACATTATATATTATATTATAATATATAATATATAAAGTATATATTATATACTTTATATGTATTTAATATATATTTATTTATCTATAATATACAAAGTATATTATAATATATACAATATATACTTTATATATATATGGCTTTGAAAATAGATCAATAAAGACCATCTAACATAAATAAGACAGAACTACAGGTAACTGGAATCCCAGAAGAGGAAGAAAGAGAGAATGGAAGGGAAAAATAAATATTTGAAATTTAACTGAAAATTAGGAATCATGACTTGATTTTTTGCTATAATCTCAGATGCTGAAATGGAAGGTCTTTTAGGAGTTTTGAGCTCTGGGGTATTTTAGAATAACAGCCAGACACACACTAAGAAAGGAAGACCACAGGGACATAGAGACATGGGGAAGCTGTTGCGGTTTTCTGTGTGATAATTATAAGGCAGAAACTAGCACATTGTTGGTGAAAATCGAGGTAAAGACACTACATGAGAGACTCTTCTTATTGAGTGACAGGACAGGATTGCTGTTAAGGGAATGTAACTAGTTACGAATAACTTGGAAGCTTCTGGAGTGGGTGGATGGAGAATGATGCTCCTACACGAAATTGTGCATGTTGTGGGCTAGCCCATGCCATGGAGTAGACACGACAAGAGGAAGGTGTTGCCTGGAAATGCACTCATCTCACTCTCATACCTCACTTATGAAATAGAGCCCTTCAGAACCTTATTTTGCATTTCTAGAACTTAACTCTGTGCTCAAAGGATGGTTTGTTCTCACTAGTGATGGTTCAAATAAGGTGATGTGGCTCTGAAGATAATGACTGTATCCTTGGGCAAGACTCAAACAGTTAATTGTGGACATGGGTCACTCAAGCTTTTGAGCTTCCATATTCTGTAACACAGCCAAGCTAGAGGGGACAGGAAGAGAATGGACTTTGCAGCTTATGTGACAGGCCATACCAGCTTCGGGATGGTTACCTTTCGAGGCAATCAGAGTATTACATGGTCAGCACACCTGGACCAGAATACAGGTGGGAGAGCGTCCGGAAAGACACTAGAGAAACGGCAGTGAAGTATCCAGTGGCCAGGGAGTGAATGGTCCTCCCGTGAGTCTGGGCCAGTCTGAGCAGTACAGGGAATTGGAGACAAATGTCAAGGGCATGTTTTCAGAGGCTGGCTCTCAGGTTGTGTCACAGAAAAAGAGACTCTGACCAGAGCTGGAGGGGGCAGCTCCAGGGGTGAAAGCGGAAAGGATTCGTGGTTCAATTGAGCTGAGAATGAGAGGGAGAGGTTTGGTCCACAGGAAAGCAAAGGCCCAGGACCATGGGCTCTGGGGGGATGGAGAGGTAACAGCTTGAATCAACAGGAGTGACTGCTGATGACCTGTGAATGGAAGACCTCACCAAGGAAGGCCAAAAGAATTTGGGGCTCTCTGTGAATCTGACATGCAGTAGCAGTTAACATTGCAAGGTTAAAGTGCTGGACATGTTTACCTGTCCACTTCCAGTGAGAATGAGGGACCACCCCCACCCACCACCAGGAAGGTTTCTGGTGCCCCTGCCAGGGCCCCAAAGTGGAGTGCTCACCCCTCAGTACTAACTGGAAAAGTCCCAGCTGAGAGCCCGAGGGAGTCCTCCAGCACCTGACTAGCCTCCAAGTGTCAAATCAAAATCAGAGAAGCAAACAAACCATGCATGCTGCCCACATCCACTTTTGGGTAATTTTTCTTCAGTTTCCCACGTTGGTTTCCCTACGTATGCCTTTGCCCCCCAAAACCATTCAGGTATAGTTACTTTGATGGAAACAGCCAGAAAATCAAATGCAGTTAGGGTTTTAAAATGACCCTTCTACCCACCATAAACAGGTGTAAATACAAGCACATTCGGAGTGTCATACACATGTATATTTTGATTTTTAGAATTACATTTGAGGGCTGAGCACAGCGGCTGATGCCTGTAATCCCAGAACTTTGGGAGGCTGAAGCAGGTGGATCTCTTGAGGCCAGGAGTTTGAGACCAGCCTGGCCCACATGGTGAAACCCCATCTCTACTAAAAGTACAAAAATTACCCAGACGTGTTGACGCACCCCTGTCATCTCAGCTATTTGGGAGGCTAAGGCATAAGAATCGCTTGAACCCAGGAGGTGGAGTTTGCAGTGAGCCATGATTGTGCCATCGCACTCCAGCCTGAGTGACAGAGTGAGATTCTGTCTCAAAAAAAAAAAAAAAAAAAAGAATTTACATTTGAGTTTTGATTCTGTTTAACACAATTTTATTCTATCCAATTTGGGGAGTATATTAATGTCATAAAGCAAGATACTGGTGACAATGTGGGGTGAACGCATGATTCAGGGAAGCAAGTTAAGATGCTACCCTAAGGCCGTGCTGCTTATCCTCTGAGGGCCTAAAATGTGTGAGGATTGACATGTGGTCTCTGGAGCACAGGCAACAGGAACAGGTGCGCCCAGGCAGCAGCTCACATCCTTCCTTGGGCTTTTTTTTTTTTTTAAGACAGAGTCTCGCTCTGTCACCCAGGCTGGAGTGCAGTGGCACCATCTCAGCTCACTGCAAGCTCCACCTCCCGGGTTCATGCCATTCTCCTGCCTCAGCCTCCTGAGTAGCTGGGACTACAGGCTCCTGCCACCATGGCTGGCTGATTTTTTAGATTTTTAATAGAGACGGGGTTTCACCGTGTTAGCCAGGATGGTCTGGATCTCCTGACCTCATGATCTGCCCACCACGGCCTCCCGAAGTGCTGGGATTACAGGCGCCTGCCTTGGGCTTTCTAATAGCAAGTTGAATTGTTCCTGTTTGGATTAATATGTGCCTAAGATGCATTTTATTAGAAATATTTTCATCTTCCATGGTAGATCCATCAAATTGAAGTTAATTGACCAAAAAATGCTAATGATTAGCTATTCCCAATTGCTACTTCACATATTAAGAATTAGGTGAATGGAAAGCTCTGCAAAAAGCATTGTTATGAATGAGGAAACACTTAATAATAAAATATGGCCAATCTGATTTGCAATACCCATCATCTTACCATCTCACCAACAAATGTTCATTAAAGGTTCAAAAGAACACACTTCATTCTGGGTCGTGTATTAAGCATGTGCTGTTCTCCAGACAAAGGTGAGGCAGAGAAGTGGAAAAATTTCCCATGAGCACTCAGAAAAGAATGAGAACATTGAGTTTAATGACGGAGAATTATAAGCCAAGTCTGCATGTAGAGGAGAAAAAGTGCAAGAATAAAAATTGCCTTGTGTAGGAAAGAAATTTGTTATTGCCTTGACTAGATTAACTGCGGTAATTGGCACAGTTTTTTTTTTTTTAACATATTGTGCAACCCTGCAGAGGCGGTGGTAATAAATAATGTGCACTTAGCTGCTCCATTGGTCATTCGTAGCCGTATCACAGCCACCTCCCCCATTCAGGGAAGATAAATGTGATTTAAATTAATAGCCAGTCCTAAATAACTCCTCAGCTGGTAAACGGCCCATTTATCAGGCCCAGACAGGCAGTGTCCTTTGATTCATAGCCCCCCCGTTACAATGTGAAGGGTGCGTACAAAAATTGTTATTACTTTTTAATAAAGTGTAGCAGTCAGTCTTCAGTCATTTATCAGAAACGGTGGCATTCTGACAAACAGAAATATCTTAGCAGTGGATGAATGAGAGGGATAAAGGACACATTTCTCAACAAAAATAATCACTGCCTAAATAATCTCATAAAAGTCAGTTTTTAAGTACCTTGAAATAAATGTATTCAGAAAGCTACAGCCCTTGCGTGTTGTAAAACTGAAACCTAAACAAACTATTTTAATATTCACCTTCGCAGAGAGGAACAGCTTTGTTATTGTGGCCACCTCTTTGTGTGGTAGGGATTCTAATGCATGCAGAACCAGTTGCAGACTACAGTAGCAAAAGAGCCACCTACACCCTTCCACCACCAACGGGGAGTAAGCAGAAATCTCGTGAATGTGCAGCAGAGACCTGCAGGCAGAAATCCAATGCTAGGAAGCGGTGATGAGAACGGAGAATGTGTGACAACTTCCCACATTTTTAACACTGAAACTCTGTTGTTATTTTTAATATTCTCCTCTTTCATATTTTTTCACAACAGCAGTGCGCTTGGTTGATCTTGATTTATTTTGCAGCTGACGACTCTCAGATTCCCATGCTTTTGAAAATATACTTGCAATTACCCACTTAATTGGATTGGTCAGCAAAAATTACGAAGGAAGCTCAAAGCCTTCTCTCTACTGAAATCCTTTCTCTCTTAATTAAATAACAAGTACAGAGTCTCCAGTGTCAGCAGGTCGTCCTTTCAAAGTCGTCGGGCAGGTCAGAAGGCTGCTGAATGCCGATGGCTTCCTCAGACGTCTCCTTTGTGCTCCCAGATATCAGGCAAAACTTAAGGCTTCCCCACCACTGCTTTCTGCTACATATAACCACTGCAGTGGCAGGAACCTTGGCCAAATCGACTTTTGTAGGGCACACAGTAACCATAACCAATGAGTTAGCAACATCAGAAAGGCTTAGGAGTGGAATGTTCTTTGCAATTTGTAGTGCTTGAACTGTGATACAATTTCCAAGCCTCACCAAAGTGTGACTTTCCAATGAACTGACGTATCTTAAAGAAGGGATGACTGGAAAACAATTTAACTCTTAGGAGAAACTTGAGTGTCTCCCCTTCCTACACTGTCTTGCTCCTTTTCTTACGTCAGTCTAGATATAAAGGATTTTACCTCTCTGGATTGGTTCACATTTTTACATTTTAATTCCTTAAAAGATGTTGAAATCTCTATTTGATAGGCATTGTTAAATGAATTAATATTAATGAATGTGTCAGGAGGTCAGAGCAGTGTCTGGCAAGTACCACACGATTGTTGGACGTCACTCCTTGAGGCTAACGTACTCATGCACCACTATTGTAAGAAAATGGAGCAAAAGGTGATGCAGATGAAATAAACAAAAGTAAAAATAATTGAAAAGGTCATGCATACCCTTCAGAGGATCTGGGGTTTTAAAACAAATCTCCTCTGGCTGATGTTGTCAAAAGCCAGAACCAGGCAGACTGAGCAACGTGAGTCATGTCACCATTTTCATAGATGTTTATTCTGCTGAAGAGCATGGCTTCATTCTGGATACAGGGGTCACTTAATCTGTCCCTTGTCATTTGTGTATCCTGTGAATTTTCAGGCCTATAGTATCAGCTCACCACACACAAAAAATGCCAAGGTTGGCACAACAACTCAATGTCACCAAAACAAAAATAAGCACTTTGGCTGAAATGGCAAAAAGAAAAAAAAAATTGTGTTTTAGTAAGGCATATATTCTCACCCCTAAACACGACTAAAAAAATATGTTGTGATCTCCTACAGTTCAGGCTCCATTTATAAGGAAGGGCTGCATTTTGCATCGTTTCTACATGCATGTGTTCCTGGGAAGCCAGTGGTTCAATCCAGTAGTAAGTATTTAAAGTTTCCTTCTGGCTGCATCAGCATGAGTCCTGGATCTTCAGAAGTGGCATTGCCTTGCAATATATGGGTTGTCAGATCAGGCACACATTTGCAACATGTTCTGCTATTTCTGTGAAAGAATATGATTCTTAGCAATTCAGTTAAGGGGAGTTTTAAGGGAAAGAGTTCTTGTGGGGGGAAAGGAGTAGTGTGCTGCTGGTGCTGTCAGAGCTATATTTGATTTCTTTTTCTAAAACCAGTTTCTTCATATTTGTCATTTAAATTATATTTTCTATCTATGGATTAGTGTTTTAGTTTTACACCCAAGTCCCTCACTACCATTGATTAGAGCAAGAGAATCCCTGGCCACCAGCTGGTCTGTTGCATGTAAACGGGATGTGGGGAATGAGTCAAGGTGCAGGAGAGCCTGTCCTCTGTCCCTAATGCAGTTCTTAGACACCTAAATAATGTGAATTTTAAAGACAGAGACACTTTGCTTGCACATTTTCTGGAAAGTGAGCAGACCAGCTCAGCTGCCAGTGTTAGACTCAGGGACCTCCTCCATCAGTTCTGTGGTAGAGAATGTGAGCACTTCCGAACCCCCCAGAGGACTGGCCGCCCTGTGCTTCCTACACAGGTAATAGTCAATCCATTAACCTTTGCTTCCAGCTTGACCCACAGCCTGACGCAGCTCCCGCACCCCTCTTTTAATACTTTCCCCTTAATAGTTGCTCACCCGCAGCCGGAAAGGGCAGAGCAGCTCCTTGCGACGTTGCCTGTACCCTGCAGTAATAAGCTTCCCTCCCTTTCTTCCCACCTCCTGCCTCACTCTAGTGTCAGCGACCATTTTTCTTTCTTTCTTTCTTTTTTTTAAAGAAGCTAATCTAAAAAGAGCTGTGGAGGCAGAGGTCGTGTTAAACTGTAACGCAAATGTTATTCCTCGATTATCTGGCTGGGTAAATGTCAACTGCTTCAGGCTAAAGCAATTGGAGAGCGTGTGTGCAGCTCGAGGCCGGGCTGGGGCCTGGGTTGCACTGGCAGCCTTGCTTCCCTAGTTGTTCCCTCCTTGCCCGTGGCCCAGCCTGACCAGCTGGGGCTGGGCCAGGTCGCTGCATTTTCTTCTCACCCTGAACCTTTCCCTGCATGCACCTGTCTTTAATAAACACCTCTGGTAAGTTAAGGCTGTCCCCTGAATGTCACGCGTCCTCTTGGAGAACAGGATAGCCTTTAATAACAAAGGCAGAGGGTGCTCCACCCCCACACGCACCCATGCAGATACTGGGGTTTTTCCTACAGAGGTTTAACACCGAACACTGAATGTGTTCTACAGACTAAAAAATACTCTTACACCAAGTTAGAGTAAAGCCTTTATATGAAATATATTTAAATATATTTAAATATCTATCTTTCCTATTTTACATTCCAAAAACAAAAACGAAAACAAGATAGAAAAGAAGGGGAATTAGAAAATGTCTGGGTGCCCTGCTAGCTAGCTGATGGACAGGGGAAAAGCTAAAAAGGAGAAAGAGCCAGCCCTCTCTTTGGGACAATGAGGTGGGATCCTGCTGAGCCTGGACTTCTCCACAGCATCCATTCTCCTCCTCTCTTCCAGGTACAAGGTGGGGAAAAGCTGGCCTTACTCAGTGAAGAAAGCTTTCCAGTTAGGGGCCCCGCACTGTCTTGAAGCCCACATTTTTAATGTTCCTGGTGGGGAGGGCACAGAGCACCCCCTCATTGTCCAACAGTCAGCCCTGGGGCGGGACGGGGAGCTCAGAGCCACCCAGGAGTGCAGGAATGGGAGGAGGACCCCTTCCGCCAGACCAAAGGGAGCCCTGGATAGGGACACATCACAGTTGGTCACCAGTGTGGATACAGATTTAGGTTTCACTTTTGCTCTCTTTCTTTATTCTTTCCTTTTTAAATTTACTTTTTGGTTCATTTCCATGGGTGACAGGTGAATCTTATTACCCTCTAATTTTAGGTGTAGGGATGTATGTATTTGTAATTTAAAGCCAGCAGTGGCAACTCACATACTGGCCAAATGACAGGGCATGAATAGCAGGTAAGGCTCCTGCTCACCCAGGAGGCGGGCAGCTGGCAGGGCCAGTGCACAGGGCCTAGGTTCACGGGGAGCCTGAGAAATGTTCCTGGTGAAGGTGAAGGTGAATGTGAAGGTGCTCCCCAGATCTCACTTCAGATCCAGGCTGTCCAGCCCTGGCACTTGCCTGAGGAACCCCTGATGAAGACCCTCTTCAAAGTGCCTGCCCCTTGGCAGAGGTCCTGGAGAATTCTGGAGGAGAGAGGCAGGCCCCAGGGAAGACAGTTGTTTGGGGGCAAAAGGCTTACATGTGAGGTTAAGAAAACCCACCTTGGAGACGATCCTGTTCGGCTGCTATGAGCCCCCAGGTGTCTCCCCTCCAACACATCCCAGACCCTTGGGAACAGCCGGCAAAGTGCCCGCCAGTCCTCCTCACCCTCCCTCGCCATGTTCCTTGGGATGACTTCTGGATCTGAGTTACATGGGAACAAAATGGTCTAAACCAGTATTTCTCAGATTATCGGTGGAGAAAGGCTGGGTGTGTGTGTGTGTGTGTGTGTGTGTATGTTTAGTTATTTTCCAACTGATGTGTATGAACGCTTTTTTAAATATTAAAAAAATCCTAGTAGAAGGAAATTTTATACTCATAAAACTCCATACTCAAATGCATTTTACTATTAGATTCAAAAGACATAAAACTGCCCTGTCCAGTTGTTAAAAAATACTTTCCAGTCTTCAGTCCTGTTTTTATGCTCATCTCCTGTGAGTCAGTAACAAATAGTTGTCAGAAGATTTGGCACTCTCCCCAGATGACGTGCATGTCTTTAAGCAAAATTTATGCATCTAGAAAAGGCAAACAAAAACCAAGATGCTGGTAGAAAATAATGCCAACCATAAAACCTGTAGTTCACTGAGTGTGCACTGTGCCTCGGCTCTGCCGAAGATGGTTTCCTGTTGAGTCTGCATAAAGTATGAGAATTTTTAAAAGACTGCTGCACTATTTCAGATGCCAAAGCTAAGGCGGAAGGCAGGCCTGCCTGCCCGAGGTGAGTGCACAGTGAGGGCAAAGCAGAGGCATGCCCAGGAACATGTCCCTGGTCCTGGCCAGTGGCCCTCCTGGGGGACGGGAGTCATGGGGGTGGCCCTGTCCCTGGGGGAGCCAGTCCATACAGATGACTGCTTTCCCCAAGAAAAAAACCACATTTTCCATTTCCTACTCTTGCATTGGTGTAGACAAGGCATGGTTTACCTAATATTCAAAAGAAAAGATAAAACAATACATCAAATTTTTAAAATTCAGAATAAAAATTGCATATATATGCCACTATTTTTTAGATGCTGAGATAAATATGGCTTAAATGCAAATTGATGATTTATGTTTTTCTCTTTTCAGTGAATATTAGATATTTGTGCATTAAAATAGAGAGGAAGAATTTAAATCTAATTCTAGCTCTTTCGAACGTTTAATTGTATTCTAATTTTATGATAATAAATTAAAAGGTTATCATGTGCTGATGTAACATCTTCCTTCAAAAGAATTTCATGCATTTGTTGAAGAAAAAAAAGGGCTTTGCTAGCTTCCTATAACGTGTTGTGGTGAGATCACCATAGATGAATTATTTCCCGTAGTAATAAGCATAAAGGGTACTGGCCAGGGACACTGACTATTTTAAAGCATTATTTGTATTGCTCTTTTTCTAACAGGGCTTTGCAGGTATTTATGAAATCCCAACATTTGTGTTGCTTCTTTTTATCTTCCCGTTCACCCGGCCCTGTTGCAGCCTAATTGAAATACAATAATTATAAATGGGCTTAGTTCCTCGATTTAATTTCCTTGCAAGCAGTGTCATTTATTTTTCTTTGGCTTTGTTAACATGCTTTAATTAAAAGATTTAACAAAGCTAAGAAAACAAAATGCCATTGGGGGCATTGCACCCTGGGTTCCTTCTGCAAAACAACACTGTTTGGTTGTGTTCAAGTTCATCTTCTAAAGGGTAAGAGAGGGAAGTCCTCATGTACAGAATGAATAACGCCTCTGCCTTACAAGCCCCGTGTGCGCAGAGCATTGATTAGTTACAGAGGCAGGAACGGCACCGAGCTCAGGAGAATGAGCCACCTTTGTAGCTAACACCGCCACAGTCACAGTGGATGTCTTTGGGTGGGTAGTTAACTCCAACGAGCCTCCATTTCCTCATCCCTTTAATGGGCACTGATGTCTGTCCCAGGCAGCTAGTGTGAGTAAGACATGTCTTATTCCGACAAAGTTCTTACTAGCATAAGTCTCAGGTGCAAGGTGAGTACTGAATCACCAGCACATGTGTTTCCCAAGTTTGGATAAATAATTGGATCTACAAAATTAAATGTATTATTATAATGTCAATGAAACTTTAAAAAATATGTTTCTGCATCTCTCAAAATGCTAATGATCAGCTAATACTAAAAAACATTTTAAGTTGATTTGACAAATATCTTGTCTGAATCCAAAATGCCTTACTACAGTTCTTGACTGTTTAAGTACATGGCTGGATTTGCTTTGCTCAAGTCTACAAATCAATTTGGAAGCATCCTAATCCCCCAGGGATGGCAAACAGAAAGAAGCAACGCAGAACACCAATGAGAAAACAGCCCTGAGGTCAGGAAACCGTGCCAAGTCTGCTACCAATCAGTCACATGAACTTGAAAAGTCACTTAAACTCTGCGGGCTTCGGTCTCCCCTGTAAACCAGGTAGGTGGGACTTGATCAACTTGCAGGAAAGGAAGTCTTTCCAGCACAGAGAAATGGGGGTGACTTTGCCAGCATAGCCCACACAGCCATGCATCTCGTGGTTTTCAACCTTCCACCACTCAGAATCCCCTTGTTACGTGAATACCTGGGTTATCAGCAAAACATGAGCCAATAACTCGCTAATAACAGAAGAATCACTTTTGGGGTATCAGTCATAAATATGTATGAGTGCTTAAAAAGCCATGAGAGCACTCAAGATGAGGAACAATGGGAAATAAACATCAATATAAGGCATAGTCTTTGCAATTAAAACTCCTTTTCTCTAGCTCAGGAAGCAGCCGTCAGATTCAGTCTTAGCCAACATACCCATACCTGCAAATGGAATTTAGACATGCTGCACACTAGCATGGGCTGAGCTCGGGGTTAAGAATCAGCAAATAACCATGACTGGCTTGGCTGCACTCACCTGCTTGATCTTGAGCAAGGCCTTTAGCCACTCTGAGTCTCACCTGCATCACCTTTCAATGGAGGTAATAAGGTAATAAGCATTTTGACATTTTTGGAGACAAACAAGATAATGTGCACAAAGATGTTTTGATGATTGTAAGATGCTTCGCAAATGTTAGTCTTTTAGTTAGTATTTTATTTCAAATTGTAAATGATATTATGATTGAAGAGAACTTATTGGTGGAAGTTGAGCTTGAATTGGGTTCCGAAGGATGACTAAAATTCAGATAAGTAGGGATGACTGTAAGGTGGGGAATTTACTCTGGGCAGTTTGAGGACCAGCCAGGTCCCTGCCTGTGGTGAGCAGACACTGGGTGCTGGAAGAAGTGTAAGTGGGTGGTGGGTGTTAAAGGCAAGCAAGGGTTGGTGGCCTTGGGAGCCGAGCGTGCTTGGTAATACATTAGGTGAGTATCACCATCCCCCTGTTGTATGACAACTCCCACTTTTAGCATGCATTCAGTAGTTTACCAATCGTGTTAGAAAAAAAAGACCATTTAGGGATAATTACAATCATGAAAAATGCCAGGAATATCTCTAAATATCTCAAAAATGCCCCTGTCCCAGTGGCACAGCAGGGGATGTTCTCCTGTGCTGGCATCCACCTCATAATCTTCTGTGCATTGCCACAAGGGACTCTGAGCACCCCAGGACTTTCCAGGTGACATGGACTTCAGTATTTTAAGTGGTGTATGTGAGCAGACAGCATCACGTATCATTTTCCTTTCTATGCATCAGAAAATAAAGAACACATTGTTACTACAAAACTTATGAGGAAAATGCTAACATTTCTGTTACTCAGCAGTGTGGATACAATATGTGGTCCTAAAAGGGAAGACAGTTACGCATGAAAAACATCATCACCCTAATTAGAGTCTGGATTCCACGCAAAATGATTTTCTGAAACACGTCATGGATTTGGAAGTTTTTGCAGCATCCACGAAAAGGCACTTGGAGAAACTAACAACTAACTTACTGTATTTTTTTAAACAATTGAAAGTTACTTGATATTCTTTTGATAGCTTCTACCATTGTCGTATACTTTCCATTATTGCACAGATACAGCATTATCTCTCTAATATGCTGTGTTGCCTGATAAATTATGCCACTGTTTGTTGGCTCTGGATGTTGCGTTTTATTCGTTTCTTCATGGTCTCAGGAAGGAAAGTGAAGCAAAACAAAAGAACGCTCTGATGAAAACAAATTCTAGTTTTATTCATTCAGCAAATGTTTATTGTGGGCCTAGTTCATGCCAGGTGGTTATGGGTAAAGACTATGTGAGGGCCCTGAGTTTGTCAGGTACAGAAAGGAGGGGCTAAGGCTCAGTACCAAGCCAATAGCCCAGGATTGAAGTGCTGAGAAAGATGGTCACAAAGCTGTTTAAGAGAAAAAAAAAGCTCAACAGTAAATTTTAATACAGAGAAAATAGGATGCTCCAATTATGGAAAAAAATAAAGTTGACTTTAAAGCAATTTGTTTAAGAAATTGAAAATTGGTGCTATTGATAGAATGAAATAATTTGTTAGTATAATAGCCTTTGTATTGAATGTGTTAAGTTTATTTATCCATGAGTCATTTTTAGAAAACCCCTTTTGTGCCAAGTGATAAAAAGAAAAAACAAATCAAAATAAAAATATTAGTTCTCAATTTATCTAGCAGGCCAGACAAAGTAACTGTAAAACACGGTAGGATAAATTGTGTGAAAGCAGTACTTAGAAAAAATTCTAGCACAACAAAAGTGATAAAAAATGATACAAAGAGATATAGCAAAAAATACAATCCATTCAAATAGAATAGGAAATGTTCAAATAGTACCCATATAGTTAACATAAATAAATATATAATATAAATAAAACATATAAACAAGTACTATAAATATAACTTCTAAAACATATCTTATTATATTTCATGTTTGTAATACGTATCTATATATAATCTATAACAAGAGAAATAGGAGAGAGAGGATCCAAAAACAGAGAGGAAAAAACAAACAATAATAAAATGGTAGATAGAAACTCAACCATATTGATAATTACATTAAATGCAAATGGTCTAAAAGGCAGAGATTATCAAATTGCATCTAACTTAAAAAGACTCAGTTCCAGGATCTTTCAGTAAACCCATTTTAATAATAAAAACACAGTAAGTTGGTAAAAATATTTTTCAGAGTTCTATTTAGATGCTAATTGAAAGAAACATAGAGTAGCTATATTAAGGTCAAAGCACAATTTGAAACAATAAATATAACTGAGATAAAAAGGATATTACATAGTGATAAAAAGGTCAATTCACCAAGAAGGCATAACCATTATAAGTGTGTCTGTACCTAACAACAGAGATTCAAAATACATAAAGTAAAAACTTATAGAATTTTAAGAAAAAAATGGATAAATCTACAATTACAGTTGGAGACCTCAACATCCCCTTGGCAATTAGGTAGAACTACTACTTAGAACAAGCAGACAAATACAGAAATAACTCATGAGGATCTGAACTACATTATCAAAAAACCTGACATAATTGACATTTGAAGATGACTTCATCCAACAATAGTAGGATACATATTCTTTTCAGGTGTTCACTGAACATTCACCAAGATACATGATATTCTGCAATGAACCATACAACAAATTTAGAATAATTCAAATTAAACAAAGTGTATCTTAAACTATAATGGAATTAAATTAGAGATCAATAACATAAATTATTAGGAACCTCCCTTAGATATTTGATAAAGAAAAGACTTCTAAGTAATTTGTGGGTCAAAGAAAAAATTATAACAGAGATTAGAAACAAGGTTTTAAATAAATAAAAATCTTTTTAAGATATTAAAGTTTGTGAGATGCAGCTAACACCTACACAAAAGAAAGTTTGTAGCATTAAAATGTTTATATTCAAGAAGGAGAATATCTCAAACCCGCGATCTAAGCTTCTAGTAAATTAAGACCAAAGCAAGCAGGAGGAAGAAACTAACAATAAGACCAGAACATGGTGGAATTGCAAACAGAAAAATAATGGAAATAAAATATCTTTTTAAAAAAATAAATAAAACTGACAAATTTCTGACCAGATTGGCTAAGAAAAAGAAAGAATTACCAGTACGGGAATTAAAGGGTGATATTACTATAAATCCTACTAAAATTAAAAGGATAATAAGGAAATTTAATAAATAATTTATTCATAAACTTGATAATTTAAATAAATGAAATATATAAATTCCTTGAAAAATACGTGCTACAAAAGCTGATTCCAGAAGAAATGGATAACTTAAATAATCATATTATGTTAAAGACATTGGCTTTGTATTTGAAAACATTCCTACAAAGAAAGCTCCATGCCCATGAAACATTCCTACAAAGAAAGCTCCATATTAGACCAAACATTTAAGGAAGAAAAACTACTGATTGGGCACAAACTTCTCTAGAAAATTGGAAAGAGGGATCAATTCACAACTAAACTTATGTGGCTGTCTTTACCTAATACAAACACCAGAGAAAGACATTACTCTGAAATTACAGACCAGTATTACTCATGAATATAGATGCAAAAATCCTCTACAAAGTTTAAGCAAGTCAAATCTGTCAAGATAGAAAGAGAATAATAATAAAACAAGGTCAAATGACATTTATTCCAGGAATGCAAGGCTGGCTCAACATTCAAAAATCAATTCATGTAATTCATCACATTCACAGACTGGAAAAGAAAAACCATTTCAATTATACAACAAAATCCAATGCCTAATTCTGTTAAAAACCTCTCAGCAAATTTCTTAACCTTAGGGATGCCTTAATCTATAATTAATGCCATCTTTAAAAATATCTTCAGCTATCATTATACTTAATAATGCTTTTTCCCTAAGATTTCCCTAAGAGAATAGGCAAGAATCTACAAACTTAACTCCTTTTCAACATTGTACTCAAGGTTGTAGCAAGTGTAGAAGGTCAAGGAATAGAAGCAAGACATTCAAAAATAAAATAAAGAAATAAATTAGTTCTATTCACAAAGTGGAGGAGAAAATTATATAAGCCATAGAGACAGGTGAATGTTTTCCAATGGAAGGAACACCAGAGCTGAGATTAGAAGGCAAGGTTGAGATTTGTCATCAGATGACAGAAAAGAAACATCCTTCAAGTGGATCCAAAGAACAAGGAGAGATCCTGGCGTATTCAGGATCTAAGATGATTGCAGAGTCCAGTTCCTATGGATGAGGGAGTGGTGGGGAAGAGGTGCCACATCTGGGCAGGGTCCTTCCTGCATAAGCACTGCAGGTTCTGGACCATGTGTGACAGATGCAAGACCATGGTGTGTGGGGGAAAGTGAGGGTGGCCCCTGGGGTGCTGGTCCTGATTTTCTTGACACTGAATGTACTCCTTGGGGTAGTTTTGTCCCCACTTTTCTGAATTTCTTCCCAATTTTTAAAAATCAAGAAATTTCATGTCAAATAGTGGGATTTCTAGTAGGTGGAAGGAGAAGTGAGTTTACATCTCTGTGTGAAGAGAGTCCACTGGTAGGTGCCAAGAAATGCATTTCCTGTAACCAGGTGACGGCAGCTGCTGCTCCCTGTGGAACTCTGCACTGAGTGTGGGGTGTGGGCAGATTGGAGCAGCTGGAGGCTGGATGCAAGGGCCAGGAGGCCTGGGAAATGATGAGCCTGGACACTGCTTGGGTGGAGTGGAGGAGGCAGGTGGAGAGACCCCGGAAGCCAGGTTCACCACATGGTGCTGGCTGCCGGGAGAAGAGCGATGAGGGACGCTGGGCTGACCTCAGGGCTCCAGGTTGTTGCTCACACTGATCCTCGTGACATTGCTGTCACCATCTTCGTTTCTAACCACTCTCTTTACTTCTAACACACATTTTTAATACAAATCTTCATTGTTAAAATAATTAACTTGGCATGCTCTTGCAAATACAATATAGCTGTTAAAGAGGTTGTATTTGTAGGGTAGAGAAAGCTTTGTCAGTTAACTGTAGACCACGGTTTCCATGGGATGATGTAGAAGTGGTATAGAGTGAAGAGAAGCTGAAGAAAAGCTCTATGTGGACACCTGGCATTTCCACCCTAGCTCAAGAACACAGAAAATTCTTCTCCCTTTTACAATAATAACCAATGGAACGCTCACTCCCTGCCAGGCAATTTTCTAAGTATGATACATGTTTAACTCTTTCAGTTCTCACAATTGCTGTGCCATTATTCCCATTTTCCAGATGAAGGAATGGGGTCCAGAGAGTTGAAATCACTTGCCCGAAGAAGGAGAAAGTGCCCCACAGAGCTAGAGTTGAACACAGGCCATCTGAGTCCTGAGCCTGAGCTCCTGACTGCCACAAGCACAATTGTTTTGATGCAATGCTTTGGAGAATGTACTTTTAGGGCAAGATCCATCAAACCAAATCAATTTCTTTGTCTAATTTTCACAGAACAAAAACGGTTTCTTTTCTGTTTCTTGAAATTATTTTCATTAGAGTTAATGATCTTTCACGTACATTTTCTTTCTTTCTTTCTTATTTTCTTTCTTTCTTTCTTTCTTTCTTTCTTTCTTTCTTTCTTTCTTTCTTTCTTTCTTTCTTCTTTCTTTCTTTTTTTTTTTTTTTTTTGAAATGAAGTCTTACTCCATCAATGAGGCTGGAGTGCAGTGGCATGATCTTGGCTCACTGCAACCTCTGCCTCCCGAATTCAAGCAATTCTCTTGCCTCAGCCTCCTGAGTAGCTAGGATTACAGGTGCCCACCACCATGCCCAGCTAAGTTTTGTATTTTTAGTAGAGACGAGGTTTTGCCATGTTGGTGAGGCTGGACTCCAACTCCTGACCTCAGGTCATCCATCTGCCTCGGCCTCCCAAAGTGCTGGGATTACAGGCATGATCCACTGCTCCCAACCCCATGTAAATTTTTTTTTAAAACAACTGTTTCAGTTTTTTTTGTTTGTTTGTTTTTGTTTTTGTCATTAGTTTCAACAAGATCAGTTTTTCCTAGAGTCAAGTTTGCTGATACAAAATTTATCAGAAAGATTTCACTATTTGGCCATGTTTTAGTCAATGATACAATTTGAGGTACAATTTTGACCAATGTTAGTTCTGTTTTTCTTGGTTATTAACATCTATGTTTATTATGATTTCCCTTATTTCTTGCTTAATACATTAGAAAATTCATGGCAATTCTTCCCATGGATCTCAGACTCTCTGTGACAAGCAAAGGGTGAAGCGTCTTAACCTCAGGGTTGAATGAAGTCTCTAAGTGTGGGGGCAGAATCATGGGTCACAGCTCTGTTTTTGGCCTCAGACTTTCATAGGCCATCTTCCCCTGTTAGTTGCGTTAGTTTCTTTTGTATGCTGCCTCTCTGATCCAATTCCTTAGAAGACTTTTGTTTTATTTTGCTTTAAACGCAAGATAGGGAATCAAAAGGCTCACTACCCATTACAACATGTGGGAGAAAATCTTAAATTAAGAGCACTAAAAAGCAAACAACCAATACACACACAGCAGAGGAACACACTCGGCATTCTGAGAAGACCCCTTCTCTCTCTCTGGAAACTTCCCTCCTTTTTTAAATTGTATTTTATTCTTTGGAGACTGACTCTCACTTTGTAGCCCAGGCTGGAGTGCAGTGGCACAATCTTGGCTCACTGTAGCCTCCACCTCCCGGTGCAAGTGATTCTCCTGCCTTAGCCCCCAGAGTAGCTGGGATTATAGGCGTGCACCACCACACCTGGAGAATTTTTGTATTTTTAGCAGAGATGGGGGTTTCCCTATGTTGACCGAGCTTGTCTTGAACTCTTGACTTCAAGTGATCCACCCGCCTTGGCCTCCCAAAGTGCTGGGATTACAGGTGTGAGCCACCGGGCACAGCCAGAACCTTCCCTTCTCCCTCCCCTTTCCCCTGAGTTTGCTCAGGGCCCTGGAGCACCAGCCCCTCTCACACTTAGCAACACTCATATTTAGTGCTCTTCTCATCCTTTTAAATATATTTGCTTGGCTCTAAATTAAATATGCGAAAAATTGGGGTTACAGCTCAGTTAATTGTATATGTCTTTAAAAAATTGTGAAGAATACGAGGTTCTCCTCAGAATAGCCCCTCCCAGAGCTCTCCATTGTCCGGTTGTCTGGTGCAGACGATGATGATGATGATGATGCTGATGCTGATGAACACCTAATAGCTTTTCCTGCTCCCAAGCAGCTTTCGGAAGCATGCTTTGAGTTCTTGACCTTCACGAAAAAGCGAACAGTTGTACACTTAGGACAGATTTTTCAGTGTATTTAAGGCTTGTGATGAAATGTGATTAGAGTATGCTTTTTTCAGTTGGCCAGGACCAGAGATAGTGAATGGGGCTTACTGTCTGAGCGCCTAAGGAAATCCAAGGGCAACCAGCCTCCCAGAAGGCATCCTGCCTGGCCCTGGAGAAGATGAGAGGTCCTTTGCTGCTGCTGAAACTCCCCAGCAGGACGGGAGACACCGCGTTCAGTCCTCTGGCCGGTACGGCACCTTCTGCTCAGCTTTGGAGATGCTACTCAGTCATTTCTATTCTGCCCCCACCTGTCCATGACGCTCAAGTGCACGAAGCTTCTCTCTGCTCTATTTATCTTAAATAAACTCAGCTCTTGGTGCAGCATCCATGCCAGCTGCTCATTAGGGGCTTCCTTCTCTTTCGCATTGGGGAAAGAGGAACCTTGGGGATGGGGTCTTTATCGTTCAAAGCCCCTTGGAGAGTTGTGGCTGGTTTTCAGCTCTCATGCCAGGGCCTCATGCTCTATCCCAAAGCCGGGCCTCTGCCACTGGCCATTCAGCCTCCTGGTGAGTGACTAAGCCACCAGGAGCATCGCTGGCAAGCCCAAAGCAGCAGCACTTAGCATTTTGCTCTGCGCCGTGCATGCACCACTGATTCTGGAGCCCTGGTTCCTTGGGGGGCTGTTGGGACTGACTGGCAGGTGTCTGCTGCAGGAGGGACCCACCCCAACTCCAGGCCCCAGCATCACAGGCCTAGCCTTTCCTTAGCACTGCACCTCGACTCCCAAAATGCCATACTGTCAAGCCTGTTTAGCTTTTGTGCCCAGAATCCAGGCTTCAAAATCTCATGGGTCCTAATCTTCCCACGGGGTAAGAAAGATCCCAGCATCCAAGTTGGCAGTGCTGTTGGCCTGAACTGGTCTGCGGGAAGATAAGGCGGCTATATTTCAGTTGGCTTAGGAGTAGGTTGTGCGAGCACCCCTTAATGCATTTGTATATGTACGGCTTTCTCTCAATCTCCCTAAAATACTGAACTGGCTGGCCAGCCGCCATCGCATAGATGTGCCCTGGCAGGCTTCCACCCCGGTGCCCTCTTGAACCCGGCACATAGAGTCAGATGGGATATGACCCTCTGGTCACTGCAACCCGGGAGACAGAACTTGGAACTTCTTGAAAGGGGGCTCTGGACATAGCACCAGATAAAGAACCTGGACAGGTCCTCGGTTTATTGAATTATCAAGTTCTTTTCAAATAATTGACTTGGAGGTGTTTGTTCTATTTTCTTTCTGAATTTAACAGCGAATGACACACCCGAGTGGGACCAAGGGTTGGGCAGGTTCAAATGCAGGAGCCAGCAGTGCCAGCCCTCCCAGCCTGCCCGAGGAGCAGAGCCAGCGAAGCGCTGGGGCAAGGGACAGTTAGGGGCAGAGAGGCTGGCGGGCTGTGGTCAGGTGATGCTCACCAACACCAGGGTGTCTTTCTAGCAGATTTCTTGAGGGCAGGGCTCAGTAATTGAGACCCAGGAGCTCAGAGAGAAAGCAGCTGCCTTTATGCTTAGGCTGGTTCTCCTGAGCTCTGCTGTCTCACCACGGCCACCACAGCATGGTGGTCTTGAGAATGTTGAAACATCTGGACTAATACTGAAACAGGAGGAGTCCCCTTATCCCCTTGCAGAGCATGCAACAGGGGTGTGGCTTGCTTCTTCCTTGCCCCGCTGCTCAAACCCCTAGCGGGGAAGGTGCAAATGGGCGGGTCGTGGGGAGGGTTTTTGGGCTTCGACCCCACAGCAGCATCTACGGTTGAATGTTTGCAGCTTCCAAAGCCCCAGTGGGTGTGTGTTACAGTCTGCTCTTTCAGCTTTACCATCCGCAGGCGGCTTGTGTCAATCAGCTCTGTTAGACCCTCTGCCTTACCGCAAGGACAGAGGGCTTTCCCTTTCCCAGATTCTTGCCTTAGTGTACCAGAAAAATTGAATCACGTGTGAGAGCTTGGAGGATGGGTGCAAGGTTTTACTGAGTGGTGGAGGTAGCTCGCAGCCTGGTGGAGAGGGAACCAGAAGGGGAATGGAGTGGGAAGGTGGTCTTCCCCTGGAGTCAAGTTGTCCAGCGGCCAAACTCTCCTCTGACTTCCCCTGACAAAATTTCACCTCGTCCTGGTGGCGATGGCCTGCAGGAGTCTGCCAGTGCCTGCCGAAGTCTGCCAGAGTCTGCCGGTGCCTGCCGGAGTCTGCCGGTGCCTGCCGGTGCCTGCCGGAGTCTGCCGGTGCCTGCCAGAGTCTGCCAGAGTCTGCAGGTGTCTGTTCCTCTGCTCCAGCTGTTTGTGTCTGTACCTTCAAGAGTCTCGGATTTCTATGGACACAGGATACAGGGCACGGCAGGCCAGTGCGGTCTTGGAAAATGCAACATTTGGGCAGGAAAATGGGAGTGCCTGTTCTCACTTAGGTCCATGGGCACAGGCCCAAGGGCGGAGCCCTCTCCAGGGACCCTGCCCTTCTCTACCCAGCAGTTTCCGGCCCCTCCCATGTCAATACATGAAGCCGTTTCTCTTGCTTGCCTGCAGACATCTGCCTCCTCCACATTTGATGAAAATGATGAAGATACATTAATGAGGGGCAGGGAGTGATCTCCACACTCATTTCACAGAGCAGACGTTCAGGGAGGCTTCAGAGACATCGATTCCACTCTCCCCAAATTCACACTGCCTGTAACACTAAGAACTGAGGAAACTGAGGTGCAGGGGAAGGTAATGATCCCATCGTTCTTTGTTTGACAGTTGTGGGAGAGGATCAATAAAGTCCTGTTTATAAAGAAGCTGAATTCCTTAGAGGATTGTGTTTATAAATATCAGGGTGTGTGTAATCAGGTCAGCGTGGAGAGGGGGCCTTGTGTTTACCCAGGAGAGCAGGAGGAGGCTTAGCCTCTTGCAGCCCTGAAATATCCTTTCTCCGCACACACGCAACACTTTCCAATCACCACGAGCTGCTCCCGCTGACGGGTCCCGGCACCAGCAATGAGAAGGCGGTGTCTGAGTGACAGCAGGATGCCCAGGAAAGGGCAGCCCTGCATGGGGCCTGGCAGGGAGCCCCCACGCGGTGATTCAGGGAGAGCTTCGCGGAGGGAAGTGGCTTATGCTCGGCACAGCAGGTTCCTCACAGCCAGGCTCCCTGCAGCCAGCCCTGAGTTACTCCGTGGCACCCCAAGACCCCCCCTTTGCCAGCAAGAGCCCAGCATTAGAGACATGGTCCGTGCAGCAGGGACCTTGGTGATGGGCTGCTCACCACCTGCTCAGTGAAACCCAAAAGAGGTTTAGCGTAAAGAATTTAATTGCAGAAAGTGCAACAGTCATTTCAATTCTCAAGCCGAAGAGCAACAAGAAGACAGACTGCATCGACAAAAGAGGCAGACGTGTCCCAAGGTTTAGGTTTTATCCCGTTCTCAGTGGCACACGTGTGGTGTTCTGTAGCTTATGAATGGGAGTGTGTGGAGACCCTCAAATACAGGCACGAGCTCAACTCTCATCACACAGGTTTCTGGGTGGCAGCCCCCATCATGCGTGGTCAAATCCAGATGAACGGGACAGCCCAGCTCACTTGCACACACCTGAGAAGCGATGCTTACGAGCTGTCACGTGGCGAAGAAAGTGCTGACTGACAGTCTCCCCGAGTAATCCTCAGAAATAGTAAACTCTTCTTCAAGAACCCTGGCACCCTTCTCAATATTCATATGGGGATCATTTAAAACTTACATTTAAACAGCTTTAGATTTGCCAAATGATAGCCGTGAACAGACACTATTCATGATTTGGAAAATATTTTTTCCCGTAAGCCCCCTGTAAAACATATTTTCTACCAGAACAGTTTCAAATCCTGTACTCCTGGAGTTATCAGTTTTAAGCCATGTTTTTATTCCATTGCATCAAAATAAAGTAACCAAATCCAAAGTTAAATATCCAATCATTTCCCACAACAGCCCCAGCAATTCCCATAGAAAGTTGTCTGCCCTTTTCTCTATAAAGTAGTGAGCGATCTTCTCCAAGTGCCTACACAACTTTCTATTTAAATCCAGAGCTGAAGATGGGATTCAGCTTGTCAACACCATAAAAGGAAATAGGAAAAAGCCATTTAAAATATCATGTACTAGGCCAAATAAAATACAAATATTTTCCCATTACTAGAAGAGGATTAAGAAAACTCTAGAAAATAATGGTAGTATCATTTCAACATATATTTAACATGCTCTAAAATGTATTTTAAAAAATGAATGCCTTCCCCCAAAAAACAAACAACAGCAACAATAACACGAAAACAAAACAAACAAACACAAACAACAAGAACAAGCAAGAAGCCACAGTGGAAAGAAACAGACAACTCTACATGAGCCGGGGAGACTGAGCTGTGTGTGGATCCACATTGGAGCGTGTAACATGGAAGCCCCCAGACTGTGTCCCCAAACACCAAATTAGAATTCTCTAATTCTAGGGAAATTGGCTAAGATGGTTGTAAACTTGTGTCAGACATGCAGCCGCTTAATGCTTTAGAAACGTATACACATCAAGCACCATGCACGTGGGTTTTGTGAGAGGCACCAGGGGAGACACAAAGGGAAGAGAGAGGTACCAGGGATGTGGGTGCAAGGGTGGGCGGTGCCCAGTAGCCTGGAGCCCCTGGGCAGGGTGTGGACTGTGCTCCCCGGCTGGGGTCTGGCCCAGGCACAGACCTGTGGTGGCCACAGGTTGTCACTGGGCTCAGAGGTTGTGCTGCCAGCAGGAGACCAGGAGGAGAAGACCCATTGGCCACACTCTTGTGGACCTCTGCACAGGTCACCATGTGGGAGGGACGGAGACCCTCTGGGTCAAATGTGAGACAAGCCACCCATCTGGCAGGACCTGGCTGGTCACGCCGGGGCACTAGGGCACAGTGAGCATCAAGCTGCTCCAGGCCAGTCCCTGTCAGGGGAAAACCTGGGTGAGGCTTCAAGTTGCTGCTGTCGTGGAACGTGGAGTCTTGGGGAGTAAAAATCAGGGGAGCAGCCAGGGCAGGAGGAGAAGCACAGGAGACAAGGGTGTGTGGAGTGTGACAGTGCCTGCTGCAGCTTCTCCCCAATCCCAGTGCCTTATTCTCCACGCCTAAAGGCGCGGCAGGCACCCCTGCTCTCAAGGTGCCCCTGGGCAGGGCAGGGAGGAGGTGAACAGCTCCCCTGCTGAACAGACTGCCTCCAGCAGCAGGCATCATCCTGCATGTCCGCCTGGGATGTCCCAAGCCTCCGAGCAGCCCCGTGGGGAGACAGTGCCTTCTGGTGTTGGCCCAGTGGGGCTGGGCACCTGGCTGCAGAGTGTGGGCTGTTTGGTTTCAGCCATGGCATGTTCTGAAAGAGGGAACACAGAGCTCCCCGGGGCTGGATCCAGTCACAGTCTGGGGTTCCGTCATTGTTTACACCTTCTGAGAAAACAAAGGACATTAAACTTATGGCAAGTGCTGGCAGGCCCCAGTCTTTCAAAGGCACCGCGGCCCAGAGCTTCCCTCCTGCAGCTGAGCAGGGGAACATCCTTCTCCTACCAGTGTGGGTCTCGGCAAGGAGCTCTCAGCCTGGGCCCTGTGCTCATCTCGGGCTGCTCACCCTCTGCTGGGGCTGCTGAGTGCGTTCGGGCCTCTGCCTACCAGGTGCCAGGAGCAGCCCTGTGGGGACAGCCACACTGAGTCCAGACATTCACAGACTGCCCAGGGCCACAATGCCCCGATTGAGAATCTCCCATCTAGACTAAGGTTTACGAGAAGTAAGGGAGGGCCGTGTGGGGGTCTGTCTGTCTCTGTATGTGTCTGTGTGTGCCTTTGTGTGTCTGTGTGGTTTTCTGAGTCTCAGTGCGTCTGTATCTCTGTGTGTCTGTGTGAATCGGTATCTGTGTAGGTCTGTGTGTGTCTCTGTGTATATGTATCGGTGTGTGTGTGTCTGTGTATCTGTGTATGTCTTTGTGTCTGTGTGCCTGTGTGTGTCTGTGCGTATCTATGTGTGTCTGTGTGTGTTTCTGTCTGTGGGTGTCTGTGTGTGTGTCTCTGGGGGTCTGTGTGTGTCTCTATGGGTCTGTGTGTGTCTCTATGGATCTATGTGTGTCTCTATGGATCGTGTGTCTCTGTGCCTGTGTGTCTGTATCTGTGTGTGTCTCTGTGTATATTTGTCAGTGTGTGTCTGTGTGTGTCTCTGTGTCTATCTGTGTGTCTGTGTCTCCATGCCTTTTTGTCTGTGTGTATGTGTCTGTGTGGGTCTCCCAGGGTCTATGTGTCTCTGTGCCTNTTTGTCTGTGTGTATGTGTCTGTGTGGGTCTCCCAGGGTCTATGTGTCTCTGTGCCTGGGTATCTCTGTCTGTGTGTGTCTCCGAGGTTCTCTGTGTGTATCTGTCTGTGTGGGTCTGTGTGTGTTTCTGTGTCTGTCTGTGTGTCTCTGTCTCCCTGCCTGTGTGTCTGTGGCTGTGTGACTGTGTGTGTCTCTGAGGGTCTATGTGTCTCTGTGCCTGTGTATCTCTGACTGTGTGTTTCTCCGAGGTTCTCTGTGTGCATCTGTGTGTGTCTCTGTCTGTGTGCCTGTGTCTCCATGCCTGTGTGTCTGTGTCTGTCTCTGTGCCTGTGTGGGTCTGTCTGTGTCTGTGTGTGTCTCTGTGCCTGCGTATCTGTGTATCTGTGTCTGTCTGTGTCTCTGAGGGTCTGTGTTTCTCTGTGTCTGTGTGTGTCTGTGGGTCTCTGTGTGTCTCTGTGTATCTCCATGTCTGTGTGTCTGAGTGTGCTTGAGGGCAGGCTAGCTGCTCCTGCCACTGGCAGGGCCATCTGGAGATGGACCCAAGGGTGGGCACCGGCAGGCCATGGTCCACAGAAGCTGAACAGCCTACTAAATTTTAACCTCCGGCCACCTGAAACGACCCACCCATCAAAAGTGGGGCATTGGTATCGGGTAGAATAAAGGACACAGAGATTTAAGGCTGTAGGGCTGCATGACTTGAAGAGAAGGGCATCCTCAAAATGTCCTTTGCCTTGCTTGGGCGTGATTGGGGAACCTAGGACCATCCAGACAGGGCCTGAGTGTCCCAGCCTCTCTCAGCCTCCTGCTGAGGGAACTGAGCGTGGCTTTGCAGACGCTGAACAGCACTGGCAGTGGCTCTAGAAGTCAGTCCGCCAGGCCTCTCCTCTGAGCATCAGAACCCTGGTCAAAAGAGAGTGGGAGCCCAGAGGGAAAGGTAATAAACAGGAGAATTTGGGTGACTCAGAGAGCCCTCAAGCCCCCAGCCCCAGAGATTCCTTCTGCAGGGGAGGCAGCCTCCCCACTGCCTCTGATCCAGCCATTCCTGCCTTGCCTCCTGGCCCTGTTAGGATGTTGTTTGAGACGTTTGCTTTTGTAGGGATGCCAGCTCTATACGTGTTCTTTGTGGCCAAACACACAAACTGAACCAAACCTCCATGCGCCCTGGGACAGTAATTTGCAAGATCTTCATAATTTGTCTCAGCGAAACCTTGGAGAGTCAATGTTGAAATGAGTTAGGAAAACAAGCAAAAATAAAATAATCTTAGATTGGGTTGAATTTATTAACACATTTGTGCATCTACCAAAAAATTCTAGATGCAGTTACTAAGCTTAGACACTGGGTTCGACTTCATCTCTTGCCTAGTAGGTTGAACAGAAACTTGCCAGTGGCCTGTCTTGAACCAAATTGGAAAAACAATTCTTGCAATATTACAGGGGTGGAAACCCACATCTCAGCAGATGGGGCGACGGATGAGATTTGTTACCGCGGCTTCTCCTCACCTCTGACTGCACCCCCAGCACGTCCTTTCTGGGGATGAGGTGGCCGCCGTCGTGGCTGGGGCTCCAGAAACTCGGAGGTGGACTCCTATGAATTGCCTCTCAGCCTGGAGATGAAGTGAGGAGGCGCCTTGGGAAGGGCCCCTGGTTTCCATGAGAATGGCCGCATCCGGGCAGAGCAACGCCCTGTGGCAGCAGCTCTCTGCAGGCAGTTGGGCAGGTTGACAACCAGATCTCGTCCCATACCAGCTGCGAGGGGCCACTGGATCCTGGTCCCCACGGGAGTGAGAGAGAGGCCTGCTCTCTGGTCCAGCATCCTGCACCCAGGGCTGCCAGAAGAGACTCTGAGAAGGAGTCCAGCCTAGGTGGAAAAGCTCTTCTCAGTCACCCGGTTTCTGCTTCTGCACCCACTTTGGTGAGTGGTCTCCATTCACCTCTCAGAGATTCTCAAATGCCATTCCTTGTGCCAGGGCCAGGGCCAGACGGGGTTTCACCAGTGAGGAAAATGAGGAAGATGAGGTGTCTGCTGCCTGGAGGAAAATGCACTTAAACAAGTGAATGTCTTTTAGTCTTGGGGTCTGTCCCCATGCTGATTTTTGCTATGGAGTCCCTTATCTACTTATGAATACGTGATGGTTTATTGTATCATCACAGGGCGAGAAAATAATGGCAAATCTACTTTGAACTTCAAAAAGTTTTCGAAATTCTATTTGTCAAGGAAATTTGAAAGATAGAAACCATTAAAACATTAATTTGGGGGGAAAAAAAGGAAAATACAATTGTCACTAGTCTAGCAAACAGTACAAAGAAAATCAAGCTTCCCCAGGTTGCTGAAAACAAAGTCCCTGAAGGTGCATATTTCCAAATTCCGGGCTCCCCGTGCCGCCGTGAAGCTGTGTTTGACCGGATTTGCCTCTCTCATCCCTAATGACCTAGAGCCCCACTTTGCCCTGTGGGAGCTACCCTGGGTCACAGAAGCACTGTGCACGAGTCTGGATCTCTGCGTTGTGGGTCACGGTCACCTGGGGCATTGGAAGGGCCTACAGGCTGGATCCCCAGCTCCCATCCTCTGGAGCCAGCATCACCCCCAGGCTTGTGGCCCCCTTGCTTTGCTTCATAGTTGACTATCTTTAAAATGGATAGAGTAACACTGTGAAGTAGGTAGGAAATTTAAAATAAAAGAAAAGGGAGGGAGAGTCCTGCAAAGCCAGAAAAATAAAACTACTTCTAACCAGGACGACCACTGGGAATTTTATTCAACAGGTGTCTTTCGCAGAGATGTAAAAGCCGCTTCCCAGTTGCTGGTGATTCTTCTGAGAGTTGGTTGCATTTCCGTTCACAAATGGGCCATCAGCCCGCAGGAAAGGGCCCTTGGCATTGAGGGCAGGAGGGCACACGCAGCTTCTGAGAAGGGGAAAGGTGCCCCCATCCCTGTCCTTCTGTGGCTGAGCTGGGCTCCTCCACGGGCAGAACCTAAGGCCGGGCAGGCAGAGCTCAGTGAGCACTACTGGGGCTGAGCGTCTGCACAGCCTGGGGGTCTGAGGACTCGCCACCCACAGACCGTCAGCCTCTGGAACCTCTGCAAGGGGGTCATGTCTCCAGGGCACACGTGTGCTCAGCGCGTTACCTGCCTGCAGTCCTGCTCCCTGAGAAATCTGATGCCCAGGCCGTGGGGCAGCCGGCAGCTGCAGCCCTGGAGTAGCAACGTCACCATGTCTGTTTCTCTTGGTCTGCTGACCACCTTGAACCAACCGCCATCAAGCACGAGGGCCAGGATCAGGCCAGAGACAGAAGGGGTCACAGACACGGGGCTGTGTGGACAGGATGCTGAGCACCATCCACCCACAGAACAGCTCAGGCAAGGCCTCCGAGTCCGCCAAGTCTTCTCTGTGGTGTGGTCCACAAACAACGCACGGGCTCCGTGTGTTTACAACGAGCAGCTTTGGTGAATTTTGCTCTTACAAACAACGTGGATAACTAGAACCTGTCTTCTACTGCTTTCATCTTCTGCCGATATTTTAAAGGATTCACCTTAAAATTTGAAAAAAAAAAAAAAAAAAAAAAGCACAATTTTTTTTTTGTTATCAGAAATAACTCATACTCCACTGACCTAGGATGTCTGAGGCTGCTTTTGGGCTGCCCTTCAGGAGCTCTTGTAGATTGAGCAGTTCCCAGACACACGTGGCTCACTCTCCTCACTTCCCTGGGAAGACGGGAAAAGAGCCTGGGATATTCTCACCCTCTGTGTCCTCTAAGATCCCATGAACAGTCTGTCCTCGTTCAGTCCCTGTCAGTGTGTAAAGTAACTTTGGTAACTGGAAAGTTTGCAATGGGGTCAAGTCACCACAGTAAATATCTACACCACCCCACAACATGGCACCAAACACTGCCTCCTACCACGTCTGTATTGATCCCCCTCCATTGGATAAAGCCGTGAGTTTGCAGGTTTCCTTCCTAGGAAATGGGAATGAGATCTGTTCTGCAGGGTTATAGTGAAGCTCAGGCTAATTTAACAAACCTAAAAATCAGACTCCTACTAGATTATTTAGAACTCAGGACTATGTGCCATACAACATAGTTTGTTTTGCACAAATATCAGCCAAAATCCACACGTTAGAGGCTACAAACCTAGGGTCCTTGTTCTTTCCTTCAGGAGAAGCCTAAGGAGGACATCTGATCTCTGCATGAAAGATCAGAGACTGACATGACTCGTGCAAAATGAGAGACTGACGGGGCTCGGCCATCTTCATACATGATTGAAAAGACATTTTAAGTGAGGTTCAAGGGCTGTTTAGGGCTTCACCTGACATCTTACAAAAAACATTTATTCCTTGGGATTCACCTACAGCTTTTAAGGTTCTGATTGACCCCAGGGCAGAAACACCTGGTCCAAGTGACCTTCTTGGACACACCGAGGTGTGGCCTGGGAGGCCTATACGGAGGCTGGACTCTGGGCCAGGCGCGCAGAGCAAAGGGAACCAAGGGGAAGCAAGACGGTCTCAGACTCTTGAAGTCCAGCCGCCTCCTCTCCACAGCTAGGAAGTGGTTCTCAGGCTCCTACGCTCTTTGCAGAATACTAACCACCACCAAACACTGCATGTTAGTGAGTGGACAGACGGGCTGAAGAATGTGTGCTTTGTAAAACCAATCTTGCTTGGCAATAGAGTATTAAAAGCACTAGGAGGTTTTAATTAGATTTCTGGATTTCAAACCCCAGCATGCAATATAGGCTTTATGAACAGAGAGATGAGTAATCATTTCAACATGAAGTCTGGGGTGGAAAGAATGGATTCAATCACTTCCTTAATCAGACATCTTCAGGGTTCAAACCACACTCAGGGTGGCTAGGAGATTTTATCCCGCGTTCCCTGTATGAGAGACTGAAATGGTGGGCAGGAAATTGAACTGTTCTTATACAGGAAATAACAGCACTCTGTCAAAATCTACAGAAGAAACATGTGTTCAAATTTTCTGTCAATGCCCAACATATCGAATCAGGGAGCAAGACGGGGGTAAAATTACAGGAGTCGTGGTCCTATCAGCTCAGGGCAGCATCCTGCAGCATGGGGTCAGCAGTTGAGTGTCCTGGATTTGCAGAAATGGGCTGGATGAATGCAGAGGTTTCTCCCATAAACATATACACAACCTGTAAAACTTGCACGTACATTATGTGCATGTATATGTAATACCTAGTATAATATATAACATGTAATACGTAATAGAATGCATTGACTGTAATGCCATGTATTTGTATGTAATTTCTGCAATTTTAAGCCAGTTCTTGTTGCCTCCCTTTACCTGGAGCTCTTCCCTTTACTTGGGTTGTAAATCATGAATAACTATTGGTTATGGCTGTTGTTTTGCACAAGCTGAGAAATAGTCTATTGTATTGCACCGTTTTTATTATCTAGCAGTCATCAGTTGATGGACGCTTTAGGTTGTTTCCATGTCTTCGCTATTGTGAAACTGCTGCAATGAACCTGTGGTTATGGACAACTTTCATTTCCCTTGGATATATACCCATAAGAGGGATTTCTGTGTCAGGTGGTAGTTCTATTTTTTAATTTCTTCAGGAATCTTCATACTATTTTTGTTAATAGTGGCTACACTGGGCTGGGCGCAGTGGCTCATGCCTGTAATCCCAGCACTTTGGGAGGCCGAGGTGGGCGGATCATGAGGTCAGGAGATCAAGACCATCCTGGTTAACACAGTGAAACTCCGCCTTTACTAAAAATACAAGAAAATTAGCCGGGCATGGTGGTGGGCATCTGTAATCCCAGCTACTCGGGAGGCTGAGGCGGGAGAATGGCATGAACCTGGGAGGTGGAGCTTGCAGTGAGCCCAGATCGCACCACTGCACTCCAGCCTGGGCCACAGAGCAAGACTCCATCTCTAAAAAAAAAAAAGAAAAGAAAAGAGAAAAAAAATAGTGGCTACACCAAGCTACATTCCCACATATGGTGTATATGTTCTTCTGTTTCTCCACATCCTCACCAACACCTTTTATCCCATCTTTTCAATAACAACCATTCTAACTGGACTGAGGGGGTATCTCATCGTGGTTTTGATTTGCATCTCCCTGCTGATTAGTGATATTGAGCAACTTTTAATGTACCCTTTGGCCATTTTTATGTCTTCTTTGGAGAAATATCTACTCAGGCCCTTTGCCTAGCATGATGTAGGAAAATGATCCCTTTAATCTCAGTCTACCTGAGTCGCTAAGGCAGGTGGATTGCTTGAGGTCAGGAGTTCAAGACCAGACTGGCCAACATGGTGAAAACCTGTCTCTGCTAAAAATACAAAAATTAGCCAGGCATAGTGGTGCTCATCTGTAATCCCAGCTCTTTGGGAGGCTGAGGCAGGCGAATCACTTCAGCCCGGGAGGCAGAGGTTGCAGTGAGCCAAGATCATGCCACTTCACTCCAGCCCGGGCAACAGAGGGAGACTCTGTCTCAAAAAAAAAAAAAAAAAAAAAATTCAAAAAATATAAGGAACCCCCGAAACTCAATAGTAAAACAAGTAATAACCCATTTAAAAAGTGGACTGCAGGCCTGAATAGACATTGCTCCAAAGAAGATATACAAAAGGCCGGCAGGTACAGGAGGTCCTCACTTAGTGTCATCAATAGATTCTTAGAAAATGCAACTTTAAAAAACGATGCCTAAGGAAGCCCATCTTACCATAGGCTAATTGATGTAAAGCAGGGTTAGGTTCCTACAGCATATTTCCTGTCACTAAAACCATCATCAAACGCTAAAGACCAAAAGACTTATAATGTTAAACATGAGCTGTACAACCATTTAAGAAATATTAATAAAAACAAAACAATGATTTACCCAATTATTTCAGTTCAGGGTTGCAGGGAGACAGAGTATATCCCAGTAGCTCAGGGCACAAGGGAGAAATGAACCCAGGGCCGTGAGGGAACCTTTCTCATCTTTTTCTTGTGAGAACCTAATGTGATTTGGGTCTGTGTCGCCACCCAAATCCCACATCAAATTGTGATACCCAGTATTGGAGAAGGGACCTGGTGGGAGGTGGCTGGGTCATGGGGGTGGATATCTCCCTTGCTGTTCTCGTGACAGTGAACAAGTTCTAACCCCCTCTCTCTCTTCCTCCTGCCTGGCCATGTAAAATATGCCTGCCTCCCCTTCGTCTTCTGCCGTGATTTTAAGTTTCCTGAGGCACCCCCAGCCATGCTCCCTGTACAGCCTGCAGAATTGTGAGCCAATTAAACCTCTTTTCTTTATAGATCGCCCAATTTTAGGTATTTCTTTATAGCAGTGCAAAAACTGAATAATACAGAACCTAATGAGGTTGCTGGAGGTAAAAATCATTAAAATGTGGGGTCTCCTCAAGACTGCAGGCCTCCAGGAGCTTCTCACTCTCAGCTTCCAGAAATTCACCAAAATTTGTATTTACAAGTTTCTACAGCTCTTGGCTCCTGGGACCCCTGCTCCAGGTAAGCTCATCTCAGCTGGACTTCTTGCATGTGCTGTCTCTTTACAAATGCACTTTACTGATGGATCTAAAGAAAGTCACTGATTTTCAGTTTGTTCAGATTTCCTTGCTGTAGGGATGGGAGTGAAACCTTACACATTCTTAATGTGTTGTTGCAGAGGCCGGAAGTTTGCATGTATCTATGTTCATCTTCCTAAGTCATTGAAATAAAGGGAAGTACAAATCAGTAATCAAAATACAGACAGTCCCCAACTTATGATGGTTGGATTTAGAATTTTTCAACTTGACAATTGTGCAAAAGCAATACACATTCAGTAGAAACCGTACTTCAAACACTCATACAACCATTTTGTTTCTCACTTTTAGCCCAGAATTCAATGAACTGAATGAGATATTCAACACTATTACGAAGTAGGCTTTGTGTTAGATGATTGCCCAACTGTAGGCTAATATCAGTGTTCTTAGCATGGTTAGGAAGGCTAGGCTACGCTAGGCTATGATGTTCAGTAGGTTGAGTTTATTAAATGCATTTCTACTTGGGGTATTTTCAACCTACGAATGAGTTTATTGGGAGGTAGCCTCATGGTAAGTCAAGGAGCATCTGTGTACACAAACTTGTAATTAGCATGATATATACACACACACCCCACATTAAGCTGCCCAAATAGCTCAAGTACTTCCACTATCTGTCCACACTCACCTGTTTCCTTGGCCTGTACCAGATCTCATCAGATCATCATATAGGGCCCTCAAATGCCACCCCCAAAGCCCAGAAGCCACTACCACTCTCTCCTCTGCACAGAAGGCCAACTCTAAACTTTTCTAGGGTTGAGCCGTGAAGGTCTGGCTTGGCCTTTAAAATTTATCTAAAGTCATTTTCTCTGTGAAAGCTAACACTTAAAGAGATTAATTAATTCATTTATTTGTGCATTCTGTTAACAAGCACTCTGAAAGACCTCACAATGACTCAGGACTGAATTCATTTCTGGGGAGCCCTTAGTCCTAGCTCCACATTCCACAGGTGTGGGAGCCTTGATATCTGGGATGCCATTGAATGTATTAGTCCGTCCATTCTTTCTTTCTTTCCTTCCATCCTTTCTTCTTTCCATCCTTCCTACCTTCCTTCCTTTCTTCCTTCCTTCCTCCCTTCCTTCCTTCCTTCCTTCCTTTCTTTCTATCTTTTTTTGAAGTCTCGCTCTGTCGCCAGGCTAGAGTGCAGTAGGATAATCTCAGCTCACTGCAATCTCCACCTCCCAGGCTCAAGCAATTCTCCCACCTTAGCCTCCTGAGTAGCTGGGACTACAGGCACATGCCACCATGCCCAACTAATTTTTGCATTTTTAGTAGAGATGAGGTTTCACCATGTTGGTCAGGTTGGTCTCGATCTCTCCACCTCGTGATATGCCAGCCTCGGCCTCCCAAAGTGCTGGAATTACAGTTGTGAGCCACTGCATCTAGCTGTCCTTGTGTTTTAATGATGTTTCCATCCATTCAGCCACTCTTGGAGGGCAGGACCTACATTTTTACTTGTCCTTGTGTCCCCCAAGCACCTCTGGGAGCCCCCTCAGGGTTGCCTGATTGGTTCAGTAAACACTTTGTTCTGGGAGGTTCAATTCTACCACTTACAAATGCCTCGATGGCTGAACAAGAAGCCCAGATGGGAGATGTGGGCACGGGGAAACTCAGTTGACTTGGGCTGCAAAGGGCTTCAAGTTGAATGCACATGCATTCAAAACCTATTTTGATATTTATTGTATTTTTAAGAATTTAGAGCCTTATTAGTGTTTCTAGTCCAAAATGCAGAAAGCAAGTGCAACAATTTCTTGTAATTTTTGGTCAAAATTTGGTTTGATTAAGGATCAAGTAGTATTTTCATACAACTGAAATACTTTCTGAAAAGTTAGCTGAAATGTTCCCCCGACCCCAACAAAGAACTGGATATATTAGGAAACATCAAAGGTAGGGGAACGTGTTGTGCGGTTACTGCAAAATGGTAAGAAGTGGGATTGTTAAAGAAATGAAGAGAGAAGTAATAGAAGTTGCTGTCAACATGGCTGTGGCATCGGAGACTACACAGGGAATACTCCAAGAAGGTCTAGAGAAGGGTGAGGTGCTTTGTGGGGAAAGGAGAGGGCAGCAGAGGCACCAGGCCCTCCTCAGCCCCCACCTCTGTGCTTCCTCCACCTCGGCCCAGGCCATGGCTGCTCCCTCCAGCTCAGGGGCAGTGGCCTGGGCTTTGTGCCCTCATTTCTGGTTCATGGAATGAATGTCTCCATGAAGCCCAACCTTTTGTTTCTAAGAGTTGTTTGTTTATAATGGTATTTCTTCATATTAAACTTGTTTTAAGAAATCACTGGGTCACACTTGGGACTTATGAAAGCTCTGGGAAGATGCACAGATGTTCTGCCTTCTCAGGGCTTGCAGGGATGAAGTGTGTTTCCCTGTGGATTTAAAAGGTGACACACTGGCTTACTGTCTGCAGTATCAGTTAAGCACATAACTGAGATTATGTACTATTCTGTTTTCATGCTGCTGGTAAAGACATACCCAAGACTGGGCAATTTACAAAAGAAAGAGTTTTAATTGGACTCCCCATTCGACGTGACTGGGGAGGCTATACAATCATGGCGGAAGGCAATAGCGGAAGGCAAAAGGCATGTCTCACATGGTAGCAGACAAGAGAAGAAGAGAACTTGTGCAGGGAAATTCTGCTTTATAAAACCATCAGATCTCATGAGACTTATTCACTATCATGAGAATAGCATGGGAAAGACTGGCCCCCCATGATTCAATTACCTCCTATCGGCTCCCATCCACAACATGTGGGAATTGTGGGAGCTACAATGCAAGATGAGATTTGGGTGGAGACACAGCCAAACCATATCATTACACCCCTGGCCCCTCCCAAATCTTGTGTCCTCACATTTCAAAACTAATCATGCCTTCCCAACAGTCCCTCAAAGTCTTAACTCATTTCAACATTAACTCAAAAGTCCACAGTCCAAAGTCTCATCTGAGACAAGGCAAGTCTCTTCCGCCTATGAGCCAGTAAAATCAAAAGGCAAGTTTGTTACTTCCTGGATAAAATGAGGGTACAGGCATTGGGTAAATACAGCCATTCCAAATGGGAGAAACTGGCCCAAAAAAGGGGCTACAGGTCCCATGAAAGTCCAAAATCCAGCCGGGCAGTCAAACCTTAACAATGCCAAATGATCTCCTTTGATTCCATGTCTCACATCCAGGTCATGCTGCTGCAAGAGGTGGGTTCCCATGGTCTTGGAAAGCTCCACCCCTGTGGCTTTGCAGGCTAAAGCCTCCCTCCTGGCTGCTTTCATGGGCTGGCATTGAGTTTCTGAGGTTTTTCCAGGCACACAGTGCAAGCTGTCAATGGATCTGTCATTCTGGGGTCTGGAGGATGGTGACCCTCTTCTCACAACTTGCACTCGGCAGTGCCTCAGTGTGGACTCTGTATGGGGGTGCTCACCCCACATTTCCCTTCTGCACTGCCTTAGCAGAGGTTCTCCATGACCACCCTGCCTCTCCAGCAAGCTTTTGCCTGGACATCCAGGCATTTCCATATATCCTCTGAAACCTAGGCAGAGATTCCCAGGCCTCACTTATTAACTTCTGTGCACCTGCAGGCTCAACACCACGTTGAAGTTTTATTTTTAGTAGAGATGGGGTTTCACCATGTTGGCCAGGCTGGTTTCAATCTCTTGACCTTGTGATATGCCCACCTCAGTCTCCCAAAGTGCTGGAATTACAGAAGTGAGTCACTGCATCTGGCCGTACTTGTGTTTTAATGATGTTTCCATCCATTCAGCCACTCCTGGCATGCCAAGGCTTGGGGCTTGCACCCTCTGAAGCCACAGCCTGAGCTGTACCTTGGCCCTTTTAGTCATAGCTGGAGTGGCTTGGATGCAGGGTTCTAGGTCCATAGACTGAACAGAGCATGGGGACCTTGGTCCTGGCCCATGAAACCATTTTTTCCTCCTAGGCCTCTGGGCCTATGATGGGAGGGGCTGCCACAAAGGTCTCTGACATGCCCTGGAGACAGTTTCTTCATTGTCTTGGTGATTAACCTTTGACTCCTCGTTACTTATGCAAATTTCTGCAGCCTGCTTGAATTTCTCATCAGAAAATGGGATTTTCTTTTCTATTGCATTGTCAGGCTGTGAATTTTCCAAATCTTTTTGCTCTGTTTCCTTTTTAAAACTGAATGCCTTTACATCACGCTACCTGACTTCAAACTATACTACAAGGCTACAGTAACCAAAAGAGCATGGTACTGGTACCAAAACAGAGATATAGACCAATGGAACAGAACAGAGTCCTCAGAAATAATACCACACATCTACAGCCATCTGATCTTTGACAAACCTGAGAGAAACAAGAAATGGGGAAAGGATTCCCTATTTAATAAATGGTGCTGGGAAAATTGGCTAGCCATAAGTAGAAAGCTGAAACTGGATCCTTTCCTTACTCCTTATACGAAAATTAATTCAAGATGGATTAGAGACTTAAATGTTAGACCTAATACCATAAAAATCCTAGAGGAAAACCTAGGTAGTACCATTCAGGACATAGGCATGGGCAAAGACTTCATGTCTAAAACACCAAAAGCAACGGCAGCAAAAGCTAAAATTGACAAATGGGATCTAATTAAACTAAAGAGCTTCTGCACAGCAAAAGAAACTACCATCAGAGTGAACAGGCAACCTACAGAATGGGAGAAAATTTTTGCAATCTACTCATCTGACAAAGGGCTAATATCCAGAACCTAC